>NC_047166.1:2607481-3207481 GCF_009819705.1 Hippoglossus hippoglossus | reverse complement strand
ATTTGTCCGGGCCAAACACCTCCAGGGGGGGAAGAGGAAGAGTCCGATTTCTTAGTTACACAAGTTTGTTGTGCTGAGCATGCATGTTCGTGTCACCCTGTGGGACTTTGGTGTGGAGATACACACATGCACGGAAAACTGTTGATGCAATATTCTGCTCTTCAACACACCTGGGACAAAGGGAAGCTCTTTTAAAACCATAAAGTTTGTCCCCTCCAGGTTCTTCTTGCTGTTTGTACACACGTGTATTGATGGAGAACAACACAATGAGCTCCTGGATACACACGTTCATGTGAAAGCCTCACAACCAACACCGGACCAAGAACAACAGACCAGAAAAGATGCAAAACGTAACTTTACGTTTCTTTAAGTGGCATTTTTCAAGGTTGAACCAAGCTCTGGTGTTAGTCCACCTGGATTTCAGTATTGAGTTCCCACTGCAGATGAGGACAGGTTGTCCAACTCTGACTTGCTGACAAAACTTTCTATAATTTATTAGAGGAAACATCAAAGAAAGGCCTGGAATGCAGGTTTCTGCTGTTCTGCATTAAATTGTTTCGCCCACTTGTCTGTATTTAATTAAAAAAAGTTCCCGCAGCCTCCGTACGCTCCTGTAATAACAATAAGGTAGAAATGCTGCATGGGATCTGGTTGGCAGATATTCAATTAAAATTTTTCCCAGATAAGAATCAGGGGCAAAGAGATTAATCAGGACATCTCTCCCGTTAGCGGAGGCCCAGCGTGCCCCTGGTGCTCTGCCCTCCAGAACCTTCACATCCATCCATGCAGACAATTACAAGTGGGAGCTGCCAAGTGAAGCTGCTGCTGCCGAGCATCAGGAAGTCGACTGTGCTGCGAAAAACACTGTCAATCAAAGTCACACAGCTTGTTTCAGGTCGGAGGTTTGTTTTGGTTCTTGACGGAACGCTAATGCTTTTTATGCTATGAAAAGTGCTGGATACATAAAGTGTGTTATTATTATTTTCCCACACTGTGAAAAGATGAAACTCAAGATATATTGTTCTGCTTTGAAACAACAAGATTTACAACAAGTGTCACACGACCTTGAAGTCTGTTTCAATTTCTAGATTTAAGACTTGATGTGTTTGGCCCATTTGTTATCAAGAATATGAAGTTTGGCGATAACTTTAAAAACATTTATAGACCAGCTGCAGGAATTTGACATCATATTCTACAAGTATAAACTATTTTTAACGTAAAGAGGTTCTACTGTTGCTCATTTTTAACTTTCCTTGCTAAGGTTTTTGATTTTATAAAGATATTCTATATGAAAAATTCATTCCAACTACATTTCAGTGTATCCATCATGTTTAAAGATGTCTCGTTAGGTTTTATTTTTTACCAGTGACTCCTGTCAAACCTTCAATTACACTGGAAAACGCTGCAGATCAACGACGTTTGCACGATATGATCTGATCATAATGTTGAACCACACGTTCCACATCCTGGCTCTTACCGTCTAGTCCGCAGGTCTGGGAACACTCTGACCAGGGCGACCACTCCGACAGCTGACAGTTGACGGGACACTCGACCACGCAGGAGATGTTCATCTGCCACTTCTTCTCCAGATTCAACTGCAGCACATTTAGGGAAATGAAGAAGGGGGGGGGGGGGGGGGTAATTGACGACACATCAGAGAGTCCTTCACAACACAGACCAGCGGTCACGGCGACACTCAATCTGTTGCAGCCAGACAGCAGCTTGACCTCTCAGCACGAGCGCTAATTCCCAGAGTCCTTTGTTCTGGCGGGGGGAAAGACTGAGCTGAGCAGCATCAGGCCGGCGAGCGTTGGAATAAGGAAGCTGCCCTGAAAGCCATCCTGACACAATGTGTTTTTGTGAATGAGCCACATGATGAAGAGGGCCAAGGGTTAAATAGCTGTGGGGACGGCTCTGCCACAACCCGCCGGCTACAATTACAGGGAGCGGAGACACATTATGAATGAATAAAACAGTCAGCCTGCAGCTACGGCAACAGTCTCTGCCTGGAAATACTTCTGAATATTTCATGCTGCTGTGGGACTAATGGCACCGGACGGATACAATAATAATGTAATGAGTGATGTGATTAAGTCATTAAGAAGAAACTGAATACCAGTCGAGTTGCGGTTTATATCCAGACTCATAGTGAAGACTTTTCAATAAAAGGAACTTCGTAAATATGTTTTGTGAGTCCAAAAGGACCTTTAACTCCCCAAGTTCTCTATGCAACATTTTAATAACTTCCCCTCAAAACCCAGGAACGTGTTAAAACAGTTAGAAATATAAAAATATAAACTTCCCACGAAACAGAAGAGAAAGTACAAAGGGAGACAGGCCTCACCTCCTCGCAGAATTTGATGTCCACGGATTTGCCGTCGCTCCGAACACAGTCGAGCATCCGGGTCTTGATGCCGCCTCCACACACGGCGTTCTGACTCAGCTGACACGTGCTCCAGTCTGAGGAGGAAACAAAACACATTCACATCGAACTGTCATCAAGGTTTAATGATTCGTGTTTGGACTCTAAAGCAGCAAAAAGAAAACATATTGATGCTGGAGACACACGCTCCGTCACCCAGAGAACAAGACCACACAATGAAGGGACGAATAAATACGAAGTAAACTATGAGCATCTATCTTCCATCACTAATTTAATCCACTTTCTGCGCGGAATAAATGTCACTGAAAAATGACATTAAAATGATTGATCCATTATTAATATACAAGTATTGATTATAGCAGCTTTAAGTGAGTGACTCGGAGTCAAGTCCCGACTCTATTGATCTGGATAAAGTGACAGGCTCCACTGCAAAGGACAGAATTAAACAGGTGTGTAAATACGCTCACGATTTATTCAGACTTGATAAATAAATGTAGGTAAATGACGATAATGGATACGAAGTTCAAACATTTGTCGACTGAATAAATCACAGAGAGGAACAGCTGTCGTGGATCTTTGCACTGATGCATCATGTTGCTTCGTGTCGTCCTCCACAATTTATTTTCATGTTAAATATCAATTTATAGATTTTTGATAAAGGTGTATTGACATTATCAATTTAATCCCTGGTGACTTTGCAGACATGAACCAAAGCTTTCTTTCCGTCACTGCTCTTGTCTCTGAGTGGATCTTTGAGGAGGGACGTGTCACGCATACTAATGAACCACCCGGATGACGCAGCAGAAAGACGAGCGCGTGCCGTGTACTGTAAGTGTGACTCAGCTCTTTACCTTTTAGTTGAATGACTCCAACTGTAAAATAATCGGTGTGAGCTTTTTTTTAATTTTGTTTTCTGTTCTGACTCCAAACAGCCTCTGGCTCGCACAGATCACTGTCGATAAAAGATGATTACTTGCTCTGCAAAGAGGTCATTTAAGGTTTAAAACCGCTCACTTAAATCCAATAAATCCAGCTGCCATCAGTGGCCTTTTATGCTGACATCACACGCGAGCTGTGTGGGCAGGCGCTCAGACTTAAGTTCCCTTCCTCTGAGAAGCAACCGGGGTTTAAAAGTAAACAGCAGAAAAGTTCAGCAACATTAGAAGCTGAACTTACGTTTCTGTCAAGGAGAAATACATTTTGTTCCAGACATACAAAAGGCAACGCCACTTAAAATTTGAATGGCACTTTTATAGACTTACTAGATACAGCTTTTTATTTGGATCTGCACTAGACTTGCACAGATTTAAATCCCCTAAACATGTCTGATTTGTAACATAAAGACCTATAAAATATTTCCTGAGAAATCAAAAGTAAATATTGATAACCCCCAAATCTTGCAACGTTAAATATTCCTGATTCGGGTTTGCACCAAATCTTTATGGGTTCATTCTTGGGTCAATCCCACTCCTCCACAAAATTTGAGGTAGTTTTTTTGACCTCAAGCAACTAACAGATGGACAGGCGTGACATCACCGCCTCCTACAGGTGAATGCATCGTGCGTGTTGTTAAAAATAACAAAAGATTGATGCTCTCGTGAAGCGTGTCCTTTGCCGACAACGATGACGCCACGCGCCGACGTTTGCGAGCTCGATTCTGGGGGAATGTGCGGCACCTCTGGGGAGTGAAAAATATGGAGATTGCAAACAAGAAAGAGCGATGGTAGAGACGCTGAGAGAGAGAGAGAGAGAGAGAGAGAGAGAGGAAGCTGTAAAAAGGAGAGAAGCACTGAAGGAATGGTTTCTGCATCAACAATGAAAAACAACAAGAAAGAGTGTTTTACCCAATAATAATCAGCTTGTATATTATGTACATATACCCCAGGAAGCCAGTGTGCCACTGTGAACCCAGCAGCAGGGATTATGTGTCTCATCTCCTGACACAAAGGGAAGACAGGAGAGTGGGCTGCTGCAGAATGTAGGGCAGCAGAAACGAAGGCAACACAATACAAATTTCAACAACCGAAAAATAGGAATAGTGCCAATCTTTTCTTTTCGCTTATCTTTATTGAAATCTTTTCTTTTTCTTTTTTTTTTTTTTACAGTTTTGGGAATGAAATGTGAACGGGTGGCCTCTGTGGCACGTGATGTTGAGTTGTGATTCGCTCCAGATTCCAAGGGAGAGCTTGAGAAAGCTGCCGGCTCAAATTCCACAAGGAGTTCCAGAATCTTTTCTGTGTTCGAGTAAATCAAAAAATACATTTTCTGTTTGGAAATCACCACAGAGATGCCGCTTAGCATCGAACCCCCGGCGGTCAGCAGCCAAACATTTGAAGAGATCTGTAGAAAAATGTAATGTGAGTCCGTTTGACCTTTCCAAGTGGAGCTCGAGTGAAAAAACAAACCCCGCCTGTGAGTGAGAGCTGCAGCGAGCGAGAATCAGAAGAGCCTCATTAAACAAAACGTCACCATTAAACAAAACGAGGTTTGATAGAACATTGCAAGGTTTGCAGATGATAAGGCTGCAGAAGAACGGATGAGTCAGTTATTGATTTGTCTTGCTCTGAAATGGGAAATGATACAAGATGAAAAAACGGCTCCAACCAGAAGCAGTAGATCTGCCACAATATGTTTTTATAAACTTTTAGCTGCCGTTCTGAAGCCTCAAGTTTGGCATTTTGTCCAACGACACCTCGTTTTTTCTTAAATCACCATTGGACAGTACTAGCTGTCAATCACATGGTGTCCACGCCCCAATGCATAGGGTTGCTTTATCGTCTAATTGACTCAAAATGGATGATAATTTACAAAATGATCCTCATGCTGCCTTGAAGAAGACTTGAAACTAGAGATAAAGATCATTAACACCTTATAGGACAATGTTTACTGACGTTATAAATCAAGGGAGGAGTTGAATCATTTTTCTCAGACTTCTACAGAGTCGGCCTCTGCTGATTCACTTTCCCGACCCGGAGTAAACGTCCATTTTATATATATACAGTCTGTGGTCGTACACAGAAACAAAGCCGGCGCTCTGGACCGTGAGTCCTGATGTGCAACACAAAGGTGTCAACTTCTATCCCGTCAAGCTCTTTACACATTTGTTGACTCAGCTCTGTGACGAACTCAGCTGCCAATATGAAGGTGGATCAGCATTGTTCCTCCATGATGGCTCATACTTTTTATACAGAATGCTGAGGGGGAATAAAAGCACAATATCCCCACCCTGCACAGGCTGTGTAAAAGCAGCTATAAAGAAGGAGGCTCAGCTCCTGCAAAAGTACAAAGATTCCTGAAAGATTTTAGGTTTCCTTCACCTGTGATGTTGTAGAAGTAGTTGAAGCAGTTGAGGTTCAGGCCGCAGGGCTCCCTGTCAGTCGTGTCTGGACACTGCCTCCCCACACTGGGAGACCGGAGTGGGTACGCTGTGCGAATTCGGCTGTTGGTTCGAGTACACGGCTGAAAACAAAGACAGACCAGCAAAACGTGGAAAGTTCATATTGCAGAGTAATAAGAACCTCATACAGACATATAGTAAACAGACAAGTCCCCGAGCCATCAGCCACACTGAATGCTCCCGATTCTGGATTATGCTCATGTGAGATTTCCTGTCAAGACATTATCTTAGCATCTGCACGGTCCTGGTCTCTAGGGATTCCCAGTATGTGGATTTTTCCAGTTGGAAATAACAGGAAAGCTGAGACATATATTCTGCAGGAACGGTAAACCACCAGATTCTTCACAGTCATTGCTCGCACTGAGGAGAGTTGAGGGGGGGAAATGACAGCTTTTTGAATAACTCCATCACTGGAGTGATGAATAAAAGATGTGAGAGGCCCCGCTGGTGCCACTGCAGCCTCCATATTGAGATGGGAAGTGTGGGAAGTCTGTGTCAAGCACTTTGAGAAAGAATAGGGTGTGATTAACAATGGCCGGGGTGCTGCTGCGAGAACAGCAGGTGTAACCAGAGCAGTTAAAATGGCTTTTTACCACGAATCGGAGGTGTCAGGGGCAGAGGAAGAGCCGAACACGATGTTCTGACACATTCACATCGCACACGTGCCGCGGCCTGTGGGGGGGGGGGGGGGGGGGGGGGGGGTGTGACTGCTGTGATCACATCAGGTCTTTTTTTTTTTTACAAATCTCAATTTGTAAAGTCTTCATATTTTACACTGAGTCTGAACAGGTCTCTCAGATAAATCTTCAACTTCTGCTCTTTTTATCATCATCTCCTGGGGATGAGGTTGACATTTATGAAGTGAAGTCGCGGCAGCATTGTGTCTCTTATAATAAATCACTATTGTTATGAAAAGTAACTCAGTATTTTCACTGTTTTCCAAATGATCATCACAAACGAGGGGTGATAATTTAGCTTTATGCTTTTTGTGTGTGTGTGTGTGTGTCACTGAATGTAAATTTGAAAACCTGCTCATGAGGAGTTCTGAGTCTAATATAGGAGACATATAAACCTGCCTCCCAGTTTATATGTCTCCTTTATTCCTCCTTGGACAAGAACAAACCTGTTGACAACCATTCACACACTGCTCGGAATAATACTGCCCCCGCTACGGTTTGAGTTCCTCGAGCCTCAGAGAACATGTTTATGACAAGAACAAGATATCAAGATAAATCTCAGAGGGCTTCACAGGAGTCTGACACTCCCATATCTCCTCTGAGCTCCGCTGCCTCCGGATCCAGGTTCAGCTCTCACCAGGCTGCAGCGGCTCCAGGGCCCCCAGTCGTTGAGAACGCAGTCCTCGGGGCAGGGCAGCCGGCTCTCCCTGGCCCCCAGGGGCATCTCCTCCGGGTCGCAGAGGTAGTCCTCCACCGACTCCGACGGGCCATCGATGGTGTTCAGCATGCACCTGTGGGATCGGTCCACACGGAGCGGTTCAGAAAAAGCTGGTGTTGTGCTCCAATGAGCAGGAGGCTTTGTGTTGACATGACAGTGACAGAACTACAGGATGTGTTTCTCACTCAGTGGAGCGAGATCGTCGGAGTAACAGAGGTCGGTTTTATTCATATAAATACATAAAGTAAATGTGGCTGTGGAGGGTCAACGTAAACACAGCCTGAACATGGAGAAGCTGAATTAAATACCTGAAATGAAGTTGCAAGCTATGTTTAACTTTTGTTTTATGTTTTAACTGATTTAATCCGATAAATAAACAGAAACAGGACAGAAGTTATTCTCATCATAATCTTTGCTTTCCTTTGAAAATTGTATTTTTCTAAATAAATCTTAATATTATATTATTCTTTCTGATTAACTTACTGATTATACAGAAAGTAAAAAGGGAAAAAGATGTATTAAGTCGATAATAATAGACAAAAATACAGAAGCAAATCATTACATTTGAAATTACAGCTTTTAAAATTGTCTTTTGAACACAGAACTTTATACTGTTACATTAATTTGGAGGTTTAACTGTATTTAACCAATTGTATTTTTTCGATTAACCTATTAATTATACAGAGAGTAAAAAAGCCATATTCAGTTTAATATATCCGGTGAAAAAGCATCAAATTGTCAAATAGAAAAATATTTTTTGTTAGATTTTTGCTTCAAACTTATTTAAAAGATTAATGGAGAATATATTTAATCAATATCAATAAACTAATATATGTATGAGCAGAATGACAGAACAACCAGTGGGACAGATACCTGACTTTTCTGGTCTGGACGCCCTCGCCGCAGTTCTCCTTTAAGTCCACGTTGCTGACCTTCCACACACTCCAGGGCTCGGCCAGCCACACATACTGGTTACAGTCGCTCTGACATGGAACCACCTCGTAAACCTGAGAGGAGAGAACAACCTCAGTCATGTGCTTTTAAATTGATTCACACAGACAAATGTTTAAAATATTCTTACTGCAGGATAAACCTCGACGTGTGACAATCAGGATCCTACATTTTATTTATATACAGATTAGTATTAAATGCTGCGTCTCAGCCGTGCAAGTTTGTGTGCGAAGTTTTGCTCTAATATGTCGTGATTCAGCTCTTCTACGGTTTAACTCCGCCAACAAGATTATTCCTGCCCTCGGAGCGGCTCCTCCTCCTCTGCATCACTCTGCAGAGGCTCTGTTGTTTACTTACAGTGAGGATGTTGTGGCTGTGTGCATCTATCAGCGACACACACTGACATCGGTGACACTTAACATCTGCCACCACATCACAAATAGCTGAGAGAAGCAGCTCTTACCTGGGCCTGGAGCGATGAGTCACATCCAGCGGGCGATGATGTGGATTAAAACGAGACAGACGGATTAATGAGCACAACTGTTCATATAGTGCACGAGGTAATAATCAATGCAACGTTTGAGAGGATATAATCAGGAAAGCCTCTGGCATTAATACCTGTGTAAACTTACACACAGACACACACACACAGACACACACACACACACACACACACACACACACACACACACACACACACACACACACACACACACACACACACACACACACACACACACACACACACACACACACACACACACACACACACACAGGCAGGCGCACTTCAAAACAACCTTAATCTGCATCTGCTGATGCTCACAGCCCCGGAAACCATTTCATTTCAGTGAATCATAGACACCTTGAGGAATCAACTGACACATGTTGGAGCATAAATATGTTGATTGGGCTCCGGTTACAGAACCTGTGGCTGTTTGAACTGTCGCTGATCAGAAACAAACTGCAGAACATAAACTGTACATAGAGATGGACGAGATGAGACCCCCCCCAAAGCCAAAGCATCTCTGCATCTCTCTCTCTCTCTCTCTTTCTCTCTCTCTCGTATATACATCATATGGATTCCAGATGTAATAAACACAAGTATCTTGCACAGTTCATATGCAAATATCCAGTAAACATGGTCGAGCAGAGAAGCAGCTGCAGGTTTTATCTGAATGTTCCTCTCGGGCTTCGGCTCCGGCCTCGTTACCTGGTTGAGGTGGTCGAGTTTGGGACAAGGCCGGCCGCCGTTGTACGGTTTCTCCCGGAGCCACTTGGAGCGAACCTTGACTCCGCTGCCGCAGGACTTGCTGCAGCGCGACCAGTTGGACCATTCACTGAGTTTACAGTCTGAAGGACAGGGGATGATGCACGCCTCCTCGATATAACCTGGAAGGACGACATGGAAACACATTTACATTTAGAGGCTGGTGGTTCTGGTTTCTCCGCTGTGAGCTGTACACTGTAAAGAAGATGGTGATTTGTGCCTGAACTCACCAGAGGAAACACTGGCAGATAAAACGACGACACTTTTCAGGCAATTTGAAAGAACGAGACAGAACGTTGTCGTCTGTTATTAATTATCTCAGAACAAAAAGAGCATTCAGCAGATAATTGATTTATAGGGGAAATTAGCTCTGTGAGAAAACCTTTGTTCGCTCTGACACCAAACTACCAGGCAGAGAAACAGACTGGGCTGGTTGGAAGAATCTTGTTTTTTACGTTTTTTCCTTTCTGCAGCCACATTCGTCCCCGACTCCCAAAGCCCAGTTTCTCCTTCTCAATCAAACAAACAGCCATTTGACTTCTCTCTAAATGCCACATGCTGCAGGAGCACAGCAGACCATTAACTGACACCTCACAAACTAATATAAATGCACTTATTGATTTCAAGCCCGGTGGAATGAAAAACACAAAGGCCCAATTTTACGGTGTGTTATGTGAAATTGAAAAAGAAAGACTCGCAACGCAGTGGTTAAGTCTGGAGGCCGGCTTCATTATTTCAATCTATTTTGTCACGGCAGTCAACAGGGATGTTTTTAACCATCTGCTTGTTACGCTTCTTTTATCTTTCTCCGTCTCTCCGAGCTGTGGTTTCCTCAGTTTGCCTCCGTACACACATGGTCACACGTGTTGAAAGAGGAGATTCTTCTTCTGAACCTTTTTGCTTTGTGGGATGCAAACGTCCCCCCCCCACTTGCTCAAAGAGAAAGCTAAACAGAGAAAGAGATCAGAACTAGATACTTATTGTTGGCTCGTGTAGCAGCACCGGCCTGTAAATCAGTTTATCCTTTTATTAAGGGAATCGATGAGGTGAATGAGGCGGGAAAGTGGAGTGTCACACTTAGTGCCGAGCCACTTCCTCTTCCTGATGAGGGCTCTTTCAGTCGGCTCGGCCTTTTAACAGTGAGACACATGTCGTGCGACGCTGACTGACTTACTTTGCCGAAAACACACTTTCCCCGCCAAGTGGAGAGAAAGCTGGTTAATCAGTCCTCACAAATCAATCTCGTCAGTGTGTGTGTGTGAGGACATTTCTTCTGTCTTCATGTCTTTAACCTCAAGCTGAGCACGTTCAGCGGGTTCCTCTGCGGCTCCGTCAGGCTTCACTGCTGTGAGGCTGCGTTCCAGACGACTCAGAAATCAAGATGTTCCCCGGTGGAAATGACTGATTTCCAACCTCAAAGTGCTTGATGACAAACATGGCTGACACGCTGGTATATCTGTCTTCGGCTGGTAATTACACATTTGAACTATTAGCAGAGCAGCGTCGACATGACAGCTCCACAAAAGTGAAGCCAAAGCATCTTGAACCTGGTGACTGGCTGCAGCTATAGGTCATAAACCCTGTCTCCTCCATGTTGATGGATGGGGCAGGAAACAAATGAAAAAGTAAACGTCAAATACATTTTTCTCACAGATATCTTCTGTTATTTCAGGTTCTTCCTGATGTATGTTCAAGTGTTTCTGATCAATTTGGTTTTAATTAGTGATTTGATGATGTAAAAATGGAGTAAAACGTAATGATTGACAGCTGAGACTGACTGACTGAATGATTGGTCCATGTGTGTATCAGCGAGAGGCCTCAATACTGCATTGCTTTAATTTAAAAGTGTTAAATATAATTCGCTTTGCCCTTCAGTTGATGCTTTATGATTTACAGTGCGCGCCGCTGTGGGAGCCGCCAATGTTGCGTGACGTCTGGACGGTATGGATCCGCCCCGAGCTCCCGAGGAGAAAGTCTTTGACTTTGAGTGGCGTTCCATTGTGCTCTCTCCAGCAGGAGGCTGGAAAGTCTCGACTGCAGAGTTATCTGGAACCCAGCATGAGCTGCCAGACACAGCGACAGGTGTCCTGCACTGACCGCTGAGCTCGGCCGGAACAAATGGAGGAAAACTAGAGGGGAGACTGGTCGTCATTTGTTTTCTTTGTGCAGAATCTCAGTTTGTCCTATAACTGATGTGGACTGTTTTGACAAGTGATGTCCCCGACTCGAAGCCATGTCAGGTCACGTCCAGACCCCAAATAGAGCGGCAATAAAATTAATAAATAACCCTCGCAGCTGTTTTGCTGTGGTCGAGTTGCTCAAAGGAACAAATGAGACGATGAATCCACGAAGTCTAGTCTGAGTAATAAATACAGACATATTTAACGTGTATTAGACGCTGAAGACCTTTCATACGAGCAAATAAAACCGTGAGACAGGATCTGGAAAGACAATCACTTCACCCTTGATGACTGCAGCAGTGGAAATATGTCACAAAATAAAGAATCCAGTATAAAGTTGGCGAAGGATTAGATTTCTGTGGAGAGAATGTTTACTTCTTGGAGGAAAGCTGAAGGATCAATCTGCTGCCCCCAAACCGATCCATTAAAGCTATTATGATTAGAAAATAAATCATCTGTTAATCCAGCCATGACTAGAATCCTGGCAACACTTTGGCTTCAGCTAAATACACAGTGACACACACACACACACACAAACACACACACACTGGCCTCTACACTCTAGTGCCTCTATGTCCAGATCAACATTAACACCGTGCTGAGTTCAGCATAAGCTCTGAAGTAAGCTCCCCCGACCTCTGACCTCCCACCGTAGGCCCTGCAGTCAAGTGCCGTCACTCTGGATCACCGGACCTGTCACTTATCTTTCCCTCGGAGCAAACACCTCGGTCGACAGTTCACTCGTAGTTCACCTGATATTAACTTGTTAGGTTTCATGCCAAGTTCCCAGGAGGCTTTTGGGCCGAGGCCAGGACGGAGATCACTGGGAGATCATTCTTGTCGTCTTTAGAAGTCAACTTGCAACCTGGATACAAGCTGCTGCTGAACCACCCAGAGCAGTTGTCCCTTCTGTGGTCCTGTGTTCTCTGTGTTCACAGTTTGAACCTCCCAGCGATACACAGGATATGTGCTGGATTCCCTTTAGAATAAACAACTTAGAACTTCATTTTGTCAATGTTGTATTAAAGTAGTAAGTACCTCCTTAAGACGATATGCTATTTTAAAATCCACATCACTCTTATTAACGACATGATAACAACAGCTTCCGCGTATGCTTCCTTCCTTTCTCCTGAGAACTCGCTGTTGTTCCTGTACGTTGGCACAATGTTTAGACTTGAGGACGAAAGATCGATGCCGAAACAGAAGACAACCACTTAACGTGGCAAAGAACAAAAAAGTGCAAAAGATTGATCACTTGCACACTGATCCATTTTGCTAAATTCTCTGACGCTCCATAAATTCTGGGAATCCTTGGCGTTCCTCCCAGAAAACGTTCTAAACTCTTCTAACGATATCCACGATTTTTCAGTTTAGTAGAGGTTGTTTTGACAAGGAAGGATTCCGGTTTGTTTTAAACACGGTTGGTTTAAGAACTGGACGCGACCCAACGTGAGGCAGGACAGTTTATTACAATGTTGTGCCTTTTTCACTGATTGTGTTTATGGTCTCATTAAAGGATTACACAAAAAAATGTACCCTTGTGTTTGGGTCAAAGGATCGAACACGAGAACTCATTGAATTTTGGATCAAGGGGTAGAACCAGGAATTTCTTTCTGTTTTTTGATATTTCTGCTGATTTTTCCAGGGAATAATTCAAGGATCTTTAAATAAAACAGCCATATTTACAGAATTATATGTATATTTATATGTGTGTGCCTTGGTGGAGGTATGCATTCTATTTAACCCATCATTTTGCCGATGGGAGGGGTTGGGACATAACAGTGTTATGTTTTTCAGCCGGATTTCACAAACACTACATATCTCCAAAAACTTGGTGGAAGAATCGGACGTGAGCCAAGAAATAACCACTTTGCTTTCTTTAACATTTATTTCACCAGTTTCCCGGAGAATAATTCATGGATCTGGATTCAAAAATGTGAACAATTTGGTGCAGATCCACACAAAAAAACATGATGTAGTGGATTTTGTAGTTATAGTTTAACTGTGAAGTTTCTTTTGGAGTTTTCTTTTCGACTCTTTTGCTTTCATTATCTTAATTGTGCATTTTCCTGTTGCAGAACAATAAATATCTGAACTGATCAGTTTCAGTAGAGACTTTATGCTCCGTGCTTATCTGCAGTTATGCTCCTTGTTCCTCATTAGATCTTTTTTTTCAAAACTCGTCTGCAACAACAACAGTGTGAATTCAGCTTCACATCATGTCGGCAGCGAGACACAGTTTCAGTCTTGAGTTGTTGCTGTGAGTCTGTTGATTGGTCTCGAGTCCCGACCCCCCCCCCCCGCATCAGCTCTGCCTTTGCCTTGATTATATTCAACATGACAACACACTAATTAGATCTTCTTGTGGCTGCAGTTATTGCCGCGAACTAATAGAATCAGGGAATTTGTCATTTGGATGTTAGTCGCTTCTCGTGCTGCTGATTATTACATCCCTGCTGTTAAGATTATCTTTGACCATTTAGATGGTTAAGAAATACCTTACACACAAATTTAATTAAAACATTTTAAATTAATTACACTCTGAAGTTCTTAAATTGTTTCTCACTGCAACTGTGGTAACTCAGAGCGGCTCTGGAGAACATCCAGTGTTATCGTGCCTTGAAATATTCACTCGCTCTCGTAGAGGAACGAGGCGATCGGAAAAAAGTGAGCAACACCTCAAAGCTGGATCGGGGGTGCACTTTTAATGATAATCCCCCCTTTTAATCTGTGGATGTCGGTGGAATACGGAGATAAGGGTGGCACGGTTCGCCTGATCGACATCACAGCTGAGGGCACTGAGTCAGCGGGAGGGGCCGTGTCTCCTCCTCCATCAAGATTAAAAGTGACGACGGAGAAAATGGCACGGAAGATGAAGGAGGGAGGGGGGGGGCAGAGAGAACGAGGGTAGAGCGACTGAATGACGGGAGAAAGGAGAGATTTTAATGATATCTTCCAGATTCACATGAACTAACGCCAAGACTCTGTTTGTGTGTGTGCACCTCAAGGAATATCTCTCTCTCTCTTTTTTATCAAGCTCAATGATGCTTGAAGATGAATGCATGGATGCACACACACACACACACACACACACAAACATTCACAGAGGTGTAAAGATACACACAGGCTGACAAACACACACACAAACACCACAACCTCATCTTTACACTGCGCACTTCTCACACCCACACTCAGATTAACTGACGCACCCGAATCTGTGACTCACACTCGGAGACTAAAAAGCATGTTTTTATGTGCACAACAACTGATGTATTTATTTGAACGTCTCCCGCTTTCTATTTCACAGCAATTTCCACAACGAGTTTCCGAGCTCGGATTCTTTTCTTGAAGTATTTTGGATCTAAGATCCGACCTCACGACGAGGTGACAAATGATTCTGACATGAATGAGCCGGGGAAACAAGGAGCCTGCTCACGTGAAATCCAGAATCTGAAATGAGTCGCTGTAGCCTGCGTGGGGGTGAGGGGGGTGGGTGTGGGGGGGGGGCGGCGGCTCTCACATGTGCAGAAACAAAATCTTTCAATTCGCATGAATATTCAACAAAACAGAAATATATATTCTTGCATCTGCAGCGTTTCTGTGTTCTACAGTATATTTCTCACCTGAAACTGAAATCGAAACTGGAGAGAGAAATAAATCTGTTTCTGTCGCCTCCATCATTAGTTACAGGTCGATTATAAAGGGTCAGATCACATCTTCTATGAAGGAACTTATTTTTATTACTCAGTTCGACAACTGACTGAACAACAACACATTTGTAAAGATTATCTTACAACAGAGCAAGTTGCAGAGTAATTACCTTGAAATCTGTAGTAAATTATCTTCACACAGAACAAAGTCATTTCTGCAGCAGCGGTTCAAACCCGACACCAAGTCAAAGACCTCACATCCGACTTTAAGCAGTGATTCAAACCATATAACATTTGTTGTATTAATGGAATTCCCCAAATACTGTGTATGATTGTTTTTTATGTGGAATTATTTTTGTATTTAACTTTCCACTGCTGTGAGCACCACAATCAAAAATCCATTTTCCCCCGTGATATTGGAGTAAATGGATTCCGCATGGATAGACATTTCTAGATGTATGTATTTTTTCCCCTGGTGGTCGGCTGTGGCTCAGGAGGCAGAGCGGGTTGTCCACTAACTGAAAGGTCAGCAGTCGGTTCCTGTGCTGCCAATAGAGGCACCGGATGAATGTGTGAATGGCAAAAACTGTTCCAAGACAAGAGAAGTGCTCTTCTGTGTTGTACAAGTAAAACTCCACAGAAAACACTGAAGCTCCTGAAACAGCTCGTCACGAGTTCGACTCCTAACTTCGGGGAATTGTGACGTCGTGCTACAATCATAAAGCCCAAGATTCGCTAGCGGCTAGTCTGGCACGCACACTGAGGAATGACGGAACAGGACACTTCCTACACGCGCTGGAAGTGGTTGACCAATCACAACAGAGTGGACCAGCTGTCCAATCAAACGGGCTGTATCAGGAGGAGGAGCCTTAAAGAGACAGGAGCCAAAACCAAGTGTTTCAGACAGAGGCTGAGAAGAGGAGCTGCAGCAATGGACAGTCTGAGGAGAGTGATGTTTTCTGAACATTAAACCTTCTAAAGTAATAACAATAACTAAAACTATGAGTTTAAATACATGATAATATGTCTCAGACACACACAGACACACTCACCATGACTGTTGCAGCGCAGGGTCTCCACCAGCCTGTTGTCCTGGTCGTAGCACACCATGGCCTGGTAGCGGTAGCCCTGTCCGCACTCCTTGATGTCTCCCTGGACCTTCATTCCCAGGACGCTCTCCACCCTGCCCCCCTCGGGCAGGATGCAGTCCGACCAGTTCCCCACCGGCTGGGCGTTGTACTTATCGCAGGGACAGTACTGGGTCTCGCTCAGCGGATACATCTGCGTGTTCTTGCACTTGTCTTTCTTCTTGCTCCTCCCTGAGGGAGTGGAGAGGAACAGAGATGAGCCCAAACTGCTGGAGGAGAGGTGACTCCACGTGTGAGCTGGTGTCGGTGGATTTCTGTCTCTGTGGGTCTCACACGGAGGTGCCGAGGCTACTTGTTCGGTGTAGTGTACTCACTGACAGCCACGGCAACCTCCGAGGATAGATTACGCTGGAATAATGGCTCCAAGCACAGCGATCTTTCACTGAAGCATCTCGACATTTTTTATCCTGAGACATGTCAACCATCATTGATTGATGCAAAGAAACATTTCCCTTCTGGCACTTTATCATTAGAGGATGTTTCCCATACAAATAAGAACATGTGGAGTCTTTGCTTTCGGGTTCCAGCGTCTTCATCCAGCTGGTTTCACTGCCTTGTTATTTTCCACAAATTCATCTTAAAACAAAACCATGCCTCTAAGCTTTATACTGCTGTGGAGCAATATAGTGTATGTGGCTATAATTTCTCTGCAAAGGTCACATCGATCAATAGGCGGCAGCAGAATATGTTACATGCTCCACTTTTACGATCCTTTTTGAGGAAACTGAATTTGTGCCACTTGTTTTTTTTTATATTGTTATTGAGCTGAGAATACTGACCTTAATAAGAGGAAACAGACTTATTTTATCCACCAATAAAAGGATCTGAGAAGGACAAGCCGACATCTCATATATTCCCCAAATACAACTGGAATTGAGGATAAATCTATAAAACCCACGACCTCATCTCCAAAAAAAACGTGTCAGTGTGCGTCCTGCTCTTTAGCACCGAGGTGAAAGGGTCAAAGGAAACTCCACTTTCACATTCGGGATAAAACAAAAGCTGTTCAATTCCACTTCCTCCCAGTTTAAAGTTGACTTTTCCGCGCCCTCAGGAACACCTTGTGGAGGTGCATTAATGCATTGCACCACTTTCATCATTTGCTTTTTATGGCTGTGATGCACGAGGCAACTCTCCGAGGACAATCTGATGGATAACAAAGGCTGTGGAGTTATTTCAGATTTGTTGCTTTAATCCCACCGGAGCATTTAGCTGGCAAGAACCATCTGAGCAGATTTATGCCGTCGTGTTTCACTTTACTGCGAGTCTCTTGGAAGGTTGCCCGTCAACGTTATGCCCCAAACCGCCTCGTACCTCATCAACACAAACTGCGGCGCAAATAAGCTCGTCTGAGAAAAGAGATTACGGTGCGACGGTGTCCGTGCTGCGGCGCTTTCTGCTCTCACCTATCAACGCCCTCTTCCTGGTGCGGACGCCGACGCAGTCAGCCGTGCAGGAGGAGAACTTGGACCAGTTGGTCAGCTGGCAGTCATCCTGGCAGGGCAGCTGACAGTGCTGAGTGATGACTGGCATGGCCTTGGCGTACTTCAGACACTCGCCGATGTCGGCCTGCGTTCCGTCCAGCTGGCGACAGGACACAGCTGGGACAAGTCGAGGAAGTTGTAAAAAAAAACACAAACAAAGAAAGGCTCCATTAGAATGTGTACAGGCCATTACATCATCTAATGTGTGTTTGTTTCAGCAGACTGATTGATGGACACAGCAGGAAGTGAGCAGAGCAGAATGTATGGTAATAAAGCAAGAAATGAACCCGTCAGAGGACTTATACTGACTGTAAATACATCTGTGAGGTACTTATATTCAACTTCCATCTATTTATATTTATCCTTATTTTACACTTCTTCACCCGAAGAAGGAAGATATCAAACTGTTTGCTCCACTACCACTGGCAGCTTTATTGTTTCGTCCTTGAGACAAATCATCTGGCTTTGGGGGGGAATCCCAAACACGTACAAATGGGAGACAGAGCAGTACAAGGGACAACAACACGGGGACACAACCGTTACAACACAAAAAACAAGAGTAGGGACAAGAAAGACCAAAAGACAAAAGTTAAAATCCTAGACTAGACACAATCCCACACACTAACGTGAAAAAAGGATGAATCTAGAAATAAATAAGGATTTAAATGAAAGGAAATAATGGAAAATCATTACTTAAACATAAGCAGTTTCATACGATGAGAAAAGTAAAGTTATTTATTTAAAGCTATTCCAATCAGAACATGTATTCCTGTATTATTCGGATAAAACATATACAACCAGTTTATGATACGATTTACGACAAGGCTTCATATTAAGCATCTTTATACATAGCATCATATATACAGTATATATACATACTTCTTCTTTTGACATCTCAGTACCTTGAGCTGTTAAAAATACTTCGACACTGAGAGAAATGTGCTTTTATAAACAGAGTCAGTTGATTCGATTAAGACCATTCTCACTCCTACCTGGTACAAAGCCACAGCAGCAGCAGCACGGTGATCTAAGGTTAAAGGGTCTGAAGCTGTCTAATTTAATAGTGCAGCACATTCCGCCTCATTAAAGCACAAATTGCAGGATATAGTAGATCACGTTAATTGGTTTAAAGTGCCGCTGGTAGGTGTAATTTGACACCTTAGCACCTTCAGACGGAGCCGTGCTAGCTGTGTCTCCACGCTCCTGATCTTCATATGAGTAAATATAATCATACGTTGGCTGTATCTTAATTTTAATCGACAGATATGAGAGTGGACTCAGTAAGAAAGCAAATAGTAAGTGACGGTTGAGCTACATCATGTCAACTTTAGCTTTAGAGGGAAACTAAGTCAGTGAAAAATGCTGAAATCCGAAACCATGGTCTTCAGATCAAATCTCACAAGGGGCTAAATAACAAATATCAGAGTATAACAGACACAAATGCATTTTGGTTTGAGGCCCACGAGTCGGTTTGTCTCTGCTTTCATCATCCCATTCTTTGTTCTTTCAATAAAGGGTATTACTGGTGTTGCTGCGATATTTCATTTTCCCTGTGATGCGGACGTTCTGCAGGCCTGTACCTTCATAGAAAAATCAATCTCTAAGCACATTTTTTTGCTGAACCCCCGTGGGCACTGCTATTGGTTTAGAAAGCCTCTGTGTGATGGCGTGTGAGGTCAGGTCTCACCTTGCACGAGTGAGTGTGTGTGTGTGTGTGTGTGTGAAAGACAGAGAGAATTGTACATGTACCCAGTTGTTTTTAATTTAAGTGCCATTGAAGTGTTTCTTTTTCTATTAGGAAAGTTTCTGTCCAGATAAGCAACACGACACATTTTTTCAGAAAACACACAAAGCAGAGAAGACGGAGAGTCTCATTTGTTTTAAGTCAGCGACAAAGAAGAAAAGTCATTTAAAAGTGTCAGAGGTGTGAGAACACGAGCAGGAGACATCAAGCGTCTCAGGGAATCATATCAGTGAAAAGCTGCACAGGATCTGCGACTGTGAGCGAGGTTCAAATGGACCTGGGAGCCTTTTTCATAAATGGACTCGCTCTTCCATCCATTAATGTAAGTTAGTCGAAGAAGACACAGAAATATGAGCACTAATAATGGCCTTCTATAGGAGCTGGAGCATAATGAAATTGATCATTCTGCGTGACTCGCTGAAATTGGATTTTTCTGAAAGCCTCCCAGGACTACATGGTACATCCATCCTCCTTTAAAAGGCGAGAGGAAATACACTTTTTGGTTTTTTTTTTAAAGAGGGACAACCGCAGCTTCTTTAAAGCACCTGTCACGTATGCATGTGCCCGTATAAACACGAAGTCGTGCTGCCGCATGCTACAGCAGCATCTTCTCCCAAATTTCAACAAGAGACATTCCATTAAAATTTCATGACAAGAGCCTGAGGTGTAAAAAAAAAAAAACTGTCAAACAAGTCTCCAGAGATGCGCTGATGCGACGTGAACACATTTCCTTCCCGGACTTCGGAGGATTACATGAAATAAAAATAAGCAAAAGAAGGAAAATAAGTCTCTTGTTGATGTTTTTAAACTTGTTTATATTTGGAACGGAGGTGTCAGCCCCAGTTTGTGTTGCTTGGTGTAAGTGGGAGGACTTGATGTGTGACTGAGCAAATTGGCCCTTTCTCTAAACCTTGGCACGTCCGCCTGCTGCCTGGTGGCTGCGCTCCAGATGCAGCGCAATGAGCAAAGATTGAATTTACGCTGATGAGGGACGGTTCAGAGACGGCTGCAGAGGGGACGTGGGAGACGGAGAGATTGGATTGTGTACCTCTCGTTTGAAGTCCGGGTCCACAGCTCTCCTGCGCTGTGGGACTCTCCTGTCGGAGGAACCACGGCACCAGCTGGCACTTCCTCCATTTATGGGTTTTCCACCTGGTACAAATCAGGACAGTTCGTTCATATCAATGCACTCTGCAGCATAAAGGCCCGATTGGAGTAAAACACTTCACTGTGATTTCTCAGACAATATTAACAATATTTTATATAGATTCAATTACATGTCTGTATTTATAGTTTGTTAAATGTACCAAGAAGTATCACAGAAACAGAGTAGAGTCTAACCAATATGGATTTTTGTGGACATCGTTTCTACATTGTTTATTCTGTAAACTAAAACTTTTCATATCGGCAAACATACCAAACATTATGTCTGTGAAAGACTCGTATCAGCTGATAAATCGGCTCTTAAACAGATATAATAATGCAGAATAATCTTAAATTTAGACATAATCCCAGATATATCTATTGTGCGTTTACTCTAAATGCGATGCAAATATTTTACATAGATTACATACAATGTTAATACAGAGACACATATTCCATGTCATGAGCATTGTCCGATGCAAAGATGGAACAATTCTAATGACGCAATTTCTCGAAAGCCAAATATTGTTGAAAATCTCCCGACATCAGTGAAATCCGCAGACAAAGTTGTCTCAGAAATGGAGGGCAACATTATTACGTGTTTAAATGTGTGCTTGTGTTTCGAGGACGGAGAGAAAGACTCACGTAACTCGCATGATAATCATTATAGTCAGAATCATGAATCAGGGCCCTCACCTGAAACCTGGACAGACTTTGGGGACCTCACAGTCCTTCTCCTCCTCCAGCAGCTCCGGACACTCCTGTCCTCCGTTGGACGGCAGCTGGATGACGAGACGCTTCCTCGACTGCTTGCTCTTCACAGGGTTACCAGCTGTACAGACACACAGACAATTACCGGATTAAAATAAGAAATATCTGCATGGACAAGGGAAGAGTCAGAGTGATGAGCGAGGAAACACTTCTAATGGACTCAGAGTCTAACGTTGCCAAATCCAATTGACAGCTATCACACACAACACGCACGTCTGACTACTCGGGATATCAAGCCAGCAACGATGATGATGGAGAAAAATCCTATTAGAGTTCAGAATTGACTTCGATTAAATTTACGGTATTTACATGTGTGGAGATGCCCTCGAGTCGTTCATTAAGACGGAACGAGCCTCTGGATGGTCCCGAACTCGGCTCTAAAGCTTTGCATGTGGGCGGGCGTGCAATCCTCTGCACAAGGTGAAGGCATCAACAGCATCACATTAAAATGCACGGCCAGCGGCCCAGCATGCTCAGACTGTAGAGATTTATGCCCGGGTGTCAAATGAAGAGGTCATCAAAATATGGACGATAATGATTTTCGGTCGTAAATCGATGTAATGCGTTCGCCCGGCGTCTGAACGCGCCGCCACTGGCTGCCTGACAAAGGTGACCTCATTTTTTTCCCCAGCGTGAAAACAACAACTGCCGCGCAGTCGCCGACACTTGTAGCCGCGGGCGAGTCAGTTTGCCAGGTGTAATGAAAGAGGTCGGAGTGGAGATGGTCGTACGTGTCAATCTGTCAAACTAATCATGTGTAACAAGATGTGAGTGCATGTGTTTGTGTGGTAGTTAATGTGCTTGTGCTCTGTGCAGAGGGTCACGCCTCCGTAGTCTCTCCACACAACTGCACCAGAATAAAGTCATGACCATAAACTATTGTGACCTGTAATATGATAGTTATCTCTGTAAGAATAAGAAACTCTTGTCAAACACTATCTTCTAAATCAAGTAAAGTAAAACTACTAAAGCCAAATGAATCAAGAACCTGAGGAGTAAATAACCTCGACTCCCTCCCCCCTGATCTGTGTGGGGAAGTAAAACTCCACCTCGGCTGGGTCATCCCTCCCTGCTGGTGATTAAAATGTATTTCCCAGTACCTTCGTCGCAGGTGACCGGACACGGCGTCCAGTCGCTGAACGGGGTCACGATGCAATCCTTCTTGCAGGGCAGCTGACACGGTCGCAATGTGCTGGGGCGAGGGCCGTCTGGACACCTGAAGAAACACACACACACACACACACACACACACACACACACACACACACACTCAGCAGGGCTGCAGAGTGACGCTGCTGGGGACTTGTGATGAGCTACATATTCACCAGAAACACAGCAGTAAGAGGTCTGAGGCCAAAACACTGGGTGATTCTTGATTCTGAGGATTTACACTCACCCCCCCAGTAAACACTGTTATTACCACTGAATATAACCAATGGTAAAAACAACCCTTGACTGAAATCACTGGTTTCTGACGGAGAAGACGCCGCTCTCTGGACTCAGAATCTTAAAGATACTGAATTTAAAGCTTGTTTTAAAACTGGGGTAGGAATTTCTTTTCCAACATAATTAGGCGCAGAGACCCTGTAAAAATCTCGTCTTATACACAGATGAAATCCCAAGTGTTTCATATGCATATATTTTTATTCATCACTCACAGGAAGCAACAATTTAACGAGGGGGGGGGGACGGAAGGCTTTGAACACGACTGCCAGATGAACCGAAGTCAGAAAAATAAACCATAAGTGAACACAGTGAATATAGAACATTATAGAGTCAAGGAACTTCTTGATTTGCCTTTTGACATAAAAAAAATCATTGATCATTATCATGACTGCAAAGACGTGTGGTTAATAATAAATAATTATATTTATAATTTAACTTGTGGAAGTATCTTCTACTCCAGAGTAATTGAACTCTCTGTTCGGGTAAATCTGGATATAAAGTACATTTATTAAACTTTAGTCCCTTGTATGTGTTTTTCTTTTGTTGGTACGACAATTAATAGGTTAATAAACATGTGTGTAATATGTGCTTTTAACAAATGGGGAACCAGAAACACAAATCAACATTACAGCACAAAAAAAAAACGACAAATAGGAAAACACAACAGCAAATCACAAGAATCGCCAGTAGCTACCGCCCGGTTCTGTCAGGAGTTAATGTCGTTGTGTTCTGTGATTTGCGATTATATTACATTTTATCTGCCGTTGTGTTTTATTTCCCACTGTGTTATGTGATTTGTTGGTGTGTGTTTTTTCTTTTTGTTGCTGTAGTGTTACTTGTTCTCGTGTTTTTCCGTTCCTCCTTGTTACGTGCACTTCAGGGTCTCCGTAGTCGTGCTTACTGTCAACAGACTTTCTTAAACCTTGTTTTGACGGAATTCTTTACGCAAACTGTAAACCCCCCCCCCCCCAGGTAATTTTCACATAGCAAAGACATTTAAAATGGTGACTACCAGTAATATACACCGTTTATTTCCCCTTGAATAAATATGACTGTGCACTGTCCATCTCTGTATCGCTTGAATACGGAATGTAATTATTCCAGACACAATCTAGGGCAATAACAAGTGATGAAAACCTCTGTAATCACATCCAGTTGATGACTGATGTCCGCCATCTGGCTGACAGCACTTTGAAATATATAAAGAAGCGATGGTCACCTCCCCCAGCGGAGCCCTGGTAAACCTCCAGGAAATGTCCAGCAGCTCTGTACGAGGATGATTTCATTAATTTCTCTCTGCTGAGGAAACTGTAATACGCAGAGCTCCTTAAGGATAAAGCAGCAGATCACCCTCAGCATAGACACTCCCTTGTTCTAGCTGGATTCTGGTATCAGTAAATGATAATCCTTCTGATAGAACAGGATACAGGGTCAGGTCGAGGTTTATTGAACAAGGGTTACGGTTAATCTCCAGTCATTTAAGCACCTAAGGTCCCCGCATATACAACTGGACCAGGATAAATAGAGAGAGAGACCTGCTGGAAGACATCTTGTAATCTGATCTCCTCGATGCTGCGCCGCTGGTTCTCACAGCCAGATGTTGCCGCTCTGTTTCCTCATGTCTGGCTGACGCTACGATCATCTGGGTCAGATTTAATGTTGCTAAGAATGAGCCTTCTCCTCTGGGCGTCCCATGCTCGTTAGCATGGCGTTATCAGGGAAGCGATAGGGAGCCTCACAGGCAAAATGTAATAATGCAACAGTGACACAAGGAGAGATTTATTTTTAATACCAATAGACGGAGCTAAATCCCTCCGGAGCGGAACAAATCCTCCGGTGTCTTCATACAAGCGAACGGTCCCCAGGAAAAAAGAAACAGCTGCCGATTGCAGCAGAGGGAGGATACGTTTTACGTTTTGTGTTTCAGCTGATGCTCACGTCTGCAGAGAAGCGAGTGAACAGGTGTCTCGCTCGAGGACACTTCAACAGGACGTAAAGCTGTTGAAATCCAACCTGTGAACTGACACTGGAGAACTGTTTCTACACTTGAACCCGGTGCTAACCACGGTATATAAAGCTTTTCTTAGCTCAGGTGTCTGTTGAGATCAAGGATCTTCTTATCAAGGCGAAGCTGGCAGAGAATATGGAGACAAAAACAAGCAGCGCAAAGAAAAATACAAGATCTAAACACAATCAAAGTGTAAACGGAAAGGAGAGAAAGGCTATTTACTAGATGAGCAGTCCGATAAGCAGGAAAATGATTAAATAGTTCATATTTATATGCTTTGTTTTATGTCCCTGCGCTGCTCAGAAGTGGTTTATGTCTGAGGATGAGCTTCGTGAACGGACGTGCGCATTAAAGTAATATTTTCATTCAGGTAAAAACACTGAAGTTTAAAAATACAGCTCGACTTTTGCACAACACGCTCTGAATATCAAACATCATCTTCAGACTGCCGGAGTTTTAGATTTCATCTTCTCTGCTTTCCTTCCCCCCCCGTGTTTGTGTGTCTGTACAAATCACACAAACACAAGCCAAAATGTTTTGGCGAGACTGTCCTCGCTGGAAAAACAACAGCATTGATTGTTGGTTCAAATTCCTCACACACCTGGTGCAGGGGGAGAGAATGTAAAGTGTGTGAGACCTCTGGTGTTGTCCGTGTCTCTTCTTGTGTGTCTGAGTTTCCACAAACATCTCTACATTTTTCTCATAACTCAAATTAATATTTAGACAACGTGAGCTGGAGAATCTAAATGTTACAGATTGTTTTTTGTGAATGTAAAAGTTTTGCACAGTTAAAAAGCCCCAAAGTCTGTGGTAAAGACTTTCATTCTTAATTTTGTTTTTCTATAATCGCCTTTGTAACCAATCTGTGTGTTTTACAAGTTTAACATATAGGGCAGTGAGTCAAAGCAGGTTGGAGAGCTTCCACTGCCACAATCCCATCCAGAGTACTTACAGCACAACGCTCGGCTGAAGCCCGTCCATGGGGGTGTGAAAGCTAGTTGTAATACTGTGTTGTCGTTTATGCATTTTTTATTACGTATAAATTTGTTGTTCCACTGCGTCTCCTCCTTTATTTCTCCTGTTGTCATTTCTGTCTGTGACATTAAATTCTTTTATCTTTGCTTGTCACAATGGCTTTATTGTTCGTTCGAAGGGAAAACAAAGTTTATTTACAAGGCGCTTTGGGTATTTTAGCTCAACTGCACAATTTCATATGACACGGTCTCCTTCTTGTGTTTCCCACCAGTTCACATGTGTGTGTGTGTGTGTCACTGTGGAAACGCACTCCAGTGAAATGAATGAAGACGTCCACTAATGGCATCTGTTTTTAACCGACTGGCTGCTTCCAGTCAGTGTCACAATCTCCTAATGATCTTTAAATGTCATGATTTGTTCGAAGTCAAAGACGCACGCAACACGGCACCGGGAGCGTGTCCCAAAGCACAACATTAAGACAGGCAGCTCGACTGATGCCTATGTTCTCTGTGCTGCTATTAGCACCAGTGAGCAGCAGTTTTCTAAGAATGAGCAGATGGTTGAGCAGGATGACGACTGGAAAGTCAAAGCAAAGGACTGTCTGTAGTTTTTAAGAGAGTGGTACAGACGCACGGAAAACAAGGTCTGCTGGGAAAAGATAAGACCCGATTAATTTAATAATCAAAATTACAGACTACACAACAGGAACGTCATTTGTTTAATTTAGCATAAAGCTGGTGCAGCTCTTCAAGGACCCTTCAGAGGCGTCTTTGGCCTCGAGGCCCTTCAGCGATCTATCGGCGTCAAAAAACAAACAGCCTCCGTTAAGAAATCACGGCGGGGAGATGATTGACTGGGTTTAACGCAGCTCCTGTCGAACATCATAACCGCCAAATCATTTCTTTTTACACAAATTCCACAGCATCAATGTGATTATACGAACACACATTCAGCACACAGACTGTCAGAATCAATAAGCAGACACTGTTGTTTTATTCCCCCTCACACCACAACAGCTTTCTCGATAGGATGATCGCAGCCCGAGCCTGAGGCACTGACATATTTGTCTCTGTTGTGTCTCTGGTTTCTATTGGGCTCTGACAGTCAGTGTTTATGTGTGTGTGTGTGTGTGTGTGTGTGTGTGTGTGTGTGTGTGTGTGTGTGTGTGTGTGTGTGTGTGTGACATGCACTCTGCGAGGTTCACTGCCTGAGGCTGTGGAAGGAAGACAGCTCAGATCCATCTGCGAACGAGACGGGGCACATCTGCATAAGCAGGGTGCACACGGCCACGTCTGTTAGTTCTGCCGGGATCCCATGGGTGCACTGATCAAGAATACCTGCCAGTCGGACGGGGCCAGATGAAGATATGAAAAAAAAGAAAATAAACAATAACCATATCAAGTCACTCCCGAGTGCAGGCGAGGAAATGATGCCCCGGAGCAACAGATGGTCCAGGAGACCAGAGCTGCTGCTTCTTTATACGTTTGCTTTGGTGGAAAAATGTACAAACTCAGACCTTGTTTAATGTTGACACGTTCCATTAAGGTTCGTGAAATCTACTGGGGAGATACAAGGCGTCAGAAGCTGCCACGACAGAAGGGCCATAACCTTTTACACAACGACAGGCAGGTGTCAGATTAAAAGAAGCTGCATAAATGAGAGGAGCGGCGTAATGAAGGCAGGTGCTTTAACACAGGGCACAGGGGATCACAGACTGGTGCGACGAGTAGGGAAATGATAGTGGTTCTTCAGCTCAACACCTACTGGGAATCTTATAATAGACTGGTGAACTCCACTGATATTTTCCTGACAAGGCCCTGTGAGGTGTACACAGTAAAAAGCATTAGCATCATTAGGGAATTGAGCCTAATGTTGGTTCAGGCGGGTCAAGCGCAGCCACACTCCAGTTCGTCAGCGGAGAGCAGCAGATCTATATTCCAGCCCACGTCAGTTATAGCTCAGCTGATCCGCTCCTATTTATTAATCTGGTCTTGCTCGTAGTACGCACTCTTTTCAAGCCGCTTTAGATGCCCACTCCTTTTATGTTGAATGCTGAGCCTTGGTGGAGGTTTGCACTCTACTCCAGTAGTTTGTTTTTCTTTTCACTTCCAACGCTCACGTATGTTGAATGCAGATAATTTCACCTCCTCCAGCTCTGTTAAAAAGTCTCATGTTGCTCTTTGATAGCTGAAAAACACGGCTAAATGTCAATCAACCTAATAAGACCCATTTGTGTGTGTGTGTGTGTGTGTTCACAGCTCCAACAAAAGTGAAATGTTCTACACCCAGAGAGCTTCTGTCTGTTGTTGTACAATGAAGGTCTCCACGCTGGCTCCCATCCTGTTACCGGACCCCTGCTGGTGACAGTGGTCTGACGGAAATCCACCTCAACACTTTGACCAGAAACATCTTTGACGGGTTCCAACAACAGTCAGAGCTGCACAACAAATGATGTACTGTAAAAACAAGAGGAAGCTTCTTCAGCACCACGGACAGCACCACCGCTCCACAAATCAGCCTCGGTCTGTGGAGAGACGCTCGTTTGACGACACTCACAACATGTGACGTTCTGTGCTTTTCCCTCCAGACGCCATGAAACCGAGGCTCTGATGACATATGTACTTTATTTCCTGTGGCACCGAATCACAGTGAGTCATTTGACTTTGTTGCGTTCTGTCTATTAAGCTCACAGAGAACCGACTGGCATCCAGTAAGCTTTCATCAGGAGCTTGAGATTGTTCCAGTAACAAGTAAATGTTCTTCTATATCTCTGTGAATGGATTGAAATGTTAAGAGGTTATTCGAAAAGACTGACTTCTGAATGCTGAGTGTGTTTTTGGCTGCTGCACACAACAGGATTTTCAACTGTTGACCGATTTAAAAAATGAGACAATCATCAGAGCACAAACATTACAACGACAAAACAACAATAACACTTTCCCAATTCAAGTGGATGAGAAAGTGTTCCCAGAGTTTTGCAACCCCAACTTAGTGATTGAGCAGCTAAATTAAAAGATAATGGCGGCAAATGAACTGGAACCTTTTTGCCGCTCGGAGCCGTTTCACTTGGCACCTACGAGACCGCGGCTCTGCAATCTGCTGAACTCGTGTTTGTCTCTTTGCTCCAGCTTTGCCGTTTAAAAAAAAAGTAAAATACAAGACATCCCGGACTCCGACCTTTCTGCTGCAGCCTGATAAGTGCAAATGATGCGTCTGGGTCATCTGCTGAACCAGACGCCGCTGAACTGGACATTAATCTTCATTTTATCTTGTGTTCTCTGTGAATCACATTTCCCCGTGTACACACACCGCACCCTGAGCCTTTAAATAATTTATGATTCCATCCACTCCTGCTAACTACGCTTGGGAGGTAGAATACAGGAGGATTTTCTGTGATTATAGAAACTCGTTCAGCGGGAGGGAGGAACACACATGAGGGAACCTTTGGTTTGTTCTCAACCTTTACAAGCAGATCTCCTCCGTCATCTTGTCTTGTGGAGGGACTCCGTCAAACATCATTAACAAAACAGAGCTGAACCTTGTGTGCGGATGTTAAAGTAAACATGACAGTGTATTGGAACCCACCTCATGCAGGGTGGTCCTCAGCATTCACCACAAACCTCTTGTCTCGCATCCGCCTTATGATTAAATTGCCTTAAAGTATCAATCCCACTTAATTACTGTCATTATCATCAATGAGAAATTACCAGCGCCCAAAATGGGAGGGTTAATTAGGCTTTAAGGGACAGAAACATTATTTATTTATCCGTGGTTGCCTGCGAGGGGAAGATATGAATTGGGAGTTAACGTCACGTAAAGTCTGCTCATCTTTCTCAACCAGCTCCGGCAGCGTCTCCTTGTTCTCCGACTCGCTTTTACTCTCCTGCTCTCGCTTTACTCCTAACCTCCGCTGCCTCTCTCATCTGTCTCTCACTCCTTGACTCCGCTTTTGATTTTGAATCTCCACTTGCTCACAATCAGTACATTTACATGCAAACTCATACTAGCCTATACTGAATATGGCGATTTTTAAAATTTCGATATGGGTCAAGTAAATATTAAAGTCTACTTAGATATTCCAGATTTATTCAGAATTTAGCATTTTCGGATTTAGAACTTTGAATATTTATGAATATTCTGCGCTTTCCAACCGTGCACAGTTTACTACTGAGGTACTGAGGTGTTTATAGCTTGAAACACTCACTCATCCTAACACATGCTCACAGTTTGACCTCACTACGTAAGAAAGGCTTAAAGAACGTCTTACACGTTGATCAGTGTTGAAGTTAGAGGTTCTTAAATTAATTATTCCACACATCAAAAGGCGACCGAAGCTCTTCTCTGCTTCCATTCGTGGATTCACACCTTCCAGGTTTCACAGATTTGTTTCTTCCATTTTCAATAAAAGTGTCAAAATCTGTAAAATCTGCTGTAGTAGAGATTTGTTTGAAACGAAAACGTGCCTGCGCTCAGACCTCGGTGACACATCGTCGAGAGCCGCTGCTCACAGCAAATAGATTTTACCTCAGAGAAGTCAGCGGTTTCCACTCTGACACAGGATTCCAGGAGCTTATTTCACACTTATATACACCTACAAATCAGAGAGGCTAGAAATAACCACTAATTCTAAACAAGACTGCTGCAGGGAAAACAACAATCTGCACACGTATTTAAGGCGAAGGCTCAGACACACGGCTGGCTGACACCAAGCGTAAACAAGTGTAAGAAAGATAAATCAGATGAAATAACAGAGGGAGCTTACTTCTTCGGAGGCACCTGTCCCACATTGACCCGCACACACATGACCTTGCGAGTCTGCATTCCCGTGGAGCAGGGACCCTGCGTGTTGCCGGCAGCGCGGCCGCTCGTGGACGTGTTGAGGGACGTGGACGAGGGGTCGTCAGAGCAAAGTCCCCATGGTCCCGTCGACCAGTGGTAAACCGTGCAGGCGTGTTCGTTACAGTTACGCACCTCCTGCAGGGAGCTGCTGTTGGGACACAGGGCACCGCCTGGGAAGAACAAAACAGAGTCGAGGGGAAAATTATAAAAGAAAAATAGCTCTAAATGTACAGGAAACTAAACAAATCAATAGTTCTATTTATACAACAGAAAATACTATTCAATACAATACAATAAAAAGCTTTTGGGAGCTTTAATGTCCATCTTTACATACAGTCTATGTATCATAATAACCTCGGTGGTCAACTAGCTATGCACCATTGATTCTACATCATCAGGAGGATTTTAAGAAACTAAAAATATAAATTGCTTCCTCACAAAAGTAAGAATATGACATGGACGTGTGTCGCCAAGTAGTTTGTTTTCCAGTTATGGCTAAAATCCGGCACATTGATAATCACAATTGAGATATATTATTCCTAAAGACCATATCCATAATGTGTCTAAACTTATCTGCAGCTAAGACTCCAGGCACATTTTCTCCATGCAACGCACGCTCCAGTAAAGAGCTCTATAAATTATTTTCAACCTATTTTTCTCCCTGAAACTGCAGGATGTGTGAAACCTATTGAATATAACAGTCTCACACATAAAAGCTCCTTTATAGTGAGGGTGTCCTGGAGTTCCATTATTTAAGAAATGCCTTCACCAGCCTCCCGACCTTATATGTAACTTGACAGTAGAGAACAAAATGATAAAAGCTGCGTTTGCAGAAGCTCACCAGGATTTTATTTACCTCCGTTGGAAACGAGCCAAATATTGTTTCCGCCCTGAGCACTTACGTTCAGTGGCAGTTAAAGAGAAGAATGTCGCCAGATTTTAATGCTCTGCCAAAAATGCATGAGGCGTTTAAGTGAGGAAACTAATATTCTTATGCACAATGAGATGGAAATTGTTGATAAGCAACTTTGAAAAGAAACGGAATGAGACAGTTTTTAAGTTTCCTGAGTTTCTTTCCCCGAGGCTGCACAGCGAGGCTCAAGTTGATTGATTTGAATACGGCTGCTAGATTTCATGTGCTTAAGTGTGATAAAGGCTCAGGTGCTCTCACTGCACTCTTCTGTTTTGCTCCATCATTGTCATTATAAGTGTGTATTTTGTATTCGCGCTTTTCCTCTCACAGCATCATCAGTTCTTTGCCTGTCCTTTGAGATTACAGGCTCGTCCTTGTGTTGAAGGGCGTATCACAAAATATGATTCCCTGAAACCGCAAACTCAAGATAATCCCGGACTGTGTGGAGTGTGTGAGCTGGACATGTGGGATTTCAATACCTTCAAGGTGCTGACCTGAAACTATAAATATGCATACTGATAACTTTCACTACAATTCTCTTTTTAGACGTCTGACGTTGCTGTTTTTGAATTGAGTGCTGTCAGTGTGTGTGTGTGTGTGTGTGTGTGGTGTGCATTAAAATACATCCTGTTAATCAACTGTTTCTTCAATATCATTTAAAGGTGAAATGTTTGCATTAGCAATTATTTATGGCCCAAATTCTGTTTGACAGACGAGTTCGACACAGCTTATTTAAGACAGAGATTGAACAGAGGAACTGCAGCAACCTAATCAACTCATGGACCAAATTAAAATCATCAACCTGAATATGGGTAGAATATGACTACTCTATAGTTATATTGATAAACTGTACAACAAAGATTCTTTCGGTTCTCTTGTGATTATTTACGCTCATGAGAGGAGCTGTTGACCTGCATCTCTTTTTGTTATTCCCATTCCCCTTTTCTCTCCCACTGCTTGTCCCCCTCTCATTCCTCCTCTGTTCATTCCGTCCCTCACTCAGCTGTGTGGTGGTTAGACTGAGAGAGGCCCTCTCCGGTCTGGAGTAATTGCAGCCACTTTGGGATTTGAGCAAAGATTGAGGGAGAGCTGCTGTACACCTGCAGTTGACAGAGAGCCAGGTCCGTAATGAGCGGCGGTGTAGACACAGTTGTGCCTGAATCACCGACTGCCAACTCCGACAAATCTCAGCCTCATAGTTAGTGAGGCTGACTTCCTTCCTGCTGACTGCCATCTTAGCTGAGCAACAACATGGAGATGCTCGTCCTAACGCTAGCATGACACGAGGCCTCCAATGAGCAGGAGCTGATGCCCCAGATACAAGATACTTAAAAACTACACGTTTGGGGAAATAGTCTAATTTTGAAAGTCCAAACAACTTGTTTTGCATTTCAAAATAAAGATAAACTTTTTTTAGGCTACATCCAATACGACTACGTTTTCACTTTTGAATGAAAAATGGAAAAGTTTGAAAATGCTGCTTTGATTGATGCTAGAGACCGATGGTTTTATGTTTAAAGATGAAACAAGCGGTTCTCCGTTTGAATTGTGGTTATTACTTCCAACATCCCATCAGTGTCAGTCATTTCAATGCATTCATGTTCTCAGGATTAACTGGTTCATTCACAAAGAGCCGGAGCAAGTGCCTCTTAGCATGTCATGTAATGATGAGCGTCATATAGTAAGATGTACTTCATGTGGTGTCATCATAATCACCATAACATTCAATGTGAGCAGTTTCTTAAAGAGGTCATTAATTAGGTTTATTATCAATGTGATTACCATGAGATTCTATGCAAACATGTTGGTGGTTGCATATTAATATGAAGCCTGTGCATCTTGAAGCTTTGAGTACTTCCTGTAGTTTGAATAGTTTCACTTCCTCATTAATATGCGACACAGGAGCTGAAAGGAAGCTCGGGATCTCATCAGATTATCTGCTCTGCGGGGGGGAAGACAACACCTCTTTTCAGGTATTGTTGTTGAGTGTGTGTGTGTTCGTAAAAACGTGACTGAGCTAGATACCTGAATATAATTTGTATTTGTATTTTATTAACTATTCTAAAGCTACTTCACGTACAACTACTGCTACTCAGATTTACCGAAAAGTTCTGGAAACCTCGGCACCCGTGAAAGACCTTTAACAAATACAGATGTTACACATGTTAACGTGACGAGTGAGACATGCAGGACGTGAACTAACACAACGGCAGAACAACACAGAACAGCACAACACAATCTACAGCTAATTTCACACATGGCCAACGAGCCCTGACTATAACAGATCTGCTCGAGTGACTTCTAAATCATTTATAACTTACCCTAAAGCTGTTATGATAATGCATAGTAGTGTTTACAACGGAAAACAAGCGAACAATTCTCATTTTGCTACGTGTAGACACACAGCTAGAGGTTCAACACAGCTACCGGCAAAGTTTAATTACAAATGTTACCCTCCATCACCGTGATCCACGCTATGACCATCGCAGTGACTGAGGAGAGGAAAACACACCCAGATGAAATGTTTGGTGTCATGACAAAAAGAAAAAGACACACAGACGAGCGCACACACACGCACACACACACACACACACACACGCACACACAGATTTAAAGCAGAGAGAACAAGCGTAAGCGGAGGAATGATCTTAGAAAGAGATAGAGAAGTGAGTGTCAGGCGCGGAGACAGACCGACAGAAATAATCACCAGGGCCGATAAGCAGACTGTTTGAGATAAGGACAAATGCACATGCAGACGAGTGTGAAATCCGGACATTTGGTGAGTGACAGCAAAGGACGACTTGAAAGGCCGTGACTAAGCCAATATCCCAGCCTCATCTGCATAGATTTCCATACTCAATGGTGCGGAAGACTGTCGGCAGGTGGAGACTCACCTTCGCCGGCGTTGTACGCCAGGATGGAGCGGATCCTCATCTGCTTCCCCTCGATGGTCTTACTGGAGCAGGTCTGGGAGCAGGTGGACCAGGGCGTCCAGTCGCTGAGCACACAGTCCCTGGAGCAAGGCACCTCGCAGGGCACAGGTTCAGGAGCCGGGGACGATGAGCACAGGTTTCCGTCCCCCACCTCTCCTGGAGAAGAAAAACAGAAAATACAACACTGGTTGAAGTTCTGAGGTTAAACAGGCAGAAGGGATTCTGGCTTAACACTGTTTTAACTTACAATCAATAATAAGAATATAAGGAGGTAATATAGGGAAATATTAATGTTAATATCTGTCTGTCTGTCTGTGGCTCACATAGAACTGTTCATCTTATCGGGCTTCACACTTGTCTTGTGTATTGTCAAGGGGACAAAGAAGAGCAGCGTTGAATTTAGCATAATTAGGAACCGCGTCACGTTCACAATTAATAGACTTTGACTCCCGACCATCACTCTGCAGCGGCGACGGCTGAGACTCATCAACTTAAGTGACGTTGTCGATCACAACAACAGCTCATTCTCGACGACGGCAACGAAAACTGATTCTCGAGTTCCGGGGGTTCGAGAGTCGAGAACTTTGAATAAACAGGTGAACGTCTGTTTGTGCAGCAGCGGTGGCTTCAGGTCACTTATACAGATGATAAATCACAATATCTAATAAGCTGCTTTTGTCTCAATAAAGGATCCTTGATTATGTTTTTTCTTTTTAATCGTGGGTTTATTTCTTGCTGATTAAGTGATCAAGTTCACTTTATTAATTTTGGATGCTCTGGGTAGTAACTAAAGCAATGAGAATAGATTTAAAAGCTTCATTGCAAGAATCAAATGATCACCTTCAAACTCCACTTCACTACAGAGGCAGCTCCGGCAGCTGCGTGTGTCTTAATTGATCGCACAATGTCAAGCACACAGCTCATTTCAAATTGCGGAGACGTGCTCGTTTTCTCAAGAAGTCCGTTGTCTGTCGTCCCCTCAGACAACTTGGGGAGGGACAGACTCCAAACTGGCAGCAGGACGAGCTTGGCAGTGTTCGCCCGCCTCGTGCCCGGTGTAGGAACGAGACGGAAATCTGCAGACGAGCAGTGAAGATTTAAAACGAACACAATGAAAGCTTCATTCATCACTGTTTCATAAACAGGGTGTTATGTGGAGGGGGAAGCTGGATTCGTCCTCCCACCGATTCATGTGTATACTTCTCTTTGCATCCGGTACTTGACGAATTTTACTTCTTAATTTTCATCTAACGGCCCCTCAGATTAACTTGTTAGGGGCCCGACCACGAGATAAGAGGCTGAGACTTGAGCTGCTACAACAGCAACATATCAAGAACTGTCACTTTTCAAACATTTTGCACATTACTGTACTTTCGAACTAAGTACTATTCAGTTATTTTATTGGTGTGTTTACATTAAGATGGCGAATGGTCTGAGTTATGAAGATCTGTGGAGATTACCGGCATCTCACTTTCATTTAACTTTGCGAAATTGAACGTTTTCTTTGGACATTTTCAGTGATTTCTTGAAATGAATTCATGGATCTTGATCTTGAGAGACTGAATCAATGAATCCATTCAGCATAAGAATCTAAATTATAGTACAACCAACACACGTCTGACATTTCTGGGTTGATCCAACATTCCTGGATTTACCTAAAGCTTCACCACAGAAATAATTTAAAACATTTCACTGGTGCTTTTCAAATTGACATGACAGCTGATTATACCTTTTTCATGGATTACCTGCAGAATATTCATACGGACACATTCTTGACCCGTCGTAAAGTGGCAGTCAACATGCAAAGAGCAGATTCTCATGGGATTCCCACATTTTTGCACCATCGTTCATGTTTTATTAAAGACCTGCTGGAATCAGCCTTAAGTGGATTATATTAACCCACATATTCCTCCGTGTTGCTTCGTGTGCTGCCGTGAACCAAGCAGAGAATATTGTCCTCTGTAAACGACGCGTGCACCCGGGAAAAATGTAAATCTCTCAATGGCTGAAATGAAATTTTCAAGCGGCGGAGAATTGCTTGAGCTTCAATAAGCAGACCGGGGGCCCCGACTTCGCATTAACATGTCACTTTGACAGTTGTGCTGTGAACCAATCACGACTGAGCTGAGGCGGCAGGAAAATAAGAAGTGACAAGGAGACCTCGCAGTTTTTTAGGCTCACACAGAAGAAATCATGAATGAACAGAACGCCCGAGATGAGAGGAAAGAGCTCAGCGTGCGGGAGGAGAAACCGCTCTCCGCCTTAACCGGCAGCCAGTCAGCACGGGGAATATCAATAGCTGCTTTCAATAACATTTGTATCGACCTTGGTCTGTTGTCTGGGGCACCGGCTGTGTGGCCTTCTCTTTTTATGACCGGGACACACTCGCAGAAAATATACTGCCGACACTGCGGTGAAAAATCTCTGAGGCAAAAAAAGAAGAAGCAGAGAATGAAAAAAAACCCCAAACAGAACAAATCAATTTTCATCAGATGAGGGAGTGAACGTGTGTGTGTGTGGGGGGGGGGGGGGATCAATCAAGCGGAGTCAGGGGGAGAGAGACCACCGCACAGTTTCGGTTTCTCCTGCAGCACGGGGGGGAGATGGGGGGGGGGTTAAAGTATTCAACTTCATCTAATACCTGCAGCTGATGCACGAACTGTGATTTGTGGGAGACGTTAGGAGGACAAATCACGTTCTCTGGTCGGGGGAAAACACGAACAAAGTCAATGTGCCGGATCATAAAATGAAGATTTACCGAGTGCATTTGGAAGTGAATGAGATTCCTTAATGCTGCGGCTGCACTCTAACTTTACATACCCAGTCAATAAACATGGTATCTGGTCCGCATCAAACCAGCAAAAAGAAGCTTTAATTAAAATCAATAATGTCTCCTGGCTTCTTTTTTTTGCGTGACATTCGTGCGAGTCCAGAATGCATCTCTGCTCCGCCCCGGCCCTTATGGGCGAAGATTTACAGTAACAAAGGGAGGCAGTAAAAACCCGGAGCGGCAAAGGGCACGAGATACTCCGAGACTCAGGGCCGCAGAGGATCGGTTGGATTTAGTGCGAGAGAGGTTTAATTGTGCGTGCAAAGTGGAAGACTGTAATGAGAGCGACAGCGTGAGAGAGGTGGCGTCGCAGAATCAAGCAAGCGTATGAGAGGTTTAGAAGGGAGAGAGGAGAGAGGAGAGAGGAGAGAGGAGGAGGAGGAGGAGGAGGAGGAGGAGGAGGAGGAGATGGGAGAGGAGTCCTCACAAAGTTGATGAATGGGAACCAGGAGTCCAGTCATGGAGATCTCCTCACGTACAAACTGTCCCTCGAGAGTCGAAGGGTCAGTCGGGAGGTGACTTTGAAAATATAGTATTTTTCTCATGAGGTCAAACCTGCATTTTTCTTTATTGCGAATGGAGGTGAGCCAAAAAACGCAACACACTACAGATGAGTGAATACAAAGCAGGAGTTTAACAACGAAAGCAATTTACACAATGAGATTTAATTCTCCCATCTCACCGTTGCTGTTGACGCACTGGATCTGTGGGAGCTGAGAGCCGGGGCCACACTTCCTCTCGTCCTCAGGGACGCACTCGTCCAGGCTGAGCAGCTTCCACTCGTAACAACTGGGCTCGTCACACGGCACCGCCTCCACCAGGTGAGGGCAGTTCCCCGGTCCGCCCGTCGGCACGTTGGTGATTCGTCGCCTCCTCAGTTTAAAACCTGCAGGATGGAGAAGAGAATAAAGACACCAGCTTTCAGACTTACAACAAAGCTATTGACAATATCGTATATATGTACACTTTGTCTATTTTGTGGTACTTGAAACAATAGTTCTACTTCACTACATGTATTATTTACTCCACTTTTCCACCTTACAGCTTTATGTTTCGACATTTTATGTAAAAACTTCTCTAAACTTTTGTATGTAAGTATTTCTTCCACCACTGATAATCGATGGTTCTGATGAGCTTGGTTTGGTCCCAATGAAACAGATATCAGATTTACTTCTGCATATTTACGTCTTTCCGTATAAAAACACAAAACTTGTGGGAGTTGTTGTGGATACTGTTCAGCGTTTACTGAAGCTAACAGCTAATAATCTCTTTTGTTGAGGACCTCTCACCATCACTTCAGGTTTGACTGATTTAAGTGATTAATTGGACACCGTCTCTCTGTGCCGGCCAGAAATGGCAGAATTGATGTCACAGGGAGAGAGATAAACATTTCAATAAGAAATCCAATCAGTTAATGCCCATGAGGATGGGAGGAGTTATCTTTTTTTTATATATACTGAGTAAATAAGGGATAAATACATCTCATGGGGCCTTTAACAAAACTAATTGACACTAAACGTGACAGCTTCCTCACATGGGCGGAGCTCAAGGCCTCAACAAACCTTGTCCTCGCTGTATCACTTTGAGTTTTTCTGAACATATATATAATGCACATGTGTCCACTGCAGGAGGAGAAGCCTGTGACATTATTTCTAAGCCTGAGTGAACACGGCGTTGATCACTTTAATCGCTCCTCCACACACAGTAAAGTGAATTGGATCCATCTACTTGAGAATGAACATTGCACTTTACCCAATCTTCTGAATGCCGTCTCTGAACAGCTGCCAAATGCTGTTATAGGAAATGAAAATGTTATTCTAATTCGAATGTTATTCTGGCCGCACTGAGAACTGTGTTTCCTATGTATTCTTAATAAGATGACCTGCGATGACTAGAAACCCTCAATCATCGGATATTCATGAGGCTATATGGTCGGTTATAGCTTGAATAAAAAACATTAATATTATGTAGTAAAAACTATGATGAAGATGGCAGTTTCATTGATGCTTTCAGACTCAGTGATAGTGTTTATACAGAACTGGGAGCCACTTATATTGCTGTCTTTAAAATAACATCATTCAAAGTGTTGAATGGAGCACGGGCAGCATTTACCGCCACTGTAACAACGCATTTGTTTATGTGAGAGGCAGTTACTGAAATAGTATACAGAACAAATAAACTGTATAATTTCCATGTTAAATTAAATACATTGGTGTAGTTAGAGGAAACAAGAACAAGGTGATAATTAGAGGGCGTTGATTTGTCAGAATGCGGATTTCTTCATAAATCAACGTAACACACTGACGACATTTACATGGAAACCAATAATGCGACTATTGACCTATTATAATGTTAACGTGAGTTTGAATATTCCTGTTTGTAAGTTACAGAGCGTATTCTGACGATCACTCACGTCAACATTACATCCTCGTCACACGTCTCACATTCTCGCCAGAATTTTAAAACTCCAACCAGAAAGTTTAACGTGCGATGGAAACAATCAAACTTCTGAGTGTTTTCTTTCTAATTTAGCAAATGTTTCAACTCCTTGTAGTTTACAGTTCAACCCAGGAGCTGCTGGAGATGTTGATGTTGCAAAATTATGTGATTAAGACGTTTACATGTCTACATAATGTGACCAAGGTCTGAATAGTCAACGTCTTAATTTGATTTCAGCTCTTTCCAAGTATGACCTTAATCAGGTTGAAGTTTATTTGGCAAAGTCTTATTCAGACAATTAGTTTAATATTAGAATATTGGCGTCCACGTTTCCACGTCAACTCACTTTGATAAATCATTATAATGTTTAAAATGAGAAGTGGCACTCAGAGCCTGTGAACCACTTTCTGTTTAAAGCTCTTTACCTTTCTTTCCGGCCTGATCGTCACAGTTCTCAAAGGTGCACGGCCCCCAGGCGCCCCACGGCGACACCTCACACTCGATGGGACAGGGGATTTGGCAAAGCTGCGACCTGTTGGGGATCGGCCCCTCGCACAGTCTGTTCTCCACCGGTTGAGAGGCTGAGCGGACGAAGGAAAGGGAACACAAAATGAGCAGCAGGTAAAAATTAACCCGTGTTACTTTGACTCTTTCCTGGTTTGTCTTCAAGCGAGCCTTCTTTTTAACCAGGGTTACACTAACCAGGAACTAAGGACACGTATTTATTGAATTTACTTTTATTCCTGGCATTCAAATCCCTTCAGAGATCAGATAAAAACCCACAGAGAAGAAAACAGAAAGCATATCTGTGAAATAGACACTATTGTCCCTTTTGTTTTGTTTATCACTTCCCAGTTTCCACTGTCAGAATGATAAATTAGCAGTGATTATCTCGTGCCGCAGCATGCTAGCAACATAATACATCGTGGAGTCCTCCCCACAGACCCTCCACACAGACAGTATTCAACAGCACAACAGCAGCGATGCATCGGCTTGAGGTGTAATTTGGCATTTGCTTTCCCTCTAAGTGCCGCGTTGGGCTGAGAAAAACGCTTTCTGCGATGCAACTGGTGAGTGCACGGCTGTCTGAACTCCCTCGGAGGAACTTTGTGGAAAATAGAAAAGGGGAGAAGTCATCGCCATGCGAGGCACGGATCTGTGACAACTGTGCAGATCACATTTCTCCGCTGAACCGTGGCACGATAAATACATTTGATGTGTGGAGTGTCTGAAGATATCGAGTTTATGCATTTATGCATTCACATTCTGTGTGTGTGTCGGTGTCAGTGTCATTTCAAAGAGGTGCTACTGTATCTCCCAGCGGTGAGTCCAGGTTTTTTATTCTCTTCGCCCCTTTTTCGGTATTTGTTTGAGAGTAGAAAGTAAAAGATTGACAGAAAATGCGAGGACGGCGAAGGAGAACGAGGACGAACCTCTCGTCAGACTGAATCCCAAACAGGGTTTGGCAGAAAGGTAACGGCCTTGACGCTGTAGTTTGACATTTAAGCTCAGTTTATTCTGTGAAAAGAAGGAAACAGCCTGGTTCTGTCACGAGGTAACAACCTACCACAACCTCAAAGGAGACATATGGTGCTTTTTTTCAATGTTTCTTTAGTCTAGTGTGTTGTATATATTTTTTATGAATGTAAAAGTTCTGCAAAGTTAATGAGACAGGAGCTAAAACCAAGTGTTTCAGACGGAAACTGAGAGGAGCAGCAGCAGTGTGGTATCAGGAGAGTGATTTAGAGCAGAGCATGAAAACACAAATTAAAATGATCAAACTGAATATGAGCAGAATGTGTCTCATTTAAAAGCTCCTATTAAACACTTTCTTATCTAATTGGTTGAAAAATAAATTACAAGTCATATTCTAATGGGGTCTAGACTGGGAGCGGCTATTAAATTGGGATTTTTGCAGATTTGAAGCAGATTATTTTAGAGCCTGATCTGTTTCTTCCTGTTTCCAGTCTCACACTAATCTCCGCTGACTGGCTGCTGCTTCATAATTAGTGGAGCGATATGAGAAACGCCATCGATCCGCTCATCCAACCCTTATCTCAGGAAGAAAAATATTTCCCAGAATGTTCAATGATTCCATAACCACCAGGCCAACAGTTCACCACCTCCCGGCTTCCAGGGCGTCACTGGTGATAAGAGTGAGTCACTCAGCTCACGGGTTCAAACCCCCCCCACCCCCCCCCCACCCGCCTGCAGCGCCACGCTGACACTGACTGACACGTCTGAGGCTTGTTTGCGTTACAGCTCCACACGTACAGAGCAAACAGGTCCAGCTGTGCATTTGAATTACACTTAACTCAGCTGCTATAAGACTGTAGAGACATAAAGAAACTGTTTTATTACAGTGAGACAGACTAAATTGTTAAATAAGTAATAATAAGTCTAAAAAACAATTAGATCTGTGTTATATATTTTGGTGATTTGTGTTCTCACATTAACTGTGATGATATTCTTCAGTGGAACTGTGCGTTACATTTGCTCACGTGTCAACAGCATCATATTTCATGTTTGTCTGCAAGAAGCATTACATTATTTTACACATTTAGATTTTGTATGTTTTTATCTAGAGTTTTCACAGAATGACAAACTTCATGGATCATAATTCATCAGAGAAACAACCTGTGTAAACATTAACGTCATCACAGTGTTGTCAAGACTTCAGGATTTCAGCCGTGACACGAGAGTTAAAGGAATATATACGTGTACGACTTCTCTCCCCAAAGTATGAGGGAGGTTTGATCTCCACTTTTCAAGTGTTAAAGAGATACATTTCAAATAGGTTTTCATTTTAAAGTGGATACTTAGTCATTCACACGCGTGAACCTCAGGCACTTTACTTCCAGTTCTCCAACTGTTCCTACAAGACATCTGAGAGCTTACAGTCTCCCAGAGTCAGGAGAGCTGGATCATAATTCCCTCAGAACTGTACGGGGAGACGCAAGTTGGAGCTTTTGAAATGCAAAATGGCTAATTCCTCTTACAAATACACTGAAAGTCAAATCGTGAGTTTGCTGAGCCGGTGTTAATCCACATCTTATTGAGGGACTACACTGACTTCAATCTCTCCACATCAATCCATGTGTGAATACAGAATTGAGGACCAACACAGTATCAGTATCCGTGTGATGAAGAGAGAAATAAAAAAATCTCTCTTTATCCTCCTTTTCTCTATTAGTCCATTTTTTACAGTATTTTCTCCAGTGAGTTCATTTTTCTATTGTGCTGAAGTGACAACGGAGGAGAAATAAAAATCCCTGGTACGCGTGCGGATTACTGTCGACAGCCGAGGAGAACGTCTCACGTCTCACTTTCCATATTCTGTCGGTGAGGGAACAAAGTTTCTCTCACAGTCTCACACTTTCAACCCGAATATAGAACTTTGTAGTAATAACACCTGTAATAATACTAAACAATGGTATTGTAACTTGGTTAGAAAACACAGATTTGTATTATATGTCGACTTCATCATAAATCTAGAGCATCAGAACAGTGATGGAGAATCTTAAACGTGTTGGTAAAATCAATATTTGAATTAGTTTGCCTGAGGAGAGGAGAAGAGAGGAAAGGAAAGGAGAAGAATTAGGATGAAAGAAGGAGACGAAAGGAGAGAAAATGAATCAAGGATAGGATAGAGGACAGAGAGGAAACAAGAGCAAGGGAATAAGAATGGAGCTGAGGAACCAGGAGACAGGAACAAGAGAAGAGGAGGACAGGATTGGAGACAAGGACAGAAGATGAGAAGGAAAAAGAATAGAGGATATTGGGCAGTGGGAGGAGTAGGAAGACATGGATGAGGAGGGATAGAGGAGATGTGGAAAGAGGTTACGAGAAAACATGAGTGGAGATAGGTTATTAAAAAGGAGAGAGGAGAGAAAACGAGTGACGTATAGAAGATGAAGAGGAATCAAGAGAAAAGGAATAGGGAACAAGATGAAATAAAAATGGAGGTAAGGAAAAAGGCGAGAGAGGAACAGGGGGAGAGAAGGACAGAGGTTAGAAGAGAAGATGAGAAGAGGCAATGGCAAAGGATGAGAGGGAGCGAGAAGAGAGGAATAGAACACAAGATCAAATAAAGATGCAGGTTAGGAAAACAGGAGAGATTTTGAAACAAACCTTTATTACCAGTAAATCCCATTAACAGAAGATTTCTGTTATCAAAAATTACAATAACACAAGTTTAAGGAAAAAGACTGGAGGAGGACAGAGGGGAAGACAAGAAGAAACAAGGAGAGAAGAGGACAGGGAACAAGGGGAGAAATAAGGAAAGAAGAGAAGAGCAAATAAAGGACATTAGGCAAAGGAAAGGAGAGGATATGGAGGGGGAGGGACAGGAAAGAGAGGAGAGGAAAGAAGGAAGAGAGGATTAACAATCAGCGTGCCTTAAAACACCTACCTGTAATCTGGAAGGTGATGGAGAGGAGAGGGGGGACACTAGGCTTCTGCTGTCTTTGGGTCTGACCCGCTGCAATTACAGGGGCGAGATAGTGCTATTAGCTACACACACATCGGGGGAGACTGAGGCATTATCAAACAAACCCAGGGAGCGAGAGGAAACAGCACAATGGAGACAAGCAGAGACTAATGCCGCAGCAGCAGGAGAAGCCACAGAGAGACGAGCCCATAACAACCTGAGCTCGGTTCAGATCAAAAGCTTTAAAAACAAAGATTAAATCCGTTTGGAGTCGTGCTTCACAAACAGAAGCAGCACAGACATTTGGTGACGGTGTCGACTCATCGGGTTGGAGATGCTGGTGTCGGACGATCAAAAGAAATCAGATTACTGACACAGACCTACTAACGTGGTTATTGGCACGTTCTAGGTTCTTTGTTTCACGGCAGCTAATTAACTCCTGATTGTCCTGATTTGGGCGTCGCCCCTTTAAAGTCTTTCCAAGCAACCGACCACGTTGGGAAAACCGTGTTCATCTGCTGTCTGTCAAGGGGATAGATGAAAAGATCGGGGTCTGTCTCTGTGTTCATACAGAGCTGCAGTCCAGTTCAACCTGGAAGGAGAAACACGTAGCCTGGATCTGTCCAGCACATACTTACCGACTCAGCTGGAACTGAAGGACCAGTTCACATTACACAATCCTAGGTGTGATCATCCTCTCGCCGACAAATGTTGTAACTTGCCAAGAAAAGCCAGAGATCGGAGCCAAGTCGGCATTCGATCGGAAATCTCTATGACACCATTCAAGGGGATCGTCCGACACGTTGCCTCCGCCCACGGGATCTCGAGGCCAATTCTAGAAAAACTTTCTAGGCAATTCAGCAACAGCTATAGCCAATCAGAGCAAAGGAGGGGTGAAGGCGGTATCAAGTGTGGAGACCAGATATACTAGTCTCTGTGTTTCTACTGGTGAAAGATGGTGAAGTCTCCAGTCAGTCGTGTAGTAGGAACTCACAACAACTGGAAGAGTGTCAATCACAAAGCAGGAAGTCATGTAGACAATCATCCTGGGACTCTGAACTTGTTTTATAAGTAAAAATGTGTTTGTGTAGACGCAGCCAAAGTCTTAACAGCTTTTTCTGGCACTGTAACTCTAAACCTTTGCTCAGTAATTTCATGTTTCTACCCAGACTACAGCTGGTGACAGAAGTGCTGGGCTGAAATATGAAGTGTTGAAACAGTTTCCTCTCATCCGGAGCGGTAGCCGTGTATTTTCCTTTTCATTTGGAGAAATAGTTTTGCCGTTTAGCTTGAATTCCTTCTGTGGGATTTACGACGTGTTTTTCTTCTCTTTCCTGTTTCTCTGTGCTTCTCTTTAAAAAAGTAATAAATGACAGAAAGAAGAAAAACTAGTTTGTTCATGAGTAGATTTTGTAGAAAAGCTTAAAGGATCAGTTTGCAGTGATGTGTTTTAACTTGAGTCGGAGCCGGAGTGGCTGCTTCTCTTTGTTTCCAGTATTAATGCTGAGCGAGTCAGACCATGTCGAGACTCCAGCTCTTTATTTAAATGCAAAGACATGAGATTAGTATTGATTCTCTTGTCTTATTCTCACTCTAGAAAAAAATAAGGGCAAATAACCACATTTCTCAAACTGTGGAACTATTTGTTTTATGGCTTCTGTCACTTCACTCACCCGCACTTCTTTTAGGTGATTTTTGTTCCTGCCAAGTTTTCAAGAGAACTAGCATTTACTTTTACAGTACATCTCATGAATTCTGATGTGTTAATGCAACGTTTCAGTCAATCTGCTGGTGAAACACTGGGAACAGTAAAGAAATGTCAAGTCCCACAGGGCTGGAAGTGGAAGCTTTATGGATCCATCCACTCCAACGGCTGAGCTCACAAAAATACCCCAGAGTTACACAGCCTCAGCTGGGGAAACGAAGACACATATCCCGGGTCAGATCCGTGCTGCTCCCCCATAAAGATTAAGGTTAGGATTTAGGAGGTGGTAAAGCGATTCCAGATCTCGGGCCCGAGGGTATCTGGTGCCCTTTTGCATGGTGATATTTCTGCATCAGGCAGAGGGGGGGGGGGGAGAGAGCGCTGGCTGCAGTGAACCTCACTGAGCCACCGCCTGCCCCTCTGTCTCAGTGGTACGCTGGGAGATTACCCCCCAATGGAAGGAAGAGAAATCCTGAGCCAAGAAGATAAGAACTTTGCGCTTGAGTGAGTGTGTGCACGTGTGTGTGTGTGTGTGTGTGTGTGTGTGTGTGTGTGTGTGTGTGCGTGTGTGTGTGTTCAAGCAAACTCTCACACGCAGGTCACGCACAACTCTGCAGATCCAGCCCTCGCAACACCACTCTCAACATGCTTGTATATATGAATCTTTAACTGCGTCTTAACAGAGGTTACGGGCGCCTCGACATGTATGATTGATCCAGCTTTTTGCAGGCACATGTTCTGTCTTATACATTAAACATCCTTCCATACATAATACAAGATGCTTTGTCTGTCCGTGGAATTAATACTTGCTACCAGACGCATTATTCTTTAATTGGGGCAGATACCGAGAAAACCAAAGGGCCGCTGATCGATTGAAAGTAGCCGATGCACCCGGCTCTTCACTCATGAGTCATTCATCAGAAATTAATGCAACATCACCCAAGATTTTAGACTGACATTTGAGTAAAATCAAAACCCAGAAGTATACACACCCTATGTCCATCATGAGCCAGGGTAGCAGCCTATAGACATTTCACTAAAGCTCTGGAGCTGCAGGTTTTAACACCGAGTTGCATCAGATATTGTTAAACCCATTCTCCAAGTGTGTGAAATCTTTCCTCGGTTCCACCAGTGATCCACACAAATCTTAAAGGCATCGTATGAAACTTACCTCAGAATAGTTATTATGCGTGACATGTAGATGTTGTTCTGGAGAAATGGGTTTTTCACAGTTAGTAAAGCTTATTTATCGTAGCACCTACCACAGAGCTACAGGTCATAAAGTGCTTCATAGTAATAAAACATTTAAATAACAGCATAAACAAAGGAGCAAACATGGAAATATGTGCAATAAAAGAAGATGAAATATGTGGAACAGAGAGATAATAAAAACAACGTTACACACATTAAACCACACCAGATGAAATGAGGCCAGTTTGAATAAGTGCGTCTTCAGTTGTGTTTTAAAGATACAGCGGACGTATGTCAATGAGAGGCCACTGCACAGAGTTAGAGATGGTAGAAGTGCTCAAGCACTGAACCATCTGGTTAGTGGGCGACCCGCTCTACCTCTCTACACAGCCACAGCCTGCCTTGAGTGAGATTAACAACTGTAACGGCTCCTTCAGGTGCTAGATGCTGGAGAATGGTGACCAATTCATATTTTACCTGTAGATAACTGTAAGATAGTTTTTCACAAGTAGTAAATGAAGTCATTATTGTTATCACAGTTTGTTTTACTACGAGACATTTGTTAGGGCAAAGTTAAGAGGAGCATCGTTCTGTATGGGGCACAAGTGTCAAATGAAATCTCACCTCCTCACAAAGACTTTGTCACTCTCTCCCTCACGCGATCAGCACGATTGGTCTCCACAAGCTTAGTCTCAACTAATGTCTTTAACACCCTCTTTAAGAGGGCAGCTTTGACTCTAAGCTGGCTTGACAAGTGTCAGAAATGGAGGCCTTTGCACTTGTGAACACTGACAAGTCACAGCAGGACACACGAGCACGAGCAAATCCTTGTTCTAAACGACGCCTGATTTGGTCTAAAGGGGCGAGAGAGTGGCAGAGAATGGCAGCGGCTAGAAAACCTTTTAAATGTTCTGACAGAGAACTGGAAGCTGACAATGAAAGCCACAGTCACAGTGAAGATATAAAAAAAAAATACAATAGTGACTAATGATGCGAATGGAATATTGCTCACTTTGTATATTTGCACATGAATCGAAACGTGTAGGATAATGTCTGCTGGTGATATGCAATTATCTGCTACAAATCCACCGAGGGACCTCAGCTCTTATCGAGTGGGGGGGTGGGGGGGTGGGGGGGGGGGGGGGTGAGTCACACTTGAGAAATCGGCTGATTTGTATGAGCATGTGCTGCGTGATGCTGTACATGCGACTGGTGACTTCCGTTACAGTAGAGAACAAAGATGGTCTAAGTAACAAGTGCAATTGGCTTTAAAGGGATTTCTTTAACAAACGGGTGATTTAAAAATCCTTGGGGGTGAAGAGAGGAGACTGGATTAAACACACATGAAACGATGGCAGACAGGTTTAGTGGAGTGAGTCTGGTTTTTCACTGGTTTTGCTGAAGTGAAGTTAAATTAGGAATCTCAGTCTCTGATCTTCCAGGCGTTTGTTTTCTTTAGATATGGCAGAAGTTTAAATGGCCTCAAGACCCCGTTCACAACTATGTGGAAAACCCTGATCACCCACGGCAACAAGCAGCTGGGCTTCATGATAAGGCTTCAATTAACATCAATAATATGTTTTTAAAAATATGTGAATATATTAGTAGAGTGAAATAATGTATTGCTGGTATGATCCCAGGATACTGTCACAATTAAAGCTAAAGGTTTTGCTTTCAACCACAAGCGATAAAGTTAATTGCAAATAAGATTGGACCCCAGTGACACTGTTCATGTGCTGCAAACTAATAAGAAATCTAAATATACTGAATGCTTAAAATGTAAGATTTCTTTAGACCATAATAAATATCGGATATATATAATATCTGAAGTAATCTGTATCTATTTTTGCTTAACTAAAGTAGATTTCAGAGATTTTAAACTAAAATGTGACCGGCTGTGTTTCCAAATTTCTCCGTTTCAGGCGATTGAAACATTTCAATGTTGATGCAGCATTAGAGAGGAGTCCAAGCAAATTCTATAAGTGGTGTGATGGCATATTAACTAAATGTAGGATGTTGAAAGCAAAGAGTAAATGCAGATTCTAAATAAAAGCATCGTCTTCAGGTTGTATGCCAATTCTGCCTGATTTTCACTTTTCTCTTACCTTTGTCTTTTTCCCTGAGGTCGTTGAGATACTTCAGGAGCTCAGCGTTGGCCTCGACACAGTAAACTTCTCTGGTCTGCAGGCCCCCCCCACAGAGCTCCGTGGCGTTGTTGCGTCGCCGGTCCTGTTGGCTTAGCAACACGTCCACCCGGCAGTCGCTCCACTCAGTGCTTCTCCATGTGTAACTGCAGAAAAAGGAGAAAGGGGAAACGGCAGGGATGGATCGATCAGAGAGTGACAGGGTTCTGTGGGAGAAGAGTACAAGTGCAGCACATTTCCAATCTAACTTTTGAAGACAAAGATGGGTTCCTGTTTTTCATTAACATTATCTACACTGTGTAAGTACTTTCAGTTTAAAAGAGCCAAGAAGAAGGGTATCAGAAAACCCCCACAATCATCAGGAGAAACTCACGTGGCGCAGGGCGGCACGCCGTCCCCTTGAGGTTCACAGGACTCCAGCTCCTCCACCTGCGGGCACTCCGCCCCCTCGCCCACAGGGAACTGGAGCACCTGTCGGCTCCGGGTGCGATTTCCTCTGGGAAACACGGGGTCCACGCAGGTTTTGGAGCAAGGGCCCCAGTCGGTCCAGTCGGTCAGCTGGCAGTCTTTAGGGAGGACGCAGGACTGGACCGTCAGCGGCAGGTCCCTCATTGTACAGAGGCTGGGAGAAGATAAATGAGGAAGAGGAGGTGAGGTTAGGACGTGGAGGTTGAAGACAAGTTACAACAAACAGGATGTTTATCTAAAAATACACTGGTTTCCTTTGCTTCAAACCCAAAATGAATTATACAATGGAGACCTTGATAAAAAGTCCAGCACACAAGCACCAATAAACCACAACAAGTCATTTTTACATTGTAAGTTTAGTAAAGATTAAACAAACAAGATAAAACATGTTAATTTGTTAGATTTGGAAACGCTGGTAGGCTGATTAACTTTAGTTTCCCCCTTTCTTAATGTATTTATGCTAAGCTAAGTGGCCGTAGCATCACGTGTAGCATGAAGCAACTCTCGGGAATAGAACAAATAAAAGCAAATAAACCATAATCCACAACATGACCACATCTTTTCTACAAGTTACAACAATAAAAACTAATAATAATAACCCTGAGGCTACAGCCATACTAAAACATTTAACTTTTAAAACAACGTGATAAAACTTCAGAATCTGAAATAAACTCCGACTGCCACACTCCTTTTTAGGTGCTTGAAACCTCTGGAGTAGTTTGGACGCGGGCGTAAAGGTATTTCCCTGATGTGTGTTATAACTAACGCGTAGTAGCCTCAGAATGAAATACAATCAGGACACAAATAAGCCTCACAGCTGATCCGTTTATCCCTTTGTTATCCTCTGGCATCGAGCGGTCACACACCATATTTATGGTAAACAGAGCCGCGCGGTGCTCAGCTCACCGACGCCTCATTACAGTGAAGTTAAATCTTTCACTTACGTCTCGCTGCCGTCTTATTGTTAATGTGCCAAGATGCCTTAAAGCCACAGTTTATTGTCCGTGAACATGTCAGAGCAGCAGATATACGACACCATAACTGTTGTGCAATGCTTCACTTTAAACGCTCCGCCCGTCACTGGTGCTACATTCTGTCTTGAGCTTCCCGAGAGTGAACGTATTAAGAGTAAGAACATGTGGATGTGTGTGTGTGTGTGTGTGTGTGTGTGTGTGTGTGTGTGTGTGTGTGTGTGTGTGTGTGTGTGTGTATCTACAGTCTCATGCGTTCACACAACCAAAACAAGCTCTGATCAATTGTTCACACACATCTTTTGATCATGTAAATTGCGTTTAGATGTAATGAACAACCCGTCGTCTTTGGGCCCCTTTTAGAATCATTAGAAATTTGTTGTAACTAAAGCCGCCTGCTCGCTGCTGCTCAGTCTGGATGTCTTTCCCCTGGAGGCGCTGCAGCTGACAAGCTATTAGTGCTAATTACAGCTCTGCTTCATTTAGAAACCTCTCATTGAGGCGTTGCCGCCGCACTTCACCTCCAGCAACTCAGACCTTTGGTATAAATGTGTGAGCGGGGGTATGAGCTTTCTTCTTCTTCTTCTTCTTCTTCTTCTTCTTTAACTCCTGTGTCTTTGCAGATTAAAACACCTCTGCAGTCTTTGAAGTGGCACCGAGGCGACGCTGTGAAAAATCTCGGGTTTTGTTTTTCTGCCAAACACGCTCGGTGTGTCGGCTCATTTTACATCTGAGGCAAACAATGAGGAATATAAACAGCGAGCGCGCCGCACCGAGGGTCGTGGCTCGATTTTCCTGTCTCAGATGGAACTACTTGTGTTTTTAAAAAGCCCCTAATGCAGCCAATGACCTATTTCCACTGCAGCCGGATCCTTTGAGTCGCTGCCGTTTGTTGTGCGCGTGCCTGAGCATTTCTTTTTGTGGAGATTTCAAAGTTGCAAAGAAGAAGTCATTATTTCTTCATCTCAGTCATTCAGACGGAATGGGGACGCAATCATCCTCTATTTAAATAAGTGAGATAAAGTCTGAGGAACGCTCATTTTCAAACCTTTAGCTTTTTACAGAGGAACTTTAAACAATGGTGTGCGAGTGCTTTCAGACCAAATATATGTAGATTTTTATACTCCAACAACAGCATGCTGATTATTTGAAAAGCGTTCATCAGGACACTGCAGCTGAAATGGTCTAAACCACACTTCAATGTGGGTCAAGTGATTAAAGGAACATTTGACAAGTACAGAGAAAAGAAACTTTGCAATTGAAATCGTGGCACCATGCAATTATGTAATATTACACCCGCATCATTTTAAAAAAGGTCATGATACCAACACACACTGAGTCATATCGGAAGGTGCCATGTTTGGGATGAGCTGTGGACGACGGAGAAATTAAAAGCCCAGTGGCAGATGCTCATCAAACGAAATTGGAAATGAAGTGAGCAAGATGTTCAGAGAGCGTCTGGCTCCGATACGACGGGATCATCGCTTCGCCGGGAAGTTTGTTCCACTTTTTTCCGAAAGTGGCAAAAACAACTATGAATATTTCAGAACAAGAAATAAACAAGTCAAGGATTAATATTTATGCTCCTAAGGGCATGTGAGTTGTTTTCACGCTTCCTTTGAAATATTTGATCCCGGTTACGGCTGAGAGCTCGGCGCCAACAAAGCATTAATGAATAGATTTAGTACATAATTGATCAAATCCGGGAGTACAGTGGTATGTGACAGTTATGGGATGTGAACGGAGCCGCGCTCGGCTGACACCGTCGCTGATTGTTTCCTGGAGATCACAGACCTCATGAAAGCTCCAAACTCTACAAAGCAGCTGTGACATTTCAAGTTAGTTGAATCAACAGAAACATTTATTTTTGGAAGAATTGCTGACAATAGCATTCACACCTATTTTCTATATTCTGTCATGTTGCAGCGTAATTATTAAAAGGTTTAAATTATTACTTATGATTAAGAATTGAGACCCTTTGCGATGATGATGTTGAATTTTTAGCTCAGATGGATCCTGTTTGTCTTGATTTCTAGTCCATTGACTGGATCAGATTTACTTGTTGTAATCTGATCATGTACAACCTTCAAATTATTCAAAACAGTAATGGATTTAAAAAGATAAGTTGTACCAGACAATATTAACATTTGATCAGCAAAACACAGCTTTGTGTAAGTTCACGTCAGGACACAGAGGTCATACACCTGAGCTTTAATCAGCTGACACACAAACACATCAATCACAGCCAGTCTCCCATCGAGGTCGTCCATTTCAACCTGACGCCCTCCTCATTGATCCCTGCCTCATTCTGCAGTCTGGCGAGTTTTGTCCCCCCCCCCCCCGAGCCTCCACCTCTGCAGTTCAGAGTCTTAACCAGGCTCAAGAGTTTAAAGTGGAACCCCATGTCTTGCTTTGGACTCAGTCTTGCATTGCGCTCCCTGTTTAGCTTGGCGAGCTACTTGGCTAATCCAGGGAGCCGTCACCACCAGGCTTGAAAGTGTTTCCATGTGTTGCAGTGGATGGTTTGATTCTGACGAGAGAGTTCCTGACTGTAAAGATGAATTTTTTTTTGTCCATCGGTTAGAAATAAAGAAAATAGGTTAAGTTCTGTAAATGTTCTCGAATTCTTCCGCAATCACACTTAAGTGGACAGAACTTTAAAAGGGAGCTGGTTTCTTTCCCTTTGAGTCTTTTTAACATCACTTCAGCTGCAATCATCACATGGAGCACGAAATAAACGTCTGCAGTCATTAAACGCGTTTGACGAAAGGATTTGGGTTTGACACGTGAGATGAACAGGAGTGGAGGCATTTCCTCACTCTCAACACTTCCTGGCTGCAGCCGCACTTGGCTTTTCCGACATTGGATAATTATCTCGTGCCACAAGTCACAATGTAAATGTGCTTATTAAGTATAATAAATTCAGAAAATCAGCCCAGCCTGACACTTGCTAGTGGAACAATTAGACTGCAGCGTGTGCACCTCGTAAAAAAAGTTCAGAGAGGAATACATTCTCACTTAAACGTGCACTGTACAACTCCTAATGGAGCTCTCCTCTCTGCAGGCTGAGGGCACACTCATTTCTTCGGAGTAAATGTTTGATGTGCATTTTTATTTTTTTTGCAGTGAGATAAGTGGGAATTTAGAGGCATTTGATTCCACTCATTATCAGAAGTAATAATGTCAGGGTGAGAAGTTAGATCCCACTTTGGTTTACCAACTCTATAAAGGGAAGCACTTCTAGAGCGAGAGCGTGGATTCTGGATAGTGATGATTCACTGACCTAATCAAGTGATTATTTGTTTGATGGAGTTCCAACTTTGTATTTCATGACACTGCTCAGAGCTGCTGACTTGTTTAATCCCTCATACAAGCCAATTGCTTTGCAGCTTTAAGAAACAAACATGAAAATATGAAGTTTTGGTTTAGAAATATCCATCACATGCTGTTTTAAATTGTTGGCAACTTAGAAGAAAACTACAGCCTCGTGTGATAATATGTGTTTCGTTATGAACTAAGTCTTTCACGTCCCAGCAGGTTTAACTTTAAATTTGACTCTTGATTTGTTCCCTTATTCACTCAAAACCAGAGGACAAAACCCAGAATATTTGTCAAATCCAGTTAAGTGGCCGTGGCTGAGATTGACAGCATCATAAAGAAAGAGTTTCTTTGCCACTTCCATCCTCGGAAGTTGTCATGAAACACTCTGTGGTAGTTTGTGCTTCATTGCTCTGACAGCACGGTTAGTGACAAAGACGCAGCAGATAAACATGTCGCCTCCTGACAGGGGGAAGGGAAACTTTGAAGAGGACAAATTCGGCATCTTGTTTAGATGTTAGAAAACCCAGTGAGGTAAAGACTATACACCTCGACATCACAGCTACAGGGAAACATGACACTGAAAATATATAAATGGACAGTAATACAGTCAAGTAACAGGTTGTAAATATATAAAAAGTAAATTAAATTAATAATACATACAGCAGAAGGTAATTGTCTACAAATGAAACCGTTTTTAAGATATCATTTGAATGGATCTCTCGTCAATTCATGTCCTTGTCAGATAATTAAAGGGGTACACAGTAAACTAGTGCTGTGGAAAAAAAGATATTAACATAAAAAATATTGCCACTCACCTGCGTCCCGCAGCGCTCCCGTTCCTGTGCATGCAGATCACGTCCCGTGTCTGGTAGCCCACCTGGATGTCCCAGAACGGACTCTCCTGGCGGTTCAGTCGGTTCCTGGTCCGTTTCTTCTGGATAAGCTCCCTGGTCTCTGGATCTTTGACTCCCGGTCGGTCCCTGAGCCCCTGGCCTTTACCTTTCCTGCGCTTGGCTTGTCGTGCTGTCCGTGACTGTGCGAGGGCACAGGGGCTCCACGCTCCGATCCTCAGGCTGTACATGCCCTCTGGACCTGTGCAAGGCCCCAGTTTACAGGACTGGAACTCAGTTAGGTTGGGGCACACAGCGCCTCCAAAAAGTGGAGGGACCAGGACGCTGCGGACCCTGTTCCTGAGGCCTGTTCCACACGTTTTGGAGCAGGACGTCCATGGCGAATACTCAGAAACCACACAATCCTGGGGGCAAGGGATCAAACAGGCCTGTTCCAGGCGAGGCATGGGCTCAAAGTAATCACAGATGCAATCCTCAGCTGGAGTGCCATCTGACTTGAGTAAACAGTTCACCTCCCGCGTCTGAATGCCCTCTTCACCTCCACTGCACGTGAACGGCCGAGCGGCCCCAAAGGTCCTTGCCGACACTGGCACACACTCGTTCCAGGCACCTAGTTTCCAGTCATAGAGGTCCTTGTGCCAGTCGCACACACGGAAACAGTTCCTCTGGTTGGAGGGACGCTCGCCCTGGTCACAGTTGGTGTGAAGCGTCGTCCAGCCATCCACATGGGCACACCACACTGCCCGGCTTTGGCTGCCACCTGGGCCACAGTCACTGCCCATGCACCTTCCCCATGGACCTGGGAAACAAATGAAAACATTAAACCTTTTGGCTTCAGATGAAACTCCAAGAGAGACCGTCTGGTCCACTGTGCGAAACAACATCCCTCTACATCGAGAGACATCCAGACATGTTGGTTAGTTTATAATTAACAAACATCCTGTAGTTACAGTGATTAATATCACTGAAGATCAACGACGGCATTTAAAAATTCTCGTGCCTTTATACAAAAATCTATATTATACAAGCGCCTATTAGTCAAACACTTCAAATGTCTGACGCTGGACAAAACCAGAGGCAGCTCAGCGTGTTGTTAACTGAGGAAAAGCACAGAATGCTTTTTTCAAGGAGGACACAATAAATTCACAGACTCTTCTAATGTGGTCCTTGAAAAGCTTGTTGGCAGGAAAGTGCAGAAAATGTGACACAATAATCCGTCACCTTGCTTTGTGCTGCGCTCGGGTCAGACTCCACAATTCTGAGTGCGCGGTGAAAACTGTCTGACTGCTACAGTTTGCGTGGGGGGGTGCGGAGGGACGATAAGGAAATGCAAATACAACATTGCAGCAGTGGGTGAGAAAGGAAAAGTGTCTGGAAACCAGTTTGAGGCCACGAGCAATTTACCAAACTTTATTGGCAACAACAGGAATTATCAATAAAACCTATTCGTCTGAATACAACAAAGCCGGCGTGTCTTCTTTTACTAACTGCAGGGAAGTTTTATCAATATGAGCAGATTGTTGCAGTTCAATCATATGTTTAATTTGCCTGTATGATTTACATCCATTTTCAGTTTTAACATAAAAAACATATAAACTTAATTAAATGTAGAACATAAATGAAACAAGGACAATAACAGTGATATTTAAATAATAGCATGAAGAAATACAGTGTGTTTAAAATCATTAATAACCACATTTATTCAGTTTATTTGTTTTAGGTTAGAATGAAGCTTTTTAAAGTGTCAGCAAATCCCATGTAAAAAGTAATGTGTGCACCACACTCGTATGAATCTGTCAGTGGAGAAAGTCTCCAACAGATGCACATTAACTCCTGTGTAACACTTGTGAATATTTACACACCCTTTCAGTTTCTTAAATACTTCTTCTCATGTAAATACTTCTTCTCATGTATTTGCTCTGGACCCACACCAGGTGAGGAAGCACAGCGCTCTAAACCTTCCACTTTGCACAGCCTGTACTGAATCAAGAAAGGAAGCCAGGGCTCAGTGTTGTGTGTGTTTCCACAAATGAAACTTAGCTGACACCAGGAAAACTGTCTCCGCCCAGTCAATAGGTTTGAAAAACACTAATTAAGGAAGGGTGGCTGCTCTCACACACTGTTATCCAAAGGCTATTGATACTACAGCGGAATAGGAATCAAACTAATTGGGCTGCTTCACATTTCGCCTCCCATTAACCTCGTATTGATCGCAGGAGCATGTGGCCCCGGGGTGTCATCCACAGGGTTTCTGTAGGATTCAGAGGGGAAAACTAATTCAGCAGACAAATAATCTCAGTTGTTTACCTGAGAATCGATGTGGTGTTTACTTTTAATCCAATAATGGAGATAAAACCATCCTGGAAGTTTTGCCTTCAAGATAACCCCCCCCCCCCAGATCTAATCCAGGAAGTTCATTCAACACAGCTCTAGTCCTCATCTAACTAGAAGTGCGTTCAGAGAGCACGACCCCAGCCAAGACCCAACTGTCCCCTTATAGAACCACATCTAAATGAACTAGATCCTCCACACAATCACAGATATAAGTCCAGACTTCCAGGATTATTCTCTGACAAATCAATGAAAATATGGCAAAATACTTTATCTTGAAATGTTTAAGAAAGTGTTAAACAAATATTGGATCCCCACCGGAATTTAATGGAGTTTTTCCTGACCTATATCACATCATTCCACCAAGTTTTGTTGTGATCTATCAAGTAGTTTTTGTGTAATTCTGCCAACTAACAGACAACCAATGAACAAAAACATAACCTCCTTTAAAATAAAGGTCACAGTATTTGAGTTTTGTTCTTGTTTTCCATTCTTTACACAAACATTTATACTTTTTTATCCAAGTTCAAATCAGAGTGAGACCTTCGGAAAACGAACAAACAAATCCACAAACACACACTTTGGTAAAACTCAACATTTCCGAGCATCTGCCCGTTCCTGCAGGAGCAAGTTGTAGATTGAATGTACAGAGCCCCGACCTGTGCAATCTAAATGTAAATTCTGTTTTATCATCCAGCAACAAAAATACCTTTTTATCTGTGTGTTCATTATTATAGCTGATGAATTTACTGATAACCTCTGAAGACTTTGCTTTCTTGTGGGATTTCATGTTCAACGGGAAAACAGTGCTGTGTGTAACTCAATCAAAAGTTAGCGGGGCGAGCAAGCATCACTTTGCCACTGAAATACTGAGGAGGGAGAGAGAGAGAGAGAGAGAGGAAAAACAACAGTGTATTGTGTAGACTATACAAACAATGGAACTCTGGATGAGCACAGAATCCAAATTAATAAACTCAAAACTTCTCTCCTGATTTGACTCCTATGAAAACTCCTATGAAAACTATGATATTCAGTGCTGAGGTTCAGTGAAGTTTAAACACAGACAACAACTTGTCTATGGCTGATGGAAAGATGATAGTTTGTGTTGAAACAAGTACTTACTCTTATTAAAACATCCTCGTTTGCGTTAAAAGGAATATCTCTCAAATTAGCAGATTGTTGGTCTGCATTGGGAAACAAAAAAGCCATTTTCCAACTTTCTGGCTCGTTAATAACTTTACTTCGGACTTCCTCCCATGTGTCGGCCCACCGTGACGCCACCTTTTGGTTTGTGAAGTGACGTATAGGAGCGTTGAAGCCTCATAACTGGTGTTTATAGCGTTATCTTCAGGAGAGAAATTAAAAACCCATGCATGTCTGGAGTAGTGACCTCTGTCGATGTGTTTCTGCTGTCACCACAGCTCAGTGAGAGATGAGCTGTAGGATTGTGGTCAGTGTGTAGTAGATAAAGGAGTTACAGGAGACGACTGTTCTGATGGTGAATGTCTGAAATCTTAAAACCCAACTGTCAAGCCACAGTGGATCACACTGGAATCATATTTTTACACAGACTTTTCCTCTCTCTTGACATCAAAGCTGTGTCACAACTCAGGAGCCACATCCTTCAGAGGACGTGATCGACTTTGACCAAGTTGTCCGTGATGGTTGAGCCCAAATCAGACGATCCGGTCCACGGAATGTTTCCTATTAGTGTCAGGACTCTTAGCTTTTCATCTGAAGCTGCTCAGTCACCCACGTAGTTTCTTTTTCAGCTTTGTCACTGGCTCTTAATGATTCCTCCGATGGTTTGGCCCCCGACCGATCCTCCCATTGGATCCTTCGTTGCTCATTATTGAAAGGACGCATTGAAAGGAGCCTTCAGAAGGAGAAGGGCTCGTCGTGCTGCTGTGACGGAAAGATAATTCTTCCTTTTCAAGTTAGTGCAGAATTAAAGTTCGCGGCCACTTCCGCACCTTAAGGTACCTCTGCAGCCATTTCCATCAAACTTAACTTCAATCACAATAAAATGATCCTTTGTTTTACTCCGGGCCCCATGGAGCCGTCATCAGGGCCCCTGGGATCCCCCTGGCCCCATACTGAGGACCTCTGCTTTGAACCATATATGTGGAGTGTAATATCCTCACTGTTGGGGTGAGAGTCTGATCTCTGACTGGGCCTTGAGTGTCTATTTAATGAACAGCTTCGTTGTCCCTGCAGGGTCAGCTCCACTAATGAATGGGTCACACTGTAGCTCTCTCTCGCTCGCTCTCTCTCTTTCTGCTTGTGCTTGTTTGTCATTTCTCAAATCCGCAGCATCTCACACGCAGTAAACAGGAGCTCTCTTGCTCTCGACTCGGTCAGGGTTCATCTCGGGATCATCTCCGCTGTCGGTGCGGCGCTTCACTGCGATTCCTGTGTGCTGACTTCAAATCAGTCAGTCAAAATGAAGTTTTTTCCTAAAAGCAGTGCACAGACGGGCATAAAGTGGATGATCCCTTCCAGCTTTACTGGAAACTTGGCTGCAGCAGAACACTGTCAACCCTCCCATAGTGTATTGTCAGTGTGTATCTCCATGCTGTACAGTAACAGGAAGGAGCCGTCTGAAGGGTTTGAGCTAATGTACAAATTGTGTAAGGCTGCGGTCTCTGAGGAATTGGCTCTCCCACACAGCTCCAGCAAATGAGAATAGGTTCAGGCAACTTGTCAGATTAAATCCCAGCTTAGAAAGATGATTTTACCGAGGTCTGATTTTTACGCTTGACTATATTCATTTTGTGGATACGGCTGCTGACAGACAAACCTCACATGGTGATTTCATTGTATTATAAAGGTTTGTAAAAAAAGCCCGAGCAAATCAGCAGAACGCTCGAGTGAAGCTTGTTTAATGAGAAAGAGAATGAGAACGGTGTCTTAAATGTCAAGCAAACACGCCTGGAAATTGATCCATCGGTTTCACAGTTAAACTGCGAAATGTCCGGTTTGATTACACAACCACTTCTTGGTTTCAAAGCGGGGGGGGGGGGGGGGGGTTGCACAGTGATGCATGCCTCGCTGCAGAAGGCTCTGGGTTCGACTCCTGGTTCAGTCAGGGTCACATGCTTATTGGGTTTAGGTTGATTGGAGACTCTAACTTGACAGTAGGTGTGAATGTGAGTCAATGGTGGCAAACTGGCAACCATTGGCTCCATCGACCCTCAGAATAAGATGATGAGCAGATGATGGATGAATTCAAACCGGTGTTTCGAACGTCTGTGTTCCTGCTGCCTGGAAAGAAAATTGACTTTCTGAACGTTCAGCTCTCTGTGTACAGCAGCGTCACAGTTTAGACAGAATTAAACCATCTGAGCTACAATGTGATAATTGCATGTTTTCATCCCCTTTCGGGGGAAGTAAGTGTCACCACATCGAACTCGCCGTGTTGACTCACATTAAACTCAGCACAGCGTTTTTGTTTGCCAAGAGCTACAACACAAATCTGCTCTGCACGAGGCTGGGGCCAACTGTCCATTGTTAGTGTGTTGATAGAGGACAGGCTGCCATAACTACTGTTCCCAGACAGATAATGTGGCCATTCACAACATCGTATTCCTAATGGAGCAAAAAAAAATGTTGTAGCACAGAACGGACATCAGCCTTTTGGATGGAGTGTGCATCAGAGGTTCGCGTAGTAAAAAGCGAACTCTTAAAGGAGAAAGGAAAAGGACCAGAGGCCAATACTTAGCATCTGAAGGAATAGTTTGAGCAGCTTAGCATTCATGGATGATTGTTAACCCCGGCCTGCATTCAGTGTGATCGGTGCCCTGGGCTGAGCGGCACTAAGCCACATTGAACTGAGGCTCTCCACTCTCACTTGATCTAAATTTCATTAGCTGTAACACCACGATTGTGCTCGCATGGCTCGGAGGAGTTTCTTTGATCACTCTTTACTCATCACGTCCAGAACCAAACTGCGAGGCGGGCATTTCACACAGGCACACAATGTTAAATACTCTTCTTCATTCTTTATTTTCAACTCCTCTCCGCAGCAGCTGTTCGCTCCGGTCACCGAGTCGTGGTCTTTGCTGAACCACATGAATATTTGGAATAGAATCTTTCAGCTTTAAAGTTTAGGGTTTACATTTAAAACTGAAAGCTTAAAACAATATTCAAAGGTCCATACTGTAAGTCCTTTAAGTTATTGGTTGTAATAATGACTCCTCCTGTCTATACTGACTGTTTTAGATCTATAGAGTGTGGATACCCAACCCGAGCTTGCATGAGTCTGTCTGCACCTGCAACATTTCCAATAATATTGCAATGTCTCTTTGAAAAAAATGCATTTACCATGTTGACCAAAGTAAAACTGCACATTCACGTTGAAGAAATCAGCATCATTACATTTCTAAGCACCTGGAATGCAGCAGAAGAAAAGGACAAGAGGCCAAAAGTGAGCATCAGAAAGGAAGAGATTAGTTGTGTTGTTCTGTTGTAATAGATTAGTTGTGTTGTTCTGTTGGCTCATAAACTCCCCCAGATGTTGGAGGAGTGACGAGATGAAACATTGAAACACCTGCAGCTTGTAACACCGCTTCTCCATTCGTCACCACAGCAACAGCAACAAGAAAGTGTCTGAGACTTCAAACTATCTCTTTCTTGCTTCAAAACTCCGGCGACCACAGATTCCAACACGCCACAGGAAACAGACGTCTGTCAGAAAAAATGTCAAATGCTAAAAAATTCAGCAGCAAATCAAATCCACTCTGTTATTTTCCATTTAGGAACTAATAAATGACTCACATGACAATTAAATCCACAAGCAAACAAGCCCTGGTTGCAAAGGTTTAACACAACAACACGTCACTGCTCGTCCACGCTCCAGGGGAGAAGCCGGTTTCCTTCCAAAACAAACAGAGCAGGTAACCTTGACATTTATGAGAACAAACATAATTATCTGGAAAACATCAGTCTTCTAACACGTGGCTGAGTCCTCTACCTCACAGAGACCACAGCCCCTCATACTCCGGGGTGCGGCAGAGGCTGAGGGGGGTAGAGCGATTGTCCTCTAACCAGAAGGTCGGTGGTTCGAATCCGGTCTGCCCGATCACACATGCCAAAGGGAAACTAGAATCTTGAAAAGCTCTGTATGAATACAGACCATTCACACTGTATTGGTCTTATTAATATGAGTAACTGTCCTGGCGTCCAGTACGTTGCTGACGTACACAGGCCAAACACATCCTGTACATCAGTGGCTCCCAAGCTGGTGCAGTGAAGGTTGAATAATAAATACTTTATACACTCCAGGAAAGTTTGCAGAAGTTGCTTCACTGTTAAGTTAATGTGACAGAGACAGTGAACCAGCTCTGCTCCGAATGAGAAAAGAGATATCTCGATATATCTCAATGCAGGAGACGGATCCAGCTGCTTATCGTTAAAACGTCAACGTGGTTTTCACCTATTACTGTGAAATAAGGTACTGGACACTATATATAATGTTTAATGTGCGGGAAAATCTAAAAAATGATTGAGATTCAGTGCAGTGAAGTAAAACGTTGAGAGAAATGCAGCATTTGGGAAAAACTCACTTTTCAATTACAACTTTCAGTTTAAACCATTGTTAGTAAACTCTAAAACCTTTTGGGATTTTGAACAGTTGGTTGAGCAAAGCAATGTTATGACATTTTATAATGAATTGTTTTTAGTCTCCTGAGGTTTTATGGACTCAACAAAAAATGTATTATAATTATGTGTTATTTGGATAGCAGCATTTTGGGGACATTGAATCGTGAATATAGAAATCACTTAAATATACATGACAACTACACAGAGGTAAATCACATTGATGTCGGGAAACTCAAGATGGGCAGATCTTTCTTGCAGTTTGGTCCTAATTAGTTCACATTTGTTGATTGTTGTGCTATAAACATCCTAAGTTTAATATTTTTCTCTTTATGTTACACAACTGTCTGATGAGCTGATAATGAATAGAAATGACTGACTGTGTGGAGCTTAGCAACCGCTAATGTGGAGGCTAATGTGGAAGCTAATAAGAACTGAACACTGGTCTCCAGTTAAAGAACAGGGGAGTTTCTCAAGCTGTGTAATTGTACTCAACATGTTTGAAGAAGATGATGTCTTCACCGCCCTCCGGAGCAACGATGAAGATGTCACAGAGTACAGTGTTTTTTTTTTTCTCCTGTCGGTGCACAAGTAATAATGATGATATTTTGACAGTGGGGACGACTGTGCAAGTGTTTTCTTGTTCTATTTGGAATAAATGTCTCTGTAGTGGATTGAAAACAAATGTAAATGTGATGTGTGATGAATGTGCATGAAATTCAGAGAAATGATCTTCCTTCGCAAAAATTAGGGACAATGTTTGTCTTCATTTTCTTAATGCGCGTTAAAACAGAAGCTGAACGTCAATGTGGAAAAAAACAAAGAAAGAGCGAGACACATGGGTAATAAAGTCCCCAGAACAGTCTTTAAGGCTGTGGCAAGGAAAAGTACGCTCAGAATATCAAGTAGAGACACTGAGGAGAAACACAATAAATAACAGAGACCTTACCGATCACTGTCAAGGCACAAATAAATACGAGTGTGCTCTGGTGCACTGTTTTATCTTTATTTGCAAAGAAATGGATGCTCCTACTCTGTAGTGAAGTGATACAAACATTATAAACACATTTATACCCATGAGCTGTCCAGTTCGACCTGAATCCTCCACCGCTGGTCACCGAGACAGCCTGACTCAAATGTGAGCTGACGGGGCCGTGGATGTCTTCCCTAAAGGGGTGTGATAGCTTGGCGAAGGGTGTGGGGGTGTGTGTGTGTGTGTGTGTGTGTGTGGGGGGGGGGGGGATGGGGGTGAGGCAGGTTGCGGTGCCACACACAGAGTTTTCAGAGGCTCAGTGATTCTGCCCTGTGGATGAAAGCCTCTGGTCGGTGAGACGCTGCACTGGCAGGCTTCACAAGCGCAGCAGTGACACAGACTGTTCAAGGCGTTTTTTACTGCGAGCATGAAAACTAAAGAAAGAATGAGCAGTACACACAGCGGGGAGACTTGTTCTCCCACTGGAGGGTGTGCTGCTCGTCGTGGGTGTGGCGTTTCATCTCCAGCTCAGACCCACAAACATACAATATGTATGCGTCTGGCTGCAGCCATTCCAGGACCGATGCAACAACAAAGGCGTGATGACATGTTGCAGTACTGGGCTCAAACTAGGTGTCAGACAGGCAGCCTCCCCGAGCCAGACCACTCTGACATCCATTTTTAAGCACTTTATGATGTCTTGTCCACCCCTGATGTGCAGCGCGTGGAGACAGCATCAAGAATCCAAAATATATCCCGAGGAAAACAATCGGGTGGCGTGAGGCTGAACAAAACTTCTGTCATGTTTTGAAACATTTCTTGGGGATGAGGGACTGAACTTTCACTGCACGGTGATATTTGACTGCCCAACTTTTCTATGGAGTGATAATGTGTCTGTCAGGCACATAGTCTTTATACGCTCACATTAATTACAAGCCTTGAATAAAGCATTTCCAACCTGTTGCTGATGTGATCCAGCTGAGCAGGAAGGTCGACCTGAGAGAAAACCTGTGATATTCTCCTCCATCAAGCAAAAAACATGCAATACTAAATTCCTCAGTACCATCTGAGTGTTCTGTGTTTATGTCTCGGGCTCTGCTTCCCTGCCGAGTATGGAAATAGATATTTTGTCGGTCCACTGAGGCAGCGGGATTTCTGCCCGTTCTGCTGATGGCCTGACAGACAAAGACAAATCGGTCGATGTACTCTTGAGACCGAGAGGATGAGATTAAGTGAGAAAGAGAGAGACAGATATACAATGACGTAATGGGACAACACACTATGTGAGGGACCTTTTACATTATTGTAATAAATAGGAGACTCTGAATATGCCTACGGGGGGGGGGCGACGCACCTTCAGCCAACAAAATCTGCCACAAGCCACAATCTTTTCTAACCTTAACCTAAATGCATCTGTTGCCTGAAACAACAGATGATACTGAGAAGTAGTGTGTGACCTGCGTCCACCCTGACCACCTCCAATGACTCCACTATATAAGTGTAGTGGTGGGTTCATTTAAAAAACATTTCTCTAAGCATGTTTCAAGCAGTTAACACATAAGCCACCACAATGTAACTGAGAAACCAGTTTGGACTCATAAAAACGCACTTTCTAGGAGACTTGGTTGGTATATGAGTAGTTTTACTTCACTCCTGATGCAAAACAAACTTTTCCCTGCTGCTTTACATCCCAATTCCTCCACAGGCAAACCAGTGGGAGGCTTTAGTGTGAAGCAGCTCCAGGAAACTTTATTTGCAGGGATATGGTTAAACTGAAAACCGATCTATATACAACAGGATATGGAAGCATTCGTTATCACCTTCACGGATACAAGCATAGCACAGAGAAACAGTACGAGACAAAACAGCTGCAGTATAATCAAATGAGCAGCAGAGGATACTTTGCTTTCTACGTTTCTGTCATCAAGGTCACACCTGAGACTCTTGTGATAATCCCTGTTGTTACATTGCGATGAACTCTTCATGGGTTAAACCACTTCCAACTTGTGCCACCATCGAAACCATTCCCCTTCCCCTTCGTTCTGTTCATGTCTGTGCGCAGCTAGTATTATATCTAGTATTTCTGGCATCTATTTTGACGCACTGCATGAAATAAAACGATCGATTGCTGTGCCCAATGCTCATTGATTGTCTCCGGACCCACACGGCTCTCCACGTCTTATGGGTCGGGCTATAATCAGGTTGTCTGACCTCGACATAACGTGGACATTCTTTCTAGCGAGAGACTTCACGGATAAATATCGAATTTAATTGTTCAATTAACCATGTTCCTCCATTGTGTCGGAGGTAAGGCACATGTGAAAATACTGTGACTGTACAGGTTAAAAATATCCACTAGAGGTGAGAAAATCACAGTGATACAAGATATTTAACATGGAGTGAATCCGCTGTGTTAAAGGCTCCCTACAATGTGTATCTACATTATCTGCTGTTCCAAATCCCCTTGTGACAGTAATATCCAGCCATGTGCATGATAATCTTTTGTATTTCGTGGATTAAGCTCACGCTGTGTGGATTTTCTTGATGGGGGGGGGCGGGGATGCAAAAGAAGTGGCAATCTCCGAATGAATGTACACGAGAGGAAAGTGCAAGCGCGGCTGCGGGCTTTAACATCCCCCATGTGAGATGCACACAAATCACAGGTTACAGGTGAGATGTGTGTTATTTCCTGCGTGTGTATCCGTGGCACATGAGCCAGAGTGTATCTGCATGTGTGTTGTTCTGCTGCCACTGTTGCTCTAGGGGGGGTGGGGTTGATGATGTAGCTGTCACTTTATTAAGATAAATTTTCCAATCACATGGCGAGATCTCCCACCCTCAGGAGCGCCAGCTTCGGGGATTAGATTATCGCCTCCCACAATGCATCACGCTTTACATCCCAATCCAATAGGCAAGCAGTGGCGGAGTGGGGGTGCTGTGCAGCCTCCCTCTCCCCAAACGAGAGGTTTAAAATTAGCTGCAGGTAAACGCAGTAAATCGCAGGAACAATGAGAATTAACGTGATACTTTTAGGAATCGAGCTAATTTAACAACACTGAATGTCGGAGGGTTTTTGCAGCGAGATGATTGGTGTTCGTGAACTCGAATGAATCAGTGCAAATGAGAGCATTACCAATGATTTGTTATGTGCATCATGCTTCCATTTGGATTTTCTCATTCTGGCCGACAGGTAGAATCACACAGAAAAGCCAAGATAAGGAAGTAATGTGCTGAGGCAACAACAATAAGCTCACATGGGAGACACAGCGGAACATGACACCGATGGTAATTATTACTGCTCACTCAAGACCGATACTGTGAGAGGGAAGCTTACACAAGCTGCTTTTAAAAAAGTCAATTTCATTATTTCAGTGTCACGCTCAGCTACGGGGAGATTCAAGTATTCCCAAGCAGGCACTTCATATCAAGCCAAGTGTTAGGACTGGAACATTTTCATTTTTCTGCTTCAGCAAAGCTTGGAATTAGACAACAATGCAATTACAATCATCTCATAATCCTATAACAATTACCCCAGAAGATGGTTTGAGTAAATGGGCGAGATTCTAAAGAGGCATTCGGCGAATTCACAATTTGACACTTAAATTGATAAATGGAGGATAAAACAGAGCCCGAAATAAATAGTTTTAACATAAGACCTGGATCAGAGAATAGAATCTGCTTTGTTTCGCCAAGCTGAAGCTGAAAACCACCATTTTGAACATGCTGTTAGGAAGCAGTAATTAAAGTGTTAGCTCTCCATCAAACACAGCTGAGCATCTGTGTTTTCAACAGTGTGTCATGTTCACTCTCTGGTGAGCTGAATGTCCTTGGAACGGAGTGAGAAAGATTTTGTGATTTTGAAAAGTAACACCCCACTAATCTATGTTCATGTCACTTCAAGCTGAAAAGCTTTACAGCTTATTGTTGTTGGTATTTCTCCCCCCACGTGCAAATAGTTCACCAAAACAAACCAAACAAGCCCGAGCAGTTCTCCCATAGACTGTATGTACTCAGTGCTTTCATCTAAATGCTAATGGCAGCATGCATGCGCACAGTGACAATGCTAACATGCGGATGCTAACCAGGTATAATGTTAGATATATTCATCATCTTCATTGAGGACACTAGCATGCTAACAGTTGCTAATTAATAATGAATTGATAATCTTTGTTCCTGTACCTCTGATCTGGTTAGTTTGGGTTTCACGTTGTAATTTAGGGATTTTAACGTCTTTGAATGAAGTGCATAGAAAAAAGAGAAGCAGTCTTTCCAATAGAAGGTTGGTAGACGAAGGAAGACAGAACGTTTTTCATGAACAGCAGCATCACACATCTGTTTTGTCTTCAGATTGAACAAACGAGCGACACATTTAAAGTTTCTATTCTGTTTTCATCGTCTGACCACGGTGGTAAATGCGATTGGCATCTTGTGAATATCCTACAAAAGATTTTGTGCATTCTTAGTTTTAAAAATCACGGAGGTGTCTGAGTTGAATTTACACAAATCTACAGCAGCGTTTACAACAATAAGACTCTGAAAGTTTGTAATTAATTGAAAGTTCAAGAAACGAAGTCGGCTACATTCTTCTGATTCAGCAGTGGTGATGCAACATCGATGGTAAATCACCTCCTGTCAGGTTATAAATGCAGGTAGCAGCAGGGGGTCTTGTTTTACCAACTGGTTAAACACACTGGATTTAAGGAAGTAACACTTCTAGGCCAGTTGCTGCTCAACTCACTGAGGTGCAGGCCCACTTTAGGGCCTGAGGGGGGGGGACTGGTTCTTGGATTCTGATTCTGCAGCAATATGGAAGTGGGAGTTATTGGACAGGGAACATGGATTTCAGAGCCAAGCTTGAGTCGAAGCGTGCACACATATGCACACGTGCACATCCTGAAACATTCAAACACACATATATGCACGCACGCGCACATACACATGCACACAGCAGGCCAAAGTAGACAGACTGTGATCGTATCACCACATCGACCCACTGCCTTCTGTTACTTATTTTCATGCTCGCCTTCATTTCATGTCACACACTCAAGTGTATGATGAAAACAGAGAAGCAGGAGGTGAAATCAGGGTGAAAACCTTTTCATAATTAGGCTCCAAATTGCAATCAGAAACGTTGCTTTGTATCCTCGCTGTTGCATTTGATCGACTTTGTTTTTCCGTTTTAGTCTGAGAAAAACAAAAGAGGCAGGAACACATTTTATTGCACTTGGCTTGAGTTCCTCGTGAGTAAAACGGGTCACATGGAGCAAACAGCTGCTGCGTCTGAACTGCTGCATTACAGAAAAAGTTGAAAAGACGTCTCTGTAATCCGACAGACAGTAAACACCTGTACGTGTTGTCAAACCCACGAAGACAAGATGTTAAAAAACAGAGCACAGATGCCTTCGTGTGCAGGAAGCATGTGCAAGAGTGAACCTTCCCTGACCCCCCCCTCATCTGTTCCTTCTGCAATAAATACACAGTATAATTTATTCATTCTGGAGATTAAGGTCAGGTAGAGGTAGCTGCTCATCCCTTGAGTCACTTCTTTCTAATGACTTTTTTGGGGCAGGGTGGTTCACACAGAGTTAACTGAGCACGGCCGGGAGGTGTTTCTGCTGCTGGTTGCTCAGCAGAGTAATGAGACTTTTCCAACCAACATGGCGTCCAAGCCGACATCGTCCCTGACTGCTGGTCCACGGGGACGTCTTGTTAGGATGCTGAGCTATAATCGTGCGATATGTTGACAGGGGGCAGATAAAGAGAAAGGGCAGAAAGGACGCGTCCTAACATCTTGTGGCTGGGTTACCAATATCTCTGGTATCAGCTGTGAGTGGTTAAACATGTGACTATTTATATTCTGTCACATTCGACACTCCTCTCGATGCCTTGAAGAGGCAAAACAAACTCTCTCCTTTGATACCTTCGAATAATAGGCTGCTTTTATTTCTCTTTGTCGCCGCTCATATCGGATTCTGAAACAGCCGTGGGACAAATGATTGATTACTATAAAACCTGTCAGGTTCCCTCACTCTCCCAGTTGTGTGAAGACTCCCACAGCCAGGAATAGATCTAAAGACTGACAGCTGCCTCTCCCATAGGACGCAGGCCTCTTGCTTGTGCTAATTTGTGCCAGTGCCTACGCATGAGGAGGTGGGAGCATATAATACCGGAGAGGTTTGGGCACACTTGTCAGAGTGAGTCAGTCTGCCTTGATTGAGTGTAGGTTTCTGGTGCAGCTGATTTTGTATGTACAGTTTCATGTTTACTCTGCAGCATGTGTGCATCTCTGTGTACCATGTTTAATTTAGCGTACAGTATAGAAGCCTTTGTTGTGAGGCCGGGTTTTGCATACAAATACCGCAGCTCTATCTTACAGACTCCAGTAGTGCATTCTCCATGGGGGATCCCACATTTAAAGAAATGACACACAACCGTCCACAATTTCAACTCTGCAACTATAAGAACAAATGTTTGAATAATTCATTTGTGCTGCTGCACGCATCCTATGTGCAACAGAAATAGCGGCGATAGCTCCGGCGTGGCATCGCTGCGAGATTAAAGAAGCGCGGGGTGCAGAGCTCTGATGTTGTCGCCGGCCTTTCAGAGCGGCGGTGAATAACTGTCAAACGGTGGAGGCAGATGAAGGCCTTCTCCGAGATAGAGGGAATTTGATCCAGTTTGTACCAGATGCCAGACGATGAAACAATCCTACTGTGAACATTAGTGTTGAGCAGGAGGATTCACATTCAATTCACATTTAGTCCATTGAAGGGAACCTGAGCTCTGTGCATTGCAGGTGCACACAGTGGTTAACCTTGCAAGTGAGGCTATTTCTGGTGTTTGTGATGATGTACAGCCGTTAAGACTGAAACAGCTTCTGCTGGCAGGTGGCCAGGGCTCGATGTCCGCTCCACGCGACACCGGACTGACAAGCGTCGTTGCACCTAATCACATCAAGATGCAGAAAGGAACCCGGAGAGAAGGCTGCCACCTGGGCACTGCGGGAAGAGCCGGGGGTGAGGAGTGGAAGTGAGGAAGCTCTCAAGCTTTTCCATCCGGAGTCTGAAGCCCAGATCTCGGTCTCTGATCCTCAGACTCCCCTCTCCCATCCTCCCCACTTGTTAATTGGCTAGATGGGGAGATTATAGAGCCCCTGGGAGACGGTTGCTAGGATATTGATGGCAGCCAAAGGACAGACACGGCTCTGGACATTTGTCGTCTGTCTTTGGTGTAAAGGTCTCACCATTCGATTTTTCCAAAGGACACCGATGTTTTTTTAGTTTTTTAATCATTTTTCCTGGCAGCTTTAACCAAATTGACAACGGATTATTGAATATCACGTTTATGTCAAAGAACAATAGTTTCAACTGAGGAATTACACAAATCAGAATGTAATTTAATCTGATAAATGACTAATAATAAAGTGTATCCAACCTGTACAAGGAAGAAAGGGAATACCTCCATGCACGGTGAATTATCATATTCCTTTAAAGAGGAGATCTGTTCAAAAGCTCCCGGAGAGACATAATTTACTGTTGCTAAAGGATTGACCAGAGGGCAAATCAATAAGAGCAAGTGACTGTTTGTACACTTCAGCAGAAACATACATCTCCGTCCAACCATGAAGTGCCAGCGCACAGTCACACAGCGGCAGGTTTAGTGCTCCGTCAGAGCTACTCAACTGCATTAGTGGTGGGGGGGAGCTGCCATGGCAGCTCCAGCCATGTGCTCGTACACATATGTTTACTGTACACCAGGGCACAGCGGTTCGGCTGTGAATTCACTCGACTATTTAAAATGTTGACTGTAAGAACAAAGCCCTTCAGGTTTATGGAGTTTGTCCCGTATTCGTTAATCTATGTGTTTGAATTGTGCAGTTGTGAATTTAAATGTATTTAAGCAACTTTAACCCTTTTACTGTTTTCAATAATCTCCCTGACACGGTTTTACAGGTGTAATAATTATGATTTTACTGTCTCATAAACTGTAAACTGTTTTATATATTAAAGCTTCTGGATGACATCTACTTTATCAGATTTCAGCCTTTTAAAAACTCACTTCCCTGACTCTGCAAGAACTTTTCATAAAACTGGAGTTTCAAGCCACATTTAAACCTTTTCCCAGCTCATACCGCCGACAGCTCGGTGCTGGAGGACGGTGCCATGAACGGGCTTCCGGGCATTACAATACATTTCATTCTCAGGCAGACAGATCCACACACAGAGAGGATAGACTATTTTTGCTCCTGACTTTTTGCCTGGTAACATTTTTGGGTTTGATTTTCTGTTGCTCCTCACCACACAAAATAATTCAGGTTTATTATCAAGAGTCAGTTTTCACCACTGAAAGGTAAAAGGGTTTCTTCAGATTCGACCAATTTGAAAAAGAATGTGACCTCACAGGGAGGCAGATAAGTTTGGTATGTGTGTATATATACAATGTTTTCAACGTTCTGAAAAGGAATTGTTTGTAAAACCACAATTTCCACTTGATGTGTCTTCAGATGAGAGACACAGCCTGAAGTATCCTGACAGATGTTTAATTTATCTGCGTTGTTTACTTTACTGTGTCCACGTTGTATCTGGTTGTCACGTTTGTCTGTATTTTGTTCTCATGTTCTCAGTTTTCCCCTCTGGTGGACAATAAAGAATTCTATCCCATCCTATTCTGTTCTGAAGGGAAACTGCTTCCTGTCTTGGCACTGAATGCTGGAGTTGGATGCAAATCTTGAGGCGCGAGAAATCGTCTATTACGGATGTAATTCCTTGGGATACTGGCTTGAAAAATACATAAATATCACAGAGAAGGGAACAAACGGGGGGGAAAGGAAACAAATCTGAAAAGAAAGTAAATGATAGGCGGTTCAGCAGAGGAGGCCTTTGGAAGCTGGGGCTGTTTAAATCACTCACAAAAAGGAGCACATGTATAAAATTTCAAAACAAATGATAACAGCCGACTTGGTTGAGCTGAGACTTTGTGTCTGGCCACTAAAGATAAACATGGAAAAATCACCAAAAAGAAGATGAACCGGACGTTTTCAGTTCAGCAGGATCATAGAAACTACTTTCTACTGTATAGTTCACAGGCTTGCTCTGGGACTGTCTATACCTGCACACTACATGGATTTTATCATGTAACACGCATCTGATCTTCTGTACTCACGGCCCCGTCGTCTCAGTCAGCGAGATAACATGAAGTGACATCACAAGGAATATCATTATGTATAAATGAGCCACCCACTGCCTCAGTTTCCTCCATAAATTATCAGGCGAGAAAAGAACAAAGCTTTCAAGGAACAGCAACGCGATATTAAAATCCTTTCCTGCTGGCTGCAGTGAGAGAGAGAGAGAGGAGCTAATGGACGGTTCATAGTGAGCTGCCGGAGGAACGTCACTGTCGGAGTCCAGGGTGAGGGAGCACGCACGCACGCACGCACGTACGCACGCACGCACGCACGCACGCACACTCACTATAGTTATGAGGACACAATGCATTACCTAGCGAGCCCTCTGAACTTGTGAGAACCGGCAGAAATGTCCTTGGTTATAACAAAAAGGGGAAAAGTAAAGCAAAAGCATCTTGATCGCCCCCTAGTGGCTAGCTACTGTATCAGTCATGAACCCTGTCTCCTCCATGTTAGTGAATGGGACATGAACTAATCCTTTTTCTCTGTAGTTCTTGTCAAAATTGACATATGTTCAAGTTTGGTTTAAAGTTTGGTTCATTACTTGATGCTATAAAAACAGAGTGAAACATGATTGACAACTGGACTGACTCACGATGGTTACCATGGCTCCACCCACCGTCACTACTGCTCAGACTCGGACTGCAAATTACGCCAAAAATGCAAGATGGCGGCTTCCATATCCAGGATATTTGAGCTTCATTTTTTCTACAACGGGAGGATGTGGAGAGGCGTTGCACACGGCCTGTGTTTTTGAAACAAAAATGAGTCCTCACAACCACAGAAAGACAAGTGCACGCACCACATGCACACACATGCTCAGTGCTATGATCGCACCAGGGGGCGAGAGCTGTAAAAACCGCCACCCTCCGTCTAAAGGCGCTGAGATAAATGAGCACACAACTCTGTCTTTCTGCCCTTTGATTTTACTGCTGTAAAAAAAAACACTGTGTGCGTGTGTGTGTGCGTGTGTGCGTGTGTGCGTGTGTGTGTGTGTGTGTGCGTGTGTGTGCGTGACAAGGACAGAAAGGAGATGGCAGCTTTGAGCATATGCACCTTCACATGAAATGCACACACACACACACACACACACACACACACACACACACACACACACACACACACACACACACACACACACACACACACACACACACACACACACACACACACACACTTCCACTCAATGGCCCGCTGATTTGTGAGCCTCTCATATTCTGTTTCCTCGCGTGGATCCGAATCCGGAGAAAACAATCACAGAGAACACTTGAACCTGTTCTTTATTTTCAGCTTGACACACCATCATCACCAATAAACACACGAATCTCGCTGCCTCCTTCCTTTTTTTGTTGTCAATCCTCGGTTGGCGACAGCAGAGCGATCAAACAGTTTTTCCTCAGAGTCCGTGTAAGCGGAGACAACACAATTGGATTAAACACATGCCAGATAATAGCTTCCTCTGTAACTGTGATTGAACAAGCCGCCGGGGGGGAGCCAATCGATTCTCTCCACTCGAACCAAAAAAGTCAGTGCTTCGACTCATCTCACGTAGACACCTTTAGCTCTTCCTCAATCCAGTGGCAACGTCGGGATTATAACACAGAGGAAGTTTAATCAGGGACCGGCATCGGGAGTGGAGGAGAGAGAGAGCTGAATCCATTAAACATGGATTAGAGAGGTAATCGCCAGAGAGTGGGACAGGAGGGCAGGGGGGGGGTGTAGGAGTGCAGCCAGGTGGGCGAGCCACGATGACATGAAACACAACGTGGGGTTAAAAAAAAAATAGCAAGACACAAAGTCGGCATTGGGTGTAGCAGCAAGCACCCTAAACATGCAGACTCCGTGTTAGCATGGAGAGGGCTGCATGCTAACTGGCGGCTCCATCTGTTCAAGAGCAAACAAGGGCGCAAAGGAGCGGGCGTGTGAAACGAGTGCAGCATCTGAGCTCCGACAGCAGCAGGGAGGGAGTGGGTGTTTGGGATCTGTTTGTTTGTGTCTCTGTGCCTGTACACGTTGCCACGGAGGGCATTCGCTGTGACAACAACACGCAATCTGGGAATAAATGTGGGTTAATGATGCCGCAAAACCAGATGTGTCTCGCTCGCATGTTGGACGCTGTGCAGATGCTTCTGAAAGGGCGAATGGCTGCACCACCGCCACGGCATATTTTCACACTGACTGCACAGTGTGGTATAAAAGGAGAGTAAGTGGCTCAGTGATTACAGATCAGTCCGGTGTTGCCGACAGGAAAATTGTGCATCAAATGTTTGTTTTAAGTGAAACAAATGGTGCATTAACACAGCAGCAGGATGGGAGTCTTTGATGCAGATTGAAATGAGATTCCTACTGATTTGCAGTTTGTGTGTCAGTCGACAGGAAAGTTGAAACCTCTGAGCAGATTTGTGTGTATCCAGACTTCAGGATTTCGAGGGGTTTAATATACGATTGTTATCTGAATGTCAAGCAATTGTTTTATCTGGAAAACTATTACACCAGCACGATTTATCCTCTATCACAACAATTGTTATATACAGCTTCTTATTGTGCAGAACCCAAGGAGGCTCATCCAAAATACAACCTCAGACATTAATCATCCTTCAACCAAATCAAGAAGCACTTTTCTTTTTAATTTTGGGCTTTGGCCGACGTAAATGAAAACCTCCAGAAGGAAAAATAAAAAAAAAACTCCATATGAAAGAGGGTTCCTGTTGGATCTGGCAACAAGTGTTCTGGTTTGGCCACTGGCGTATTTTGCCTCGGGCACAGTCCTCAGCAGAGTTGTATTTTGCAGATGAGACCCCTTGACTCCAAAGACTCACTTTCAAAGGCGCCCCAGTGGTTTGAGGATCAAAGCAACCCAATAGCTGCCCTGGCCCGTCATCTTAAACGCCACATTTTTCTCAAGAGCCAAACATTGCTCGGCAACACTCGTTCTACTCCCCGCACTCAGCAATGAGACTGAGCAGAGAAATATGAAGAGACGATTGGCCGATATGAGCGTCTGATATCCTTTTTTTCCTCCATAGAGTAAAGCTATGCTCTTCTGAAGTTATGAGGAAATGGCTCTTTGAAATATCATTACTCTTCTTCCTCAGCTGATGTGGCTGTATTTGCTGTAGCTTCGTAATCTGCAGTGGAAACAGAAATCTAGATTTCAGATCCCGGCCTGAATTGACGGAGAAAGGATCAAACTTGACAGTGTTGCCTCAAAGGCCAACATGGTGTCTTTGAAGGTTGTTTGATGGTGGCGGCTTAAAAGTCAGCTGATTCTTCTGACAAGCAGACGTTGACAGACATATCAGGGCTTACCGGCAATATCCTGGATAGACCGAACCCGACAGATGGAAATAGATTTCAGATGAAATTGAAGAGGGCTCTTGCCTTTCCTCCTTGCAGCTGTGTAGGAAAACCCCGCTGCCGGCAATATATGATCAGCGTTAATAAAGAGAGGAGTTCTGACTTGATCAATCATAGCATTTGGCGTCAGGGTACACCGAGGGGAGTCTTATTATTTCCCTCCCTTGGGTTGGCTGCTCCATCCTGAGAGGCTGCATTCATTTTCACAGTGGGTCTCTGTTGTCTGTGCTGCTCTCTTTCTCTTCCACACCCATTCCATCATCTCTATTCTCTCAGGCTCCTTCTCTCTCTCTCTCTCTCTCGCTCTCTCGCTCTCTCGCTCTTCTGTCTTCATATTCCTATCACTTCCCCTTCATAAACAGAGGTGTCTCCCAGTGGGGTCAGCCCGTACATGAGAGGCATTTGGATTCCACTCTGACAAGTGTCAAGCACCATAAGGTTAATACTGTCAATTTCCATGCGACAGACTAAAGCGTTTGACGGCAGCAGCTTATTCCACCATGAGTAGCTTGTCTAGTCTGAATCCTCCTCACTCGTATTCTCCTCGTCATCCTCCTACTTTCTCAGTTTCAGTTTCTATTTCTCTGAAGAGTGATTAGCTGTAACAGTTAAACCATAGGATGACTAATGATTGGTTAGTGTAAAGTAGTATTATATTGTTATTGGTTGCAAAATGACTGCATTACTACATTAGATGACATCTGTAGACTTTAGGTTGTGTCTAGTCCTATAGATGCAGAGATACCGGGAGAATCTATATACCCCACAATCCGTCCATGCACCGTGAGTTGTAATGAAAACAGGGGCAGAAACAAGACGCTGCAGGATGAACACATCATACAGTGATTTATTTAACCATCACAGAGAATAAACTGCTCCACACCAGACGATGCATTTCATAAATAGTCATGAGACAGGAGTCGATGGTACATAAATGTGTCTTTGTTTCTTTCATCTGGAGAAACAACAAACAACCGCTGCACTTCATTAATGGGGACAGAGTTGTTCAGCCTGACATGACATTTAAACATTGACACCATTCATGCTTATGAAAATGCAGCAACTTAAATTTCAGCCTGCTGAACCCGGACCTCGTTATTTTTTACTGCTTCTGTTAACATCCAGACAGTCGTGTTTTTTGGGCCCTTAAATAATGCACGATGAATTTCGGCAGACAGTGAAAATCCACTATTAAGCTACGATGGCCTCGTCCATTTTGAACTTTGCAACCTTCCCGTCAACTCAAAGGTCAAGAACTGTCAAGACGGCTCCGTGTCGGTCAACAGCTTCAATGAACTGAACAGTCAAATGAAGACACACTTGTCCAAGTCAGCAGAACAAGCCACAAACTCAACAGAATTCATCCTGAACTTTCAGACACAGAAGTTTTAGTTTAAACGCCAACGCCTCCGGGGGTCACCGTTAATCAGGTTTGTTAGTAAACTGCGCTGTGAAAGTTGGCCTCCACAGTATCCTGCACGACCGTCTACAACACAATGAATACATGTGCTCATATCCTTCCTGTGATAACGCTGCTTGCACTTCTCTCCTCCACAGTTTCCTGGGCAGTAAAAGCCCATCGAGATGCTGCAACATAAAGCCGCCATCAATCAGGAGAAGCCGCCGTGGAGAAAAAAGTCCTCGAACAACCTTCACTGACAAAGAACCCGAGCAATATGACATATTCATAGAGCGCAGTGAAACATAAAGATGTGGAGGTCAGGTTGGACGAGGAGCGGATGAGTTTGTCTTTTGGCATCGATGGCCTCAGTTTGTGTCACATGTACTTGTACTCAGCTTCGATATTATTACCATGAGTTACTGGGACCATTAATGTCTTCCAAACCATAAAGGGTACTCCCACATTTTTTCTAGTCTATCTAATAAAATACTCAAACGTCAATAAGGACATTGACAGAGTCAAGGTCACTGTAATCATTCCTGTTCCCCATGCAGGCACAACAGATGTCTGACTCCAAGACTAAGAAAGATGGGAGAGGAGATACACAGTGCTCCTACTGGGGACAACTTATCCTTAAGTTTAGATGAGGTTCACATGTACACAGAGATCAAATACTAAAGAAAGATGGATGACACATGTCCACTTCCTCCCAATATCCAGAAATGAAGCCAAAATATTGCAGATATGAACACAAGGGTCTTGCGCTGAAGACGTCATTTGGAGTATTTGCAGGGTAGTGACTGGAGGACAGAGCCATGGACGTGTCACCCCATTTTGTTTATCAGATAAGTACTTTACCCCAAACTTACCCCAAAAATAAAAAAGAGCAATTGGACATATATCAGTGATGTGTACTTATTAGCTGGGCCCATGTCCCATCTGCTAACAAGGAGGAGATGGGATGATTGACCTTATTTTTGCAGGTGAATGATCAGGATGATCTGTTTTGTCATCCATGTTTACATACAATGTTGGTTTAGCTAATGGCTACATAAAGAAATGGAACGACAGCTTAACAAAGTGTTTGCCGTGTTTGTATCCAGGATGTTTTGGCTTGGCTTCCAGAGAGTGGGAGGAAGTGGAGACTGAGTCAATACCCAGGACTCTCAATACCACGGCTCCGTTCCCAATGACAACTGCACCGACTGGCTCCAAATGATGTCACCAGCACAAGATGGCAGCATTTGTATCTGGGATATTTTGGCTTCGCTCTTGAACAGTAGGAGGAACGTGGAGACACATTGTCCATGTTTCTACACAGCGACTGGCCTCAGCACAGAGAGAGGACTGTATACTGTGTTTTTCATCTTTCATAGTTTAGGAGCTGCTCTAGGAAGAGAAGACACTGTGTCCAGATGGAATAACACAGTGACCAACTCAGATACAGAGTGTGTGTGTGTGTGTGTGTGTGTGTGTGTGTGTGTGTGTGTGTGTGTGTGTGTGTGTGTGTGTGTGTGTGTCTTCACAGAGTCAAAGTGCAGCAGGACTTTACTGAGCCTGCAGTCACAGGAGATGCACATCTATCAATAATGTCACATATTCGATAACCGCGGACCATCATAGACAAACAGAGGGAAAAAACAATCTCCCTTCTTTCTCACACATCTGTGGATCACATCATCTCTCTCTCTCCCTCTGCTCATCTACTCCTCGTTTAGATCTTTCTTCATCCGCGCTCCCTAATCACATAAACAGCAGAGGAGCTGCAGGGTCCTCGGGCTACGTTCACTGGGAACAGTAAACAAGAAGAGGCCACGAGCACGGACGAGGAGGCGCTAATGATTTTAATCCTCTGTAAATTAACAGCGGACTAATGGAAGGTTTCATCCGAAGTGAGCCTCTGTTAAATAGTGCTCAACTAACATGGAGATCCGACCCACTGCTGCTGGGGCTACTTGTCCTGCTCCCACTTAAAAGTCCTGCTGCAGTGTTTTTGTTTTACGACAGCAGGTATCCCTGGAAAACAAAAACAAAAAAAGCAGATGTGGACGATGAATGGAAGGGCGGGTCCACGTCAAACCACACGTCCATGTATGAGTGCACACATGCCATGTTCAGATTGTCCGCAGTTTGACTGGAGGGTTCACCAGCAGGCTACAACAGCAGGACTGACCTACATTTCACTCACAGACACACAAACACACATTTCCTCAACAGTTTTATTCTTGTCAGGACAGAAAATCCTCGGGAAAAAACAACAACGGGATCAACGGAGGATACTCAAGTGCCCAGCTGTAACCCAGAGTGAGAAGTGATGTCAACACTTCCAAAGCACAAGACTTCACCTGTTTAATGGACAACTACAGGATTCCCGCTTTCACACATGCACACGGCTAAAGGTGTGAAGACACATTCAGGTACACAACTGAAAACAAACACAACACACAGAGCAGAGGCAGGAGTTTTACTCAAGAAGGTTGAGGTGTTTTATTTTCATGATTTCTACTACTTCTACTACAAATCTTTACTTCTAGTCAGAAGATGTCCCTTTGTGAAAATCATTCTGATAATATCTGGATATTTATGAAAAGGGTGATGGGTCATTTTATTTATCTGGAAACATAAAATTGCCAAAAACAGAGTCCAGATAAGTTTGTTTCTACAGAAGACTCTTCAAACACAAATGGAAAATAGGTACTTTCATTTTCTTTCTTTTTAGCTATTGTACAATAATGTTTAAATCCATTTTTCTAAAACCGGTGTGCCCATAGTAGTTTATAGCAAACTGAGATTATGAAACCATGTATTAATGAATTAAATTATAGGGTTTTGATAATCAGACAATACTCATCATTAAGATCTACAGTCTAAAATAATCATCATCAACAAATGTGCTAATTATTTTCTCTGGTCTAGACACTGATATCAAATCAGTGCAGCGATTATTAATCAACTGAAGTGCTGCAGCTCAAGTTGTTCAATTTGTTGTGTATTGTGTCGTTGTGGGTTTTGCAGAAAGTAACTTGCCCATTTTCCCCCTGTGGTCCTTCTGCTTTAACTTCAGAATAAAACACAACTTCTTTCACAAAAACTGCAGCCAAACGTCAAATAATTACAAAAATTAGAAAGGTAATGAAAAAACAAGGTCTCACAGCAAATAACTGCTTGTTCTCAAACAACGTCTGGAAATTGATTTGATTAAAAACCCGACTGCAGAACCAGCTCATGATGAACTGCTTGGCACTTTAACATTTTCCCATTAAATAGACGTCAAACGAGCGAGACAGGTGCGACCACAGGTAGCAGGGCCGAGGCTTCCACATATTCTCAGTCATCATGTTATCTCTGTTGCTATGACTACAGCTGTCAGCGGCGCAGATTGTGTGTGTGTGTGTGTGTGGGGGGGGGGGGGGGGGGGGGGGGGGGGGGGTGGACGTATGGAGGTGGAGGGGGCAGCTGGAGACATGACTGACGGCAGTGACAGCTATATAATCCTGTCCGCGGTGCTTTCACAGACACACACACACATAATATTCACCGAGGCAGGTGCGCCCGGCTGAATTAGGGCTGAGTCGGCCCGTTCGCTCGCCGCTGTCAGCTGACGGGAACTTCTAATGATGGACTACAGCCGAGAGCTGAGGGTCCGCGTACACAGGGATGTGGGTTGTGTTATTTCTCTGCTCTTGCTTCACTCGCTGCTGAGGAGCGAGACAAAGGCCCTGATAAATGCGTGATGTACGGTCTGATGAACGGTGAGCGTGCCGCTGCTCGCTGAATCTCAACACGCTAAGTGATGGAGAACACGGCGAATACACCAGGGAGATAAGACGTAAGCTGTAACAGTCCCACAGGGAATGTTTACCCTTACTTCTCCTTATTGCTCAATCACTGTAATCTGTCCACTACAATAACATCGATGTATACTCGTCTTATCTCTCTCGACAGCACCAGACTACAAGAATACGTGATTCCTGGGGAGGTGACTGGAACGATATTCAGATCAGGTAATAACTGTACGATGTCGTTCACCTTTAAACAGCAGCCGTACAGCTGCTAGGCAATGATACACATTTACTAACTGACAGCAGCCACTGCAGAAAATACTAAATATCTGGGGTCTTGAAATCTGAAGTCGGGCTCAAGCCTTTTGTCACCTTTAAAAATGTTCCTCAGTTTTTTCTCTTCTTGCCAATTCTTGTCTCTGGGGATTCGTGAAAGTCGTTCTGATTTCTCATTTCTACAAAATCAAGTAGAAGCAAATGAGGCCAGTTAAAGGGAATGAATAACCCAGAAATGTAAATTGCAACACTCAATCATAAGAAATGAATTGTGTCAATCGCACAGTGTCCACGCCCTGACATACAAACAGTGCTTTTTGACTATAATTGCAACTATAATGTACAATTAACATCATGCAGCATTGAAGGAGGCTTGAAACTACATAGTAAGACCATTTACTCCTTAGTAAAATGTTTCCTGACATCATACATCTCTTCCCAACCAGTGGGAGAGCAGGAGAGAGGCTAATGTTTGTACCAAATAGGGCAATTTTATCACTGCTTCCAGGAGGAGGCGACCCTATTCTCCCCCCCCCCTAACTCTGTGTGACCACTGGATTTTCAATAAGGGCCCTTTCAGAAAAAATGAACTGAGGTGAATGTAAAAACGAGGAGGTGATGGATGACATTCTCCGAAGCTTTGTCTTGCAATTAGTTGCGGTTCAAGTGCTCCGAGGCCCTTCAACACCTTGCGGACATTTTCCTCTTTGATGACAAAGATTTCCTGCTGTGGAGTTGCTGGATTAGTTTCTTCCAGCTACGCTCAGGTGAAAGTATCCACAAATTATTTGAACAGCTTCCATTCTTCACCGTGATCAAAGTGCCACAAAAAAAAAGGAAATAAACACGTTCTTTAACTGAAGATTCTGCTGAGAGAAAACATCACTGGCTGGTTGAGAAGTGAAAACTTTTAAAAAGTTTATAAACGAGAAGTAAGCATGATAATCACGCTTTCACTAAGCACACAAACTCAATTTAAACATACATGACAGTGGCGTGCAGAAAGAGCAGGAAGCTCCCGGCTGCCTGCAGTGAGGTCAGGGGTCAACGTAAACATGTGCCACTTCTGATCACACACGTCTCTTCTGACAGTGACATCGTTATTGCAGTGACTGGTTTGCTTGCAGCCATGAGTCATGTGTGATCTATGGAAATAGCAGCAGTGGAAAATATGTTATTGTACAGTTAGGAGACGATGATTAATTTTGTCAGCATTTAATTGCTAATTATATTTTCAAAAATGTGATAATGCAAATTCTTTTGATTTGAATGAATAACTGATTATTCTATCTACTGTGAGTATTGTGGGACTGCTTGGATACTTTGCACATCTTCCTTTGCACAGTATATTGTACATTTTAATCTAAACGTATTGTATTTCTTTCAGTTATTGCTCTTGTACTTGAAGTTCCTGTCTTCATCTTTCTCTTTGTACTGACAGCGCTTGCCTCCTAATTGCTTCACTCTCCCCGTGTTTGTTATGCACCAAACACAAGGGGTGAGGGGTTGAGTCTCATCTTGTTTCAGCAAACAGGGAAACGTATGGGACACGGGTCAACGCCGGACTAAAAATGTTTGTCTTGGTTTGTTTGAAGTAAAAATAAAATCCACCAAATGAAGGCGACAGAGTCGGCGACTGAAGTGTTGAGTCAAGAAGCAGAGCCCCGCTGACGTGGCACAGTTTAAGAGAAGAGAAAAAAGAACGGGCCACCGTGCAAACGATGTGAGAATCTGAACATCAGCAGCCACGGTGAACATGTGCTACAGGGTTTAAAGCATCCGGCACAGTCCTGTGTGTTTATGGCAGATGAAGAAAGGTGCGGTGTGAACAGCCAGCGGTGGAGAGGTCACACGTGCCGTGATGAATTACAGTAGCCGGGGCTGTCTTGGCTGCTTGTTCATTAACGAGTGCTCTTAGGGGAGTGGGCTGCGACAACAGGAAAGGACACATCAACGCTGCATTCCCCCCCCCCCCCCCCCCCCCCCCCCCCCCCGCTCTTCACAGGGTGTCTGTTGTGGGATGTTTCTATTGGATCCAACTGTGAGCTCTAGAAATCATCTAATCTTAGCATTCAACATATTTTTGGGCAATTAATGGTCGTAGTCTAATTTGTTTTACACCACAAATATTATTAGCATTATCAAAGACAGCAGTGTTTTAGTTTGCAAATTACAATCATTAAAATGTGTGCCATAAACATACGAAATACTTGATTCCCTCCAGTCGACCATAATGTTGGATATATTCATGAAATGGTACTTTGACTAAACTAAGATGGACAATGCATCTCCACTTCCTCCAATTGTACAAGAATTCTGCTAAAATATCTTGGATACAATACTCGTAGACTTTCTGGCTTTTAAGTTTGCTCAATGTCCCGACCACTAACATGGTTGAGATGGGGTTCCTGGCCTGTTCTGCAGCCAGCCACCAGGGGGCGATCAATATGATTTGGCTTCATATACACTTTATATCTCTCTTTAAATGTAGTGTGTTTTTAAATTCATGAGTAAGTTATATGTAGTTTTTAGAATAAAGCTGCCAAACACCAGGCATCAATTGCAAATAACTATTCAATGCATTAATGCAAAAATATTTCAGCACCGCGGACACATCATCCACCAACCAGCTGCCATCTTAAACATATTCTATATCACAAATAAAGTGAATAAAATAACCAGTCAAGAGGTGAAAGAAGTTCTCTGGGACATCGTTCTTACGTTGCTGCTTATTTCACTGATTATCTGTAATGTGCATCATGCAGCTGCCATGTCGGTGCTCTCCCTCTCTGAGTATTATCCTTGGCTCAGGTCTGTCGTTTTTAAAGAAATCAGGCAGGTTTCTAAAGCTCTGTTTGCAGTTCCAATGTGTTGGGCCTGTAAAAGCCACTCAGAGAGTGAGTATGAGAAGCAGGGAGTTCAGGATGCGAGTACAAGGTTGAGAGGGGGGGGGGGGGGGGAACTTAAGATTCAGTCAATGGCAGTGGAGTAAATAAATATTTTTAACTGGGTTTCAAAAGAGGTGTTAAATGTCAGGGCAAGTTTCATGTCCTCTGGGAGTTTGCTCTCTCTCGCTGAAGCATTTCTACTAAGTGCGCTGCTCCACCTCCTAAATATCCTAAGGCAGCATTTGAAACTACATTTTATAACATCAACTATTAGAGAGAGATTGAAACCTGATTATTGACCTGAGTTTCTAGATGGATCCTAGAAAAAGGAACTTAAAAAAGAACTCAAGTTGTCAGGTGGATTTCTTTTAAAGATAGACGAGAAACTATTGTTAAAATTGTACAAGCTGCCAGAAATAAAAGCACGGACATGGATTCTTTTCATTTCTTCAGAGATAGATGGAAGCAGACTTTGAAATTCACATCTGAGTCCGTAATTACGCAAACGTTTTCTATCAGTGTAGCAGCTTCACAGAGGAGGGTAAATGTGGGTGTCTGAGGAATAATGATAATAACTGATAATTTTTACTGTTCTGTCTAATTTTACCCTGATAAAAACATGTGAGGTACAAGACTCAAGGGGTAAATGTTGGGAAACTGTGAAGTAAAAGAATCCAGACTGAACATTGCCCATTCACACTGTTATATATATATTTTTTAAAAGGTTGAAAGCATCACACCATCTTGCTTCCTGTCTCACGTTTGCACTTCAAATTAAAATGCCTTCAGCAAACCATTACATAAAAGGTGCCAAAAATAATCTGCAATTACAAAGGTGGAATAACTATGACTCAATTGCTGGTGATAACCTAGACATTGTATGTAGCATGTCCAGTAATGACTGCAAAGTGTAAATATGATGTATGTATTAATTACACACCATTATAATATCATTATTAAACTATAAATACCTTATTACACTAAAACTATTACACTTGACTGCTGCAGTGTATTTTTTAATTGGTCATTTAGCTGTACACTGTTTAAACATGATCATGATTTCATATGACTAATGTTTCAGTGCTTAAAAAACAAACCACGGCCGCATAATGACACTGACTGATTCCTCACAGAGATGACAGGCGATAAGAGAAGATGAGAAACCGCCCCCCCCCACAATCTGTCACATACTCGCACTGAGCTATATATAAAACCGGAGGTGTGACCACTAAAGAGTTCTCTTCCCTGGCTGTAACTGCTAAAACACAGAAAAAGCTGCTTTGTTATCGACATTGTGTTACAGAGAACTTTCTCTCTATGGATTTTAAGTGTGGTCTCGCCGCTACTCAGTGTGTGCGTGTGCGTGTGTGTGTGGTGGGGGGTGTGGGGGGGGTGTATTTGCCAAAGACCCAGTGTGTGAAGTGACACCCATGAGTGCAGGCCCACGCTATCCACCCACAGCACAATGGGTAGCGAGAGAGCGAAAAACGCTAATGGATGAACGGATACATAGACATTTGAATCAATGGATGGATGAGGAGCTGGATGGAGTTCAAGACTGGAGTTTTAGTTATGCAACCATTTAAAAGCTGCAGAAATAACCTTACTGGTTACGAGACAAAGGACACCACAATCCTCCTGCAGTAGAGCTAACGTCTGACCATGCATTAAAAGTCTTTTATATTTTACCTTTAGGACAAAACAGACTGTCGGGATGAAGCTGCCTCTAATGTATTCCAAATGGGAAGCAATCTATGTTCATAATTCACCTTAAAACATAACCCGTCTGCACTGAACACGTCCTGCTGACCTGAATAGTGAGATGAGAAAGAAGAACCGCTGCAGAGACAATCACTAGAGACAAATTGATATCCCTTTGAAATACTCATTGCATGTGGTACTACAAGAAAAGTGTGTGTGTCTTTAGGAAATGCTGGTATATAGAGGATGTTATCTATATGTTTATAAAAGTATGAAACTATAAAGTGAAAACAGGGCAAAAAAAAACACAGGTAAGAAAAGGTGAATATTGGATTAAATTAAAATAAATTGGGATTTTGAGAACATAACGCTCTGAGCTGTAAACAAATTGGCTAATATATACAAAATATTTTTTGTGTATTGCCTTTTCCTAGTAATATACATAATTTCCCCACGTACGAGTTTTACATCCTTCGAAGTGGATTCAATTTGCCAACAACACAATGTCTGCAAACAGTTTTCCAGGGAAAGTTTATGCACAGTTAATGAATCACAAATAATAAAAGTGAACACCCGCCAAAGTAAAGTGCAACTGGATTCATAAATTATCTGACGACATTGTCAATTAATCTGAATTCCTGTGAATATACATGAAATATCATCGTGATTAGTATTCGTGTAAACATGATAATACTTGATAGGCTTTCTCATGTCTGATATAGCTTAATGGATGATAAAAATAATAATTAATAACAGTTGTTGAGTTTGTCTCTCTGTGTTGGCCATGTGACAAACTGCTGAATTGTCCAAGGGTGCACCCCGCCTCTTACCCCAGGTCAGCTGTGATTGGCTCCAGCCCCCAGGCAACCCTCAGAGGATAAGCAGCCTAGATGGATGGATCGAGTGGTTGTAAAAACCTAGTCATCTACATCACAGCGCTTTATCGACAATGGCTAGCCTGCAAGTATGGATTGCTTTCTTTAGGTCCGGCAACTAAGTGACAGAATACAATTTCTCGTTGATTACATTAACGTTCTGCTCTGTAAGTTCTTAAACGGTACATGTGGGCAGCGACCACCCAAACGATGACACGCACACACACACACACTCCATGCTTGCTTGTCTGCTGTAGGCACAAGGAGTTACTGAGCCTTATCAACCCACTGGGATATTCATATACGGTCAGCCCTGCCCTCCCTGAGGCCATCTGCTGCCCTCCCTCTAATCCAGGGGCTTGTCACTGGTGATTAGCCAGCCTCTCTGTCTCTCTCCCCTCCCACCATTACATATTTCCAGCTTATTGTGTTGGTACTAGTGATAAAGCATGCCATGGTGTGCTCTCTTACCCTAACCTCCTTTTGTATGGATTTTTGATGCCTTTAAATCCTCTGTTTCCTCTATCTCCCTCCCTCCCTGATTACTATTTCAGGCCTATTATGGCTGTCGGGGCTTAAATGAACTGTGCTCTCCACGACTTTTTCTCTTCTTTTTTTTTTTAAGTTGATAAATTAACTACCCTTTTCCTATTTCTGTTGGCATGTGCACTTTTAATAGGGCTAAGTGTTTCTTGGCACCAAAAAAAGACTTGAAATGCTGATAATGAATGATTTCAGCAGCAGTCCCATGAATAAAGCTCAGGCTGTGGTGTATGGCAGCCTGAATGCAAATGAGTCCGTCGTATTAATCAAATGTTTGACTGTGAGGTTTACCACAAGCCTGACTCTTAGTATCTGCTTAAAATCCGTATCTGTCTACGAGCGTGAGTAATAAGTGCTGCCTGTTACTGTGCAGTCTAACTCATCGGGGATCAGTGGGTAATTTCTATCGTAATAGGTTACAAGGAAAAAAACACTGTGTCATCTCGCACAATCAATAAATCTCCTGTTTACACGCACCAGTATTTTTTCTTCTATGTTTATAATTCCACAAGCAGTGTGGCTCCGTTTTGGTGCAAATATTTCAATCCGAACAAGTCAAGATAGATATATATTATATGAGATCCTCTGACTTTTCCTCCAGCGACACAGCGAGGTTGACATTTGTCTTTTTGTCTCAACAACCGTTTTTATTTGATTCAGGCAGTTATGTTCGTTATATCAAGGATGAACTCTCATAACTCTGGTAATTCCTACATTTTTCATGGAGCTCCTCTTTCTCATCAATTTCTCCAATAAATTTTTAAAGCCCACATACCTGCAGAAAGCTATTCCCATCCACCTCAGATGAACTTTGAAAATAGTGCTAATTAGCAAACATAAGCATGCTAATTGATAGTTAGTAAGGTTAGCATTGTGCCATCTAAATACTATTTTTTAAGCAGCAATCCAGGCAGCAGCCAATCAAATTCAGTTTAAACAAATAGAGTTAGAGCACTGGAGGGACGAGGCAGCTGGTGAAACTGGTGTTTGTTCATCTGGTTGTGTATTTGATTTCTCGTGTTCTTCTCTTTAGCATTGCAAGGACAGCTAACATGGTGAGTTAGCATTAAAAGCCGGCTGTGCTATGTGTCCCGAACATGAAAGTTGTTGTTATGACGATCGCGCCAGCACCAAGCATCAGGCACTCCAGCCGTCAACTTACCTATGTCCTCTGTAATTGAAGTTCCAGTACAGGTGCAGTAGGATCCTGGTTATGATCTATTTATATTATTCTAGGCTGTGTTTTAAATCGGTAAACATCTTGTCCTTGTTTTGAAAACCTGGATTAGGTTATATCTCAATTTTGAAGAATCCGGATTTGCTTCCTGTATAAACCATATCCAGGTGAGAAAGACACAACCTAATGCAGTTGATCAAAGCTCGTATACACGTGCAATCATGAAATATATATATAATCAGGTTTGTCATTTTCCATGTAAACACAATCCAACCAGGATACCGCATGTAAACACACTCACTGAAGCCTAATTACATCCTCACAGAGCTGCTAGCTCAACTTCTTTCTTGCATCTGCAATTTGTCATTGTGCAGTCAAACTAAAACCCAACCGCAACGTGCACGAGTCGGAAAACAAAGGTGGGGGGGGGGGGGGTCAACATTATACCACAGAACAACTCGATCACGTCAGGGACTAGTAAACACTGTCACAAACAATTACCTAAAGCCACTGTCCTGTCACTGTTGTTTAAGGCACTCTGAGGAATTACTGCACCATGTTTTCTCAACAAGCCAAGAACACACGGTCCGGACACGAGCGGAAAATCATTCCGAAATGGGGTCAAAATTGCAGCGGCACGATGTGACTCTCAATAACAAAAAGCATCGTGGTTATGTAAGATTCAAACCCGCAGCAGCTCAATAATCTAATGTAACGTTCTCATGATATTCGGGGCAGATTTAAAAGGTTTGCTATGTGATTCTTTAGCCCCACAGTAGATTAAAGCGGTCTGTGTTTACAGTTCATCACATGATCTAATGATGAATTAATCTTCTAGCCTCACAAGAGTGAGTGCTTTGCAGAGCGTCTTGTACTCCATCAGCTTACCCACTCGACAGCAAATCCACGACACCCAGACCGCTGTGCTACAACGAGCTCTCGGGTGCGGAGAACGCTATAAAAATATGTCCGTGACTATCCCACAGCTGAGTGAAAACAATTGATGGCCAGTGGGAGAAATGAAGGATTAATGACAGGGCTGCAAGATGGATGGGGGGGGGGGGGGGGGGGGGGGGGGGGGTTTACTCCTGGGCCTCCTCCATCCAGCGGAGGAGGCAGAGCAGGCTCTTTTCAGGTAAATGTCACTGCTCTCTTCAATGACGCTGCTATTCCTCTCAGCTCGGTGGAGCCGCATGTTGCCTCTCGTGGGAGTCGAGGGCCTGTTTTGAATGCCACGCCCTTACCACTAGTGTTCGATTTATTCTATATGGACGAGAGATTTATGCGTTTAGAATTGCGGCTGGGTGCAGATTTAAAGGGATAGCTCACCAAAAAATGAAAGTCCAATCATTATCTAGTCACCACTCTGCTGATGGAGGTTTTTTGAGTCCACAAAACACTTTGAGGGTTTCAGGGGGAAAACGCCGTTGCAGCCAAATTCAATACAATTGAAGTAAACGGCGACCACGTCTTCAAACGTAAAAAAAACAACAGGAAAAATGCCTCCATTCTGCTGCTGTGGTGTCATCCAAGTGTCTGCATCCCTGGAACTATCCCTTTAACTCCTTGTTCGTGAGGAGACACCACAAGGACGTGACCTCCGTGAAAAACAGAAGAACACAAACCCCTTTCTTTGTTTTCGGAGGAGACTGAAGAGACATAATACATAAAACTGTGGGATATTAAGGAGCAGATGTTTTGCAGATTGACTTTTTGAGGCATGACTTAGAGGATCCAAGGGGAACACGAACGGAAATAGCAACTGCACAACTAGCAAAGCACCAAAACCGTCACCTTTCAAGCAACTGAAGTACATTCACAGACACAGGGAGCTCTCAGCAGAGTCCAGAAACCAAAAAAAAGAGTGGGTCAGACGTTGCTGTCATATACTAATCTTTTCAGAGCAGCACGTGTCACACTGATGTATCAGGTCAAGGCTGATAATCAGAGTAAAAACATCCCTAGATAACATAAATCTATCACTGATCTGCTTACTCACGTCATGGCCGTCCACAGAGGACACGGGTAAGGTTGCAGAATGACACAGTGCCCCATCAAAAGTACGTTATGAGCCATTTGAGTATGGCAAAATAAGTCAGTGGCAATCCTCTTAGGTCTCTCTCTAAATAAAGTTTTTTGGATGAAGTATAATCTCTAATCCAGCCATCCCTCCTATATCAGTAATAGCCAGGTTTTAGAGTAAGCTCTGCCATTTAGATTAAACAAACTCCGGCATCTCTTTGGCATCTTTCTCCGCTGAATGGATTGGCCATTTCGAAAAACGCAGCGGTCTGGGCTGGAGAGTAGGGGGGGGGGGGGTGATATCGCTAAAGCCCCCGAACAGATCAATCTGGGTCAAATGTGACGCAGATGCTTTTAAAATCAAATGCAGCGTAATGGAACTGCCGTGGTCCTGCTCGGTATCATTTGTGCAGCAGTGACACCGAACTGCAGACCCCCCCCCCCCTCAAACTTGAGGGGGGGGGGGGAATTTCCTCTTCTCAGCAGAAAGAAGCTGAGGCCACCTGGCTGCTGCTGTTTGTTGCCTTTCCTGAGCAAAGACTCCACAGGCTGCTGAGTGCTCACTTTCCTGTAGTTGTAGGGGCCCGACTCACACAACGCAATTACGCTCCATCCCCCTCTCCAACTCCACTGAAAGCGAAAAACAAAAACACTCGCAATACGGAATTAAAATAAAAACCCACTGGCATGCTCTGTAATGAAAAATGAAAATCCCAAAGAAATTGTCTTAATTTATATGCATGGCCTAAATTTGTTGCCTGTTGCTAAGGACGTTAAACAGCGGCTTGCCAATTAACTACCAGACTCCAGTTTGCCCTCCGGTGGTATGCTAATGAGGGTCATAAGGGTCACGTTGTAATGCAGTCGCTAAAATGAGGCCGGACTCTCTGAGGGATATTCTCATTTGGGAGGATGCCAGTTACAAATCCTGCTGCTATCAAATCTACAGTGACTCAGACGGATGTTTGTTTCTGGCTCAATTCGAGACAAGTGTCGGATGAATATAATGCAGCTACGCAACGCAGGTATTAGCACACGGCTATTTTGGGCCAAAGGATTTTCAGGGTTTGAAGAGACACGAAGTTCTACTTTAAGCCTGAGACAAGAAGCGAGTGAGGCTGGTGCTGAGGTGAGTTGAGGATATGAATCAATCAGTTAAGCAGACACAAAAACAAACACATTTATAGAATGGGAGGCTGGTAATGAGAAGTCAAGGACATTACACGTGATTGTAGATGATCAGGCGAAACTAACCCAATCTCTGACTTCTCATCTGGGTCTTTCACAGAGAATAAGGATTGAGAAGCAACTTAATGTGTATTTAACGTCCCGGTTTGTCAGGGATGGTCCCAATCGGTAAACCACTGAAATGTCCCGGTTTTCAACAATCACTACCAAATTCTCCCCATTTTCAGCATAATTAAAATCATAATTATAATATTATACTTGTTGTTAACCATGTTATTTCCTACTTTGTTATTTATCAACCTAATATCAACAAAAACAAGGCACATGAACACTGATTGATCTGCGAGTGTCAATATGTGGTTGCCAAGCCTATGAGTCATAAAGAATCATCATAGCACTATGCTAACAGCTAAGATTCATGTTATAGAGAAATTTGTCCTTTTCAACAGATTCCACATGTGTGTCCTATAAAGACACAAAGCTAATGAGGGAACTTTCAAAGATATTAGCGCTGAATATGAGTCACAACCCCCACGAAGGGTAAAGGGTATCGAGCAGCTCACCATGGAAAGTCAAACCAGCCTGGTCATTATAGTTGAGGACTTTTCAGAACCACCTATACGCCGGTGGATTTAATGGATGGATCGGACAGCGTAGGTCACTGTGCTCCTGTCGATGAACGGCACGATTCATAGTCACAGGCGGGGGGGAGTTAAAAATTTCGACAAAGCTTTATCTTCAGATGCAAAATTAATTAATGGCCCAAAGTGCAGGATGAATAATCAAACGGATTTAACTGTCATACAGGAAGGAAAAATATTGTGACTTCGAATTTCAGAAATAAATGAACAATTAGCCCTTCCCCACATCACCAGCTTCTTCCACTAACGCCCCCTGGTGCTGATTGGCCGACGTAGTGTTGTGTGCTGTGCGGCCATTTACATTATTTCCCATTTACTGACCCAAGGCTGTGCATTAATACCAGATATTTGTTCCAGCACGCACACAGAAGGGACAGCTGGTGGACCGTGAGGAACATATTCACTGAATTTGACAAACAGCGTATTGGATTCGAATCGCTTCCACTCCCTGTAATGACCTTGACTTGCTGTATTGAACTTGTGAACCGTCACACCCACTCTGCCTCAATTTCCTGGATGCCCTCTCCAGTGGGTCCGCTGTAATAGCAGGCGGTTTTGAGAGAGCCGCTAACAACGAGGGTGACATCCTTCACCGCTAGCGCCTCTGTGCAGTGAAGAATGTATTCGGCTAACAATGGGCTGTCAGCGCCGGTTGCCCTGTCCCCGTGCATTGAAAGGTGACATCAGTGGAACGTGGTGACACACAGCAGCGATTTCACAGCGCTGAGAGCTGTGTCGGACCAAGACTCCATTGTTTCTGCGGAGTGACGGGTCATTAGCGATGCAGGTCTGACAAATGCAAAGTCCTATACATGCAAACACACCCACGTACAGTACGTCCACATACTGTGCAGCTAAATGATCCGGAGTCATTTCTTCATCTCATCGGATAAAACCAAACAAAAGAAATATCTGCCAAGAATATTTTGTTACCAGATGAGAGTTGTAAATCTAAAAACTTTACTTATTCATAAAGCCGCTTAATAATGGATGGAGTGTTCAAGTTTGTGATTCATGAATTAATGAATCTAACGAAGGACACGTATAAATGCTCCGTGTGCAACAAGTGGCTGATCGGGTGTCTTTCTGCTGCATGGAAATTGGCTCCATTTCCATTTTCCATTGTCAACTCAAAAGGTCTCAAAATGCTTATGTTACCAAAACGGTGATTGAAACTTATCGATATGTCAATTCAACCTCAACGCAGCACAGTGCTGAGTGTTGACGTCCAGCAATGTATTGCACCCGAAGACAAACACAGGGACGTTAAGCAAGTTAGTGCAATTAGTGGAAGAGCCCGCGCATGACTCAGGTGACTTAACAGGACTCCAGCAGAGAGACACGTGCTGGGATGTGTGACTTGACCCTGTGAGGCGAGACAGTAGGTGAAATGAGATTGGCTTGATCAGAGGCAAGAGGCGTAATCTAAATGATACTTTATCTGGATCTCAGGAGAGATTACAAGGGCCGCACTACGGGGAGGGTGTGAGTTGATGAGAGGAGATCAAATCAGCATCGGACCGATGACAGATTTTGAGACACAAAAGTACAATCATAACGCTGATTTTCACACGGTTAAAGTTCTCCTTCACCTTTATATACTCAAAGAGCCAGTTGAGACTCAAAAAGCATGACCATCAAACTGCGATGCTTACACCTACAGTAGAGTGAACAGAGAAAAGCCAAGGTATGGAGATGTTGCAGTGTGTTTTCTTGAATACACCATCACCTATACTCCACCACCAGTAATTGCTTTGTCCTCGGGCAGACATGTGAGGTCTTGACAGCTGAAACCTGGCAACCTTGTCGCTCCAACAACAGACTCTAATGAAGCCTGCTCACGGAACCAGAATGGAAAGATATGCCTGCCGTGTGTGTGTGTGTGTGTGTGTGTGTGTGTGTGTGTGTGTGTGTGTGTGTGTGTGTGTGTGTGTGTGTGTGTGTGTGTGTGTGTGTGTAACTGTGTGTGGCTCTGTGCCACTTAGCAGATCTCTATTACACTTTTCTTAACACTTAGACATTTATTTCACGAATTTGCAAAAGACAGCGGCATTTGTAAGATGCATTGTCATCCTGGTGCTGCCGGGAAAAAAAGGTTCCTCTGAAATGTACCGCTGCAGTGATTGAAAAAAAAAAGCTGCCGATCCTAAAACAGCGATGCAAAATATAGTATGTGAGTGGTAGACGGGGAAGCGGAGCGATAGAGACGCGAGGGAAGAAGTGCTCAGGGGGGTGCAGGGTTGACAAGATGCGACAGGGGGAAAGAAATGGTGTGAATATAGAGTCTGAGAGGAGCAGAAATCTCTCAGAGGTCCAGGAAAAAAACTGTGGCATGCCATTATCACCATCATCATCACCAGCGTCGTCCTCCCGGTGGCTGTAATCACTCTCGTTGCCACCCTCAGAAATATCACTTGCGGTGTCAGGTGGAGCTTCTCGTCTCTATCGGCCTCATTTGAATAGTATTTTCAAAGCATAAAAAAGAAAAAACAGCCGAGCACTGAACTGTCTCACCTTCCAAAACAGATACATCATATTTTCACAGGAGGCGGTACGAGCAACGCAGGCGCCAATTCCCCACAGTTTGGAAGACAGGGGCCGTATTTCAGCTAGACTCATCAATATGCAAAACATCAGAGCATTGCTTGCCACAAGAATATTCCCTCCACTGCACACTCTGCAAATGTGCACAAAAACATCATCACATTTTTGTGTTTTTTTGTTTTTTTTTAAACAAGCTTCGATTGGCAAGAAAAAAAGTATGCAAATCTTGTGCAAACATAATCACATTTTGATGAAAAGCACTGGGATTCAAAGCCCTAAATTGCCCTGTGTGATTTTAATACTCTTCAGGCACTTGTCAAATCAAAAAGGCACTGAGATAAAAAAAAAAAAACAGAATAAGAAAAAAGGAGGAAGGCTCCAGAGCTGAAATCAATGTGCTACGTTGTATTTGGGAAGAAGTGAACAAACTCCCAACACTGGATTATATTTCAAAGCACAGAGCCTGGAGCTTTCCAGTTGAGGAGCATGCATAGTGTGGGAGAAAGGTGCTGTAGCGTGGGAGAGAAGCGTAATCACTATGACCTACAGTAGGGTAGATGTAGGTTAAGCCAGTCCCTCTCTCTGCCTGCAGTGCTCCCTCTGCCTTTCTGTTTCTCAAGTCTGTTCCCTGGGCTGTCTTTCCTGGGTTGTTAAATCCCTGCTCCTTTAATCTCCTTACGCTGCTACATCCTCTTTAAAGATGCAGAACCACAGGAGAGACGGGGAGATACGTCAACCAGGGACTGCTGCTGGGGAGGGCGGGACAGGTGGAGTGGGGGATGTTGGAGCTGGCGATTAGGAAAGAAGTTATACTAGTATTTGAAAGAATCTAGTTTTTGCTAAAACATGTTTCTGTAAGAGAAGAGGACACCGTAAGCCCCGGAGCTTTAATGTGCACCTGATGATTAAATCAAGACATAAAATTATATCTTCAGGGACACTCCAGACTGCAGAGATAATCTTACTAATTTTCTAAGTGTCCATTAGCAAATATCATCCCAGTGATGATCAAGGCTCACTTTATCCCAGAACCTCAAAGTAGTGCTCAGCATCCATTATTGATAGTGTGCTTCCCATGCACGTCAACAGTGATAACATTATCCAACGGATCCCACTGTGACACTCCAATTGACTCCATGAGAGTCACTTTCTGTCAGTCAGGGCACAAAGCAAGTATGCAAGCTTACAACATGCATGGATTTCACACACACACACACGACCCCCCTCATCTCCATCACTGATTCTGTATCAATACCGTCAAACATCTCTTTACTCCGCCTCCTTCACCGAGCACTATTGTGCAGCAATGCCTATCAATCATCCGCCTGCTGTAACACGCAGCAGCAACATTTCAATAATGGTCCATCACCTGAGACACAGCGAGATGAAAGTAATCAATTTGAAGAAAAACGTCAGGGTTCTCCTGCGTGTCACATTCTATTCAGCGTGAGGAAGAAGCTCTTCTCTAGATCTCTGGGCCGTCGTCAGGTCTACAGATCTGTGAAGTTCATCTAGGAGGAGTCGTGTTCTGGAATCACAGACCTGTCCATCAAGCAGGTGAATGTTTCTCTCCTAGAGCTAAGAAGCTTTTATTTTCATGATAGAAAGGAATTAATGTTCGATGCACCGATTTACAATATTCCCTGAAATCTAAAAGTTATCACCATGTTCAGTCCACATTACAGATACGATAACCTCTGACTGATTATTGCCTCTGATCCTGTGAGTTCACAGACCACAGCAGCAGCCACGGCAAGAACCGATTCACCACCAAACCATCATAAATGCACCACATGTAAAACATGGGATCACATATAATCTGCAATGAGTCGTTTAGCTTTACCTGTTTCCCAGAAGTAGACAGACTTCCCATCGTCTGTCTGTGTGTGAGCCTCCCAGAAACCACACAGCAGCAGCAGCAATGTCACCAGAAGGTACCTGCTCCCCTCTGTCCTTCTCCGGAGGGTCCCTGCTGCACCCCTCCACCCCAGCCCCATGGTCCGCCACAGGATAAAAGTAAATCCACTCGGGCTGAGAAGGTCAGCAAAGGCAGTGAAAAAATAAAAAATAAAAAAAAAGGAAACAACAACAACAACAACAAAAAGATAAACCGCACTAGTCCCCAAAAAAAGGCAACGAGTAGTGAAGTGTGCTGTGAGAGAGAGGGTGTGAGTGAGTGTGAGAGAGGGAGAGAGATGTGTGTGTTATCAGTCCTGCAGGAGTTGAGGTCCAGTGCTTTGGTCTCGTGAAGGACAGAGAAAGTTGTTTTTTTATTCCCCGTTGAGCTCCCAACTTGGCAGGATGGTCCCAGAGGGCGGCCGTCAGTGTCGGGGGCTGAGCTGCAGACGGACGCTCGGGTCTTCCTCCTCCATCGTCTCCGCTCTCCCACTGTTGCCGTTGCTGCCTCTGTCCTCTGGCTGTGGAGCAGTGACAGTGGGCGAGTGTCTGCAGTGTTGTTCGCCTCCCTCCCTCTCTCCTGCTCTCTCTCTCTCTCTCTCTCTCTCTCTCTCTCTCTCTCTCCGTCTCCTATTCGCTCACTCGTTTGCTCTTCTCTCAGTGCCACCCTGCTCTTGCTCTCTTCCTCTACTCTTGATTTTTTCTATTTTTCTCTTATTCCCTCATCTTCTCTTGTCTCTCTTTCTTATTCCCCCCTTTCTTATTCCCCCCCTGCATCTCTCACATGCTCACTTCTTACTTTCCCTCCCTCCATCGACCCTTTTCCTCTCCCCTGTTTCCTCTCTCTTGCCTAGGGCACGGGGACCGTTACTCCCCCCCTCCGCCTCCTCCTACACTTGTCCTCCACTCGCAGGGGCTGGGAAGACGACTGGAGACCAGCAGTGTTCACACTGGTCTGACGAGCTCCCATAAGCGCTGCTCGCAGGATCAGAGAGGCAGAGAGACAAGCAGGGCTTAATGCAGAGCGAGAGAAAGTCGAGGGGGGGGGTTGATGGGGGAAGCGAAGGAGGAGCAAAACACCAAAGCGGAGAGGGAGAGAGTGCAAGAAAGAGCTCAGGGAGAGGGGGTGTTTACACTGGTGAGAGGGGGTGTGACAGTGAAATGATGGAATGGAAGAAGGGACAATGATGGCTTATACATTAACAGTATATGTTCATAGAAACAACAGCTTTTCTTGAAGTAGACGGATCATGGTTTAACTAAATCTGTCTTTTTATTTTCAGAAACCTTTAGAAATGGTTTTGGATAAACAGCTCACTGCTGATCTGAAGATATAAAAACAGTTTATACTAGTTTCCTGCTAGTTTATAGCGACGATGCACCACAGCAGCACCCCCCAGAGTCGTAAATTACATCATGACGTCCTTTAACATGGGGGAGTCGTCCATTGTGATGCAACTGGATCTCGGTGAGGCCTTCGACACTGTGAGTCACAGATTCATGAGTGACAGGCAGTAGGGAGGTGGGTCGATTTCACTGATTTTCCTCCTATACCTTGGGTACGAGTGTTTCTGTATCACTGATACTGCTGCTCTGTCCTGTGGTGTACCTCAGGGTTCCCTCCTGGGTCCTATTTGCTTCACATATGTTCCCTTCACAGAAAAAGTGGATGACATTTAGTTGTTTTGTCTCCTTTAAGCCTGATAACACTGACAAAATCCCAACTGTTTAACTGTCTTGTAATCTGGATGTCTCATAACTACTAACACGGATAAGACATAACTTCTGATCATTGCTCCAAATAGTAAAGATTCCAGGATTGCCCAGAAATAAAAGTATAAAGGGGTTTGATATGCATTTTTATTACCAGATTAAATTACTGACCCATACATCTTTTTGAAAGCTCAGGTTTTTTGTGTCACGAGTTGAGTTGGAAAGGATAAATTGTTCTTCTGCATCCTCAGGGCTGCACTACAGTAATTTCCTTTTTTTACTTATCTTGGTAAATCGTCTCCGAAACCATTTACAGACTGTCAAGTATGCTGCTGCAGGTTTCTCACCCAGATCCACCAGGACGAGACACATCACACCCATTTTCACATTCACTACTTTGGTTTCCCATTATGTCGAGGGGCCATTTCAAGGTACCTGTTTTCATGTGTAGAGCCCTTCATGGTCAGGGTACCCGAGTACATCTGTATTGCCCAGTAGGTCTCTCAGGTTTTCTGATCAGGGCCGGCTTACTATCCTGTGCACGACACCGAAAACAAAAGATAATTGTGTGTTTGAAGTAGTTGCTCCAACACGATGGACCTCTCTTCCATTAGACACACAAACATCAGTTCAAATTGGCCTGTGTCTCACCCTAAGATGTCAAGTGCTCGTTCTTTGGTGTGTTTCTTTAAAGACCCTCGGTTGCCTGTGTATCTTTGCCTTGTATTTTTATTTTAGTTTTATTGGTCTTTTCTTTCTCTTTTTAAACTTGGAGCTTATGTTATTATTTTTGTATTCTTTCATTGGCTTTGCTTTTATTGATTGTGTCTTCATGGGCTTACTTGGTGTGAAGCGGTTTGTGAATTATGTTTCTGTGAAAGGTGCTTTACCAAATAAGTTGGTTCACTGATTTAAAGGATAAGAACACTGCCACTATAATTATCTGACCTCCCTTACTTGTACGTGGCACCGATGTCAGAGCCCATTTGTTCCTGGTGAAAACGTAAAACACAGGTTACACATATTAAGTTTAACTTAGTGTTTTAGGCGTTAGGGGTTTAGGAAACACAACTGAGACTCAAGTAAGTACTTCATTTGTTGGAGTTGATTATCCGTCACAACTTCAATGTGATTATGACAGCTCCATTACACAGTAAAATTAACAAGACCAGGCCCTGTCTACATAAACACCGCTTGTTAGTTGGATCAATTTGTTGCCGATTTGGTGTATTTTGTATTTTACTTTAAAATAAAAGACAGCATCTTATGTTGGATGTAATTCATCGAAGCAGAGAACAGAGATTCCAGCTGAACGTGGGACGGTGCCAACATATTAACAGTAAGTCGTTGAAAGTGACTCTAAATGGCTCAGAATGTGGATGACATTGCTGTGAAATCTTGAGCATGACCGCCATTCAACTTTTTAATTAAGGAGGGGCATTGCAGGTGGAATTCATTTGCCTGCGATGTTCCTGTGCTGCCTCAGCTGTTCTGTCTGCACTTCAGCAGCCAGGCTAAGGTCATGTCAGGACACCTGACTGGCAGGATTTGAGGTTGGCGGAGTCAGCCTGTCATACCCAGTTTAAGTTTGTCTATACTTGGACGAGGCAGGAGAGGGGATGCAGAAGACAGCGGCCGGCAGCTCCATGAAAGACTTTAGGCAGACAAATTGTTTGTGGCCTTCTGCGAAACTCTGAGGACAATCAGTCAATTGCAGGTAAAAAATCAAAAATAGCAATTAAAGCCAAAGACTTAACCTGTATTGACATCATTTTTTATAAATCATATTTTCAGTGTCACAAGGCTCACACAGGGAATCAGAGACCAACATTTGAAAGAGTTGAAGAGTGAACTGGTTCTCACAAGAAAACCACATGAGCCATGGGAGTTTTCTTTGGGTTTCAGGCTCTGCCAGGTTTGTGCTGGGACATAGATTTCCTGATTTTCACTGACAGGATCTTCAAGCATAGCCAAGGAGGGAGAGGGATTGTTTTTGTGACCTAATTCAGTTGACTTCATCCGTCTATTCCCTCAAAAGCACGGAGGCCATGGTCACCTGCCAGAGATTGATTTCACTGGGGATGAGTTTAAAGGAGTGCACGGCTCATGTTAAGCTCAATGAGAAATAAAAATTAAAGGATGATTGCACAGATTTTCCCACAGACTCCGTCCTGCAAGACACTATCACTGATATTCACGTCTGAAAAGTGAAAGAAATGTCAAAAAAACGATATCAGAGATCAAATCAATAATTGACTAATGCAGAATTCAGTGAAGTGATGCAGACATGGTAGAGAACTGTCATGGTGAAGAAAACACTGAGTGATCCAGTTGTTCTATGTTCTTCAGGTTGCTTAGTCCATTCTTTCTTCCTGTGGAGGTATTTCAGGCACATCTGACTTCGGAGGAGGAGAAAACGCCTGCGTTACTGTCTTTGCTGACCTCGTCTGGAACAGTGAGGCTTCTGTGCTCGGCAGGATTATGATCATAATCATGAATCATCAGTATATTCTTTGTGGAAGTTGTAGAGAAATTATATCACAGGGATAAAAGGCAAAGAGACGTCTACAACTTGTGATTTACACAAAGGAAACAGTCGTCCCTTGACTTGTTTAACAAAAGCCATATCCACACAACAGCTTTTTCCAATTGGGAATAAGTCAAGTGACTCAACTGCTTTGATCCTCTGTGCTGTATACCGTGCAGTGACTTTCATTGTACTCCACTAAATATAAAAAGCCTGAAAAGTCCTTCATCTTCCGTCTATATGACTTGACAGCTTAACAATAGCGTTAAAGCGTCAGCTAATGACGTAGTGCCTAAATGTCACTGTCTTTTCCATTAAATGTCAACTGTCACACTGGATTCAGTTAGACAGATGGGGAGAAACAGGGGGCAGATGTGGGAGGTACTGGGAGGATGAAAAGTCCACACCAGCCGCCACTGACATACTGTCTGATCTTTATAAGTAGATGACAAATGCGTCTTCTCCACAAATCAGCTCCGTCAGTTATCTAATCACCACCTGAACATCCCTGACTCAAAGACAAATTGAATTTGTGAAACAGTGAAAGGAGGCAGCCGCTATCTCCCTGAGAAAGGAGTCGCATATAGAATAAAGACAGCAGCCGAGCAGGGTGGCAACACCGATCCCAGATCTGTATCAAAACACCATCAACACTTAGTGAGCTGGCTGGAACAGATGAAATGTGAACGAGATGTCAGACCATTGTCTGGCTGCCAACTGGAAGTGAGGCCTGGTTTAGAAACAAGGAATCTCTCCATTGACGTGAGATCTTGATTTACATTGAAAAAACGTGTTGTGTGTCCAATGTTCATTTGCATATTTAGCTGAGCAACAATAAGATATTTGTTAGTCTCCTAAAACCCAGATATCTTTATTCTGAGGGAAACATTTTCTCAGAGGTTGAGTTAGAAAAGAGTTAAAACCGACGACTGTTCCTTTAATTCTGCGAGAATAATTTAGCCTGCGACACTAGAAGGCTTTTTTCACATTCAGCTGTTTATCTGAAACCTCCATTGCACGTGAATATTCTCTCAGTGCAGTTTGACACATCTGGTATCCAGCTGTTCAACTTTCTATATTGGTTAATTCTGATGAGGAAGAAAGAGATTATGTCCTGAATTCATTGTTCATTTTAATTTAACGTAATGCGTAATTAGTTAGATTAACTTTTTTGAGGCAATATCTGACAAAAATGTCTATATACGATGCTTGTTTTTATATTAAAAAGATGATCATCAATAATTTTCCTACAAATTCTATAATAATTACTTTTGTTTCCCCCTTGACCTTTTCCCGAATACTTCATTATTAAAATGATTTAGCACAACTGAACAGACACAGACACATGAGGAACATTATGCTGCTGGAGTGGTTTAAACAGCTTCTATGCATATTCTTATTATTATTATCTGCTGTAAAAACTCCTCAACTTTGGAGTAATTGTAATTGACACACAGTAATTCAAACTGACCATGTTGGACATAACACGTTTTCACAGTCACCCAATAACCCTACAGGGGTTAAAGTAAAATATCAGTTTTACTATATTACTACATTTTACGATCGATTAAAATATCTTTTATATTCTAATAATGACAACTATGGACAGTAAATTGCACAAACCGGTTTTTAGTTGGATGTTAAGTAGATACATAAGTGTAAACACATAACCAATTACACTCATGATGCACAAGTGCCACTGTGGTTGCATTAGCAACTGATTATGCCGACAAGGTGTATTTTTATAATTCACACCCACACACAACAACGTCTTTATATCGAGTTATATATTCTTTACATGATCGTCTGTAGCCTTGTTAATGTGACGCATATTTTCACATCACGTACTTTGCTGCAAATTCACACATCAGCTGTTCTCGTGGGGATGGACTGATTATACAAGGCAGCTTTTATAGAGCTTACAATATTTCATACTGTGCATGTGTTGTGTGATACTTTGGTTTGTGGCTTTTGGTCGGTTCTGCTGTGTTGAATTGTTATCATAGACATTTCCATTGTGTCTCCAGATTGATTAGATTTCCGGCACGGTCCTCGTGGTCCTGTGAGACGTACTTTGAACAGAGGTTCTTATAAAATAATTACTTTAAATCCAGAAAGGGAAATAATTTAAACTTTGCCAGACAATAGAACATCCAGGTCAAGCATTGTAAATTTTAATTAATATTTCTTTCTGCAAACTAACTACGTTTCCACTGGGGGTTCATTTCAATTCATCATTAGCCCATAGATTGTTAGGGCTATTGTTAATTATTCCAAAGTGTTGCCCTGTGTTGCTGTGTTCCTCGGAGTGGCTGCTTAAAAGGGATTTGGGGTTTCTGGAATAACAATTAAAGGAAGAGCAGGGTAATCTAGCAGCAGGCAGGAAGCACTGAGGCCACATTACACTGTCTCTGCCTGTGCGAGTCTGTGTGTGAATGATTGTGTGTATTTGCTGCTGTTAAAATCCTCGGAAGTCTGAGTACTCAATATGATATTTCCTCCAGACGAAAAGACAAAAGTGAGGATGAGCTGTTGTGATGACGTCAGATCTGCAGCTACATCCAGACAGAAATAAAAACACGAAGTAAAAACCTGGTGAAATAAAAACCTGGTGAAATAAAAACCTGGTGAAATAAAAACCTGGTGGAGTAAAAACCTGGTGGAGTACACCTATTAATCAAAACAAATGGGGTGTAAAACGTAAAATAGGGATATTATGTCAAACATTTAAATTTTTTAAAGTACGCAAACTAATACTTTCTCTTTAGGGTTAATTTATACATTTTACAGGGCTAAATTGGTCCATAGTTGTAAAGTTGTAAAATCTGCATGTCCACACGACTTCTCCAAGCAAACTTGAAGAGGTAGAGGATGATTGAGATAATGACAGAGGAAACAATCACACAACAAGATACCTCAAAGATTGAGATTGATTAATTAAACACAATCAACAATGAACCATTAGTGCTCTGCAGGTGGTGACTTGTGACTGAGGCCCCGATGGAGGCTGTGCAATCAGAGCAGGACCCGAAGGTCAGGTTCTCTAAAGCAGGGTGACGACCCCTGACATCCTGGAATCGGGCTTATACAGCTTTACTGGGGAGGTTATGATTTTTGCCCTGGTTTGTTTGTTTGTTTGTTTGTTTGTTGGCTTATTGGTGTGTTTGTTGGGATTACACACAAAACCTTCTGAATGGATTTCCATGAAACTTGGGGGAAGGATGGGAAAACAAGGGGGTGGAGGAGGGGGGGGGGGGGGGGGGGGTAGTTTCATTAAGGAAATGTTCACCATTGGCGGAGGCGCTCCACTGAATGTCATTCTAGTTTTGCAACTGTTTTAATTTTACGGAAAGAGGAGCAAGGCAGCGGTGAGTTCAGCAAATCAAATAAATGAAAAATGAAGTCTACATTAGTCATAAATCAAAACCTAATTCTGTGATTACTTTTTCATAAACCTGACACCTGTGAAAATAACAGGAACATTTATTTGACAGTGAAAATATTTTGCAATTAACAAATACAAAGCCCACATTTGTATTAAATCAAAACCTCCCTTTGCGGTTGCTTTGTTTCTAAAATTAAAAATCCACAGTTTGATAAACCTGACACTCTCACGGTTTGAGAATGATTGATGTTGAGGCATAATGAAAAATTACAGTCCTGTTAAAATGACAGCAGAAGAAAGGTGAAGCACTCAAGTCTTTGTTTGCTTTGATGTACTGAATATCAAAAATATCCCGAGTTGATATTAAAGATATTTATATCACCTTGTGATATTTTTGCCACACAAGTAAGCTTATTAGAATTTACGATAGAAGTTGATCGTCAGACTGGATTTTCCTGAAGGTCGGTTTAATTCACTGTTTCTGCAGTTGAGCAGATATTAAAATGAAATGGGGACAGACTGAGTAATTGACTGATAATGTATTCAGGTTATGCAAATTATTCCTGATGCAGAGAATAGCTTACAGATCTGCAAATGTCTCACAGCCATGTTTCTTTTCACAGACTCGACAGTTTACGAGCAAAACCGTGATCGAAACCGAAGGCTCTATGTAAAGGTGGACAACTTGACGGCTGTGAAGCCAAAACACCTAGAGCGCCCCCTGGTGCCGTCCTCCATGTTATCAGATTGGACACATTAATCAATCTTTATCACCCTGATGTATTCATGAAAGGAAATGATGTGAAATGTTTTGAACAGAGTTTTCTGGCCACATCAGACCATCCTCAGGTGTGAAGGACAGACAATGTCACACATAACAAACTTGTCATGCTCACGTCTGCCGCTTTGCACAAACAATATCAGACCTGATCACTAATTATTTGAGTTAATTAATTATCCCAATTAGTGTCACATATTAGAGGTTGATTGTTCTGTCTCCCAGCGTCAGTGGGAACGAATGACAGACAGCGGCTGACAGGCCCACACCGGTTTGGAGTAGCAGCATTCTGCTCTGTTGATTAAAGGGGAGGATTGAAGAGTGAAGTCATCACAGTAATCTCACAGAGAGCCAAACACCATTTCAAGGAAAACTGACCACCATCAACTTTGTGAGAAAACAAAATATATACAACTTGTTTCTCACACAGCAAATACAGGTATTGTGCGAGCTTAAATATTCTGCTATAGCTGAGTGTGAAGGGAAACAAAATCTAATTTGTGGAATTTGCAAAGTGTCCTTGAATGGCTGCAGTGTAAAAAGAAGGTTGAATTTATTTCAGACAACAAATGATGTATAGATGAGATATGAGAGCTGATAAATTAGCCTCTTGTGAGTCGGGAACACAACACAGACGTATCCGTTTTTCAGGTGATGTCAAGAGCTCATGACAATTTATACTTCGCACAGTTACAGACCAACATTACTATAAATTATATATTTTATATTATTGAAATTAAGCTGGATTGTCACTGTATTTTATGTCTGTCTTTGGTTTCTATACCAACGTCTCCTTAGCTGCTAAATGCTCCACTAAGTTAATCTCTGTGTTTTGGAGCTTTTCAACAAAACGACACCACGAGAGCGGTGAGAATTTCTCATTGCTGTTTTTTTTATAATTGCAATGTATCAGAAGGCAATGACAGCCACTTAGAAAGATAAATTATAATAAAGAATAATACTGTTTCATTGGTATGATTATTATTACGTGTTCCAGTGCACAGTTGATTTCCTGTCGGTGACAGCGTGACTCACAAAAGCAAAGTACTATGACAATGACATCAATACTCAAGTCAAGCAGAGCGGCAAGCCCAGGATTCCCTTGGAACTAGGTCTCGGGGGAGGGGGGGGGGACTCATGTGATGGTGTGGAGCTACATCCGCACTTTGAGTGCTCAAGTCAAAACATACCCTTACACTGGGGCCTTATGGCGTTGGGGACCATGCTCCAGTATGACTGCACCTCTTGTGACACAATGAGATCAGCGTGTTTCTGAGCACAAAGAGATTCCCCCGTGACTTTTGCCAAACTCGGCCTGCACGAGCTGATTTACTTTGCACAACGGTGATTAGACTTTGAAGTGAAGCGATACAAACACAACAGTGAAAGAGAGAGTAACACAAAGATCTATGAGAGTTAATAACCACCACCCCCCCCCCCCCCCCCCCCCCCTCATAAAACTTGCTGCAATATGATTAACAGCGGAAGGAGCTTGTCCCTCTTGGCAAGTTTAAACAAATAATAAATTTGACGGTAGATGCAATAAAAGTCGCCTTTGCTTTGTTTAGTCAAGATTTAGTAGGTTTGTGAGTCTGCCTGTTTGATGAGAAGACCAGTGCATATGTTTGATGTTCACAAGATTGTGTTTATATTGGTGATCATCTCACTGAGGTACTTCTACACTACAGCTACAGATATGATAAGAAATGAGACGCCTCTGCGATGCTGTTGCTGGAAGACATTTAGGGTAAAATACCTTTTTTGGGACAGTGGGTTTTTGGGTGTTTTGGTGAAGTCTTGACAATTAGGTGTATTTGTATTACCTCCACTAAGAGGTTTATGTTTTCAGTCTTTGTTGGTTGGTGTATTTATTAGCAGGATTATGCAAAAACCAATAAAATAGTATTAGTATTATACTAAAATAGTCAAAGTATTTCCTCACGGCTGTGATCTTGTCGCTCCCCACAAACACACACAGTTACTGTGGAGTGATGACAATGTCCCTGCAGGGGAGCTGTAACTCGGAGCCTGCATTGGGAAGCTGTGATTCAGGTGGAGTTTATAAATACATTACAGCAGCGATGGTGGTGACAGCACAAGGGGATTGCAGCGGTTTTACTTGAACCCAATACAGAACATGTCCAGCATCGTTAATGAGGAACACGTTGATGTGTTATTATACTTACATGAAAATCACTTCGTTGATCGGACACTGATCACAACAGAATTAATCATCACGTGTGGCTGCAGGGGGCGCTGTTGCTGAGTTAAAGTTGCACAGTGTTGCTTTAAGAAAAGATGTGACGCTTCTACTTCTCTTATAAAACAGAATACTACTCACACAAAGCTTATTTAACAGAAAAACAATCCAGTTGTGTGATACTGAGACGAAGACACACTCCTCGTCCTTGGTTTGTAACATCAGAGTTTGTGCGACTGCTCCACAGCTCAGACTCACACCACTCACATGACAAAAAATAACTGAGCAGAGTTCTGCAACAATTATTTTCATAAGCCCTGTGATACTGACACTTTCTTTTTTTAGGATTTTGTGGGAAGTGATGCTTCACAGCAACATCACTTGTAAGTCTTGCAGGTTGCCTGAAGCTCTGTTGTCAAAATGATCCTGACCTGGATAAGCAGCAGGAGAAAAGGATTGATGTAGAAAGCATGTAGCATGTGGAACCTGAACAACAGCGCTGCTTACAGAAATGAATCTGGACAACATCACTCATCAGACATTCTACATGTCAACACAGAGACTGCAGTTGATTTACAGAAACTGTGCATGGCTCCGTGTTCCTTCCAGTAACAGAAGAGAGAATCTGAGCTAAACAGATTCAAGTTACACGCCAGTGGCCGACAGAACGGATGTGATACTGCAGCGGTCAGGAGGAGGGAGGACGGCTGCGTTTGATTCGTTGACCACAATGTGATGGAACTGATGAAAGGCTGTATTCTGTGGAATAGCTCTCAAACCACTTTGCTCAGACAAAGCTGCTGCACTGACTGCCTCGAGTAGAAGTAAGGACCGAGTTCACAGTTTCACAGAAAACTACCCCACGGTAAAATTAGCACATACTGCAGTATTATGCTGTGAGCCTGAGATGATTCAGCAGAGCTGGGCCTGAGTAGTTAGTACAGATGATGCATAATTTGTCTAGCGCTGGAGGAACCAAAGATGAAGGATTAGTTACTTAACTGAAAGCAATAAATACCAGAAACGGAAGCTGTTTTAGTGTTATATATACATATATATACACATTTAAATGTCTTTCATCCCCAGCAACTACATCTCCAAAGTGAATTCTGACCAGATCTACCTTGTCTACATCTTGTGTTCACTTCAAATAGGCAGAAAAGAAAGGACCTGCTGTGAACACACACTCTCAGCTTATCAACTTTATGCATATTTGGTTGACTTAAGCCGAGATCTGATTAGCAAACATTTGGATGCCAATCTTTGTTTGCAAGCCTCATCAAAGTAACCCAGTCTCTGAGTATGTGACCTGTAATCCATCCTAAAGAATCTTCAGGGAAGCACAAGATGGGTAATGGCTTAATGAGATCAGCCCTGAGGTTGGACTACTTCGAAGTCTTTACAGGAGCCTTCTGCAACGTGGATCTGAGATCCTGGCACGCTGACAGGGAAACGAGCTGCAGACATTTCTCAGCGTTTGACTGAAAGCCATGTGGCAAGATAAATATTTACTCTCTGAGTTCAAATGCAAACACAAAACCAGCAGAAACGGCTGGAATGTGCATGTACAGAGAGCAGGATGATGGGAGCTGAATTATGTTCGCATGCTATGGCAGATAATGTCAACGCTTCCTCCAATCTCTGTCTCTCAAACTCATACACACACACATGTATACATACAGTCAAGATTCTGATTGATCTGAGGGAGTAACTCAGACCAGTGTGTGTGTGTGCGACCTTTCACCTCAAACGATGTTGAGTGAAACACAGACTCACCAGCGACATTCATATCATATAGTAAGAGCAGCTGCGGTGAGCGAACTGTGTGTCGTGACAATTTGGGCGCATTTGGAAGTGAATGAAACTGATTTCTTATTGTACTAGTCGAAGGTCTCACAAGAGATTTAAAAAAGACTGAGTCTTCAGACACACTGAGCCACGGAGCAACTGGATTTGTGACCTAATGATGTCGTAAGATGAAAAATCTGAAGTTCAAGGATGTCTGGCAATCCCAGTGAAGCGCTGAGGAACGAGAACACGCCTCTGAAGGAGCAGACGGACCATTTAAAAAGCAGGCAGAGCTGGTTCAGACTGAGCAAGAGTGCATCAGAGAGGTGGAACAGTTGGAGTTGTAACAAGTGAAGGTGGAAGACGAGACAGAGGTGAGAGAAAGCAAACCTTTGACTCAGAATACGAGACAACTCTCCACTCCTACCCTCTCCCCACCTCCCAGTCCAACCAATTTCTCTTTACTTACTCCCCAAAACAAACCCATCACTCCAACGTCCAACCCTCCTTCTGCACATTTAAATAATGTGAAAAAATCTTAATAAATATAATACATAACATCAACCGATGAATGTCTGTCTCAATGTAGGTACAGGATTCCTGGCTCATGGTTCTTGGGTTTAAAGTGTAATAAAAAAATGACAGTTTTACTTCAGCGCTCTACAAAACACAGTTCCTCTCTTTGACTGATGAACTGACCTTTATTTGTCTAATCGATTAAATCCCCAATCAAAGAAACGCGTCACAAAACGTGTCACGGGTTGATATCATCTCGTATTTCACCCACAAGTCTTTTAAATATTAACAAAGTCGACCACATCCACATGTATAAAACGTCTGGATGTGTCCTGACACCACACAGGACACCCGAGCTGTGTCCCCACTTCTCCACACTCTTTATAACCATGTTTAGTCAAATAAGGTGCTTACAAATGCCTGTAGAAAACCACTTGAATTTTTCAGTGAGATATTGACGGACACTATGGACGTCGAACCCATGATGGAAACGAAGGAGCTGCTTGTGCTTGTAGAAATGTTCAGAGAGCTCTGAAGACAACCGAGATAATGAGGAATTAAAACACTAAATCCTTGGAAACACATGACTTTTGGAAATGGCTGCAGAGATCCAAGTTTTCGTTTCACATCCATTGGTTTAGTACATTAATATCTGGTATACGCCAACTGCTTTTAACATTAGCCCACAGTGTGCACTTTAAAGTCTCAACATGCAGTATAGGCCAGTATAAAAGAGGGACATGGATGTTGACCCCTGCAGAGGAGAGAAATCCATGAGATAAAGGGTTTACTTTATCCAACTGGCCACTCCCAGTTGACCTCATCAAGTGGTCACCAGCCAAAGCCAATTAGTCTTATGTCACACAGGAGCATCATCCACTAGCATCAGCCACTTCCCCCGGGGGGGAAAAGGGGCTTCTCTACTTTATTTAGCTTAGAATTGATTAATTGTAGTGTTCCACTCAGACCTGACTTTCACCCCCCACCACGGGACTCAGCAGATTAATCGATTAATGAACTCTTTGATTAATGTGGTCAAATGGGTGTGAAAACCTTTCTGGATATTAATGCAATAACTAATTAGGAGACATTTCGATGATACTCTTATTTGTACACAAAGCACATTCTGCTTGAAATATAAACTATCATGTAGATCAAGTATTTCATTTCTATAGGATTAGGCCTTGGATATCTATATATATCCACACACAATTTCCTGCTTCTAAAGAATAGATGTAACCTAGATGTCTCAACAAACTAAGATGTAGTAAAACTTTAATCACCATTATTGTATGTGACATTAAAAGTAGGACGTGAGAGAATATGAGAGCATGAGAAAATGAGAAGAAGAAATAAGAAACAAACAAGATAAAACATATTTTAAAAACATGTATTATTCAATGAATAACATGTTTGAGTGCATGGGAATATGCTATGTTCAGTGTGTGTATGTGCATGAAGGTGGGGGGTGTATGACATAGAGCTAAGAAAGAATATTTAGTTTAATGATTTACCCTTGAAAACAAGCTGTTGTTGACCAAATGCTTTAACTTGTCCCTCTCATTTCAAGAGGTTAAAATAAAAGAAATGTCTGTGCCTGACACAAACCCTGTTATCAATTCTATAATATTTAAAGTTGCTCATTCTGGTGCCAATTGTGCGTTTGATGTCTCGACAATCAAACTGCTTCATGTGGGTGTAAAGAATAAACCCACATCACCAGCCATCAAGCCCACTGACAATCACAAAGCACGTCTAATCAATTTCCACAGTCACCTGCCTTCTGAAATTACAGCCTGCGAGCTGCTGCTCTTTCCCCATTTCACCAGTCAGATGATTTACAACACCTCGGCATCAATTTCCTTATTTTCTGCTCCTAACAAGCCGTTTCGAAAAAAAAGACCCGTGCGTACGAAGTTGTTTCTTTTCTTTGAGTGCTGGTGTGGAAAAAAACTGCAATTAGAAATGCGCCGAGGCCAAAGTGGTGAAAGCGTTGGAAAGGAAAAGGAGACGCTGTCCACACACGGAAACTTCCAATGTCCTGAGGTTATTTTGTTAGTGACATGTTTCGACCTGCGTCAGGCGTAAACCAGCATGTGAGCAAAGGCTTCACTTCCTAGAGATGAACGATGACAGCTCTGCCATCACATGAAACTCTGTCCCTCTCTTTAAAGAAATGAAAAGTAACACGTTGGATCACGGTGTTGTTTACACAATGTCAAAGTGAGAGAAGATGTTTGATTACCTTCGCCGAGGAGGTTTTGTTTTCATCTGCATTTTTTGTTTATTTGTTCACAGCAAAAAAAACTATTTGACAGATTTTAATGACTTTTAGTGGAAGGATGAGTCAGAGAAAAAACAATTTAAGAAAAAAATTCTTTAACCTTGCGAGATTGGACACTTTTCAACATTTCCATTGATTCCTCAGTATATTGTGTATCCATCTTGATTTAGAAATTCAGACATATTAAGGGGATTTGTATCGATGAACGTGTGCAAATTTCATGCAAATCCAAATAAAAGTCTGGATCTAGTTCGCATGTGCTTTCAGGCATTTTTACCGCTGTACTGTAACAAACAGGGTTAGAAACCTGCACTGCCTGAAGGTTGAAGCGCCAAAGTCACTATATTGAATTACAAAAGGGACAAAAAACTGTTTAAAAGCAGATTAAACAGTCAAAAGTGCAGTTGACGGTAAAAGTGCAACAATCCCAGAGCTAAGACAGTTTAAAATCATTTTAAGTTTAAGTTGACTGTTGGGCCTTGACGTTCCACTGAGTGTGATTCTAGTCTTTATATGGGACAACCCCACTGTGGGTGAATCTGTCATTTACAATCAAGACTCTAAATCCACCTTCGGGTTTGTCTTTAAAGGTTAATAAACATTTAAAATCACTTAAAACAATATATGTTCTATATTAAGACAATGACAATATCTTTATGACGTTTCTTAAGTCTTAAAATTGAATCATAGGTTTAGATCAGTCAATTATTTATAAAGCTTGGTATAATATTAAACTGTTTTTATCTTTGTTTAATCCAACTTGAAATGTGGTTTATATTTGCGTGCTTGTGTGCGTGTGTGTGGTGTTCAGTTCCTTTTTTCTTTAATCTCATTTGGTTTCACATTTGGATTAAAATTTCATTTTGAAAACAAACACGATTGTTTTGTCCTAAACAAACCCGTCCGCGAATAGTCGCAGCAGATATGGGTCAGGATCATTATCAGAAGCGGGCTGAAGCAGAACGAGGTCAGATAGGACGGCTTTTTTAGTGGCCACTCTGCCAAACCAGTGAAAATAATAAGAGGAGGGGGGGGAAACCAAACTAGCTGTCGACCCACAAACCAAATATTTGTCTCCACGTTAGTCCAACGTACACTTCTGCTTCCTGGCTCTTGACCGGGAAGCTTCTACAGTGTAGTCAGAATCCATCTATTGAGAAATCCAGAGTGAAACCGGTTCCAGAACGAGCGAAAGGTCAAAGTCATACATGTTTATTCTATTGGATTAAAGGTATTTTAATCCTGACTTGTGCTCGTGTTGCTGGAAACATCTTGTGCTTCCAGGGTATGAAACCCTGCAGTTCATCTCACTGCTGAAAAGAGAAACTTGGCATTACAAATTGTTTGGTCTATAACATTATTGGCAAACTTTGACCTAGATAGATAGTCGGGAGTTTGACATCTGTCAGATGACACTCATGTCATTAGACTGACAGGTTCCTCAGGGCATATTGTTTTAGATACGGGACAGCATGTGTGATTTTACAAAGTTAAAACAGGACACTGATTTCAGTTTGAGTTGAGCCATGAGTAAAAGAAGAATATGTAGAATTATTGTTACATAAATGTGGATTATTAAAACCTTTTCTTAAACTCTACAAAGGTCACGTGTGTGGAATTTGGTCCAAATAAACATCTGGATCTAGTGAATCTAAATGTGGTTTCATAAAGTGGACAGTTGGGCCTTGAAGGACGTTTGCACTCTACTCAGTTATATCTTATTTTAAAGAGCAAAAGATTTATATTAAAAACACGATCAGCTTAAAGGAAAGAGACACTGGATAAAAAGAAGAAACGGTGATTAATACATTTCAACGTTACACCTGAGATAAATCAATATTATAATATAATATCTTCAGCTTCAGGAGATCACCTAGACAACAACGGGGAGATATTATCATGATAAACTTTAATCTGGGCTTTTACAGTTCTGTTAATAGAAATATGTTGGAGGCCTGAATGGTTTTGACCTCTTTTTATGAGGAGAAAATGAGGCCATTCCAATATAAATCATTAGCACTTAACAAACATCAGCGGTTAATAATGTTATTTTCAGTCACACTCTCACGTTACATTAAGCACAGTGGTGACGAGCGATCTCCAGTAGTTACACCAAATCTTCTCCTGCCCTGTTGTTGCAGATGCCTGCAGACGGCCATTTTTCTCTCACTGCTGCCATAGCAACAAGCTCAAAAAAAAAAAAGGAAGCCTGACCTGATGTTAATATGATTTGACAGGCAAGAATGTATGTGTGCATGTGAGCGGGTGTGTGTGTGTGTGTGCGTGTGTGCGTGGTTTATCGAGATTATATACTTTTCTTGTGCGTGCGTGCTCTCAACCACAGTCGGCACATTTCCGTGTGAAAGCGTGTTTGTGTTTGTGCGTAAAGCTCATTAGCTCCTCAATGTGCCGTTGCTATGCCTCTTAGCTGAGTCTCAAACACAAATGAGGGCGGAGAGAGTCCCCACACACACACACCACGTTTCAATGACTGTGTACGGGAACTCTCTTAAAACTCGCTTTCGTGGACAAACCTCATCTTGTCACATTTCTTTCATTGTACGAAGACATTTTCTGCGGCGGCAAAGCACAAAATTACCTTCTCACATCTGTGGGGGATTGACAGGGATGTTGATCAATAATTACCCCCCCCCCCCAACCCACTAATGCACTCAGATTAATGAAGGACACGCCACAAGCAAGTGGCCAGTTTAGCAATAGATTCTAATGCCTGCATCACAAAATCTGTTAAAAGCTGACTTATGTGATTCACTAACATTTGTGATCCTACATAACCATTTTAGAACATTTAAACGGGATCTACAATTAGTTAAATGTATATTTTACCCCACAGTTGGGACTATTTTGACAATGGGAGGTGCTAACTTTGCATTTAGTGCCTTCACAGCAGAGATTCGGCGTCTGCATCCTCCAGAAGTAGATCCCTCTGCAGTTAACCACACTAACTAATCCAGGGAGTTAAATGCTGTGTTTACTGTCAGTCCAGCTCAGGCAACATAATTTCAGTAAAACCGAAGTTTATTACGACAGCTCGTGAAGGCTGGCGCTGCTTGTCCCAGTTAATGTAATTTTACAGGAGATTAGTTTACCAAATCTTTCAAACGGAGGCGACAAGTACAGAGTCAGCGCGGCCAACAGTCACCACACACAGGGTGTAACCGGCTCTGTTAACAACCACGCGTCAGCTTCTTCTTGTTCATGAGCGGTGAAAGAAAAATGAATTCACACCAAACTGCTTCCACCACAACTTATTTCTATCTGAACTTCAGTGGATAAATAGTCAAGAATTGAGTTTCTTCTCCAGCAGAAGCTTTTCTTAATTTTCTCGACATGATGTTATAATACGAGGTTGAACAATCAGGTATCCTATGACTTTTACAGCCCCCGTGTCACATGTGCACCACTTCCCTGAGTCCAGATAAGCCAAACATGACATAATTACCCAGCCGGCTCTGCATCGACGCTGTGTCCGGTGTTGTCCTGTTGATCCTGTTCGCTGATCAAAATGCAATTTGGTAAATTAAAAGGTGATCAGGGAGATTAGAGTGACTGCAGACTGCCGCGTCACATGCTATCACCAGAATAGCCTCTCAGAAAGAATAGAGCTGTTTAGTGATTGTTACCAGTGACTAGAACTGTCATCAGCAGCCTGTTAAGATCAGAACCGTTTACACCTTTGCCAAAGAATTCAGTTTCGAGTCAAAACATCTGCTGAGACATTAACACGACCTCTGTGATGTCACTTATCACTTCAACAACAGGGAAAGATTACTGTAAAGAAAAATGCTTTCAATAAGTAGCTTTACTTTCTTATTGTTCACTTACAACAACCAATAGAAAAACCCTCAGTTAATTATAAGACTTACAGTTATGAATATGTGCTGAAAAAATGTTTGAGGTTAATCCACTGTAGAGATTTTGTTGATGGCGATGTTGGAGTTATCTACACAGCAACGTAATTACCTCGGATTGACTGATGTTTGGGAATAACAAGGTCTTTAGCCAGTGTTTAGCTCCATGTGGTTATAACTCCGTGAGAGATGAACTTTCATAGACGCAACATATTCAATAACATGGATTAAAATGTTGGGGGCTAATTGTTATTTTTCTCCCTGACTCCCGCAATTTGCAGCGTAGCTTAGATTCAGAGTTAAAACTAAGACGTTCTCCTGTATCTTTCCTCCGGTGGTTAGCGTAGCGACCTGTGCTCCAGAGCAACATTAATGAAATGTACTCCAGACAAAAGGTAATTGACCTTGACCTGTGCAGGAACCTATTTATACCCCAGGCTGCACACCACTGAGGATAAATGAAGATAAGAAGAAATGGCTAAAGATAGAGGAATACGCATGGTGGCCTGTGCCCCCCCCCCCCCCCCCCCACACTAACATCTGCTTGCTCACCCAGTATATAAAATAACTCAACATACATAAAGAATTGTTATGGTCCCTTTAGTTCAGCCCTTACATCCTGACTGGAGCTTACCAGAAGACATAAGAATACATACGCTGAATTACAGGCACACTTATTCCATCCTCCCATTCCTTATCTACGATCTGATCCTTATTGTAAAACCCTCTGGTTTATATATGTATATACATATATTTGTGGGTGTTCCAACCAGAGTGCTCTCTTTAAAATAGAGCATCGGAGCATCAGATTGGATTCCAGCAGGAGTTAATCAGAAATGCTGCATGGTGCTCAAAGATGACATGCTTTATAAGCAGGGTGGAAAATAACCATCGGCCTCCAGCCTCTAACAAAGTGCTGGCAATTTGTGACAGAGACTCGTACGTGAATCAACCAGCCACGTTGGCAGCCGCCACAAATTTTGGGATTCTGAAATGCATTGTTAGTGGACAGTCGGCTCGACAACACCTCTGTGGTCAGAATGGGTATTTGCTCCTGATCTATTACTCACAAACACGCAGCTAACACCAAATCTAACAAGATCCGTCTCCACAAAGGGTGAAAGGAGGAGGATTCTTCGGCCGGAGCCAGACAGATGTGAACATCGCCGGCAGAGCTGGACAGAGTTGAATCACGGGTCAGCTGCACAAGACAACAATTGGATACTGTAAACCGAGCGGGCACGGTGGTGGATCTGCTTGGAATGATTTGACAGACTCCCTGCTGGGGTCTGTCCGGTCACTGTGGTGTCACAGCAGATGAGTGTTGGTCATGTGCCTGGAAGCAGATAGTGGCCCTGCTGGATTCCTGCTGGATTGTGGCTCAAGCTCCTTTATCTGAACTACAAGGAATTACTGATTTTTGTATTTTTCATGTCAAGGCACCAAAAATCTCTGTATGTCTGTATGTCTGTACGTCTGTACGTCTGTATGCCTGTATGTCTGTACGTCTGTACGTCTGTATGTCTGTATGTCTGTACGTCTGTATGTCTGTATGTCTGAATGTCTGTAACCATTTGCAAAAGGTGCATTCAAGACAACGACAACTGATTCTCCAGTTCTGCTGAGTCGAGCTTCATCAAACTTTGAATGAACAGGTGAACAGCGTCTTTACTCTCCACGTCAATTAGCATCAATTAGTGCAGGTCACTTTTGGAACAGACTTAAAGCAGCAAATGTCTGATTAATTGTCCCGTTCAAGAATTTCCTATCATGTCATATTTTCGGATCATCTCTGTTCTTCACATGTGCAAGCAGCAGATGTGCTCGTATTTGATGTCACCGGGAAAATGAGCCGTCTAATTCCTTAAAAACTCAAAAATTGGAAACCCTCTTATCGCAAATTCTGCTCATTTAATTCACTTAACGGCAAACGTCACTCATTTGCAAATTGCGGATTCGATTTGTTCTACATATTTAGCGAAATCAGACATAATGTGCAGGCGCACGGCCGATTTCTTTCATCCTTTTATCAACGCTTGCTTCTTCTCTCTGCTGCGTAAAAATGTTTGGTAAGTCCTGAGCAGAAATAAATCCTCCCCCTGCTGGGTCAGACCATGATGAATCCCTGTTAAATTTTGTTATATATGCTATTTTTTCCGTGCTGCAGTCTTTTTATGTTGTCTCTGTTGGGTGTGTGTATTCCTACTGAGAATCCTTTTTCAAAATAGCAAAGATGTTGTGTTGTGTAATCCCACTTTATGATAATTACCAGGATGATGCTACACTGGCTGTATTCTTGAAGGCAGACAAATACCCATGATGAATGATATTTATGTTGCCACCAGCCCTGGCAGAGTCAGACTTATTTATTTATTTTAACATGTGATTACTGTTATTACATTTTATGAGATCAGAAAAATCGTGTCAATTACAGTTGTGTCTTTAACTGCATTTGAGCAGTTTGTACAAAGCAGACGAGTGTGTTGCAGTTCACTTAAGAGGCTGTTATTATAGGATGTAAGAGCTCAGTCACTGCAGTTTATCAGCCGTCCAACATCTCACGACTGGGACTGATATGCGATCACCTCGCAATGAAGCTCAGTAATTTCTCATCACGTCAAATAAGCGCGGTGGTATTTGGTATTATATGTTTCATCATGTCTAATAACTCAAGTGGCCCTCTGCTGCAATGCTGTAAATTGGCGTAATATACCATGAGAGGCTTGTCAATTAAATATAAAGTGGAGGCTCTCGTGAGCCACGGGAAGAAAACAGCAGCAAGGAATTCAAGAGCAGAAATCCAGTGAGTCACCGCTGCGAGGATTCATTTCTCTTTCAAATATTACAGAATCTGAATATCCTCCACTTCACCTCCGCAATATGGAGTTTTACACATTCCCTGTGAAGCCGTGCCTCTGGTTTGAAGTGCTGACACCTGAAGTAGGCTGACGTGTCCTCGCCAGTCACTCCCTCTTATCGTGAACACACAGGCAGCTTCCTCACACAGCAGACTGGACCAGCGCTGCCACTTTTAACCTCCCTCCTCAGACTGGAGCTGAGGTGTTTTCATGCGTCTGCCTCGCCGCGATTCAAAATGAATTAGTCCTCTCTGTGTACTACAACCAACGCACTGTGCTGTGAGTTGCACAGATGGGGGGGGGGGGGGGGGGGGGGAGAGAGAGAAAGATTAGGGAAGACAGAGTACTGCGTGAATAAGCAGGGCAGGAAGTGAACCCATTTGCCCACAGGCAAGAACGAAGTCTATAACAAGAACGTTGACATTGCGCATTTTCTTCTAGGGACGGATTCTCTGGCAGGTGGAGGGATCCAATATCCTCACTGTGACGTCTGTCTTCTCTAAAGCAAGATGCAGTTTGGTCTGTTGTTAGAATGTGATGCAAACCAACTGCAAGAAACCAAAACAACACACAAAGTGTGCATGGTTTTCAGGAGAGAAATGTTTATCAATCAAAAACTCTGCCTCTTTATGCAGATCTGTGCCAAACTTTAATGGTTTCATTCTTGGCCAATGTCCCATCCTTCCACCAGGTTTTATGCAAAACCATTTGGTGGTGTTTGTGTAATCCTGCTGAATAACAACACAAAAAAAACAACAACCTACAACAAAATGGAAATAGGTGAAAAGTCCATTTCAACAAGCACTGGAATATCCACCAGAGAAAGCTACAGCCCAGTCGACCCTGTTTGCTTCACACATCAGGAAATGGAAACCAACATTTTAAAAACCCGAGTGTTAAGAAAGATTAACATAACAGGAAAACTTTCCCACAATGGTTCAGATCAGATCATAGAAAACAAAGTGCAGTGACGGCCTCCTTCAGATGCTGCAACAATGGCTGGTAACCTTCCAAATTGCCGAAGTAACAAATCCAGCACCACCCGCTTGGACATAGCTCATGGTAATTTCCAGCCCAGTAAATAATTGAAGAGGAAGTGCTCCGATCCCAAACCCTTGAATCAGCGGCAGCGGATCTGCACCCTCAGTCTTTTGGAGGACACACATTCCGCTTCGTTCACAGTATATATATATATAAATATATTGGTCATAAAACATTTAGAAAACACTGTGAGTGCACATAATTAAAAAACATATTTTCCTCCAAACTAGCAAATCCCTATTTAGGGGGATCTTCAGGCCCACTGTGGATGTCTGTCATTTAGCGCTGGCATGATAACAAACCTGTTGCCGATGCCAAGTAGGTCATTGTTAAAGCCAACCACTGTCAAACAGCACTTGCAATTTATTTTCGAGCACATTTTTTAATGTCCCTGTCAGATGGTTGGTGCACACGGCGCCACACGAGGACTCATGAGTGAGTTTAACAATCACAGTAAAAGTATTGAGAAAAAAATACAATACACAATATCCTTGGTCCTAAATATTTAAACAAGATCCAGCTGGCACTCAAAACAAACACTAATTGATATCTGCCAGTGTTTTCCTGACCCGGGTCAGTGTTCAGGCATTACAGTTTATTGCTTCGATTAGCTTTTTTCTAAGTGTACTTCTCCCTCGGCTTGCCAGGCCATGCATTATTCAGAGTGGCTGCTCTGACACACAGAGATTAAACCGACTGAAATAAATCTATTATTGCTATAACTTGATGTTGCCTCGTCGTCAAGAGGATTCTCCGACTCGGTGCTGCTGAGTGAGACAGTCACACGTGGCACCACACTGCCATCATCTGGCTGGTGGAGAGCACATGGATATAACTATTGTCTACTGGATTGTAAAGTTTCCCAGTGTATTGGGTCTTTATCTCGTTCTGCGTCATCTACCTTGTTTGTTCCGGACTTTTCAGTTTAGTCTGAACCAGGAAAACAGGTGTGAAAGTTGGCTCAGGCCAAGTTTTAGTCCAATCAAAAGAAGTGGACATATTCCAGGAAGTTGAGACGGCGTTAAACAACCGCAAATAAAAAGCAGAAGATAAGTATGAATGGTACCATGTGGGGTGGGGGGGGGGGGGGGGGGGGGGTGGGGGGGGGAGGAGACAAAATATTTAATTGCAATTTGATCTGTGGAAGCCTTCAAAAAGCAACTAAAAACTTGTTTATTCAAAATGGCTTTTGTCTTGTTTCCTATTGTTTAGTTTTCCAAATGTGTGTTTACTTTTAGCCACTGTGCTTGTGTGAAGCACTTTGTGACTTGGCTCTGTGAAATAAACATTTCCTACTTAGTTTACTGCTGAACAAGTGCATTCACCTTCCTGGAGTTATTTCTGACTCAAATAAAAAAACGTATTTAAATATTTCACTGTAATATTTTACGTGAGATAAGTTATTAATGTGAGAAAAATACCCCTTGTCCCCAAACGCTGGTTTAAAGTAGTGAGAGCAAAACAAATAACTGTCCAAATGAAATGTTGACTGTCCTGTTTACAAGCCAGTGGTTTAACCGTCTGGGACAGTTTCCACAGAGGAGCGTCTGTTTTGAGCAGCGTAATCTAATAACATGGCAAATTCCCGCTGATTAATGGTGACAATGGCAGCGGTTGTGGGAAAACTTGGACACAGCAGGAACTTCTTTGACATCTGTCTGTCAGCTGAGGAGGTTTTTCCAGGAAGTGCCGCCAACCCACATCATGAATGTCGTCTGGATCCCAGTATGTGGGACAGTGTTTCCCAGCTCTGTCCATTTGCTCTGAGGAGAAGGACTCGTACTGTTTTTATTGTATATTCAATATCTTGTTTACAGCTATAAATGTCTTTTCTTATTTATGATGCTGTCCTGACTCCAGTGGCCTTAAAATTAAATATTTAACTGTCAATTTGTTAACTACTGGAATTCAGACCATCTAAATTGTATGTCTTTTAAGTAAATATATTACTTTCATTATTTTACCTGTATTTATATTTACCATACTTCGAAGTGACATTTGGAGAACAGAGATTTTACTTGAAATAGAGTATATTACTACAGTAAATCTGACAACTTGTTAATGTTATACTTTAAAACATGTGGCAGCCTAACAAGTACTTCACCTTTACTCTTGATACTTCAGGAAGAAAGTGTTTTTATGTGATTGTACTTTTTGCCAAAGTGAATTTTATAATTAAGAATTTTGATTTGAGTAAATAAAGTCAAATTTTTTATAATATTTACTGAACGAGGTGACTCCGGCTAACAAGTACTTTTATATTTGATAAATTAAGTGCATTCATCTGGTTGTACTTTTACTGATTTTGAGGACAGGACTTGTACTTGTATTTTTTACTATAGGTACTTAAAGAAGTGACTCTGCCAAACAGGTACTTTTACTTTACATCAGTTAAGCATCTTTTTATCTGATTCCACTTTTCACCAGAGTAAAGTTTAGAATTTTGCAGCTTTATTAGTATTTTTTGCTCAAGTAAAAGTACTTGTACAGTATTGATCAGGATGGTACATGTTGTGCTCAGTCGTTCCACTGTGTTACTTTGAACACCAGTGTGTTGCTCTACCATTACACAGTGTTTGTCTGCAGACTGTGTTGTAACATTATACATTGCGTGTGTGTGTCTGCAGAGTGTGTTGTAACATTATACATCGCGTGTGTGTGTGTGTCAGTGTCACTGTGTGTGTGTCAGTGATGTTGAGCTGGAGTCTGGACGCCGGACACCACCGACATCCGCCCGTCCAATGAGCAGAGGAGGGGGCGTCGGCTTCAGTTCCTCACCGGAGAAACGACCATAACAAAGCAGCGACGACGACCCGAATGGAAACAGAGACGAACTAACGGAGAAAACAGGTGAGATGTTAAATACAGATAAAGACAAAGAGAGATGAACTGTGGGAGATGTTTGTTCCTGCACGCGCTGCAGGCCGATCCGATCTGCGCACAGACTCCGATGATTCAGGCGAAATCTAGATTTAAAAAATATGATGGATTAACCCTGGGAACAGTTCTCGGAGGATAATAGAATAATAGAATAAACAAACGCATCGTTCGTTGGAGGTCAGAGAGACAGAGAGCAGGGTGTTGTGGTCGTGTTCCCCCCGGCCGGGACGTCGTGTTCCCGGCGGAGGCTCAGCAGCAGCATGGCGGTCTGAGCTGTTGTTATCCGTGTTGTGTTCACGGACACGACACAGATCCGGCTCCTGCTCCGTCTGTGCTTTCACAGACACACTCATTGTTATCTGTGTGTTCAGCTGCTCACACTGTGTCATGTTAGCTGTTAGCATCAGCTGCTGCAGGGGCCTAACACCAAGCAACACCACCACCACCACCAGCAGCACTGAGTCAGAATAATCCATCACCACCACAGGTCCTGCAGTCATGATGCTATCACAGCAGAGGTGCCTGAGTAGCATCAGCAGAATGCAGTTAAAGTATTTGTAATTTATTAATTATTGCATCTGAAAAGTGAGTGTCACTGTAGTAGAAATACACCAAAACTCAATAATCTGCGATCAGCTACTTATTATGTCAACGTAGTGTGTTCATGAGAAGTTTTTACAGGTTTCAGAAATACTGTATTTCCCATAGAAATGTAGTCGAGTAAAGTACAAGTACCCCAAGATTGTAGATCAGTATTTGAGTACAAGTAAATTAAGGTTTAATAAATAATAAAACAATTATTCCATTAAGATGAACTTCCTGTTGATTGACTGATCAGAGAATCATTGCAGCGCTACATACAAATATACTTCAAACTAAAAGTATTTTGTATGATGAACAGCCCATTTCGGAATAGTCCATATTACTACATTATGATTACTCATATATATATATATATATATATCTCACTCTATGTACTTTCTACCTCTGAATACTACAGGTGATTTAACCATCACAGAAAACACGTTACTACAAGTTGGTTTAATCTATTTCTCATCCAGTATTGTTGTTAATGAACAGATGGATAAAGGCACAAAAAGAGTCTACGAAAAAACATTTGTGTGTTTTCTAAGACTAAATGGTATCTATTATATACATTTTATTTATAATGACGAATATTATGGTGATAATCAATTCACCATATTCACTTTTAATGTCTATCAGTACAAAAAAATCTAGAAAACATGCATTTGAAGGATACTACACAAGTACAAGGATAAAATCGTAGAGAAATTACGCATCAGTTGAATTCTATCATCTATTCATCAGCCCACTTACAAGTTCAATAGAATTATGGCAGAAGTATTTACGAGGGATGTTTACAAGTCTTGCAAAGTGCACCACACAGTTGATTAGTTTCCTGGAATCTGTCCAGGTCCAATTTTACGTTCAAATGGCTGCGTGGTATGTTGTTGGTCAGCCCGTCCTGCTGCACCTCTGCGCCCGCTCCTCTCTTTTCCTCTCTACTCACGCCATCTTTCATGTTGTGCACAGACAGCTGCAGCAATGGGCAAGTCCCAGTCACACTTGGCCAAACACAAGGGCGAGAGTCAGGACCCGCTGACGAGTGACGGCGAGTACAAAGACGGTCAGACAGAGGAGGACGGCAAAAATGGAGACGTGTCTCAGTTCCCCTACGTGGAGTTCACCGGCCGGGACAGCGTGACGTGCCCCACGTGCCAGGGCACTGGCAGAATCCCACGAGGTAAAACCTTCTAGATGTGAGCAATTCATGTCAAATCTAGTTTATCACAAGCACAAAAGTTCTGACAAACAATCAAACGACAAAAAATTCCCTCGGTGTAATTTCATTTAAACTGCGATACTTCAGTTGTCTGTACGATCTCTCCACTGAAGCTTCTTATCTTTACTTTCTCCCTTACTGCTGTAACGTGGCAAACCTCCCTGCTGTGGGATAAGAAGCCATCTTATCTTTCAACCACCATTATCAGTTTTAAGACTATATGAAGAGCTGTGTGCTTAAAACCCCCGATTCATTCTCAAAGATTCTGTGACAAGAGGATAGAAAACTACAAGACACATGTTTATATGTACAAAACCAGTGTAAGAGTGTGATTCTTTATAATAAAAGGTATTTAAAGAGGCAAAATATCTCGTGTGTTTATGGACAGTGATAACTCTGTTAAAGTTTCATTTGTAAAAGTGTAGAAGCCTCTAACAGTTGTTTAATGCAGCAAAACAGCTCAACTTTTACATTCAATTCATCATTTTACTCTGAAGATGAGTGAAAGTTGCTACAGCTTTGTGTATTTAAATGTGATCATATGTCCGACTCACTTCAAATCAAAATGTCAGTGCATGTATCTCCAAATATAATACTGTGCTACAAATATCTAGATCTTCAGACCTTAATGTCTATAAAACTATTTACAAATCACACAGAAAATCCATCATAATAACGAGCTTTTCCAAACTTTAAAGATAAAGTTAAGACTTATTTAAATATAAAACGTCCATTGTTCTTTATCTCGAGTCTACAGCAATTGTTTTTTCTTCCTGCTATTGTACTGGTATTACAAATCATCAAGCCCAGGATCTGATTCATCAATCCTTTTTCATTTTTTAAATAACTCCACAGGTCAAGAGAATCAGCTGGTGGCTCTGATTCCATACAGCGACCAGAGGCTCCGGCCAAGCAGGACGTAAGTCAGCACTCACTGTCCCTTTTTTACAGATATACCGTGTGAGCCGTCTGTGTGATGAAACTGCGCGAACACACAGTAGCGTGTCAGACTCTGAAGTCATCAGCTGGTTTGAGGTTCTGTTTCCTCTCTGTCCCGCAGAAAACTATATGTCACAATATCCGTGGCTCTCTGCCTGCTGCTGTCAGGTCTGGCTGTTTTCTTCCTCTTCCCTCGCTCCATTGATGTTTCCTACGTGGGCGTGAAGTCTGCCTACGTCTCCTATGACCAGGACAAGCGGATCGTCTATCTCAACATTACAGTAAGATTGTATAGTTTTACAACACAATGCTGCATTTCACGGGGATCGCAATAAACTAAACTCAGGGCTCGAGAATAGACATTTTTTATGTATTTAAAACCCTATTTGTAATTTGTCACTTAGCAAATGACAAACTCACCCAAGTGCTGACCACTGACCATGTGCTGGTGCATAACAAGTCACAGCTTGCTGACGGGTCCTTGCAAATATGTTTAACTGGTTAAAACAAAACCATATTCTGTAAATAAAGATGTCCATTTCCTCCCAATGTACAAAAATGAAGCCAAAACATCCAGGATATGGGCGCTGCCATCTTGTGCTTCTGATGTCATTTGGAACCAGTGGTGTAAAGGTGTTGGGGTCCTGCTGATACATGTGTTCAACCGATGGCGAGTCAATCTCAGCTGTCAGGAATTTTGACATGATTTTACATGATCAAATTATTTAAAAGCTCAAAGTTTCCCTCATGGATTCCTTGAGACCAAAAGTAGAGATTATAGAGAGTGAAAGTTGGATTTAGATTCACTCAATGACCATAAACATGACTGAAAATGAATAATAATGTTGCTCCGTGTCTTCTACATGTGTATGTAAGCCACTAGTTCATCATATTAAGTCAAAACGTGATAATAATGTCAGTGTTGTGTCTATAGCTTGTTTCCGCTTCCCACTTTCATCCTTCTATTCTACTGCCAGAGTCTAAAACCTTATTTCCCTCTTTACACAGAACACTCTGAACATCACCAATAACAACTACTACGCCATATCTGTGACCAACATCACGGCACAAGTGCAGTTCTCCAAGACGGTGATCGGCAAGGCCAAGTTCAGCAACAGCACGGTGATCATACCGCTGGATGAACAGCAGGTGGGTTGAAACACTTCTTACTACACAGACACACACACACACACACACAATGAAAACAGATTATTTCTGTCTCAGTTTCATGGAAGTGAAGGAAGTAAACGCCTGATCCACTTAACATATGACTGCATCTTGTGAAACCCACACAGCAGCTCGTCGTTACACAAAACCAAGCAAACCTCGTCCCACTCGACTCAGACTGTAAAATAATAAGACATTTCTATAAAATCCAGACTTCAAACAGATGTTTTAAAGATCATTAAAGCCTCCGTCTCCTAAAGACTTGTCACATTACAAATTGATTTAACAGAATTTAACAAAAAACAAAACTGAGTTAGAGTTTTGTGATATTTTGATTAAATGTTTAATATGTTGGTATTTTTCCATCTTTGCAGATCGACTACACCGTCCCCACCACCATTGCTGATGAGATGAGTTATATGTTGTAAGTATTTTTACATAAAAGTCCTAAATAATTTACTATTGACACTTTTCACAATTATAATTTTAATGATAATCATTCTTAATCTTAATCTCTGTTCTTTCAGTGACTACTGCACTATGCCGACCATTAAAGTTCACAACATAGTGGTCATGATGCAGTAAGTATGACATTTTAAATGAGTTATTAGGTATGTGAGTGATTTCATCACGTTAAAGATGAAGATTTGCACCAAACTTTGATGTGGTCTCTGCTGACTCACACCACATCTTCCCACCAAGTTTCCTGGTAATCTGTCCAGTAGTGTTTTGTGTAATCTTGCTAACAAACAAACAAACAAACAAACAAACACACAAACAGACAGACAGTGGTGAGACAGAGACAATCTTCCTCAGCGACTCAGCACATCTCCCTCTGTTGTTTTTCTGTTCATTAGTTGACTGTGTGGTGGTTTTTTCAGGGTGACGGTGACGACGACGTATTTCGGACACGCGGAGCAGGTCTCCCAGGAGATGTACCAGTATGTGGACTGCGGTGGGAACACCACGTCCTTGCACGGGCATGTGCAGGTCTACCAATAAGGGCAAGCAGGAGACCCCCCCCCCCCGGTGTCACACACTGCTGTAACATAGGTCCTCAGAGATAGACTGGGATGACTTCCATGTAGGAAATTCTTGCACAGTGTCAACGGATTACAGGACAGCAACATATCATTTCTTAAATTTGTCCCAGTGGCTCATCCATTTTTAAATTCCCAACCACTTTTTTTTCCTTTCCCATCCGCAGGTCAGATATGATGTTGAGAGGAGGTATTTTGTGTTACTTTTCAAAACCGGCTGTCAAAGCAGATTTACTCACCCGCCACAGCCAGAGTTTTTTCAGGATTCACCTGGAGGGTTGTCGTCATCTTCCACCCTGGTGCCAGCAACGTAGAGCGATGTAATTTAATATTCACATCAGTGGAGGGAATCCCAGTGGTTTCAGATCCGATTGCACTTTAGCCCCATTCCTTATCTACAGAGAGTAATAAGAATGTTGAATGAATACGACAGGAATGCTGTGATTGTTGTTATATTCTCAACCCCCCTTTGATAAAGAATACAATAACTACGATGTGAGAGGGACTCAACTTTATTTTTGGGGGGGGGCACAGTATAGAACCACTTTTTTCTGCCCTCTTTTCATTCCTTCCTGCTGCAGTTTTATCTCTTTTCTTTCCAGTAAAGTTAAATTCTTGGTATTGTAATAGTGCAATATGTATGAGGTGTCGTCTTTATCATTCGTTTTTCCTTTATTTTCAGCTTGAGTACAGGTCTACAGTACAGTACCGCTACTACTAACAGTAATAGCAGTTATTTTTATGTTTATGAGGGTAATTTAAAAGCAAATGTGACCACTGTGACACCTGACATCAGCATATTCTGAAGGATTAAATGAAATCGTTTTACATTCAAGGAAAAAAAACTTATTTTTAAAAGGGATGATATTTTCAATCTCATAGGAAATGTGGGAGCATGACAGTGGACGATTAAAAAACAGGAATGTGTAAATATGAAATATGTGCTTTCCTTCTGGTTTGCTTTAAAACACTTCATTTCCAGAGCTGTGTTCGATCTGATAACTTTTTTCCCATTAACAAGTTTTAATCTGGTTTCCTTGCTGTATTAATCCAATCTGAATCTCTTATTTTAATCGTATTTTGCGTTGAGTGCTGGTTTTTAATTCATGGTTTCACTTTTATAACGTGGTGTTATTTGGATTGGCTGATGATTATATTTTGCAGCACAGACCGTTTAAATGATTTAATGACTTCTTCTGACAGAAGATGTCTGTAGCTCCGTTACGCTGAACACATCAACCTTTACATGTGGAATCTATTGCACTTCTGTCTGTCCTGGGAGAGGGACCCCCCACATGTGGTTCCCTCCATCAAAGTTGCTGGTCTGAGTTATCACACTGGTTATTCTGGCAGGTAATATGATTTCTGGTCAGCGTAAGAAAACTGTAACCGTAGCTTCCAACCCTGCCTGATGTTTCATAACACTGTAGATGTTAAAACCTTATTGTTTCTGCTTAACATCACCTCAATGTTTTTGATGCATGAAGCTGAAAATAAAATCATGATCCACTGTCGGTCTTCTCAGTTTCTTGTGTGTGCTTGTAATATTCTCTGTACACATTGGGTGGCGCCGAGTGCTCTACTAAATTACAATATCATGCACGTCCTGCTGAAAACAGAGTTCAAAGTCATTTCACTGTTGTTTAAATATATAAATACTTACATATGTCAGATAATTACAATAATTATAAATAAACAATTTAATCCATGTTAATTTACAGAACCACATAAAATCTAGAATTTAAAAGCAATTACAGTTGTGTAATGGTCAGGATATTAAAAAGCAGAATCTAAAATGCAGTGCAGTAAAGTATTAACTACAAATTAGTCCAAATACCTGAAAATACTACTTGAGTAACTGTATTTAATTACTTTCCACCAATACCAGACGTGATAGAGGACCAATAATCAGAGGGACACAGAGACATTTACCTGATAATCTGCTCTGGACTAAATTGTTGAATAAATGGACATAACTATCTGACCAACAACCACTGACTCACCACTAGAGGGCAAAACAACCAACAAACTCCAGTGAATTAGCATCAAGAAACCATTCATATTATCTAGTGATGTAATCCAGTAAATATCCACACGCCGATGAGCCAAATCTGATTTGTTGAGACTTTTCATCTGATAAGATTAAAACTCAAGATACAGTTAGACCTTTCTTTTCATAGCTGTTGTCAGTAAGAAATCAAAGTTGCCATCTATTGTTACACATCATACATCATCATACACTACACATCACAAAATGTTGTTCCCAAATCTATATTTTTTATATTAATTTTACTTGCTGTACATCACCCCGGCCGTATTGCACTGTAAGTCACTGTGTTACTCGGTACAGGCGTCTCGCTCGAGCTAAAAGCACACGACGTTTCTCCTGTGATCACATCTGCTGGACTCGTTAAAGCTCCAGTTCACTTCCTCTCTACAGATCCAGGTCAGGGGTTTGGACCAGAGAAAGAAAAATACACACAAATACAAAAACCATCACGTACACAAACCACTGAACCAACGTCTCTGTCTGTGTCTGGAGGAAGGTATTTTACTTGCTGTATTTCAAGTTCCACACGATGCACATTATTTAGATGAAAATGGTATTGTATGACACAAAATATGATGTATGTCATTTGTAATTAACATTCGCAAATATTTTACATTGAAACATCAGCATTATCCATCAAATTTCTATTTTTGCACTTTTTGTTGTTTATAAATCTGACAATATTCTGTTTCCCTGCTTCCCGGCCTTGTCATTTGTTTGGGATCCACACTGAGAAGTCGCAGAGTCAGTCGATCTCAGTCCAAGCTGCCTGGAAAATGAGTTTCAAGCTTCGTCTCTCTGCCAAGACTGGACTCGACAAACCGGTTCTCCCCTCTGTTTGTCTGTGTGCTGCAGTCAATCCAACAACTGATTGTTATTCCAGCCTCTGAAGCTGCTTCTCTGCAGCATGTGGCTGACGATGAAAGAGCCGTGGAAGTGATTTAAAGTCTTCCCTAATGGAAGTTAGAAGTTACAGGATGACGCTGTTTGGATGAACTGTCTTTGTACATGATGGCACATCAGTAGCTCGGGGGAAAAAGGACAAAAGTTGGATTTTTTTTTTTGGAGCAGAAGAAAACTGACTCGTATGGAAAACCACTTTCCTTCCAGCCCCTGGGTTTAACTGGAGAGAGGCTCTGGGAGAAGACGGCCACATCCGCTGCTGCTGGTTGGGTTGGGTTGTGTTATTGCCATTAAAGCAGAACTTCCCCCCCACCCCACAGTTCATATAGGCCCAGCACTTCCTACAACCATGTAAGAGGAAATGGCTTTTCCACATGTGCGCTATACGAACACGTCTTAAACCACTTACTGAATAGAATACACTGCCACGTGATTTCATGCTGCTCGCTACGGATAAATAAAACTGATTTCAAGGAATTAATCTCAAAACCTGTCTAAATAAAAACCAAAATAATCTGCAGAGGTACATAAACGAAAATACTCTCAAAGATTCTATATTAAAATCTTCTGAAACTTATGTGTCACCTCTCAATACTATAATAATAATATTTAATATGAGCAAGTTATGAGTTCTACAATGAAAAAGTAGCCAACTTTGCCTTTGATAAAAAAAAAACATACATATAATAAATATAATTTACTTATACTTGTGTGGAAATCAAATTAATAGGTCAGATCCTGAATAGTTTTCTAAAGTGCGTCTGTTATGCTAACTTTCGACTGTTTTACCTGAAGCTAAGTTTAGTAAAGATAAACTTGAACAGTAGCTACATCGTGTGTTTAAATCACTATCCTTAATTTATTATTTAAACTTTATTAAACTTTTTTTTTGTAACAGTGGCCCGTCACAGTTATATTCTTAATAAAACACTGAATTAAGAGAACAGCTGCAGCTAGCTAACAGTTAGCTTAGCTGCTAAAGCTAGCATTAGCATTTTGACCCTTTAGAGAAAACTTGTGTTTTAATAACCTGTGATAAATGTTTGAGAACAAGAGGCCATGTTTACACCTCCTCCTCCACCTCCTTCACCTCCTCCATCACCACAGGACACTGCTCCCGCTCCGCCCCGCCTCACCGGTGGCTCCCCCCGGCTCTGACCTGCCGGTGTCGCCCTTTCCCCGCCTGAAGCTGCCGGGGCGACGTGGAGAAGTCTCGGTCCTTTCTCCTCCACCTCCCTCCTCTCGCCTTCTGTCCGTCTCTCCCTCCTCTCTCTCTCTCTCTCTCTCTTCCTCCTCTTCCTCTCTCCCCGGCTCGGACACCTCCATCATGGGCTTCGTGGGTCTCTGCGGGCCGCTCCTCCTCCTCCTGGCCGTGGCCGGCGTGTGCTCCGCGGGCTCGGACGCTCCGCGGGGAGTCGCGCTCGGCTTCGTGTTCGACCCCAAGGCGAAGTGCGAGCCGCCGTGCGAACACGCCGGGGTCTGCATCCGCAACAACACGTGCTTCTGCTCCAGAGGCTACGAGGGGGAGACCTGCAAGTTCGGTGAGGATCTATATTTAATACATTTATTCATAATGTGATTTTAAAACAAAGCCTAATTCTAAACGTGACTCCTGTGCTGTAAGAATACTGTGATATAGTGTAAATGTGGTTTTATTCTGGAGGTGTGACTGTTTTACTTTGTTAGTCAGGAGAATATAGATTTAAGAATAGTACAGAAACCAACTTTTCTCTGTAATATTGAGTTTATATTCCATCTCTTGTAGAGTAACTTTATTTGTAGACTGTAAAACTTGAGAGTGCATTAAACAGATCATCAAAAAAATCATTTATCATTATTATTCCTTAATTGTTTTGTCTGTAATCTCCAGGTGGATTGTTTGACTTATTTATCGTCCAAAAACCCGAATATGTTCAGTTTATAATCACAGAAAACAAAGAGAAGCAGCAAATCGTTTTATTTGAGAAGCTGGACGCAGCAATTTTTTTTGGCTTGAAAATGACTGAAAAATTGATTATCAATACAGTGTTTAATACATTTTAGTAGGTGACTAATCCCTGCAGCTTCCTTTATCCTGTTTTAATGCAACACACATGAATTTACTGCTAAATTACTTCACATCAGGTCAAACATGGCTCTACCTTGATGTGAAAATATTAATATAATATATAATACATAAAAGGCTCTTTTCCAAAAGACTGTTGAGCACATTACTTGTGTTCGTCACTAAACCTTCTGCAGAATCAGCCAAAATCAAGTTATTTTGCAACTGATGCTTTTAAAAAAAATTCATAAATACTCAGTGACTGAACCCCCCCACCCCCACCCCCACCCAGACTATAAACAGCACTGTAAATATCCTGTGTGTTCTTGTGTGACTGCAGCCAACTGTTATCCCAAATGTAAGAACGGGGGGGAGTGTCTTCGCCCTGGAAAATGCAGATGTCCCCCAGGATTCGGAGGAAGATACTGTCACAAAGGTACGCAGGTTTATTAGGAGTGAATGAAACAGTGGTCGTGTGATTTGGACGTTGTCATGAATTAACTCTAAAGGCTGTATCCTGTATTTCTTTCTGTGCTGTTCATTCCATTACACAAGTGTTGCTCTTTTACCAGACATCTTTATGTAAGATAATTTATAATATCCGGTCAGAACAGTTATTATTCCACAAATGAAAGTGCAGGAGTAGTTTGCAACCAAAACTTTTCCACTGGCTCAAACTTAATGTGCTGTTAAGTGAACCCGATGGTTAGGATGTCAGAGTCGGGGCTGTAGATACTACTGAGGACACTTGGGTCGTGTTCTGAGAAGTTATTTCTACCTTTTTGGGGGGAATTTTAAGTTAGACCAAGACATTTTGGCAAAAAGAAATAAGCTAATGCAAAATAAACTGGTGAATTATGTACATCGTACTGTGGAGAATTCTTTAAAAGAGCCATTGTGTAGTCTGATTGGGTCGTAAAATAAATCTGAGAGGTCCTGGACAGAAACCAGAAAAGAAATTCACAAATTACGTTATCTTCTCCAGACTTTCTTTATTTTTGTGATTTTCTGGTGAATTTGGGGATAATTTGATCTCCTAGTGATTCTAAGAATACCATAATAACTACTGGGAGGCATTTGCAACTACAATGACAAAGAGTCTTAAGCAGACATTGCTTCATTTAAGGGCTCGCGAGTCAAACAAGGACCAATTTCTAATCAAAGAATTGTAAAATATGAAGTGAATCCTGCTTAAAGACCCTCGAGGACGTGAGCTTATTATCGACGTCCCTGCTGACAGGTGTGATCCGTGTTTGTCTTTTGGCAGTGACGTGTGACGGAGGATGCTGGAACGGAGGGGAGTGCACTGCTGTCAACGGAGTGGCCAAGTGCATCTGCCCCTCGAGCTGGAGCGGCTCCAAATGCCAAGAGGGTCTGTTTATATCCGTATCTAATTACCCCATTAACACCGAGGGTCAAAGTCTCTGAATGGAGCCTGTGTCTCAGCTGCAGCTCCTCATCCGAATGAGCCCACTCACACATTTCCAAGGCTCTTCCTCACAAATATCTCTCTGTGGTAACGGTTATTAATGGCATTTTATAGCTTGTTCATAATGATCAAGACGTTCTTGGCAGTAAATTAAATCCAGCTTTTGCAAATATACAGCATCTAGATGGAAGCGGAACATTCACCGAACACAATTCTATCTCTGCCGTGTCCCAACTCCATATTACACAGCGATTAAGGAGGTCCCAGCGTTCGTCTTCATCGGTATCAGACTCGAACGTGGTTCCTGGCATGCTGAGAATGTCTCTTGTCATTTGTTCCCCTTGCAGCAAGTTGTCCCCAAGGCTGCAGGAACGGGGGAATCTGTGTGGCTCCAGGAATCTGCAGCTGTCCGGAGGGATGGCTGGGCGGTGCCTGCCACACTGGTGAGTTCAAACTGGTCCCACACACAGATCACTCACAAAATCAATGAGCTATTTTCTACATCTTCTTCCTCTCCACCTGCTCAACCTCTTTTCCGTTTGTTCATACATTCCTGAGATCCACATAAGTCTCTACCTGACTGAGAGGAGTAATACTCGTGTTTATTTAGGGAAGTTTGAGTCTGAGATTTCCAGATGTGACCGAAGCGAGACATGGAAACGCGTCTCGACTCTGTGGCCAGTTTCTGGATTTGCGATGTCAGGATTTACATCAGTTGTAAACTCTCTTCCACTTTCTCAGGGTTTTACAAGTGATTTACACCTTTGTTTTTTTTATCTCTTGTCTGTAGCCGTGTGCACGAAGCCCTGCCTGAACGGAGGGAAGTGTATTTCTCCTGAAAAATGCCGCTGTCGCCCGCCGTATTCTGGCCCTCGCTGCGAGGAGAGGAAGAAGTTACACTAGTGGGACTCGGCCCGGGGGGTCACAGGTCAACGGGGCCCAATCAGGGACTCTGTGGTTTACGAGGACAGTTAAAGTTTTTTTTTTTTATATCTTAAACACCAAGTCTGTGTTTTGTTCTTGTTTGTGCAAACATGTTATTTACTTTACTGTGATTTGTGTCATTAAACTAATAAAATAATTAATCGCATGAATCATTGAAGCTCATTTAAAAAAATAAATAACTAAAGCATAGAAATAGATCAATTTTCTTTATTTTGTCAGATGTGACTTGTACCACAGTGTAACCTGGTGCTGGTAAAACATTTTTTTAAAAACAGCCTAAATCAAACAGGTGGTCATTACGTTAATACTTAGATTTACTATCAGTGTAAATAAGTGACAGCCCATAACTTACCTGGGCCTGATCAAACAATATATTAAAGAGAGCGGTAAAGAAAACGCACAAATGTAATTTAGCTAAATTCAAACATATTCATATAAACGTCTTCAGTCTAAAACAAGTTACTGATGTGTGTCATCTAAATTAATCAGAATGAGAAAGTACACTTACATTTATTTTTCTCTCTAGAGTAAGAAACAAACATCATCAGTTTGGTAAAAGTTTAAAACAAGACTATAATTTGGTGGGAATAGTAATAACCTCCATCTTGTGAATGCACCGTTTACTTCGTCTACACAATGTTCTGCACCAACACACACTCACATCTCTGCTGATGACTCGACCAGATGTGTGTGACTTTCAGCCTTGAGGTAGTGAAACACACAGGGACGCAAAGACAAGTGCAATACATCAAGTCCCTCTGTTAGTGCTCACGTGTGCACAGAGCCACACATTCAAGCACATGCAAATACACACGCACACACACACACACACACACACACACACACACACACACACACACACACACACACACACACACACACACAAACAAACAACAACTTGTGGTGCCTCATCTTGCTTTGTGCATTTTGTAGCTTCCTTCACTCTCTCTCTCTTCTTTCCCATCATGCTTGTGATGCCTGTGAAGGTGTAAAACAAATTCAATAAAATTAGATTTCACACAACTACATTTATCTCCATATTACAGTATTACAGTTTGTTGAGTCTTTATTTTGCAGCTGCAGTCTGCGCCTCATGTATCAAGTAACAGAGCCAAGCATTTTCTGTTCAAAACAAAAGCCCAGAAACTCGTTTAAGATCACTAACAGCGTAGCGAGAGTCTAAACATCTGGATGAAAAAACACTACATCTGTTGCACGATGAGAAATATGTTAACCCCCCCTTCCCAAACTTCCTCCTTCTACCTTTCAGACAAAATGGATGCTTGGATTCAATTCTTTTACATGAGAGGCACAAATGGGAGAAAGCAGAACCTCTGAGGGAATAGAACCTTCAACCCTGGAGGTGTTAAGAGCCGTTGGGTACTTTTCCCACTGAGTCCGATTATATGAAGCGTCGCCTCACACTGACCTTCACTGTGCAGGTTTGACCCTTGTAGCCTTTACGGCAGTGGCAGTAATCTGGTAGGACACACCTCCCTCCGTTCAGGCAACGCTGCTTACAGATCGCTGAGGAGGGAATTCATATCAAAGCATGGTTTAATTATTCATAAACACATAAATCTGTTTGTTTTTTCTCATGAATACACTCACGGGTCTGACACTGCAGGCCTTCCCAGCCGATGGGACAGTGGCAGGTGTTGGGTCCGACACACTCGCCGCCATTTTTACACTTTTGCAGGCACACGGCTGAGAGTCAGAACAGGGAGGAAAACACAGGAGCAGCTCGATCAACACTTTCAGCAACAAACCTGAAATCTGGTTCAAATGAATCTACCCGAACCGTCAAAGACACAAAAACACAGACACACTCACGTATGTTGCACCTGCTGCCTCTCCATCCGGATGCACAGGAGCACGTGTTGGGTCCCACACACTTTCCTTTGTTCATGCACATCGGCTCACACACACCTGGAACACATTGTTTTTTCTGAACTGTGAGCTGCATGGGGACAATGATCTCTGCATCAACGTGGTGGGCAGTAAACTCACTCACTCTTTTGACACCTCTTCCCCGTGTAGCCCTCGGGGCAGGAGCACACGTTGTTCCTCATGCACTGACCCCCGTTCTTGCAAGGAGGATTGCAAACGGCTGAAACACAACAACAACGTTCAACTGGAGGTTTCAAGAGACATTTGCTTTGACGCAGTTAAAGTGTTTCGGCGGCTCTTCTGGTTCAGGAAAGCCGGGGATCATGGGTAATACAGAACTTCTACAGTGATTGTAAGTGGTTGACTTTTCTCCTCAGCTCCTCTCCTGGTGCGCTGAGGTGATGTAATAATTCAGAGCTTAGCCCCTGAACTAGATCTAGATCTGTGTGACCGGGCCCTGACCTCTGACCTCTGTGATGACAGGGAATAATCACCATCTAATTAGTGGCATTTCTGGAAATGTCCAATCATTAAATCTGATGTTTTAATAGTTTCATGCTTGCCTCTGAAACAACTGTTTGATCATTGTGGGAGAATTTCCATTAACTATGCACTTTTAAATTAAATGGAAGCTAATTTAAGTCCTGGTGGATTCAAAAAAACATGATGATCTAAAAAGAATCATTAATTTACCAAAAGATTTAAAACCTCCAACAATATAAAGCCAGAAATGCAAATGAATAAAAGTCTTTAACCCTGATTAGTGTATTGAAGAGTTTCATCATGTAACCAACTCAAAGATCCTTCTTCAGGCTCAAAGTCATTAAAACGGAGACAGGTTCAGTTTTAGCCTTTTCAAATATCTTCTACAAACGTGTGTCTGTTGTATTTACACATGACAAACTTACCGATTTGACACTGGGAGCCGTAGAAGCCACTGGGACAGGCACAGAAGTCGGGCTTGATGCACGTTCCTCCATTCAGACACACGGGGCTACACAGAGCTGCAGAGCGTACGAGGAGCTACAGTTAGATGCAGAATATTTAACAACCGCAGTCTGAAAACCTTTATTTCAAATCTACAGTATATAGGATATATATCTTGCGCTTTAAGATCAAATTTTGCCTGGAAACGCAGCCTGTATATAAAAATGATTAATCTGAATAAAAACATATCAGACGCCTGCAGCTGCAGCGTGAACACACATGATGCTACCTGAGTTACACGTCGGTCCGTTCCAGCCGGGTTTGCATCGACAGACATCAGGTGACACACACTCGCCTCCGTTCTCACAGTGCCTGTTACACACCACTGAGACACACACGTGATTAACACACACACACACACACACACACACACACACACACACACACACACACACACACACACACACACACACACACACACACACACTTCTAAATACAAGTACACAAACTTAATCAACTGAATTCAAGAGAACTGAAGTCACAGCATCGTCCCACGCTGCAGATTTATAGATGATCTTTAAGATGTGTGAGCACTGGTCAAAGTAATAATAGTCTATATAAATAATAATAGTAACATCTCACTGATTCCACATCTGGGTCCCACGTAGCCGTAGGGGCAGGTGCACAGGTTTCTGGCCAAGCAGGTGCCTCCGTGCTGACAGGGCGGCTCGCAGCTCGCTACACAACGACACAGGATGTAAGCAACACAAAGATACTCATCATTATGTTGTGAGTGTGTGTTTGTGTGTCAGCATATTGAACCGAGTTGTGTTTACCTCCCTCACAGGTGGGTCCACTGTAGCCTGCAGGACACTCACACACGCTGGGTCTCACACATTTCCCCTGGTTCTTGCAGTCGGGGCGACACACGGCTGCGGGAGAAGAAACGAGGCAGTGGAATCTTCAGATGTGGTTTAAAATTCATAATAACAATTAATATTAGATGTTTTCTGTCATGCATCTACACGTGTTTCTCTATATGTCCCATTACATATAGAACTTTAATCTTTGTCTGTGGTTTTACTCAGAGACACCTTCAGTAGTTAGTATTAATGACGACTATTCAGTCTGAACATGATATAATGTGTTTTCCTTATGTACTTTGTATATATCTAACCTGGGTTAATTTACTTTTGCACCCGAGCTCGATGGATTTATCGGTTTGTCAATATGAGCCTTATCCACACGGATATAAACATTAATTATGATATTTACCACATGTATTTTTATAGCTGATCACAATTCATAAAGACAGTGAACTCTGAGGTTCACATTCTTGGAACAACATGTGGGCTCTTTAGAGGTTAATTGAAGTGTGACATGATTTAATGAATCCAACCTGTCTCCTCCTCACCTATGTGACAGTTGTATCCGGTGTAACCTTCCTTACAGGTGCAGGTGTTGGGCAGAGAGCACTCCATGTTCCTCCCACACTGGTACCTGCACACGGCTGAAACACGTCAATCACATGTTTATTATCAAGGCGTGATTATAAACTTCGTTCCGTTGGTGAGTTTGGAACAATCGGCTTCACCTGTGAATAACGTTGTGTCACTTAAATTACGTAATTTGCATTGAATCGATATAAAAGTCAGGGAATCTCAAGCACAAAGAAATATGAATTTCTATCTCACACTAGTGAGCACATAACCAGATATTTTACACGATTAATACTCTCATAACGAGATTAAATTCAGAAAGTCAATTTCCTGTGGTTTACTTGGCGTTGACACAGAATTGTCAAGCTGTTATTAGAATCTCTACCTTTACATATGACTCCATCACCGGTGAAACCGTACGGGCAGCGACCGCACCTGAAGGACCCGGTGACGCTGGGCTCACAGGGAACACCCGGGAAGCAGGGAGAGTCGGCGCAGGTCACGCGGTGAGACGGTTTCCCCCACCTGACCCCGGTGGCGAGGGCGGGGGTCAGCTCCACCCCACTGGGCTGACCTCTGAGGACAGTGGAGACTAACACTCCTGTTCCAGTTTGATTCTGTGGAGTCGCTGTCGTCCTCCTGTCGGTGGCAGAAACTCTCCTGACGGTAGAGATGGTGGCTTCTGGTCTAGTCCTCCTGTCAGAGGGTCGTCTGGCTGAGGTGGGAGATGATGAAGAGGAGGAAGAGGAGGAGGAGGTGGTAGGACTCATTTCCTTGCTGGAATTTGATCTGGTAATGTGAATATGACCGTCTGCTCCGCTGGTGACTGTTCCCTGACCTGTAAAACACTGGGAGTTAGAGGATATGACTTAAACACTTTCCTGTCCCATCGATGTTTTTATCCATATTTGAAATGCTAGAGAACTGCTCCACTCTCACCTGTTGCTGTACACGTTCGTCCGTTTCCATGGAAACCCGTTGGGCAGGGTCCACAGGCGAACCCTGCGGAGACGTGGGTGCTGTCAAAACACTGAACCCCCGGGTGACACGGCCTCCTGCTGCACGGCGACGGGCCCGAGAGTTTGGGCCTCAGGAAAAACTGCGGGACTCTCGCTTGTGTGGTTACAACTTTCGCCGTGGACTCCGTGTTACCTTGGAGACGAAAAGGATGCAAGAAGCTATAACTGGACGACAAGAGTTTACTTGTTTTCCCATAAAAGGAACACAACCAAAACAAATTTGAATATTGTCTGAGTAGTCAAAACTGTGATCTGTGCCATTGAGATCCAGTTTTGTATATATCCTAAAAATCACATAATCCCACATCAATAGATCTGTTGCCATAAACACATCCGCTGCTGAAAATAAATCCCCAATAAACACATTTCTATGTTTAAGTATTTGCCAAAAAATACAGTGTCCAGGTGTTAAAGGAATTCTTTTAAGAAACTATATGTTTGACCCATTTTTAAGCTTTTATTTCTTTAGTAGGAACTCTGAGTTTGGAGCTGAGAGCTGGAGATAGTTTTGAGAGAAATTAAACTATTGCTTTTCAAAATAAAATCTGAGAAAGAGGACTCACGAGTGCAGTTTCTTCCATCGCCGGTGAATCCCTGTGGACAGACGCCACAGACGAAGGAGCCCAGCGTGTTGTTACAGCTCGCTCCAGGGAAACAAGGCTGAGAGACGCACTCGTCCAGATCTTCTCTACACGTACGGCCTGAAAACACAGGAAACACAAAGCTGCTTAATGTGGAAATATTCTATTACTTACCCCCAAAAAACTATAAACCACGGTTCAAATATTACAAATGAAAGGAAAATAGGTGTGAAGTATACAAACAAACAACAAAAACATATATGTACGAAGAGTTAACAGCTGTTTTTCAACATTCACTCCCAGAAAACACTCATACAACAGTAAATCCTGCAGATCTAAGGCCACCACTTAATGAAAGCGTGGCCCTGCACAAAGGAATCCACTGTAAGATGCGTACCTGTCATCCCTGCTGGGCAGACACAGGAGAAGGAGTCTGGTCCGTCCATGCAGCGACCCAGTCTGCAGGGGTTGGGTTTACAATCATCGATATCCACCCCACACCTTTCCCCTTTGAATCCACTGGGACACACACACACGTATTCTCCGCTGCCGACAGGGAGGTTGACGTTGGGAACGCAGGAAGCTCCGTTTAGACATTCACAGGATCGCACAGACACCTGGGAGAAACAGAGAATACTGTCTTATATGCACTGCTTTTTATTTGATTCATTATTTGGACTTCAGTCTCCCTGCGTTACGATGTAGAAATTATGTTTTTGTAGATCAGTGTATTACACACGTGTGGTGTTTAGAGTTTCTGGACACTCAGGCAGGTGTATGGACGTACACGGGACAAACCAAAAGATGGAAAGCAGCATTGGTTGTGAAATCAAATTCAATAATGAAAAAAAACAAGTAAACAAATGAACAAACATACTAATAAGCAAACAAGAAGACTTTAAATTATCAGTTTCTATCAAAACAAAAAGAAGAGAGAGTTTCTTGACGTCTTTAAACTTGATTCTACTTACTTTTCTCATATTTTGTCACATTTTCAGTGTTAACAATGTTCAGAGAATCAATATGTGGTGTGAAGTAAGGAATTGTGACACAGCACCTTCAGTAGAAATAACATGTCCTCAGCTCCTTCTAGTGGCCGGCGGCAGTAAAACAACAGAGAGCAAAAGGCTGTGGACTCGTTTGTTGCTTTTGAAATCACAGACATTTTACTGACCAGCCAAAAAAAGTAAATGTGTTTTAGACTTTCAAAATGTCTTTAAAAAGTCAAAGCATGGCGAGCGGTACCTGCACAGACGCTGTGGTCTCCGTGTCACAGTCGTCCATCATAGAGAAGTAAAAGGTCTGTGTGCCTGAGGTCTCGGCTGAGGCCGTCCACATCAGCAGACCAGCCGGAGACAGAGACGCTCCCTCAGGACCTGATATCAGGCTGAAGCTGAAGCCCTCAGAGTCCTGAGCTCGGAGCTGGTACATGAAGTTCTCACCCTGGAAGGAGCGAAGATGAAACGGCGGCGGCTGCAGCACCGGAGGCTTGTTCTCTGACGGGGAAATACAACGGAGGGGAAAGATTACTACCAAATTACGTCAAACCTGCAAGATGGCGACATCCGAATCTGTGATATTTTAGCTTCAACGGGAGGAAGTGGAGATGCTTCATCCATCTTTGTTCACATTCTGTGGTAAAAACGTGAGCTGTGGTGTTTTTTTATTGTTTTAAAAAAGAGGAAACAGAAATCATTGCTTCTCTCGTCTTTCTCTAAACTCTCAAACATCAGTAGTAACCTCAAACAGCCAGAACAGGTCCAACTCAACCTTTTAAAGTATAAATGAATAATTGATTAAATGCATGAATGATCAAACGAGTGAATGACAGTGTATATATATCAAGGAGCTGATAAAATCCGCCTGACCAATAATCAGCACCTTGCCCTGTCAGCATTTATCCTCTAACTCCTGTGAAGCCGACGGTGGATTTTCCCTGTGAAGGGAGCAGAGCAGCGTTTGACCTACTTTAAAGTTGAAGAAGTAAAGTTGGTCTAGAAAGTGTAACAATGAGGTGAGCTCTTCTGTCGGCGCCGGGGGACTGAAGCAACTTCAATGGTTCCAATCTGCACAGAGCTGCTGACAAATTATCCAAACAGCCCTGAGCGGCCAGCGACCACAAAACACACCGTGATGGCGATCCGGCCTCGGCTCCACCGAGGAAGTTCAAAAAGTTTTACATCACCTGGGGTTTGGTTTGGACTTTCTCTCTCTCGGCTGTTCGATCTGAACGAACCTATGAGACTAAACAGATTAGGGACACGGACGTGTTTGTGCACGTACTCTCTGCTATAGACCATGTGTGTTTGGACGAGTCGGGCCGGCACGTGAGGCAGGGGCTGCTGGGATTGGACTCTCCCTCACTGTAACACAGGCCGTCAATGTTGCAGGTTTTCTCCTGGGAAGCAAAACAATATATTATTATATAAATATATAAAAACACACATGTTCTGTGTTTCTTTCTCGGAGACAAACTGCCTCTGGTAACTTGAAACATGATGTTTAGAGGCCACTTAACAAACATTACAGCCCCGGCCTCCCTCGGGGGGCCACACAGGTTCAAATGTGAAACATGCACAGAACATGAAAAACCAAACACATTCTGTTTCCTGTGTTTATGAAAACCTCACACATTCCGCAAAACACTAAATCACAGCCCGATCGGTGAATGTGCTGCTACAAGTTACAGCTAAAGCAGAAAACAAGGCTGTAATAACAAGATGACGTCTCCAAAATATATGCAGAAATCTCAAAACACAGTAAAAATCTACTTGTTGAGGATGATGTGGTTAAAGGACAAAGACTAACAGACAATCTTTAGCCATGCTTCTGACGTGTTACCCTCAGGGTGCAGAGGACTTCAGAGTTCAGGCTGCAGATGTGACAGGCTCCGTCGTACAGAGTCAGGATCTTCGCGTTGCTGTAGCTGTAGCCGTCATTGGACACCTGCCGTCAGAGGGAAGATGATAAACTGGGAAAATGCATTAAGCAAATAAACTGAACTACAATCATTCAGACGGGCTCATTCTCAACCACTCAAATATTGACAAGAAGATGAACTGAGGATCCTGTCGTCCTGCAACAGTCGTCAGAGATAAATGTTCTTATGATATGTAACAAATCTAATGACAGACACTAGTTTGTCTTATGCACACAATTAAATATACTCATTCAAAATGCTGAGAGAAAAACTTTCCGCAACTGAGGCCAGAAACTGAAAACTACACAAAATGTCACATCTGTCTGCTTCCACTTGCTCCACTGCAGATTTACTGTGGGAGCTTCCATTACTATAGATCCTGCACAGAGAGAATAAGAGAATAAAACACTGTTAGCTTCCCTGTGCATTACAGAAACTAACTTTGATCTGCCAGCGGGCGAGAGGTCTGTTCATCTCCGTCTCCTGGTCCAGGCCTGCGAGATTTCCGTTGACCTCCAGGGGGAGTGCACACTCCAGGGCCGTCACATCCAGAAAGGTGGCTAGTACAAACTGGGGCTCGTCCAGGATCCAGTCTCCATCCACAAACTGGACAAGAGACACAGGAGAGAAAAGAGAGAGAGAGAGAGACATCAGAGATGACACCAGGAAAGACACGGGGAATGAAGTGGGGTTCGGTCGTAAGACAGCAAATCAATTGTCAGTGTTAGATTGGTTCAGATCACCAGCTTGTAAACTACAGATAATTAGCTACACCTCCACTGAGATACCCCTCGAACAGTTAAAACAAAATCCATGCACAGGATATCATAGAAAAATAAACAGACACAAGCAGGACAAGTACCTTTTCTTGAACAAACTCACACTTGAGCTCGTACGAGTCCTTGAAGCCTTGACCGTAGACCTGGACGGTGGAGCAGTCTCCCTGTCGCACATCACACAGACCCTCCTTCTCCAGCTCGGTGATCTCTGGGATCTGGTCTTCACAACATCAACGACAAAGAGTCAAGACGAGTGGAGACTACTGCAGTCATACGTCTGTCACCATAGAAGTCAAGGGGAAGCTAGACGTGTGCATGCAACTGTCACATGAACGACAACAAGGCTGGAAACAGAGATAACTTCAATTGTTGATCTTGTGTTGGTGCAGTTCAAGAAAATAACATATAAACTAAAGTTTTTAACCTAAATCTACGAGCCTGAAGAAGCAGCTTGGTTTTATTACCTGCACCAAGGAGACTATGTTTACCTCTGTCTGTTTGTTTGTTTGTTTTTCAGCAGGATGACGTAGAAACTATATAACGCATTTCCAAGAAAATTGGTAGACGGATGGGAAAAGGCCCGAGAGAAAACCTGTGGAAAAATAGCCAATCTAGGATTTCTTTATCACTTTGTTTAACGTATTGAGATATGTCTTGTTTTTTGGACATTTTCTCCAACTTCCCAGTGAAGAATTAATGGATCTAGATGAAAAGAAAGCAGCACAATTAAGGGGACTGAAATCTTTGAGTCTGTGTAATTTGGTGCAGATTCTTAAGAGTCAGAATTTAGTGGATTTTCAATGGAAAGTCGTTTTTTCAGCCAGTTACAAACCTGCTACTTAGACCAACGTGTAGCTGAGATACTGTGGATTCACTTGGCTTAGCTGTAGGGCTTGATTGATTCTAAGGGCCTTGGCAGAGTGAGCGCTCTCCTTCTCCACAGATATATTTCTAGCTACTGTGATGTCTCCCTTTGGATCTTTTTCTAAATCACCTCAGATATATCTTTGGCATTTCTGTACCTGAATACTTCTTTATCAATAAGTTAAAACTAGCTGATAAGAGCTTCAGTATTGACTTTGTGTTGGTGTGTGTTTCGTATGTTACCAGACAGCACACTGCAATCGTAGGACCCAAACCCTGGGAAGCACACACAACCCCATTCCGAGCACTGTCCGTTCCCATTGCACAGACTGGGACACTTGAGGGCGGCCAGAACATCCTGATGCTCCTTCTCTCTCCTCTTCTCCTCCACCAGCCTCCTCTCACACTCGTTCTCCAGCAGCGGCAACGTTGCGTTCAGCCACGACGGCTCGTCCTTCAGCTGCAGGTCGGTAACGCACATCACCACCACGTGGTCCATCAGGGACCTTTCTATCAGGCGCCCGCAGCCTATCACGATGCTCGCTTGTGCCACAGCCCTCTGGCACTGAGCCCGGGCCTGAGGCTCAGTGAGGCCAGAGGGTGTGGGCCACGTTGGGGAAGAGTCCAGGTGAGCTGCTGGTTCGTGGTCTTCAGGGAAGAAGTAGGTAAATCCCTCTAAGTCCGACTGGCTGAGGCTTTGGTGCGGGGAGTTGGAAATGTAACGGTGGGCCTGCCGCCTCCCTCTGAGCTGCTGACTCTGGGACGAGGTCACAGACTCGTCCCTGGAAGCTCTGAAGTGGGAGCCAATACCGTGATCGTGGGCTTGTTGACCCGGAGGGAGCATCTGTCTTTCGTTGCCTTTGAGTAGCTCCACTGAGCCGATGTACTCGGCCGTGACGTCCAGAGTGGGGATGACGCTGAGGACATGCACGTTGCCGTGATGAGAGCAGGTGGGGTCAGGGGCTGTGGCCGTTTGCAATCGAGCCCTGGAGGACGCCAGGCGGGGCTCTGCCTGACAGGTACAGTACTTGCGGGGGCTCGGTGCACTCAGATGGGACGGCAGGGTGTCGAACAGGCTGCTTCCTGGAGGGAGTCTGACAGAGGAGGAATACAAAGAACAAGATGTCAGTGAAGAGGAAAGAGAGTCACAGAAACTCCTGCTCAGACATCCTAAAAAAAACTGACCTCCATTCGGAGATAAAAGCTTCCAGATCCCTCAGTGTGGCGCCCCCTGCTGCGTGGAAGTCATTGTCCGACTGTCCGTCGTAGGTCCCACACAGACCCTCAGTGTGACCCCGATCGGACCCGGGGGCCCTCACTGTCAGACTCATCCCCCAGTCGGACACGTCCGCACGGACAAACGCTCCAGATGAGAAGGTCATCTGGAGACAACATGGACACGAGAGATCATCCTCAGAGTTTGAGTGCAGAGAAGGTCAAAGTAACAGTTAGATGAGCCGTATATATTTATATTAAATCTAGAAGTGCTCTGGAAGTTGGCAGGAATGTACGTGGGTGTGAAAGTGTGTGAATGTTGCTCTAACTCACAGTGACTTTTCGTCCCTGGTAGGACTCCGTGATGCGAATGCCGCTCTTGCTCAGGTCTCGGTTCTTCACAGACAGATGAGGTTTGGTTTCCCCCAGTTCCCCGTTGCACATGTCAAAAGCAATGACATCGCCGCCGTCCCTCGCCACGAAGCCGCACACGCACGAGGCGGCGTGCACCACGCTGCCGCACTCCCACTGACGCACGTGGACCTCGAACGGCCAGAAGCTGCTCTTGTACAGAACAAAGGTGCCGATTTGGTAACTCTCATAGTATCTGTACGGAAGGAAAACACAGGTTCCTGTCATTAGATCATATTAGATATTTGATAAGTGCGATTTAAAAATGTCACGTTATGTTAAACTGCGATTAAATACATGATGTTCCCTGATTAACTGCTTAAGACACTGAAGTACCTGCCATCAAATGTGATCATGTGAGGATCAGTGAAGGAGTAGCAGTAGGCCGAGGGAACGTCCTTCACTGTGATCTGAAAACGAGAGATCAGTTAAAATATAATAACTTCTACAGATGCAGCAGCTATCGACAGTCTGGTGTATTCACCTCAACGGGTTCTGGTGAGTATCCGTTCCACAGGAAGTTCTGCGTGACGATGGGTTTCACGGAGATCTGAGTTGTCCTGTTTCCGTCTTTGACAAAGTCCGTGACGGGGCTGAAGTGGATCAGAGCTCGGCTACAGACCCCGACTCTGCAGGGGCCACGGGGCAGATCCACCACACAGGAGGACAGGGACACATCCGCACCCAGCCACCCCCCATCTGCAACATATGTCATTTTTATACATGGATCATTTCAACTAACCCACACTTTGTCAGCTGTTATTGAGATTTGTAAAGATACAGTGAAATAAAGTGACTCCACAGCCCTGTTTTTATTGACCTGTGCAAATAGGAAAATCATTTTTAAATATATCAACCTGTACAAAGGAGAGGGTAGCTTCAATTTACACATGCAAGGTGCATACAGCAGCAGATCGAACACATCTAACACGTCAGTGGGCAAAGCATATTCATCTAAAGCAAAATACTGTATGTGGAGAGTTTTTCTGCTTTATTTCTCTCTGCTTCTCCTCAGTTACTTAAGATTTATTCATTTTCCAAAATGAAAATTCAGGCAAATGGTAGCAAATTACTTTTTTCACTTTGCCAACATGTGTTTATCCTCGTCATTAAACCCGAGTTACTCCCTGATTTTGTTTACTTCTGCAAAAAGGCAAGGATTCACTGTTTCGACTTCTCAATCCCCATTTTAAAAACAGCCTCTACTAGACTGGAACGTATAGTCTTCTGCAGACTGGCTTATTATGGGACCTGTTTCCAGACCCTCTCAGGACCAATAAGCAGCCTTTATGTGCTCAGACAGTTCTCACCTTGGCTGCTGGTGCTGAGCTGCAGCCACAGAGCGCACTGCTGTGAGGGGGAGGACGTCTCTTCCACACACGGGACAGGAACCGTGCTCTCCACCACCAGCTCGTACAGCTTCCCGTCCTCAGACACGACGCTCAGCTCCGGTATCAGCTGCACGTTGTCAAAGAGGAATGTCAGCAAATATATACATAAACACTTTATCACTGGGAATAGAGTAATATCTTAGAGAACCAAATAGATATACATATCACCACACAAAGAGATAAATACTCTATAGCCATGCTGACTCACATATTGTTCATTAAGACTCAACACACACAGTTTTTAAAGTTCAGATTACTGGGATTTACCCTAATCCCAGCAAAGAACTCCCGACTTTCCACTGAAGCTCCGCGGACGTCTGGAGACTCCAAGAAGAAACTGGAACAGGAGCAGTAAATCTGAGGGAAGGAAGGAAAGAGAGGAAGATTCACTTGTTTGTCTTTCTTTTAAAGTAATGTACATACCATCAATTCTCTTTTCTTTATCAGTGTGACTACGGTGTCCACCTGTCAGTGATAAACTTAATCAAGGTCATATTAGGACGATATAAGAAACATACAGTAAGGAAGAAAATGTAAAAACATCCAGGATGAATAAAAGGGTTTTATAGTTTTAGTTCCAGATCACACAGACGAGCAGCGAACACTAAAAACGACATGTTGACAGATTTCAATAATAGCTCCAGTCTCTGCTGCCTTAAAACTCCAGGAGCCACATACTTGATGTATTTCCAGAGGATGGAAAGTCAAGTTGTAGGAATGTTTCATTCAGACTGTTTTTAAACATTCAATCTAACAACTTTCAAATATGTGTCTGTCCGGCTGTTTTTAGTCCAGATGTGGGGGTAACGTTAACCTTTATAAGTCTTAGGACATTTGTAAGTCCAGGACCTGGTTAAAACATATTTAAATCATTTTATTTTGGGCCTAAAGCTGATAAACTACAGTTCTTCTAGAATCCAACCAGGGCCCCACGAAGTAAAGCACCGCGGCCCAGCGTCAGACCTTGTCCCCCAGGCGGAGGTTGAACCCGTCCAGCTCGATGAAGGCCGAGGTCTGGATGGTGGTCTCCTGCTTCAGCTCGTCCTTCCTGCCCTCAGGGGACAGACGGGACCAGGCCACCACGAAGCCCAGGGAGCTGCTGGAGCTGCTGGAGCTGCTGGAGCTGTTGGAGCTGCTGTCGAAGCTGCACTTGAGGTAAACGGTGTTACCGCTGACCTCCGACACGATCACAGGCTCTGAGGGAGAGGGAGGCTGCTCGGCTGAGAGAGACGAGGGAGAAAGAGCAGGAGGAGGATTTTAATACTTACAAGGGTTTGATCACGTCTGGAAATGCTAATTTAACATCCTCATTAATGTTCACCTAGTGATGGATGGATGGATAGAAAGAGAGATAGAAATGTAGGCATCCAGCAGCTTATTACAACTGAAAAGTACTAAACCTTATATATATATAAACTTTTAACATCTCTTTTAAACATTTTCTTGTTATATTGCTTTTAACTGGGGTTTTGTTCATTTCGTTGCTTTATTTCATCCATTGTCTCGCTTTGACTTGTTCAAATTTGTAATTGCGCTGCATGAATCTTCTGTTTTTATGTCAATGAAGCACTTTGTAAACCTTTTTTTGAAAAGTGCTTTAAAAATTAAGCACATTATTATATCATGATCATAATCTCAGTCCCAGCAGAGGAGGTGAAGCTCTTCTGCTGAAAGCCCCGTCCATAAAAAAAACTGTTTTCATAGTTTGGTGGTGGAAGAACTTGACTGGGTTGTCATCTCCCTCTAATTAAACCTCCCTCCTCCACCTCTGCCAGCTTCCTCAAACCTGCCCTGGCATAACTCCTGGCCCGGCCGAGGGGCCGTCGCCATGGAGACGAGGCCCAGCAGACCCCGGGACACATGCTCAGCTCATTAAGAGGAGCGGTGAGGGGGCCGGCGGTGCATTCCTGACCACATGGCAACTCCCCGACCTCCTGATTGTTTTGCTGTTTGACCTAACACGAGGAGACAAGCGTCGGCCATAAACAACACAGCAGGATCCTCACTTTTACATGTTCCATCCACGTCCACCTCGTCGGGGCCACAGGTCAGCGACGCCGTGGGTGAAGTGTCTGACATCTCTGTTGGATAGATCGAGCGGTGGGGCAATAACAGTGAGTTGTAAATCAACATTATTAACACACTCGATTGCTGGTCGAGGGAAAGTAGGAAGTCCTAAACGGCAGGTTGAGTTGACCGACCTTGAGCGCAGTATCCCATGCAGCCCTGTGTGGGCTGCAGCAGGTAGACGTAGAAGTCTCCACAGTTACGCACCGTCACCGGGATGCGGAACAGGCAGCAGTCTTTGCTGCTGCTCGGGAAGAACTGCCAGGCGGCGCAGGCCGTCAGCTGCCGGAGCTCCAGCGGCCCGGGCAGGGACTCACCGTCACGCAGGGACAGCCACACCGGGGCCTGGGTCCCACAGTGGTTCACCTGGAAGTTCACACAGAGACAAAGGAGGGAAGAATCAAAGTATCCAAATATCCAAAACATCTAGAAAGGGTTAAAGGTCTGGATATGTGTTTGAAACTTCTCGCATTCAAATCCTTGGTCGGCACAAATCCGGCCACTTATCCGCCATCATCGTAAAAAGACGACGCCTTATTATGCATCACATGTCCACAGCTCGTCTCTTCCCACTCCTGCAGGGATCCATCACCCACGGGGAGCGGTGATCCCCTGGGAAGGCAAGAGAGCGGCTGACACTTCAGATGGATCCCACAGGCTCCTCTCAGCGGGCCGCTCGCAGGAAACGAGACACATTCCAGCTCTCCTTCACAAATATATGTACACACACTCACCAACAACCTGACAACAAAGTCAAATGTGTCCACACTTGCACAATCTAAACACAACCACTTTGTTTTGCGACACTTAGACAATCACAGCTGATCACAGATGTGTCTGCAGAGGTTTCACAGACTGATGAGTTGGTGTTTGAAATTAAAAGCATCATAGATCAACACTTTGTATTTATCACCTCTGGACGTCACCACATGATTCTACGAGGAGACAAAATGAAAACTGCCCAATTTCAGGGGTCATGAGAAATGTATGACCTTCAACCAAGGTCACAGTCATCACATAGTTACGAGACATCGAGTCACCTGAAGTAAGACTTGAGGGATGTGAAATCTTGCATTACATTAAAAACCCTGATGCAACTGTTGCTTGACAACTTTATTAAACGTGGCAACTATTCTGAAGATCCATTAATCAGTTGATCTGAGCAAATATCAAAACTATACAACGAGCTACAGGTTCTGTTTTGGTTCCAGATGTGAACTTGTGGTTTTTCTTAGTCTTATATAATCATAAACTAAAAAACTTTGGGTTTTGATCAAATAAAACAAGACAACTGAAGTCGTCACCTTAGAAATTCAATGACACATTCAGTAAAATATTAGATTCAAATAACTAGATTCAAAAACCTTCTGCCCCACATGACATAAAATGAACAGAAATGTTAAACATCACAAAATACGTTTTGTATTATTGTTGCATCTGGTTCGATCCCAAGTGGACAGCTCCTAGTTTAGATCGACCTCAGCAGCATCGAGATCCGATCACTCGAGCATCTTTTAGCAGCGTGTGAACGACCTGAAGGACTTAAAGGACCGAGATCCTCCGGGTGAGAGTAACTCACTCATTCACAAAGACAATTCATACAAATCTCATGTCCACGACGTCTGACACCTTTTACAAGTGTGTCGAATATCTGAGGCAATTTGGTTTTCAAGGAAAATGCCAAGAAATAGACAAGATCTGATTTCCTGATTTCTCCTTTTAGACAAGTGGAACTCGGAGCTGTCCACTTCAGATCACCAGGTTTGAACAGCGCCTGCGTCCTTGAAAGACATTTTTACAGAAACGGTCATTTACCTCCACGCACTGAGTGGGCATGCTGGCTGGCTTGTCAAAAATCTGAAACTGGTACCAGCCCGGAGTGAGGGAGTGGTCGCAGATGAAGTCCTGCAGGGCCGACTGCTGCAGCCAGCTGGAGCTGAAGGTGGTGCTGCGGTAGGGGTTCTGGAGGATGGAGTGCCCCCCCGGTGCACATTCAGGAGGGAGCGCTGCGAGCAGAGCCAGAGAGAGAGACAGAGAGAGAGAGAGAGAGAGAGAGACAGAGAGAGAGAGAGAGAGAGAGAGAGAGAGACACTGGATTCACATGATCTCAGAGTCACATTAGTGCCAGTTACATGTTCCTAAACCTATTTGTTATCATGCAGACTTAAAACCACTTTTAAATCAGCTGGATCTGAATTTCTATTTATATAGATATCAGTTCTTCAAACATTTTCATCAAAATACATGAATTACTCCCTGGGAAATTGGTGAAATGTCCAAATATGTATTATTTAGAAGTTTCCTGGAAATTGATTTAGTCGTTTTTTGCCTAATTCTGCTGACAAACTAACAAACGATCAAACAAACTAACCAACAAACAAACAAACTAACTAACAAACAAACAAAGCATCAAACAAACTGATGAAACATAACCTTCAACAAAGGTGTTGTGGGAAAACATGACACAAACAGCAAGACATGTAAAAAAAAATTGTAACTGCTCATGCTCATGGATCGCAGCTAATTTATCATTTATAGTATTAATTTGAAATAAAGCTTTTGGTTTTACTGTAAATCTCCAGGAACAGGTCACCTGTGTTTTTACTGTGCGAGTCAGGGAAATGTGTCATTTAAAACTAAAGATCAGCAAGAGGACCGGTGATTAAGGAGGAGACGGAGACGGAGACAGGTTTCGAGTAGAGACCAGGGACCATCAGAACATTCGACCACAAACGTGAGAGCAGAGGGAAAGAACCCCCCCCGAGCTGTCACCAGGAGAGAGGGAGCAGAGCGGTGTCTGACTCTCATGGCCCTGACCTCAGAGGTCAAGTGAAAGGTGACACCGGGACTGAGTCTGAGGTGAACTGACACAGAGACGCTGAAGGAACATGACAGGAGCTGTCAGAGCCGAGCTGTCCACACACGTCCATCCCTCGTCCGTCCCTCACCCGTCCCTCATCCCTCCATCTGGACCTGGTCGGCTTCACCTGACTCTACAGAACCAGGTGGGTGAAGAGAAAGTGAACTCCTCTGTTTTCAGAACATGACTGAGACCATGAGACTGGAGCTGCGTGGCCTTGGAGGACAGCGACGTGATGGACGAGGGAAGAGGGTCAGCTTCTATTTGGCACAGAACCAGATCCTACCTGAGGCTTCATCTTCCTCATTCTGATCAAGACCCGAGGGGATTCGATCAGATTCTACATCTCATATTTGGTTCAATTCTTTTAAACTGAAGAGAAATGAATTCAACATGAACACCAGAGGAAAAAAAATACAAGGAGAAGTTTGCGGAAAAAAAATACAAGGAAACGGTGCGTAAAGGGTTTGAAACGTACCTGTCTGAGCGCGCAGTGCGTGAGGAAGGAAAAACACAACGCAGGGCAGAAGTTTCACGAGCGTTTCGAGCTTCATCTTCCCGCAGAGACCAGACGTCCACAGAAACAAACACCCGGAGCGAGAGGAGCGAGAGGACTCACTCCGTTTGAAACCCCCCGGAAAAGAGGAAGGACGCAGGGTGGAACCCGGAGTTTGTCTTTGTGGAGGTTTGCAGGAGCTGATCGGAGGCGCCGGGCTGCAGCGGCTGACCTCACTCTGCCTGCAGGCTGCAGCATCACAGTTAGGAGGGGCGACATGACCCGGACCTCCGGAACCTCTGCACACATCTGCACACATCTGCACACATCTGCCCCCGAGCTGCAGGACTCGGGGCAGAGGAGAGCAGAAGACACCGAACAGTCATCATCCAAAGTGTTTCTGAGAAGCAGGAATCTGTCTGTTTGAGTTTTATATTCACTTTTTATTATCATGTACATTTATTTAATATATTGGAGACAGTGTCAGGGAAACACAAAACACAAAGCAGTGTAAATACATATAGAGATAAATAGATTAATAAACCAAATTCATTACCACCCACTTTAAGAACACAAATATATAAATACATATTATTAATTAATACATGTATGATGTAACTTAAAAACCAATCACTCATATTTTCAGTATTCATGTCAGTGTTGCATGATTTTGATGATTTCTTGTATTTCTTTCATTTCTTATTTAGTTATAGTTTGATCTTGTTTCTCTCTCTTTTGGTCTCAGGTTGTAACTTTTGTCTGTTTTTCTTTTTGTCCACTTTGTTCCCTTGTTGTTGAGATGATGCATCTAAAGAGAATCATCCCATGACAATATATTTTAAAATAATAATAAAAAATCCATGTCATGTGCATATTGAATGAATATTACACACCACTCATATTGGATTCATATTTCTGCTTCTATAATCTTAATAAAATCGTTTTCCCTTTGTTACTCACTTGCTCTTTCAGCAACAAAGTGAATCGACCACATATTGTGACCTCACTTCCTTTACAACAGCATCAATCCATCTCAGAAAAGCTTCAGTTCACCTGCTGCTGTGGATTCAGGTTCATGTGACGTCAGCCTGACACGAGGCTGAGATCAGGACTTTGTGAGGACGAGACATCAGATCAGACGCCTCTGAAATAAAGATCTCAAGTGCCTAAAACTTAAGTTTACAGAATATTATATATGCAGAGAAATTAGTATCACATCACTTTCCACACAGTATGTACAGAAAATGACTTATTTGTTCAGCAAATTAAAATAAAACGAACCAAACCTTGATTTCTCTCTTTCTGAAGATGGAAAACAAAGTGGACTGATGTTTTAATCATGGAGGTTCACGTCTGGCCAGTCAGTGATATTTCATTAGTCACCAGCCAAACCACTAAACCAGATGCTCCACATGCTGCAGTTTTCAGGGAAGCGGCGTCAGCCAAAGAGTTTGGACGAGTCAGATCTCACATTCACATTCATGCCCTGTTTCCATTCTCACGCTTTAACTGCAGCCGAGCTGCGGATGTGGGCTTTTCACTGGCAGGAGCCGGTTGTTCTGTCAAGGACCTGAAACTCATCTGCACAGGAGAAGAAATGGGATCTGGAGGAAGTGATGGATCAATTCGAACCGATTCAAGCATTTGAGAGGAATTTTTAAAAAAGTCGTCAGTTAAATGTTGAGAAATAGGAGATGCTGCAGATACAGGCTTTTCTGCAACAAAGTGATGTTTCATACATTTAACATCTACGGGGAAGAGTTGTGCTCTAATTCATTAGTTCTGTGTCGGTTCTCTTGCTGTGATTCTGATCCTGCACTGGTTTATCATGATGTGCAGACAATGCTTTTAAGAGGCTGATAACAAACTAGAACCTCCACCAAGGCCCAACAGTCTCAATATTAAATCCACATTCATAGATTTCAGTCCCTTAAATGTGCCAGAGATTCTTCATCAGGATCCTTGAATTATTTCCTGTGAAAATGTTAAAAAAAACATTATCTCCCAATGTGGAAGAAAATGAAAAACATATTCCAGGATCTGACCCCTGAGGTTGAATGACTTCCTTCCTGACCCACATCGAACATTTTTGTGTGATCTTGCTCACAAACAGTCAAACAAACAATCAAACATACAAACTAACCAACAAATAGAGTTGTTGAAAACCTCCTTGGTGGAGACAATGAAGAATAAACAATAATAAACGTGTTATGTCTGACCTGAAGTGCTGAACCCAAAGATACACAATTTACCATGATTAGCACAAAATGCTCATATTTGTATTAAAATGCACATTTCAGATTGTTTTTCTGTCTCAGAGTTAGTGACCTGTGTGAGATGATTATGTTTATTAAACTCTACAGGACTGAGAACTCATTTTTAAAAGTATAAGCAGGACGACTGTTTTTGAGGTGAATCTAATGGTTACAATAAACTGTAAAGTTTCTGTAAAGTCAGTGAGACAATCTTCTGTGATTAATGATGAGTAAAGCGTCTGCAGATCTGAAGTCCAAGCGATGGGAGGCTGACAGCTGTGCAGGTCGTAGACTGATCCCCTGTCTGTGGAATACGAAGGTGCCTGACTGTCTTGTTGAGACGCTCATGTGTTCGACTCCCAGGCGGAGGAGGGATATACAACCCCTCCCTCGTAAATCTCCGAGACCATCGACCTGGTGAGAGCCTGGAATAACCATCAGGTACAAAACCCACTTTCCTCCTCGTCCATCTGCCGACTCCTCGTCTTACACAACCGGCAATTAAACCTCCATCGGCCTCTCGGCAGGGAAAACACCAGCTCTGTGTCGAGCAGACGTTTACGTTACATGTACGAGTTTGTACCTTAAGGAGCAAGAAAAGTGCTGAACAAAGAGGATCACGGTTAATCTATCAGCTCATTTCGTGTTATTTATTTCTTGTAGGAGAAATGGCAGCAGCACAGTGGCCCTGTGGGAAATGTGATGCCAGGAGAGCAACCTGTATAAAACCTCCACCACTGCACAGAGTCGCACAATTTAAACATCTACAGGTGAACATGAGGAGTCTGAACCATGTTCTACAGCAGACTCACAAAGTTTTTCAGCCCACAAACCCAAAACAATCGAGATGTGCACACGTCACAGTGTTTCCTGTGGTTCTGTAAACCGACCTGCTGCAACTGATGGTGTCGCTCATCTGTCGTGATCACCTCAGGAGTCACGTGGAGACAAAGGAAATTTAAAGACTTGCTCTCCAGTTATTTCACAGAAATTCACTGTATTCTTTATTTTTTTTAAATATGCTCTATCTTGCAATGTTTAAAGAATGATAACAAGTTCCTGGATCTGCCCCTTTGTCCTAATCTGAGCCAACGGGGGAGAGTTTGCAGTTTGTATTTTCTCGGTGCTGCAGAGGCGTCGGCTTTGTGTTTTGTTTCCGTGAGAGAACAAATGTGACCCGAGAGCAGCTGGGTCATGACACCAGCTATTTCTGCCTCCACCCCCCAAAGAGTCACATAGAAGTGAATAACTGAAGAGTGTAACGGACCCAGAGAGAGTTAGAGCGGAGGAGGTTCTTCTGACTGATGCAGAAATACTTGCAAACACACACAGAAGCATCAATAGACTAATATGCAGGACGTGTCTGTTGTGTGTTGTTTCTCAACGATCATCAGATCTTCTCATTAAATTTAAATCAAAAACGAGTTCGATGTTTTGTGTTTTCGTTCTCATGAAACCTCTGAGGGACAAGTATCCTCCACCTCTTCCAAGGGGATCATGTTTTCAGTTATTTTGATTATTTGTTGGTTTGTTTCTTAGCACGATTACGCAAAAACTTTTTCTATCTATTATATTCTATTATTATCCCATTTAGGGTTCAGTGTCTTGCTCAAGGACACTTCCGCATAACTGGAGGAGCCCGGGATCAAACCCAGGAGCCCGGGACGACCTTCCAGTTGGTGGACGACACGCTCTACCTCTTCTCTCGCCTCGTTCACCCAACATGAAGTTCACATGCAGTTTTCCAAGCTGCAGCTCTGAAGAGATGCAGTGTTTGTTTTCACTTTGCAAATCGTTGCAGTCCAGTGATGTTTTCAGCTGTGATTTTGTCTTTATCAGCATCTTTAAAAATGATTTATCACAAGTTGTTGTGGCAGTTTGAGGTAAAAGTGGTTCTTCTGAACTCACAGTACACGTGTTTCCATATTTATTACATGTCGTTCCTTTTATTCAGAGGTTTGATTTACAGTCTTTCTCCTCCTCTATCAGAGACAGGATGAAAGTAGAGAGGAAAAAGAACGAGGAGCGTCCGATGGGGCGAGACGGGCGGCGACTTGAGAATCGTTTCTTCCCTCAGCGACGATGCTGGAACAACAGTAAAACCAGATGGAGGTCCTGACACACAGTCAGAGGCTGGAGAGGAACAGAAGAAAGTCCAGAGACCAGACCAGTAGCTTCCTCAGCTCATCCCCTGGATAATGTTTCAGCTCGTGTCTATTTCCTCCAGCAGTCGCAGAGCCATAACTTACAAGCCTCCCCGTGTAACAGGGTGATTTATGTGCAGTACTTTTTCTTTTAGTGTCCAAACAACGATGCAATTAAGCTCCATCACGGTGCCGGAGTGACACCGAGACGCGTCTGAGGCTCGACGGCAACATCTCTGCCTGTCAGCTCCGACTCAAGGCTCCTGTAATCGTTGGAGCTGTAAACGTCACCGGCTACAACGGCAGAAGTTTCTCAGACGCGGCGCTGAGGGGCCGGAGGTTGAGAGGAGCCTCCGAAGGTGGCGGCTCCTGGTTTTTTACAGGGGCAGCGAGGTCAGCTCCTTCACAGGCGCAATTTGTGTCGCGGCTCCGGTTTCTCGTTGCCTTTTCCCCCTGGTGTCAGCTGTCAGAACAAAGATGTCCCCCCCCTTACTGTCGGCTCCTGTAACTCACAGCTGTGACCTCTGATGCTACAGTTTTGAGAAAACTTCAGACGATTCTTTATGATATGAAACTATGATGAAACATCAATGAAAAGTTTTTACGATTTAGCATTTGTATCATACAACGGTAGCACCCGTAGACTTTATATAAAGATGGACGACATGACAGCTTCCTATAAGTGAAGCCAAAACATGTGGACCGCCCCCTGGTGGCTGGTTGCAGTATTGGTCATAAGCAGAAGGGACATGGGACAAGCAAAAGCTCTTAAACCTCTGTATTCTCTTTTGTATCGTGTCTCCTCTTCCTCATTTTAACCTTTAAAAATAAAGAATAGAAAATACAATTAATTTAAAAGAGTGAAGTGTTTGCACCTGCAACAAAAAATAAATCATACAAATACTATACAACTATATATAGTATACTATACTAAACTACATACTAAGTATTTTATCATCTGTTCACTGACTGCTCCCATCTGTAGGATCTCTCTGCTGCCATCTAGTGGAGAAGTTTGTTTTTGTACATTGTACAGAACCAACGTTAAACCACACGTGTGGAATTCAAATGATTTTCAATTCAAAATAAATTACTTCCTGTGGCATCAAGTTTATTTGCTGAAGCATCGTGTTTACTTCCTGTGGGTTTTTTTTTTTTTTTTTTCAAAATAAACTATATTACAAAGAATTAAGAGCAAGGAAGCAGCAATAAACTAAATTTATTCCACAATGATGCTGATACCATTACGGTAAAAAAAGATTAAATGATAAAATAAAATAAATGAGGTTCCATTAAACTAAGAATCTACTAAGTGTAACAACTGAGTGTGGATCAATGAAGTTCTATCTAATCTAATCTAATCTAATCTAAAACTAAGAACATCAAGAATATTTCATCGAGCATCGCTGTCCATTGGTTGTACTTAAATATATATATTTCAAATACTTTATATACTGCCAGGATGCTTTATCTGAAGTAATAACTTACATCTAATATTGTGTATTAATAATGTGAATCTACAAAGTTGTAACTACGGTTGTTAAATGTATTGTAAAAGAAAGTAAAACGCGTCAGTATTTTGGCAATGAAGTTTAGGGATGTAAAAGTATAAAACAACATACAACTAAAAAGTACCTGAAAATTGAACTTGTACCTTTGTACTGCTAATACTTCAACCACTGGTGTTGTCTTAACCATAAAGTACAATCTACTGCATCAGTACAATCTACTGTACATGAGTATTCTCCCTGCTGCCGTTACATGAACTCGTAGAACGACTTCCCTGATCTGTACGATTCACAGACACACGTTGTTGTTGCTTAGTTTCCTGTTTTGTGTTGTGTTGAACGTCGTCCTGAGCTCAGCCCACTCGACTTCATTCTTTTTGTTAAAGACGACGAAAGCTTCTCGTTACCAAGCAACACTTTTTATGTGTCGTGTCTGTGATCAGCTCTTTTGTCGCTGCTTCTCTCTCGTGGGCTGAACACTTTGTGTCACTGGTACAAACTGTACAACAACTTCACACTGTGTAGATTTAAAGTCTCAGGACGCTGAGATTCCAGATCTCCTGATGGCTCCGTGTGGTTTGTTGGATCCGCTGCCCTTGGTCAGTTTTGAAAGCAAAGCCCAGTTCTCTGCGAGTCGAGCTCTGAGCTTGGCCAGGAGTAAATACTTCAAGCTCCCAGAGACGGAGAGCCGCCAGGTCGACGTGTGGAGCATCAAACCGCCGGATTTCTCCCTCAAACTCTACAGATCTCTGTCGGTTCCTCAGAGGAAAGAGAGGAAGGCTTTGACTGTTCCAGCAGCTCAACAGACAACGAGAACAAGTGGAATATTTCTGCCTGATGTTTCACGTGAGTCTTACCAGAGGAACGACCGTGTGAAGTTCATCACATCGCACAGGCCTCCCGACGCTCTGGAGTCTGAGCTGAGGTTCGTCACATCGCACAGGCCTCCTGACGCTCTGGAGTCTGAGCTGAAGTTCCTCACATCGCACAGGCCTCCTGACGCTCTGGAGTCTGAGCTGAAGTTCATCACATCGCACAGGCCTCCCGACGCTCTGGAGTCTGAGCTGAGGTTCATCACATCGCACAGGCCTCCCGACGCTCTGGAGTCTGAGCTGAGGTTCATCACATCGCACAGGCCTCCCGACGCTCTGGAGTCTGAGCTGAGGTTCATCACATCGCACAGGCCTCCTGACGCTCTGGAGTCTGAGCTGAGGTTCCTCACATCGCACAGGCCTCCTGACGCTCTGGAGTCTGAGCTGAGGTTCATCACATCGCACAGGCCTCCCGACGCTCTGGAGTCTGAGCTGAGGTTCATCACATCGCACAGGCCTCCCGACGCTCTGGAGTCTGAGCTGAGGTTCATCACATCGCACAGGCCTCCCGACGCTCTGGAGTCTGAGCTGAGGTTCATCACATCGCACAGGCCTCCCGACGCTCTGGAGTCTGAGCTGAGGTTCCTCACATCGCATAGGCCTCCTGACGCTCTGGAGTCTGAGCTGAAGTTCGTCAGGACGGGAAAGTTTCCATCTGACCCGTACGTGAACCCCCGACCTCACGACTTCAGACCGGTTAGTGTCTGTTTCACTCTTTTGCTTGTCATGTGCACGTTGAACATGAAACAGTGATCGACACAGATTCAAAACAATAAAGTACAAACAGGGTCACACACGTTTTACCTTCTGTGTTTTTAGTGTACTTGTAATATCCTTTTTCACCACCAGGTGGAGATAAACACATTCAAACTAACCGGGGGAACTTTAAAGTCAAACTTTTTTGCTTGAATCTCTCTCTTCAGCTTGATGAAAACCTTCCAGACGTAGTTACGACATACGAGAGGGATCCTGGGAACCTGACTTTAAGATTAAAGCATTTGGACACAAGTAAGTAGATTCACTTTTTTCATTTTGACTCAAACGTTGTCTCAGAATTTGATTTCTTCTTCTTTAATATTATTTTTGTTTCAAGATAATAAAAATCTAACATATATATGACAAATAACTACTTCCTTTTGCCAGTCAGGAGCTTCCCTGCAAAACCTCTTCACACAATTATAGTAAAGAGACAATAAAACATCTTGAAAATTGCATCTGAATGGTTTGTCTTTCTGTTCCAGTGCCGACCCCACGATGCGACACTCGCTGCACTTTGAGGGACACCAGGACGAAGATGGACACATATAGACCTGCAGAGCCTCAATGGGACATGAGGCTCGTCCTCCCTCTGTCTCCATGGCCTCCAAAATCAGCTTCCTACACTGTGAGTAAAGTGATCCCTCAGTTTGTCTCAGTTTGTCTCAGGTGGTAAATGCTCCACCTCATGGAAACAGTGATATTCATCATTTCGAGCAGTGAAGTCAGTTCAGATTTACGTCGACATCAAAGCTTCACTCATCAACACTGACTGTGTCTGTTTGACAGAGACACCGGAGAAGAAGAGGAGCGTACAGCGCCTTCATCGATCGGGTCGAAGAGAAACTCTCAAGATCCTGGAAACTTACATCGTGACTCTGTTCCCACCGATACACCAGTTTGACCAGTCGTGAGTCGGCATCATGATGTTTCAACACGTTTATATATCAAATAACTCATTAAAAACAAACTGTTCACAAAAATATACTTTTTCATGTCCCATCCACTAACCTGGAGGAGGCAGCCAGCCATGGGGGGGTCCATATTTCTATTCACTCTAATGTTATTGCGCCCTCTTCTTGTGCCGTGATGTAATGACTCTCAGATGCAGATTTAGTTCCATCAGCTGTTCATTAACATTTATATGAATATTTGGTCCATTAACTATAAAACACGTCTACTTAGATTAAAACACAATTCACTTACAGACATTTTTTATATTTCCTGAGTGTGTTTTTATCATCTTCTGTGTAGCTGCATGATTTGCATTAATTTCAACACAATTTAAATGTAATAAAAGACCTTTTAACAGAATATAAACCATCAGAAGTTGTGTTATTGATTGGTTGTGATCATAAACTGGACAGAAGCAGAGAAATCAGACACATCCCTGTGGTGAGAGGAGTCATGAAGTTCACCGACATGATGAAGCCGACCGGTCGACGGACAGCTGCTGCCTCTGAACCCCAAGAATTATAAACATGTGAAGCCTGCACATGTTTGAAGCGTGTGTGTAATCGCTGCACATATGTGTTTAATGAGTCATCCGTGACTCGGAGTTCAACTCAGGGACTAAATATAAAATGAAAGAAATATCACAGCCATGTGTTGCACTTATTTTAACCACATGTTTTTCTTTCATACACTCGACAACGTCATTAAATCTCCCATCAGGGGTTTGTTTTATCATAATTAAAGATTTAATTATATCTACGTGTGTCTTTTGTTCTTCACAGTGAAGCAGGAACAGGAAAAACAAATGAAGTAACAGGAAAAAAGGAAAAACTGATTTGTAAACAAAGAGTTTTCTATAGAATCGTGAACCCGTCTGAAAATGGGGAGTTGTTTCAGTTGTGTTTGTAGGAGCTGTCATCCCATAATAAACAGTACTTTGTCCAAACAGCTTATTAAAATCTGTAGTTTTATTCTTAATCGGATGGAAAAGTTAAGAAAACATCAGACTTACACACAGATTATGTTTCCTGCTTCCAACTAAAGTTCTTATTTCAACTAAAACTATGATAATTTCCTGAATCCAACCAAGTCTATTTGTCTAAATCTAACTAAACAAGATACTATCTGGTCATTTAGATCAGGAACTCTTTGCTTTTTCACTTTAACTTAACTTATCAACAGCTAATATAAACTTAAAGTAGGTCAACATTGTATTGTTTTCATTTAAATACGTGGCTGATGCCTGATTCTACTTTATGAAATCTGTTGAATGTCAGTTGATGAAACTTTGTTCATGTTGTGAGTCTGTGTGTAAATAAACAGAAGTGGAGTCCAGACACTGAGGTTTTGTGAAGAGCCAGTGACTGAGTGTTATTGTCCTTCATGCCTGATCTGTGCTGCTCTTCCTGTTCTCTGACCAATCAGTTCAAACCAAAACACAAGGCTGAATGGGGCGGTGCACACACACACACACACACACACACACACACACACACACACAAACACACACACACACACACACACACGCACACACACACACACACACACAAACACACACACACACACCCACACACACACAAACACAGGAAGGCTGACTGGCTGAGCTGAATCAACGGTAAGTTGGATTTTTACTTTTAAACGTTAACATTTAATAATAACAGAGTTTTTTCTTTACTTACTTAAGTAGAAACCTAATTTAAAAATGTATTTTCGGATTTTTAAACTGCAATTAGTTTAAAAAGCTGAAAATCTGCAGCTTTGTACTTGAGATAAAATGCATCATCGAAATGTAAAAAGCACATTTTCAGAAATACTTTCACTTTCACACAAATACAGTCATGTATTTGTGTAAAGTACAAGTACCCACCTCTACTCCACTTTATTTGACTGTATGATGTCATATGAAAGAGTTTATAAAACACGATTCTGTTAGAATATGTGAGTAGACTTCTACAGAAATGTAGATTTTTTGGAAAATAATCATTTCTTTTGCAGGTCAGATAATTGAAAAACAGCTCTTTTCTACTTTTATATTAATGTACAACTAATAATAAATAATCTAATATATAATCCCAACTCAATTTTAGCTTTGAGTAGATCTACTACTTTAAGTCTATTTTCCTGATCAATATTGCTGGTTCTTATTTGATATGTGATTGACAGGAAAATAATCTGTTTGGATAATTGAACAAATTTTAAAAAACTAATATTTCTCTCAATTGTTTGATTTAAAAAGATGGGTTTCGAGACGGGATTTGAAAATGAAGAAAGACATTTTGAGGATGTGATGTTTTTCTTTGTCTTTTATTACATTAGATTCAATATTTAATTAATATTAAATATAATATAATAATATAATATATATATAAAAACTGTTTGGTGGATTCCTGTTTAGTTTATGTGAGATTTACAGGAGTATATTTTACACAGTAGTATTATTACCTAATATAATAAACATAATATAATTCTAATGAAAACTCATTAAAGTGAAGTGTCACGAGACGCTGGAGCAACAGGTGATCCCGGGCAGACCCGTGACTGACAGCCCCTGTTAGCCAATCAGCCGAGAGAGAGGCGAGCACGCGCACCAATCACAGACGTCCGCAGTGTCCGTGTGGGCGTGGCCCGGGAGCAGACTCCCAGCAGCAGTGAGTCCTCGGCTGCAGAAACACGCGGGACGCAGAGGACACAGGCTGCGTGTGTCTCACTGTCTCTCTCTGTCTCACCCACCCACTGTCCCACTGTCTCCGGTCCTCAGCGACCTGTCTTCTTGGACGTGGCCCGGAACAGGACGCCGGAGCCCGGGTTGGATCCAGGTGCAGCCGCTGCAGAGGACCGCGGGTCGTGGTGCTGCTCCTCAGATGAGTCTCTGGTAGGTGACCTGTGTTCTTCACTGCTACAGGAAACATGCACGAGTCCACCTGACACGTCTGTGTGTGTGTGTGTTGTGTTTATACACAACACACAACACACACACACAGTTTCATCTTTAATATACAGTCCAGCGTGTTTTATTACAGTGACACCACCAACAGGGCCTAACAGGAATTAAACCTTGATACTATATGAGGTAAATTCATTTTTAATCTCTATATTTTGGTCCTTTAACAACATTATTTACTATTTAAATTCAAAATGAGCACAACAATGTAACTGTTGGTGTAAAATGAAGTATGTAGAAGTACTACTTTGGGTACTGTTAGAGTAATATCATCGTAGTATTGATCATATTATCAATATATCACAGTAGATCCAGGATATATCTGTTTTTATACAGTCTCTTCCTCGTTGTGCTTCCGGCTGCGTTGGTGACACACGTGTGGACTTTGTTCTGGGTGTGAAATGAAAAGATAAAGATGGATGTTCACATTAATAAGTATTTGCTATTTCGCATTGACGCGTCGTTGTTATTCCGCAAATGTCCCGACATGTTGTCCTTGCATATTTTGTTTCATTTCCTCAAAAGCAAATACTGTCTGTACTCTAATAAGGTTTTTATTGCCACTAGAGGGCGGCTGAACAAGTTTAAAACACCACATCGTCAGCATATAAAGTTTTTTATGGTGAATGTGTTCTTTATCATTTGTCTATTTACACACCCAGAAGTAAAAAAAACAGGATTAGTATTCATTTTATGAAGTTTTTCTAGGTTGTCAAATGAAAAAATATTGTTGTTGCTTTCCTGAGCTCTGGTTTGGTCTCCACACACTTTAAGCTTGTTTCCACTGTGTTTAAAATCGAGTCCCGGACTTTATCTGTTGTCAGTCAGTTGCTTGATCAAGGTGCTTTTCCTTCTGAAAACCTAAATCTGAGCTAAAAGTTTCCTAAAAGCTGATGTGAACTTTATTTGTGTGTCAACTGTGGTCGACACAAATCCCATTACAATGTTTAATCCAGCTCTGAAGTGAGAGTGTGTAGCTTTTTGAGGACCTGACACAATCGTGACTCAAAGGTTGTGTTGCTGCAGCTGTGTGAGCAGACGCTTGTTGTGTGTCTGACTGTGTAACTTACATCATCTAAGTTGATGCTGTTGGTTCCAGCCGCTGTGGTTTCTCAGTCACCGTTGCATCGTCTCACTTTTTAAATGCTCCTTCTTCTGTGTTATTCACCCACAATAACACGTGCTGTGTATTTTCAGGTAATTGCTGCATCATTGTGGAATACAAGCGACTCTCTGCTGGACATTTGGATCAAACCTCCCTCATCACAAATCCTTCCCCATGAGGAAAGATGGGGAATGGATTGTCGGAACAACCTAGCTTCCTTTCCACTATCCCGATCTTCCAGTCGTTTCACATCGCCATCCTCGGGCTGGACTCTGCGGGGAAGACCACCGTTCTGTACCGGCTGCAGTTCAACGAGTTTGTGAACACGGTTCCCACGAAAGGTTTCAATGCGGAGAAGGTGAAGGTTTCTCTCGGCGGCCACCGGACTGCCACCTTCCACTTCTGGGACGTCGGCGGTCAGGAGAAGCTCCGCCCCCTGTGGAAGTCGTACACGCGATGCACGGATGGCATCATTTTCGTGGTGGACTCTGTGGACGCAGAGCGCATGGAGGAGGCCAAAACAGAGCTCCATAAAATCGCCAAGACCTCCGAAAACCAGGGGGTGCCTCTGCTCGTAGTCGCCAACAAACAGGACTTGAGAAACGCGCTGGGATTGGACGAACTGGAGAAGCTGCTGGCGCTGAAAGAACTGGGCCCGGCGACTCCGTGGCACCTGCAGCCGGCCTGTGCCATCATCGGAGACGGACTCAGGGATGGCCTTGAAAGACTCCACGACATGATCCAGAAAAGGAGAAAGATGCTTCGGCAGCAGAAGAAAAAGAGATAATTATTTTGTCCCGAGACGACGAACTTGTCTTCTGTTTTATGTGAAGGAAACGTAAAAAGGATTGTCCCCCGGGTGGAATCGAGCTTTCACTCGACACGCTGAGTTTTATCAGTCCGTAACTTTTAGGATTCCCGCCCGTGGTCTTGTGTTGATGCTGTTGACGAGGAAGTGACACGTAAAAGGAATACAGTATGAAGACGAGAAGGTTCTAGACATGTGTGGATGTGTGATGAAGAGTTTATATGGACTAACGGAGGGTTCGGGGGTTTGGAAAGGTGGTGGAAGTTGTGCTAAGGGTGGTGTTATGTTTCACGAGATAGCGGCTGTTCCAAAAAGTATTACCAAAAATAATTTAAGAGAAGGTTTGGACTTTTTTGAAGGTTTTGCTTTGGTTCATGATTCCACATTGTAACACCAGGGGGGGGCCAGACAGACGAACGCAAGTTTTATATGAACTGTTTTATATGATGTAAATTTTTTTTTACACTGGACTTTCTTTGAGGAAGAAGAGTATTATCTCGCATTGCCGCATTATTATGGACTTGCTTGCTGTCTAATACTGTAACTGTTGATTTTTTTTAAAAAGCACTTTAGATTATCACTTCTTAATATGAAGTTTACAGTTTCTAAATAGAGAATGTTGTGTTGGACTTTACAGGAAATGTTTGGGCAAAATGCGACAGACTCTGCTGTAAGGCTGCTCCTCGTCGGCCATATTGTCATTAGACATATATGCATTAAGTTTTGCTCAATAAAAGATATTTAGAACAAAGTTGACATTGGTAGCTGTTATAATGTCCACTGTGCTATTCAAGAAAATCAGGTACATAACGATTAGTTGTTTGTTCCAGAAAATGGTTGAGAAATGTCTGTTTCCAGAAACCCCCACGATGTCTTCAAATGTCTTGTCTAGTCTATAAATCAAAGATATTCACTAAACTGTCGTTCACATGATTCATTTTAATCCATTATCAAAATAGTTCGCAATGATTTTAGTAGTCGATTATTGGTTTTACTTCACTCAGGACGACTTTGCGTCCCACATCTTCGTACCAAAACAACGTAACATCACTAACTTTCTTTACTGATCGGTCAAGACTGTATGGAATAGGTCAATACTGATAATGAGTGCCCCCTGCTGGATCACGATGTAAACTACAGTCTGATCTGCTTCTAGACTTTAGATTTTAAATCTAAACCGATCGTTACAGTTCGAATATGAACTTTTCCCTCCACGGTGGAATGAATGTTTGAAGTACGAATAAAAGGTGACACCCCTAAAGGTAATATTTAATCTTAAATTCATGTGAGAGCGTAGTTTGAGATTATTTCAATCTGCAGAATCTGATTATTAAGATTTATTTTTATTCGCGATATATAAAAATACTTTTCTGCTGAACTGCTGACTTCACATGAGTGTTCAGTTGCATCAGATTGTGATTCACGGGCTCTTCATAAGAACACACTTCATGCTCCTCTGGCCTGTAATTATCACGTCCTCTCTTTCACTTTAAGCGTCTTGCTCAATGGTTGTGTCGACACAGGAGCACACCCTGAACTCGCAGCTCCCTTTGACTGACTGTGTCTACGTGCATGTGGAGCTTGGCTTCTTCTATTGTAGCTTTTCCCATCAAATCCATCTGCTGTGCTCCAGTATTTGCACGTTATGTAATGTGTTGAATATCAGCAGGTGCAGGTTTAAGCTCTAAACAAACGTCTGTCTACTGTAGCTGCTGCTGCGTGAAGGGTTAAGAGGAGCAGTGATGCGTCGCAGCACAAACAGGCCGAGTAGAAAATGTTGTCGGGGCAGTCTGGAGGACCCAGTACAACAGGCTGGGGCAGGAGCGTCCAGGGGCATTACCGGGTGTTTTAGTGGTGAGTCGGGCGGATGCCTGCGCTGACACCATTTGCTTCTCTCCCGTCCCTTTTGAAACAATTAATGACTGTGAAGCTCAAACCGGCCGTCGCAGCTGCCGGCCTTCTAAAACCAGGGTGTGAAGAGGATTGCCAGTTTGGCTGAATCACCAAACAGCCTCACCATAAAAATATCTGCTCCAGTTCAGTGTGACAATTATGAGCTTTGATGTGGGGGGGGTGTGGTTCCGAATCTCAGGAGATGTCATGCATATAAAAATAGAAGAAATAACACGTCTTTAAATCTGGATTTCACACATTTGTCAGATTTCAGGGCTGCACCACAACTCAGATGAAGTATTCTGTTGTGGTTTCAGAGCGGAGGGGGAGGAGGGGTTATGTGGAGCGGGTGAGGCGGAATGATAAGCGGCAGGGGTCCTGGCTGGATTCGAACCCGCGGCGTGGTGGTCACATGGCAGCCGATCTCCCCAGAATGCCTTGTGTGTGTCAGATGTTGATGAATCGTGTTTTTGTGTCGGGAAGCGCAGGTGCCTCTTCTGGACTTTGTTTGCCAAGTGGAGGAAGGAAACGCAAAAGGGCAAAGAAAAGCATACTCACACTTTTCCCTTACTTCCTTTTCAGCTTTCAGTGTGTGTGTCTGTGTCTGTGTGTGTCTGTGTGTGTGAGTGTGAGTGAGTCAGCTTGATGTTTATTTACCTCTGGTCATTTCCGTACATCTGCTGGAGGAGTCTCCAGAGGATTACTGTTAATTATTGGCTCTCGAAGTCATAAATCCTATTCCCCTCACTTGTGCTGTACTTTCGCTGACTCGGTCTAACGGGTCAAAATAAAATATGGCGAGTCTGAAACCACCGTAATCACATTTTACGTGTTAAAGCAACATGGCTATTTTCAGGAGGGAGGACATTAGGCTGCAGGGATCACATGCTCTTGTTGAAGCCCCCTACAAGTCAGTTAACATCGGTATTTACCCCGGATGCAGCAGGTACATTTCAAAGCGTGTTGTTGACGTTTCTAACACGTGAAAGATGTGAATAATAAAAAATATCTCAGGGTGAAAACGAGGATCCATACAAACGTCAAGTTGGAGAGACGATGAGATTCTAAGAGCTTTTCGTAAAACAAAACAAAACACTGATTTTCCACAGTTGGATTTATATATAGTGTTTCCTGCCTCCTGCATATTCTACCCAAGCTCCTCCCCCTCACCTGCATGTTCCTGTTGTTGTGAACGAGGATTCAACCTCCTGCTGCTGCTTCATAAGCGAAAGACAAACTGTCTTGACCCAATTTTCCAGAGTTCACGTCTGAAAATGGGTCGGCTCCACACAGGAGATCGTACCCGCTCACCAAAGTTAGATAAAAACCAGAACATACATTGTGAGTGGAAGTTAAAGTTGAAATCATTGTGAAGCTGCTGTTCTAAGTATAAAAATCAGCCCAGTGCTGCTGTAACGTTTCTCTCCTGTTCCCCCGTCCGCCCTCTATCCCTCCTTGCTCTGCTGAAATCCTCGGTGTGAGGTGGATTAGGGTGAATAAACCTCTTGTCCAGGGGCCGTCCATTAACCCGTTAGCCGTTTGGCACCGGGAGGCTTTCACCAACATGGAATAAAAGCACAGTGCAGTGCACGTGTTGTTCAGAGCAGCTCATCCAGAGAAGAATCCCCCAGTTCCCCAGACATTGTGTCTTTAACACAGCTCTGGAGCAGCAGTTTGTGTCTGAGTTTCTCTTCAGGTTCGAGCACTTTGTTTCTCTACTGTACAAAATGTTCTGTGTGTGTGTGTGTGTGTGTGTTTGGTGAAAACGTGTGAAGCAATGTGAGTTTTTTTTTACAACATGTAAGCTGTGAAGTGGGAGGAGCTGCTGGCTGTAAATGTCAAAGTTTACTCACAGAGATAAACGTAGTGTTTCTCAACCCGGACACTCCCTGAGTTTACTGCAGGAGCACAAATGATCAGGGCGTCTCACGAGCACATGAACAATGCTGCAGGTTTAAATCACTTCAGCTCGTCGTTTGTCTGCAGGATTAACACAAAAACTACTCAGTGGATTTCCACCGAACTTTGCTGGAAGGATGGAAGAAAGAATTGGATAAATTAAGGCATGAATCCAGGATTTACTTATTTTTTAATCACTTTCTTTTACATTGAGAGATGGGAAGTTTATTCACTTATTTTTACATTTTCTCCACTTTCCCAGGGAATTATTCATGGGAAAAAAGGTTATTTAGGGGATTGATATTAATGAGTTTGTGCAGTTTGGTGCAGATCCAAGTGAAAAACCAGATCTAACGGATTTAAATGTTTCATAAGGGGATTGTTGGGCCTTGATGGAGGAATCTTCTGTCATCGAGAACAAAACATGACGCCATACTTTCTGAATTCATCCAACATCATTTTCCAGAAATGACCGGACTGAAAATTCCAAATGTGCAAGTTTCTACAAAACATAAAAACCTCCCAGCAGCCGCTGGCAGCGCATGACAGATAACAGGAGGCTCTGTAATTGGATTCTTGGGAATTAGAAGTGGACTCGAGTCGCTTTTACATTTTAATCAAGGACGGCTGATGTTTCATAACACGATGACTCAACCAGGAGATTTTCTTGTTCATCCAAAAATGTTGAACGTGCTCCAACCGTCGCCGAAGCCAATATTATCTCTGCAGAAAATGAACGTCGCCCTGAGGCTCCCGGGGCGATGCCAAGCTTCACCTCCTCAAGAGCAGCTGTCGTATAACCTGCTCAAAAAAAAATTCTGCTGTAACATTCACTTTTAAAACAAACATCACTAATGTAACATAATATGAGAACCGGTACAAGTTGTTTCAGGAGAAAACAAGACGTTTCTGGCTTCAAAACAAAGAATAAAATGAAGGTGAAGTCACATTTCAATAGATTTTGACTACCCACATTAGAAAAACCAGACTATTTGTAAGCAGTGTGTGTTTAGTGGGTGTGTGTCTGATGTTCCAGGTATGTCAGGGATTAGAAAGCTCACGCAGACGGCAGGACTGGGGAGCCGAGGACAAACAATGTGGATATCTGTGTCGCACAAGCTGCCAAAACCAAGTCCGGCCTCCTGTTCCAACACTGCTCTGTTCCACTGGTCTCACCCAGGAGGATAGAAGAGGATCTTTACTGTTCTGGCAACTGTGTGTGTTTCATTTTTCTTTTGTCATTCTTTTGTTAGCATTCAAAAACAACACATCCCATGAGTCTTAGCCCCAGAGCTGCTGTCAAACACGGACTGGAGCTGTGGTTGTTGAACGAAGAATTTAATTATGTCACAACTTTTCCCTTGAGACAGAGTAAGGAAAAAGACAAATTGTAAGATCTAAAGGCTAACCTGACATTCTCCAGAGGTTTTTAATCTTCCATGTGAGAAAACAGCAGGTTTCTCAAAACTGGGAACAACAAAGAGAACACACATACTGGAACCAGTTGTCTGGAGGAGTTTATGTCTGGAGGAACTGAGGTGAGAGGTAAATCATGCTTATTTGGAAATAAGGTCAAAATAAATAAGAGCTAAAAGGGAAGTTTGAGGTCCTCCACGATGTGCATGACCTTTTTGACCTTTAACCCTGTGCTACTCTTCCTCTGGAGTTGAATAAATACACATTTGTGTCGGTAAGAAGAAGGAGCCATCATTTAAAAAGCCCATTAGAGGGGCTCAGTCTGCACTTTCCCACAATCCCACCTCCAGAGGGTTGTTGGCTTCTTCCTCTGCTGAGTTTTTGAGATTTATCCCGTCGTGTGCGTAAAAAGGAGACGCTGCAGAACGTGCACACTCCCAGTCTGCTTATTATGCAAGGTTATCGTGACGCCATTTCTTCTTCTTCTTCTTCTTCCCCCAGTCTACTGAGAGCAAGTGGCCTATTTACATGTGAATTCCTCCCGCGGGCCTGCAGCCGTGCTCGGAGCAGAGAAGGGGGCCACCTGCGAGGGGAGCGGGGGGGAGGAGGAGGAGGAGGAGGAGGAGGAGGAGGAGGAACTCGCTGTTTGAGGAGCGAGAGAAGTGCACTCCTGTTTTTCTTTTGGCGCAGAGAATAGAAGCTGGTTTCATTAATCCTCAGGAACCAGGGAGACAGAACGAGGGAGCGGTGCCAGAGGGAACTCGAGCTCCACAGACGCAGACTGTGTTTTATCGGCCTCACGCCCACGTTGAGATGCTTATTTATTTTAGATTTTTAAATGATTTGGTGATGTTGTGATTCCAGTGAAACATTTTTATCTTATTTCTTTGTGAGGCATCAGTATTATTCTCTGTGTAGTTGTACAGATTGTGGATCAGCATCATTCCTACACTGTTACGTCACTTTTGGTGTGTGCACATGAGTACAACATGATGAATGTAGGAGCACTGGTAACATTTCAGTAGGTTTCATGGCTACTCCCACCTGTTTTATGTGCTTTTTCAATTTGTGCAAAAACAAGAAACAGAGTAGAAATGCAGAAAATAATATATATATATACATATATTGCAAAAAATACCTTTTGCTTGGCTCAGTCTGAAAAGATTGTCTTGATAAAATGTAAAAAACACCTCTACCAATCCTGTGCTGCGCTAAAAGACGTAAATGACAGTAGACAAAACATTTCAGATTTGTGTAGAGTTATGAAACTGTGAAATAATAAAATAATAAATACATTAAATAAATTCAATCGATGTCGAATGGAAAATCAGTGAACTAACTTCTCAGCTGTCAAGACTTTAGTGGATCGAAATGTGCAAACTGTAGCAACAAAGGGAAAAGACGTGATCATATTAAAACCATAAAGGGGATTTGTGGTTGGAATGGAATAACGACTTGTGTTGGTCGTAAACACACATAAAAAACACACAACTTTAACACTGGTTTCACTTCGCTGCCTCCCACCTGCTGTGAGTTTCAGACCTTTAAACTGTTTAATGTCAAACGTAGACAGGACGACGGAGACAAGACAAGATCATGGAAAATAAATTCCCGCTCTAAGCAGAAACAATAGTTTGGTCGTGAAGCGTCATCAGGCATCAAATTAAAGTGAAGTCTGGTTTATGGGCCAAAACATTTTAAATCCACAGGGTATATAGGATATTTTCTATTTTTATATCTCGTGTTTTATATCGATGTTTTTCGTGTCATAGTTTTTCGTGTGTTTAAGTCTCTGCCTTTCCTCTAACTTATAGTATTTTATTCCATTTTGGTGAGATTCTAGTATCATGTTCACCGAACCCCACAGCGCAGGCCTCTCATCTGTCCAGTGATGAAACGCGACCCAACAAATCCGCCGCTCGCTGTGACTTTCCACGAGTCGGTGCGCCAACATAAAGCTTTGGAGACCACGGCCTAACCCCGGCGTAATCCCTCATGCCCAAACAAGACCAAAGACAGATTTCACAGGCTTGTGCCTCACAATGCCCAGACTGGAGGGGACACGGCTCTTTATGGACCCAATTTGTGTCTGGACCCGCTGCTGTCGAGTGGGTGGGACGGCGTAGTCCGAGGTTCAAGGTCAAAACGAGAGAGAGAATGAAAAAGCCGTCTGGCCGTCATCTTCTCCGGGCACATGGAGGTTTCCTCCGCTCTCGTTCCAGCTGCTGACGGTCACGCTCACTCAGACGGAGGTGAAAGAGCAATCATCACCTCCACAATGAGCCTTTCACACCGGCTGATCCCGGGAATGTCATCCCGTGAACTCGGTCAACCAGAAGACACTGTTGCAGCTCGACAGTGCAACATGTAACCGTGCATGTGGCAGATTCTGGTGCAGGCGCCAGTTTGTGTTGTTCACATCACAGTGGTCTCAGAGACAGATTTCACAGTCGTTGCTTTCAGAGCTGCACTGAAGTCCATCCTGATGTTTTCCAGAGGAGGTGTAGAGAGAACAAGCAGATGAAGACGTCGACTTGGAAAAATGACGAGATTCAAGATATTTTGGAGATAAAGGTCGATGTGGTGCGGAGGTGCTCTAAACACCCCTCCCCCGAATGTTCTCATCTTGTTGTGAACGTTTCTGAATCAATCTCCTGCTCAAGAACTCGTGGAAGATGTCCCAAAGATTGAGTCTGGATATTGTCTGGAGTCCTGGAGCAGCAGATTGTCTGGGTCAGATTTGTTCATGTCTGAAAACAACAGAAAATAACGACACCATCTTACCCTGACATTGACAGAAATATTGAGTATTTGGCTGTTTTATTAAAAGTGGAGAGATCTTATCTTCCTGAATTGTGCGCTAGTCAGAAAACCTATTTTTCCCCAGGACTGTTGTTTGTTCTAGACTCCGTCTGCAGCTCTGGCGTCTTTGTGATATATTTGAAATTCAAATCAGATCCTGTCTGTGACTCACCTAAACGCCTCTTAGCCCGGTCAGCCCTGAAATCATTTCCCAAACCAAAAGACAGAAGCAGGGTTCAGTCAGAGGTCACATGCTCGTCCTCTCTCTGGATAGTTTAATGACAGGACTGGGATCTGATCACACCACTAAGTGTTAGTAAGTAGCTGGTTTCAAACCAGTGATTTACTAAATTTGGTGACAAAATTAAAGCAAAGATTTCTGGTGGCAAAGTCTAGAAAAGATTCCACAAGCTGCCACGTCGCTTACACGTGAATATATATGTTTCTTTTAGGGCTAATGGTTCTCATGCAGTTCAGAGTGAGAGGGAAACATCCAGTTGTGGAACACACACAACTTCTCCAGGAACACCTGCTCATTCATGCGATTAATCCAATCAGACGGTCATGTGGCTGCAGTGTGATGCATTAAATCCTGCAAAAACACGCCAGGAGCTTCATGTTCACTTCAAACACCAGAGAAAGTTACTTTGACTGTGATTGTTGATTTTGAGCCGGTTTGACAATTTCTGAAACTACAGATGTTTTGGTCTGCAGAGAGCTTTTAGTGCGTTGTCCACTACAACCAGAAGGTCGGTGGTTCGATCTCCAGGTCCGCTTGTTTGCATGGCGAAGTGTCCTCAGCACTTGGTCCCTGGAGGCTGTTTCATAAAAGATGTATGACAGAAATCATGAGGGATCACGGTCAGAGCAGAGCTGAGTCGGCTCTACTCTGACCTTGATCCCTAATTTGCGTCACTTTCCGACGGGGAGTGAACAGCTAAGTGTGTCAATATCAGACTTTAACAAACAACCTCTGGTTATATAGAGAAAATATGTCGTACGGGCTGAAACGTCATGATTGACAGATGAGACTGGCCCATGATTGGTTGATCAGTGATCATCATCATCGCAAGATTACAGCGTTTGAATCCGGGACGTTTTGGCTTCACCAACGTTACTACTTCATGATTTGTAATTTAATTTAATCTTCCTCGTTCACTTCATTGACTAAACTGAATTTAAAGTGTCAGGTCAGATGTTTCTTACTGAGGTGTTTTATCGTCTTTAGCGTCTCTGTCACATTATCCCTAAATCAGATTGTTCTTATTGAAATCACATGGGGCCGTGAATCTAATCTGGGACCTGAACGCGTCTCATTCCAGCTCGTTGTTGTTCCTCCCTCCTCGTAATGAAACCGGTCACTGCTGACCTCCTCCTGGTGTCAGCAGCGTGACTCCCCTCGTGTTGGCAACAACCCTGACGGAGGCGTTTAAACAGCGTGAGGACTTCATTAACTGCAGAGAAAAGAAAAGGCTGAATAATGAACTGGGCCCTTTTTTCAGCAGCCGTGTTATATTGAAGCCGCTCCGTGATTAACGCTCCTGACGTTGTTCTCGCCATAGCTTCTCCATCTGCCTCGATTTCCATGGAAATCAGAGCTGCAGGAGCCTTTTCTGCCTCGTTCCACTGCTCAGGGATATTTTCTGAAGGGGTGATGCACTCGATGCCCTAAAGCTGAGCAGACGTAGCAGATAAGACGAGGTTGATTTGGTTTTTATGGAGTCTGGGTTTTAAGGAGGGTCTTATCTGTATCTCTGGGGAGCCTGGGGATGCCCGTCTCCTCCTGAGCTCACGTCTGAAGGTGTGGAGGCTGCACCATCTCATCAGCTGCAGGGTGTCAGGACGTGTGACACGAATTAAGACGTTATCTTAAAAAAACGGGGCTAAAAGTCAACATTTGAAAGGAAGATTATCAATGGCCCCCTGCTGCCGTGTCAGACGCTGTGGGTAAAGAGTGGAACTATCAGTTTTTTCTGGGAGAACCAGACGCTCAACTCCGACACAGAGGAGAAGCTACGGGGGAGGAGGGGGGGCGGCTGATTCAGGGGAGGACTGGTTTACATCCAGTCACCTCCCGGAGCCGTGAATCCAAATAAATTAAGGTCAGGCTAAAGTCAGATTTGATGGCCACAGTAACTCAACCTTTCTAAACCTGGATGAGATTCAAGCTGCTGTTTATTATTAACTAAACCTGCTGGTGGTTTAATAGATCTGATCAAACTATTAGAACTGAGAGCTATTTAAAACTTTGGTAACGTGTAAATCAGATTTTATCAAATGTACAAGAAGAACCTTCTGTAACATAACTCCCTAAAAGCGACAAATTATGCAAGAACTACTTTATGAGGCGTTAACTGGTTTAATGCCGCAAAGTGTAAATCATCACATATATTAAATATCACTCTAAAACTAAGTTAGGCCAAATTCAGACCACACAACTTTCAGTGTCGTCAGATTGTTGGAAAGTTCTCGCTGCAGAAATTCCCTTCATCAACTGGAATAGACAGGAACTGGTACTTAAGCCCAGTGGCTCCTGAGTTGGGCCCCATCAGGGTCACGAGATTATCCCCAAGGGAAACACGAAAGATTAGGAACAGGATATTTTACCTGTATTTATTACAAAAGATAAAAAGATTTCAAAGTAAAACCTGGCAAATATAGAAATATTTCATTAGTCTTCCAATTTCCTTTGTCCTCACGCGACCCCCTGAGGTGATTGACAGATTAACGGCAGCGTCAGTTCACTGCTCCACAGGAAACACGACAACACGTCATGCAACGTGCACGTAGGTAATTCAATTTAACATCCTTTATATTCTTCAACCACCTCAGAGGAAAGTGCAGGTGTCTGGTGTTTTTAATTCTGTGGTCGGGCTGAATAGTTTGTGAACTCCTGCTCTCTGATGATTTACTGTTTTCTGATGTCTCTCACAGTAAAAGACGGTGAGACGCTCCGTCTCTTTCTCTGTCTCGTGTGGCAGTGAAGTCCGTGTACAGAGCTGCGCTGACACTGAGCCAACGCTAAGCCTCTTATCACTTTCCCTCCCACGGAGCTCTTTTGTTCCAGCTCCTTTTACCCCCAGTTAAACCTCACATGTCAGATTTTATTCTGGAGTAATTTCCCCCCCGTTTGAAGTGAAGATTTTATTTACATGAAAAAAGCCCTGTCTACAGTTTCTAAATGAGACCATTGTCAGACATGTTTTTAAATATCTTGAATTAGTCTGTGAGCTGATCTGAGACCAGACCCTTGAAACAAACCGTCTCTCCCGGTTCCGCTCAGCGAAGACGAAGGCTTAAGCTGAATCCTCGTCCTCCTCAATTCACCTGATCTCCTGAGAGGAGACTGACCAGTCAAAGCAGAGTAATCTTCTCTCCTTCACATGCAAGTGGATCTGTCCTTCATTCTGCCGCCTGACCCACATCTGTCACCTCCTCCATTCAGCACCGCCCACTAACAAGTGATGAGTTCATTTACACTGAAAAACCCAAACGACAACATGTGTGCAATGGTTTAAAACGGCGGCTGTGGTTTGTAGATAAGTGCGTCACTCACACACTGTGGTGTCAGCGACCAGTGCTGCTCCGCATTGGATTAACAAGATCTGGACGTTTATTTAGAAACTGGCCTTTTTGTTTACTGCTTAAAAATATATGTGTTTATGCCTCAGAATATAAATTAAATGTTGTAAAGCAGAAGTGTATTAGTTTGAAGGGGTGGAGGAAGTTCACGAACGACACATGAAACTCTACTTTATTCAACAGGCATCAACAAATGAACAATTTACAACATAATTATTAAATTCTACATCATCGGTTGCAACTATGACTGACAAACATACACAATTTTGAAGTTGTTGTTTTTGGAGCAATGTGCGACAACAAAGTGAATCAGAGAAATATTCAAGATTCAATAATTTTTTTTACTATATCGACAACATTTATTAGCAAGTTCACAAACAAAAATACATCATATGAAACAGGGCGGCGCGGTGGAGCAGTGTTGGCTCACAGCAGGAGGGTTCCTGGTTCGAATCCTGGCTTTGCCTTTCTATGTGTAGTTTGTATGTTGTGTTTGTGTGGGTTTCTCTGGCTTCCTCCTATAGACTAAATACGTGAGATTCTCCCAAAAAAAAAAAATCTGCATGGGTGTGAATGTGAGAAGGTGGTTGTGTGTCTCCTGTTAGACGATCCTCAAAAGGAGAAGCTGTACAGATAATGGATGAATGAATGGATGGAGTATGAAACACATGAGTAAAAATCCAAGCCCTTCAAAACAATAATCCTAAAACCAAAGTTAAAATAAATGTCACCTGCTTAAATTATTCTGAAAAACCATGAAGCTGAGCGTGAGCTGCAGAACCGACGGCAGACTGATGAAGTCTCTCTCTCTTTCTGCAACATGACCTGAAACACGAGTCCCGAAGCCGATCCGAGCCGAGACCGGAGCCTCATTAGCAACATATCTCTGTGGCCATGAGAGAAAAGAGAGAGAATCACAAAGTAGCTTTGTCTCCGGGCAGCGTTTGATTCTCTGCAGCGAGGCCCCTGAGCTCGGAGACACGACGGGGACTGAAAGCAGACACTTCAAAGTGGCCTGTGTCCACCTCCACCTGTCCCTGAGACCACGGAGGAGACAGACGACGCCTTGTTCCGCTGCGGCAGCAACAGTGAGCTTCAGTTCTGCCTCCAGATGATCTGCACCAACAGCTTCACTTTGAAAGTCTTAATATTCAGGTGATGATCGGCAGGAGGCCAAGTTCTGAAAGCTTTGGTGTGTTTGCTTGTGAAACTGGCTGCAGGATCTTCAGTCTGGGGATTTCAGGGGGAAGTTTTTCTTTCACACAGCTGCGGTGGAAAATCTTGAATGGAAGGAAAAGTGAGTGACAAAAGAAGAGGAAGTTGAATCAGGAGGAAAGAGAGAAGGGTGAACTAAAGGTAGATCACAGGTGTTTTGCAGCAGCTTGTACAGATTACATGAAAACCATTTTAAAAAGGTGATGCATGTTGAACTATTTAAGCTTTGACATCTCAAAACAAATCCCTAAAACCCTGCGAGACATGTGTTTGGCTTCAGGCCTCTGAACTGCAGACGATTTGTTCACAAACAGGATTTAGAATTGGAAAAATTGAGAGAAACTTGAAAGAAGATGACGGGTGGATTAGTTGGTTTACAACACTGAATGAAAGTTAAATCAATATGTTTATTAAACAGAAAAGAAAGTGTCAAAGAAAAATATGCAAATAATTAATTTATATTAATTACTAATAGGAATGTTAAGATCTTGTTTGTATTTGTTGATGTCCACTTTGATGAGACACAAATATCCAGTTTTAAGTCACATAATTAAAGTGATTGTCAACACTTGTAATGTTTAAGTGTAACTTTAATTCAAAACGCTTCCATTTAAACCAGGAAACAAAAACAGAAATATTTTTCAAATGAGAAAAGTAAATAAAGAAATGAACTACATCCGCGCACACACACACACACACACACACACACACACACACACACACACACACACACACACACACACACACACACACACACACACACACACACACACACACAGAAAAATAAACACAGCAGCCTGTGCCTTGTGTTCCTTGAAGACTGGATACTGTTCTACAAGTTCAGCAGCTTTCAGCACAATGGTCCCCTCTTCCTCCTCCTCTTCCTCCTCCTCCTCCTCCTCTTCCTCCTCCTCCTCCTCCTGAAACGAACGACCTGTTCAACCAGGGCAGGTGCATCCTGGCCCTGCAGGAAGTCTGTGGCACAGGCCGTGCACGCTCTCCGACGGACAAACACGTGGGCACAGGCACATCTAGGGAAGTAGCAAACAATCACTCATCAGCTATTGTCAGCGTCAGCATGTTTTTATAACTCAGGTCAATAACGCTGCCGAGAGAATTCCACGCAACATGTCGAGGCCCGACTCCGACATTTTTCAGGGCTTTGCTCTGAATCCCTGGTTTCTTTAAATCCCGTCCTACAGGGATCCAGGATCCAGACAAAACATCTCCTCCTGTTTGATTTCTTTTGTCTCGGGGCATGTCTGTGTTTCTCTGAGTGTTTGGGTGGATAAGACGACTTTAAATGTCCCCTGTAGCTCTTCAACACGCCCACGTTTGAGAGCTGACAACACATTTCTTCCTAAAACACCCCGAGGACGGCTGAGATATGATGAGACGGACTTTATGGAACCCAGAGGAGGAAACTCGGTGATTCCCAGCAGCACAGAGGAGAGAACAGGCTGTAAAACAAAGAGGTAGAAGGTAATAGAGGCTGTAAACATGTTGCTTCCTGATGGAAACAGTGAAATGAGGCCACTGGGACGGGTGCTGTGTGTTACACTGTATGTTCAGTCAATAAAATGCATCTGGGCACCAGCTCCACATATTTACAGAGCTCACCTGACACCCGTGTTTACTCAAACACGTACGTCAACTCATCGTCGCTCTGACGATAGATAGTTTGGATATTTTCCCTAATTAACACGAATAAAAATGTACTGTTTAGATTTTATTTGGTCCCCGGTCGAAGCTTCATTGTTATTTATTCATATTATGTTTGGGAGGTTGTAATGTCCTCGACCCGATTGTGAGACAGTTTATTGTTGAAAGAATGATAGTGTGTAGATATGAGTCAGAAACAGAATGTGACAGATATGATCGAATTTCATTATAAATACGTTTCTTTGTCAGATTGTGGGTGTGCTCTCGATAAGTGAGATGTGATGGACTCAGACACAGACAGAGATTCGTGGAAATACACATTTTAACATTGATGTCATGTAAATAACGAAGGTCAGAAGAGAGTTTAGAGTTTGATGAGACTGAATCAAAACACTAAAATGTGATGTGACATCTAAACAATGAAATAAAGTCTTTGTTAAATGGTTAAAATACTTTCCCGGCCACTGGATTTCACCAGTTTTTCCAAACGTGGCTGATTCTTGATTCATGCGACTCCGGTGATAGGTTATTTACACGTGAAGGTTTTTTAGAAAGTGTCTGCAGCAGCATCTCGCCCCTTGACCCTCAGCTGGCGGCGCACATGCCTTCGTGGATGCTGCCGTTCTATTTCTGCAGCGGGAGCGGTGAGAATATGTGGGTTTGTTTTTCCTGCCCTCAGCTGTCCCATCACTCAGCAGGGGAGGGGGACATACCCCAGTTCCTCCCTTTCTTCTCCCCTCTCCTCCCTGCCCCTTCTTTCACTCTCAAATGCTCAGCGAGACAAGCGCTGGGCGAGACGAGGCAACTAGGTCAACCTCGGGGCCATTAAAATGCTGCGTCCCCGTTGAGACAGGGGGGACAAATGGGTCCCACTCCGGCTCAGACGCAGACAAAAGGCCCCTCGTATCCACCGGAGACCTCGGCCCCACTTGCATCCTAATGAGGTGAGGGTGGAGGGACGTCCACTCTCTCTCCCTCTAGTTAGTATGCTCGCTGACCAGGAAACACAAAGAGCCACACAGCCACACAATGGGCCCCTGGTTGTGATAAGGAGGGAAAGACGTTTTAATCAGGGCCACTCTGTTTTTAGTAGGTTGGCGCTCCTGTTAGCAAACATGCCACAAACCTGCACACAACACACACACACACACAACATCACGCAACCAGGCAGGTCGGGCGAAGCTTCGCTGAATTTGCATTTCCCTAATAGGGACGTCCCTTCTCTCCTGCAGCTGATGGATGGCGAGTGTCTCCCCAGATGAAAACCTGAATTATTTAAGCTCAGGACGCAGGTTGGACTGTGTTCATTTCCTGTTAAACCAGACACTTTGATGGGGGTTTAGGAACCTCTGAATATATCAGAGGAGAGTGATGTGAAACTATCTTTGAGAAGTTTCCCACTAAAAATAGAGAGGGGGGGGGGGCCTAGAGAGCAGACTTATAATATTTTTGTTCTTTATATATCTGGATGTTTGACCTGATGATGGCGCTAGAGGCAAATTGAAAGAAGTGTTAAAGTTATTAATTCTAAAACTGGACACACACACAAGATCTGAGCTGGTTTTTAACCTGATTCCTGAGACACACGACCCATTTATGAGTCAGAAGGAATTTAAGTTTTGAGTGACGTCGACATGATGCTGAACATTGACAGAAAGGGAGGCCAGACTGGTCGAGCTGTCGCCACAGCCTCTCTGCCTGTTGGGTGTTTCCTCCTCCTCCTCCTCCTCTTCCTCCTCTTCCTCCTCCCATCACAACCAACATCCCAGTGGTTGTTGTTTACAGCACAACACAATCAGGGACTCGCCGTCTTTCCAAGTCGACATCTTCTACGTGTACGACTCCTCTTTTTCATCTTGATATTTGTCTCACATCCAACACAAATCAAACACAAACAGTTTGAGCTGGAGTCAGAAAATGTCCCTGTTAGTCAAATTTAAGAGAATAATTAATATCTACGTCTTAATGTCACATTTCAACATCAGTAGGGAATCATGGGTTGTAAGTTTTAGAAGTTAAGTTCAACTACAAGTGTAAATACAATTCATTACGGCCTCATCAATATGTGTGCCAATCTTCTTTATATAAACATGTTCAGTTCCTGCTGAGACGTTTCCGTCTGGATCAAAGTCAGACAGACACTTTCATTCATTAAACTGAAACAAAAGGGAGAGAGAAGACAAACTTCATTTCTCTGAGCTGACGTGGTCGATCCGCCCTCCACAAACAAACATGATGATCTGCCATGATGTCACTGAGCAAACAGGAACAAAAGCCAGCGGGTTAATCATAATGTTCCTGCTGCTCCACCAGGTAGGTGCGTGTGTGTGTGTGTGAGGGGGGGGGTGTGTGTCTGTGTGTGTGTCTGTGTGTCTGTGGGTGTGTGTGGGACAAAAGTGTAACTCAAACCCTAAATTACAGGCTGTGAAGTCAAATAACAACAACAAAGACATTTGAGCTGTTGTGGCCTGTTGCATTATGGATGTTCACTGGTTCTGATGGAAACCGAAAGACGACCAGAAGCAGAGTCAGTGAAATACAGAAACTATACATTCAGACTATTACAGCTTTTACTTCACTTTACTTTTATTAATAATTAGAAGTTAGTTTGTTAGTTGATGCTATAAAAACAAGGTGAAGCATCATGATTGACAGCTGAGACTGCAAACTGGTGTTTGTATCTGGGATGTTTCTAGATAGTGGGAGGAAGTTCATCCATCTTTATTTAAAGAATAAAATAAAATAAAATCTGCTCCCAAACCAAAACATCACGTTAAAGCTCTTTTTCTCCAGACAAAGAACTGCAGTCAGATAATATAACACGTGTGTGTGCGTGTGTGTGTGTGTGTGTGTGTGTGTGTGTGTGTGTGTGTGTGTGTGGTCGATCCAAATCATGTGACTTTGCAGAAAGCTGATTTAAGCCTGTTCGCCAATTTATTTGCAAAAGAACAAAGGAAGTGACACAGCTACACTATTATATTTAATTATGTTATTTTTGAATTGCTCTTGCAGATTTAATTAGTCTTTCATCGTTGTAGCTTCACCTTTCTGTTTGTTTTCCTCTGCGACTCTGAAGCCTGATAAACTCTCTGGTTTTATCAGCGGCCGCTCGAACGTGAGCACTTCCCACGAACTCATGAGTAATTGGTTTAACGGTAAATCCCACACGGTGGCCAGAGCTCATCTGAAACCACATTCCCCACATTCACTGAGCCAGAGAGAGAGAGAGAGAGATAGAGAGAGATAGAGAGGGGGAGAGAGAGAGAGAGAGAGAGAGAGAGAGAGAGAGAGAGGGGGAGAGAGAGAGAGAGAGAGAGGTGGAGGAGTGAGGACGGTAACACACCGTGACTGGTGCTGACCCAGTCTGCAGTCAGGTGGGACACACATCTAAGACACACATCTACTGTGAAGGAGGAAAACCGAAAACCGACTGAGGCGTCAAGTCGAAGAAGGAGATAAAAGGTTTAAGTTTTAATTAGATTTTCAATTGACATGTTTCACTGATCAGTCATAAACTCTATCGACTATCAAACAGCTGAGACAGTCAGAAAAAATGTAATTTGACCTTTGACTCATCTGAAACTACCATCAGCTGACGTCGACCTTTACGTCTAATGGATTGTTCCATGATTCAATCAGTCCATCTGCTGTTTGTGTGTTTCTTTGGCCACCAGGGGGCAGAATAACAAACCGTAAACATGCTACTGATAGAGTTTCACACGATGTCTTGAAAAAGACTTGAAACCAGAGATTGAGTTCGACGTTAAAAGTCATTTTCTCATAGACGTCCATTGAAACGATTAGTGGAGTCGCCCTCTGCTGGTAATCTGAGAGAATACAGGTTTCAGACCCTTATGCATTGGCTTCACTTCTAGCTTCAAAATGTCCGACCCCCGAGTTGGAAGTTATGCGTCATGTGTTATTATGAACAGTTGTCACTAACAACAGATAGCTGGCTAACGTAAACATTGTTCCTGTGCAAATGGACAACTCGGGTTCTTCGGGTGTGACGTCGTTCCGAGGGCCGAGCTCCGAGGTGTCAGGGAACGCGTCACAATCTACGTCCGTTTGTTTATACGATAACAAACCAAGGATCAAGACACAGTCATGTTTTGTGACTGTTTTGTGGTTTTTTTAATCGACTTTTCTATTATTTTTACATTTAAATCAGTAAATCATCCAAAACCAAAACGTCCTTTTCTTTTCCTCCGGCCGTCAGTTACAGCTTCTCACTCACAGTGTTCATGTCAGGACTTGGCCCAGTTCACCACGGACATGACACTGCTGGTGCCACCCACACTTAAATATAAGCACATGGTGTTCAGGGCAGGACTCGAGGTATCAGGGAATAATAACAGGAGACGTGTCACATGATTGAAAGTTAAAAAAAATATATGGTTATGACTCTAAACTTGAGCAGGAAAGCAGCTCGTTCTCCCATCAGCCTCAACCAGTAGTTCCATGAGTGCAGCTTTAAACCACCAAATATACGTGTGGATGTTATATTCCAGATCAGGCCTTCAAAATAAAGGTTGGTCTCCTGCCAGTAACCGAACTGGTAAAGTAGAAAAACTTGTCACAGCCAGCAGCATTTAGCCGGTGGTTAGTTCTCCACCCTGTTTGTGACACTGACATTCAAAGTGTGTGTGTGTGTGTAAAGTGTTCAAGTCTCTACATGTCCCAAATCTTAAAAAGTACTTCAACGCAAACTCTCTTTGTTGTTGTTGCTGACTGGTCGGACGAAGCCGCAGTTTTTATTCTTATCTGAACGAATTTGGAAGAAACAACATCGTCTCTAATCAGAAGCAGCGTGAGCTCATTTGGCGAGAAACGCCACATACGTGTCGAAATTAGTCACATGTGCAGGAACACGTCAGCGTTTAAAAGCACATGAAACTGGGAAAGGAAAAAAGTCTCACTGATATATTTTTATCTCATGATTACAAGGATTACAGTGAAACAGCCACATATGATTTTAATGAATATATGAGCAGACCCAAGGTATGTAATGTATGTTTTTATCTTTCCTGCTGATTCCCCACAGAGGGTTTTCAAACCCGTGCAGTTTCCATTTCAGCAGGGGCCACAAACCCCGACCATTAACTTCATTCATAATTTATCGCTGTGTAAAAGGACCCAATTATAACGTGTGTGTGTGTATTACCATTACCACCACTCTGGGGCTGCAGGACTCCCATTAAACTGTGGTTTTTCACCAAAAGCCTGCAAATGGAGGCCTTTGAAATGAATCCACTGGGGGATCAGAGATTGTCAACAGTGCCACAGTGTGTAGGAATTTATAATCCGCCCAATTACAGCACATGCATACATTCAACTCCCCGGCTGTTTAATACATGAGTGTCTGGAGGGAATTCTTATAATGTGAGAGAGAAAAGGAGTAGAAAACACAAGAGCTGCACGTCGCTCTGTGTGTGTGTGGAGAGAGTCGTGTCTGATCCACAGGGGGTTAACAGCATTGAGCTCTGGGGGGGTGGGGCTGATAGTGAAGACATTTGTTTTGTTCAGTGCTGCAGCAGAGAAGACGTCCCGTCCCTCAGTGCTCCTCTCGTCCTCTCGTCCTCTCGTCCCCTGAGCACACTGGGACGCTGACGCACGATCAGCCCGTGGGACTGTTTGCAAACTGCCGTCACTCTGGGGTTCATCACAGGGGAAATGGAATTATCTGATTCTCTGGTGGAAGATGTTAAAGCTGCATTGATCTAATATAGTATAATCTAATGTTTTCTCATGTGAACTAATGTGGGTCAAACTACTTTGTGTATCTCTCAGTTCCCCTCTGTCGAGTCTTTTAGTGTCTTTTAGCTTTTGTTTCTAAAGCACAACTTCTGGTTCACTCAGGATCAACAGATACAAAAAATACCAGAACAAACCAAATCACATTTCTGCATCTTCTGGAAGGAATAAATCTTCTTTTGAGTATCAGCTAAAAGACATATTCCTGAATTCACTTCGGGTTCCAGTCTACTTTGGTCCCTTTTCTCTACTTTTATTATTACCATCATTATTTATGCACTTCCTTCTGTATTTCAACCATTTGCTTCCCTTTTTGAACAGGACTTGTTCTGCTCTATAAATAGTTTCAGTTATTATAACGTAAACATTTTTTCACAATAAAAATACACAATCATTTATATTATTGCTGTAACCATTCTTGTTCTTTCGGCCATAAAACAAAACTTATTGGTATAGAACTCATGATAATAATACCACCAGCTAACGAGGTGGCAGAGGTAAAGGTTGTAGTAACAGGAGAAGCAGCAGCACAATTAGAAAATGAAGAATAAAGAATAATTCACTGTATTTATTTTGTCACATTTTCCAGCTGCTGTCTCATCTTCTGCTCTGACTCAAAGTGACGTGTTGTTATTTGCTGCCCTCTGGTGTACGAGTGTGGCGACCGGCTCTCTTCATGCAGATATTTAAACAAACAGCATTTTATCACTGAATCACACTGATTGATACGAGTGGAATCAGTCGACTGCACAAGTTCGCACAGCCGTACTTATTATTTGGACTTTAAACTGACTTTCATTCATTGTCGACTAAACAAAACCTTATTCCAACCTCAACCAGGATCAAACATTTACCTCAATAACCAGAAGGAGCTCAGACAAGATGTTTTTCATCATTAGGACGGAGATCTGTCCCCATGAGGTCGACTGGTCCTGACAAGATCAGTGTTTATGATGGAAAAGGTCCCAAAGATATGGTTAAAACCAGTTTAAACACACACACACACACACACACACACACACACACACACACACACACACACACACACACACACACACACACACACACACACACACACACACACACATCTCATTGTCATGTGATCAACAATACAGCTGGCTGGTGTTTCATTTCAGTCAAGATACTGTGGTGTTAATGAGGGCACCAGGGACACACACACACACACACACACACACACACACACACACACACACACACACACACACACACACAGTATCTGTAGGTGTCTGTACAGGTGTTGTTATGTCAGCTCTCCATCATTTACAGTCATTTATTATTGATGCAATCATACATTTAATGTTCTACATCTACAAACATCACCAACATGTGTTCTGATAACATGATAATCTGAATATTGTAACATTCCAATCACATAATTTCCACAAAGTATAAATAGATAAACAGGAAATGTGCATTATTTAAAAAGAAAGGTTTGTTTTATCTAAACGAAGATTCTGCAGAAATGCAGACAAACCAAAAAACAACGACACAATAAAAGGTTGTGATGCATTAAACTGAAGCATCTATTAAAACCAGCAAAAGTTAATAGTTTATACATTTACTGTAAAGACTAAAATCTGCTTAAATCAAATCAACATCCCTGTGATAGTCGTGACAGTAAAAGTAAAACAAAAGAACAGTAACAATCGGTTAAAGTCAGATTTTTGCAATGTTGGTTACACAATATACACATTAAACAAAAAGTGCTGTTGTTGTTTTGGACTATTGCACGATGAGGTTATAGATGATAAATAAATCCCTGACAATAATGATGAAGACTCTGTGTCTCCTTCGTCCTCTGCTCTCTCCTGCTTCCTCACAACTAACCCTCAAGAGGGAGCCATTGTAGCTCTGATGAAGACATGCACATGCACGCACACGCAAACGCACACACACACACACACACACACACACACTCACACACTCACACACACACCATCTGTCATTTCAACTTCCATTTAATCTTCAACCAAACTTTATTTATATCGTGCCGTCGTGTCCTGAACTGAAATGAACATTTAAACTTTAGACTTTTCCTCTGAGCTCATTTTTTATTTTAAATTTCCCCGTCAGTTTGAATTCACACATGGAAAACATTGATCTTTATGACTCACAGTCGACCAGTTTGACCAGTAGCGTGCTCCAACTTCACCAGCAGGAAGTGGATGTTCTTAAACGTCAAGAAGAATCAGTAGCTTTATTTTGAAAAGGGGTGAAAGGTGACTGGTTTGAATGAAAACACGAATAAATGAAAAAAAAATCGAAACAAACCGAAAGATTTTTTCTTGCAAAGCCGAAAAACATGTGAATTCATCTTTTTCAGTGGATCTATTTTCAAAACTTTACTTTCACGTGAAGAGCAATTAAAAGGCTCCATTCACACCCTCTAACCAGCTCGTCTATAATCTCCCTGTGATCACACACTTGTTTCTCTTTCTGTACTTTCTCTCGTTCTGTTCCCTCGGCGTACACACTCACCCTTTCCGTGCCACGTTCAAACACAAACAACACTCGAGTGTGACGCCTACAGTAGACGGCAGCAGCGCTCACTGCTGCTTTGTCTGCAGTTACGTGCCAGGTCGTCTCCTTCTGTGATTAATTAGCATCCAGTTCGTAGCCCCCCTGAATTAGCAGGAGCAGAGCACTTGGGCTAATGAGCTGACTGAGAACCCGGAGGTCACGATAACCGGCGCAACTCATCCGTCAGGACCCGAGGACTCGGTGGACTCACACAGGCCTCGGATCAGCTGGACGGGGTGTTCCACGTGCCGGATGACGCGAGTGTGCGCTCGCCACATTTTCCAGTAGTTTTGTTAGATATGTAAAGATCTGAATGAGGTTTCCAGACATGACAGCGTTCTGTGAAAGTGATGGTGGAGCGGAGCCGTGGTGTCGAGGTCCCTCTGCTACACGCACTCGACCAATCACGAGTCAGTCTCAGCTGTCAATCATGACGTTCCACCTCATTACAATATAATACAAAAATGTATTGAAACAAAACATAAAAACACTTGACAGAAATCATGTTTGACAAAAATGTATTTAACGTGTGCTTTGACTTTTTAATTTGGCCCATGTCCGGTTTGCTAACATGGAGGAGGCAAGGTGTTTTTATGATATACCGGAGCCAGCCACCAGGGGGCGATCATTATGTTTTGGCTTTACTTTCATTGCGTCCAACTTATGGACCAAACTGATATCAACCTTCCATCAAACTCCGAACAAGCTCACACCCAAATGTTGAAAGTAACTGGTACTAGTAACATAATCTAAGTACTTCGTTCTCAAACTATAATCCTTTACAAATGTACAAACGTCATTATTGTCATGTGAACAGAGGTGATGCACGTTTGATGGTCGATATTGAATTCATAACGGCCTTCATGCTGGATACTGATGTTCAATATATGTTAAAAAGATTTCATCATCAACAAACGTTTCCCAGAAAACCAAACTCTGAGTCCAGACTGTGAAGAATACAGTCCTCTCCCATAATGCACCAGGCTCTACGACAACAGGCCTCCACGCGCTCAGTGAGGTTTGACCCACTTGGCCTCCGTGTCGGCCTCGCGGTCCAGTCCAGAGCCGCCAGCTGCTGTTGCCGCGGGTGATGATGAAGATGTTGGCACGGGAGACGTCGACTCAGGTGCCGTCTCCGAGGGAACCAGCGGGACTGTGACAATCTGATCATCTCCGCGGCGACTGACACCTGACTGCACCCCCCAACCTGGAGCGGCTAACGCTGTCAGCTGCCTCCTAACGGGCCCCCGAACGAGGCGCGGGGACGCCACGTGACCTGATGTGACTCGAGGCGAGCGAACTCCGTCCCAGTGTTCGGATGAAACGATGAATTATCCATGTTTTTTATTTCTCCACTGTGGGATGAAGACGTGTCGCAAAGTTTTCCAGGTCGAAACAGAAATAAAAAACTGTTTCGCTCTCGGGTAACTCAATCAAGTTAATTAGACTGTAATCAAGGCTTTATCATTATTTAACATTTCTTTGATGTTGATGTTTTGTGCTCGTTGCTCTGAGCACAGACTCGTGCACGTGCACACTCACAATGCACCAGCTCTTAGTATTTAGGGGAGGTTGCCCCACAGGATCTGCTCCACACAACTCAGACAAACACAATTAACTTCTTATTTGTTCCTCCAGTTATCATCATTAGTGTTGATTATAGATTATTGATCCCGTGTCCCGAGCAGAGGTTAAATTAGTGTGCTGTGTGTTGAGGGGAATATTAAATAAAATCCAGGTTTAGAAATGTCAGGAGTTCAAACATGTGGCCGCTCCACCTCCACCCCTCATTTGTAATGTGTCCGCTTTGATTCTTCATTGGCTTGTGTGATAACTGGCCTCGTTTTAATTGGATGAGGCAGCCGTCAGGGGCGCTCTCATTGGTTCGCAGGCCGGCCGGCGCCCCCCTCCCTCTGACCACAGCACTTCCTGTCCCCCAGGACACCATTAGGCGCCGCCAGGTCCAAGCCTGTTCGTTAAAACCTGTCACGCTGCGCCGCTGCCACACATAACAACAGCAGCGCGACGGAGAAAATGATTCAAAGCTCCCTCCTTAAAAACTGTAATGCTATATTTATAAGCCAGTATTTATAAACACATTTGCATATATCAAGATGAAAAAGTTGTTTGAATTGGGGGCAATTTGCATTTGGTGAAACATATGGCAGAGCCACGGAAGCCATGGGCCATGCCTTCATTACCCGATCTTCGTTTCATCAGCTCCTCGCTCCCCCGCTGAGCCTCCCCACGGCGGCGCCTTCTGTCCCTGAGGTTTCAGTGACAGGGGACAATATGTCCCCAAGGTGAGGAGCAGGGGGAAAGCCGCACGCACACCACTCCTCCAATGATTATTTAATCAGACTCTTCACTCTGGATCTGAAAGAGGAGAGAGGTACAAAGTGGCGCTTATTACCCATTTGTTCAACGCAGGGAAAGAAGAGCAGAGAGAGAGAGAGAGAGAGGGAGGGAGAGAGGGAGAGAGACAGGGAGAGTGGAGGGGAGAGAATGGCAGCTCGCTTAACACAGCTGATGAGTGGGACGAGGAGAGGAAGAGGGGAAACGAGAGGGGGATGAAGAGGAGGAGGTCGGTCCGAAAGGGCAGAGAAAGGAAGAATCGAAGAGGAGGAGGAGGAACAATGAAAAGGTGACAGTGTGAGGCCTCCTGTCTGAGATTAGAAATAAAATCCTCATTTTAATCATATAAAGTGAATAAACTTGCACATATATAAATAGTTAAAAGATCCTAAATATAACTGAAGCCTGTAAGTTTGAGGAATTTGAGCATTTGAGTGTTTTCTAATTCCTACTCGTCACATTTCAGAAGGAAACAGACTCTTTACATTTAATTGACAGCTGGAGAATTTGAGAAAAAAAAACATGAATTATTATAAATTAACAGATGAAGTTGTTGAAACAGTCTCAACCCCTGAAACATTAAAATGTCGTTTCCACTTTTAAAAATCAGTCAAACTGATTAAGTACATTACATTTGACGTGATATTCAGAAAACAGGATGTTTACTTGTAACAGAGCCTTTTATTAGCTTGAATAGTTTCTCAATCTGAATTTTGGGATGTTATAATAGATGAGGAAAGTCGCCAAAGTGCTGCTCATTGTGGGAACGGTTGGTTTCTCTTACATTTTTAAAGTCTTGACCTTCTATGTAAAGTTCCTCGAGATGAATATTATGATTTGGGGCTATTCAAATAAAATAAAACTGAATTGTAAAGTATTGCTGGATAAAGCAAAAAGCATCTGAACAGACGATTGACATTAAAAACAGAGGAGACGACAACACAAGAAGAAAAGAGGGGATGTGAGTTGAAGTTTGGCTTGTTTGACTTTATGTATTAAAGGGTTTACGTCCTGGTTGGTTGGTTGGTTGGTTGGTTGGTTGGTTGGTTAGCTTGTTGACTTGCTGGTTAGTTGGTTAGCCTGGCGGTTGTTCGGTTGTTCGGTTGGCTGCGTGTGTGAACGCAAATTTATCTATAGACTTTATCTGCACCCGACCTCCTAGTGGAAGTGACAGACGCATCAAATAAAAAAACAAATATCTCCTGGTGAAAAAGCGTTGGTATAGAAGACCCAGACGAATGACATCCCAAACGAAGATGTCAAGAGTCACAAGAGGCAACAACAGTGTGTGTGTGTTGTGAAGACGATCACGTGATCTCTGCTGCGTTGTGCGGGTGTGAAAGACGAACTCTGGGTAAACTCCCGGAGCCAATTCTTCCGGGTTTTACCCGCAGGTCACATCTGAGAGCGGCTCCTGGCTGCAGCTCGGCGAGCCTCTCACACCAGCGCCGCATTTGCATGTGCAAAAAAGCCCCGTGTTGAAGTGCTGCAGCGGCGACCCCCCCCCCCCCCCCCCCCCCCCTGGCCCTCCGCTGCCCTCCTGGTTGCAGCCTGTGCGGTCGACCTGTTTACGATTTGTTTAAGTGCTTATGAAAGCTCCTGATGCACGACCGCAGTCTGCCTCTCAGACCTGATGTTTTGTTTTGACATGTAACACCCGTCTCTTCCAGTCTCCTGGGTTATTTCCAGGAGATCCCTCGGAGCAGGGGGGGGGGGGGGGGGTCAGAAAGTGCAGGTCACAGTTGTCTGTCACGGTTTCTGGCCTCAGTGTTTGTGTTTCTATTTCCATACGCTGCTGCATTTAGAGCCACGTGGTTGTTTTTGAAGGTCACTCGGGGTATTTCAGGAGAACCTGTCCACAAAGGTCCACCTGAGAGACTAATGTTAGGCTCGACTGTTTCCAGCCGTCTCACATGTTGTAAATGTGACACGACTCATCCAGCTGCAGGGGTTTCGAGAGCAGAGGTTTGTGGGTAATTAAACCGAAGTGAGCGTTTACGAAGATTTATTTCTGTTTTTCAACAGCGACGGTGAAATGTGGACAGAAGAAGAACAGAGGGAAAGTTTGTCTCTTCTAAATCATCAGGAACATTGCAAGTCATCGTGATATTTTAAAATCTGTTTCCATTTTAAAATCTGTTTCCATTTTAAACACAATGTGGTTCTTCACCTATAAACCTGTTCTGTCACGTGGAGGATTCTTTCTTTACCATGTTACCAGGTTGACACACATTTCTTCTTAACTTTTTCCTTGAAATATGTTAATTTCAATGCATTTTAAATAAGATAATTCACTTTTAAAAAGGTATAAAAGTATAATTTTGGAGTGTTGGATTCATTTTACATTCATACTGTTATTTGGAATGACAGAAACTGAATGGTCTCACAATTCATCCACGATTTAAGTTTATCTGTTTACTAATTTCTTCTTTTTACTTTCTAACTTTTCAAACATTCTTACTCATAACTCAAGGTGTTGACTCAATATGTAAAAATATACGTCCTTGAATAAAAATCACTATTTACTGTTAATCAAATTACTAATAAATGTTTATTTCATCAAATCACCCTGTTTGGTACAAGCTTCATACAATAAAATAAAATCTTACAGTAAATAAATATGAAAAATATTGAATTTAACAGGTTAATTCACTGTTTGTCCACCTGGTTTAAAATTCAAATCTAACTTCTCCCTGAAGAAACTGAGCCATTAAATCTGAGCTGAGCCCAGATAATAATAAAAAACACACTCCTCTGCTATGTAAACAGATGATTCAAAATACTGGTTTAATTAATCTGCCTTTATGATAATGATTTCATCTGGGCCAATAAGTAGTAATCTTTGCGATGCCTTCTCCCCCCGTAGTGTAACCCCAATATTATTTCTGCCGTTTATCTGGCGCTAAAACGGGGGCAAACAGGATGAGCGCGTCATTAACGCCACACGTCGGCACGCGGCAACTGGGGGAAAAGCATCCAGAGCGTTAATAAGTAATGACTGCCCGAGATCACAGGAACCTGACACTACAACAAAACAAGATAAGCACAAGCTTTGATAATGACTGTTAATAATTCAATATGTGTAATTATCGCTTTACAGGAAAGCACGATGGCGGCGGCGGCGGCGGCGGCTTGCTGTAGGGATGGTGGTAGCAATTAAAGACGAGAAAGATCGGGGTCAGCGGATCGAGGCGGCGGCGGCGGCGGCGGCGGGCTCTCGTGGCGGATGCTGACCTCACAGGTGTTTTTACTGGATGTTACAAACAAAAAAACACATTTGTCGATTAATGGGAAACCGTCTCGGCCTCTGTTGTGTCTTTTCTCCGCAGCATCTCCCGCCGCCGCCTGTATGCGGCATCTGCGACCTACTGCTTCCTCACATTTGCTTCTCCATTGTCCCCCAGCTCGCCTCAGCCAAATGTCGAGGTTTGCACATTTGCAACTCAAAACTCGCCAGATCAATGGCGAACGTAATCACTCTATTTGTCATCCCCAGATTTGAATTTCACAATGAGCCCATTGGAGAAGTTGGAGGAGGGAGGGACAAAAAAATACATATAAGACGTCTGACTTCTCTCGGAATCAATGTCTTTCAACAGCCCTCCACTCCTCTTTGCCGGGGAAGGGCATTCATACGCATTTGGCGACCATTGTCGGCAGCAAAATGACTAATCATAACATCATTGATGTGTTTAAAAAAGAGAAAAACGACTACAGACGACAGAACCATTGACAACCTTTGCTCCCATCCACAGAGAAAGAGTTAATTTGCTGGTGATGATGACACCAGGCTCTTTCAAGCCCCTTTTCAGGCCAGCAGCAGCTGGGGCTGGAGGAGCAAGAGACGGGATGAGTCCTCCGCAGAGCGAGGTGCAGGGGGAGGGGAACAAGAAGAGTCGTTATCGCGTCTCCATTTCGGCGACTGAGAGGGTTTCTGAATTGCCCTGGATTGCGATCCTGCGCTCGTTCATTCCTGCATAGGCCCTGTGAGCGGCGAATGGGCCTTGGGCCAGTGGGAGCCGCTGGAGCTGGAACAAGAATAAGATCACAATTGCATTTAAAGCCCAGAGAGGGAGAAGGAGAGCAGCGACAGAAAGAGGGAGCCGATGAGCCCTAATTGCCAGATGGTGAATATTTTCGCTCCCTTTCAATGGCGCATTAATTGCAGGGCTGCCCGGGGGTTGAGACGCACTGATCAGTGTGGCAGAGGATCCTGACCCTGATTATCCCCCCTCACACTCCCCTCGCTGCAGAGACAGGGAGCAGGGGTGGTGGCGGGGGTGAGGAGGCGCTCAGGAGGGGAGGCGAGGGGCTTTGCAACAGTTACTCACCCAATCATTTGCCCATCGAGCCACCTGGGCCTCGACACTTTGGGGTTTCAAGTTGGAGAAGGCTGGTGATGAGGAAGGGTGGAGGGTCTTTTGGGGACAAGAAGGGAAAGCTTGAGGGGTGTGATGAGGGAAGAGGAGGACGGACCACCCTCCTGTCCTCATCTCTCCTCCCCCGTCACCCACCTTTCCCTCCCCCACCTCCCAGCCCCTCAGCTCCTCGTTTACATATCTCCAAAAGATGTAATTGAATTAAATAAAGCTTTCCTTTGGGGCAGCTGCCACAGCTGCTGTTTGTGGCACGTCAAAAGGCCCGCCACTTTAAGAGCACTTACATATGCTCCAAATTAGCAGGTCAGATAGGCGGACGCACGATGACAGGGCCGAGGCTGCCAGCGCGACAAGGGGCCCGCAGCTGTGAGCAATTCACTGGCAGAGTGGGGGCCCTTTCAGACCCCTGATTATGAAGGGCAGCGGTGCACGTGCTCATACACACATATTTACATACGTGTAAGTGAGCGCATGTAGACACACTCACACACTCACAGATGCAGACACAGGGGTCACCGTGGTATTCAGGAGGCATTACAGAGGATAATATGGAGCATGACCCTGACAGATAAAACACTCATTTCTCTGTAAGGAGGTAATGAATAACAAATCGAATTGTGTGAATGAAAAGTATGTTTGTGACCACTCGACAAAGACTTTCTGCTTTTTACGTCATTATTAAAACACACATAAACTGATCATTTGCACAAAATGGAAACGCAAATGAAAAATGTTTACAAACAAACAGGTTTAATTAAACTTTACTGTATTTATCAGATATGTTTTTACAGTATTTTCTACAAACATATAAGTTTATTTACTTCCCACTGTATTTATATTTTGTCAGTTCAGTTATTTAGCAAATATTTATTGAAAGAGAACAAATGAACTTGCCCATGAGGACGATATTTCTCTAAATAAATCACTTATGGTGGTGTTAAGGTTAGAGGATGGATGACAGATCCATACAGCTAAATAAATATAGAGATCAAATATACAAATGACCAATTTCAAGAATCACAGTTGTGTTTTTGTTGCTGATGTGTCTCATATGTCACAGAAGCAAAAGTGTGTGTGTATCAGTGAATGTGTGTATGACATCAATTACATATTTATTTACATATGCTGTAACATGTGCATAAGATTCATTCACTTATCGTCTGGACCGTGAAGTTTGATTATAAATTCAAACAGTGGGCGTCGTTAGCTGTCGCTGCACATCTTCAGTAAGTTTCTCCTTTTGAAGTTGATTCATTATTTCGTGGCTTTTGTGCGTAAACACGTTTGTTTTCTTTCTACTAATTCAAAACACTGAGATAAATATCTGGTCAGTGTTGGATTGAGTTCTGTCAAGAAACACAAAACGTTCTCCAGCACCTTCTCTTCATCTTCACTTCCTTATATCCCTGCTCTCAGCTGGAAGAAGCACATTGTTTTTCTACCTGTGTGTGTGTGTGTGTGTGTGTGTGTGTGTGTGTGTGTGTGTGTGTGTGTGTGTGTGTGTGTGTGTGTGTGTGTGTGTGTGTGTGTGTGTGTGTGTCAACAATGCATTTTACCAAACTTAGTGGGGTCATATCTTCGGAGTTTATCTCCAGATACAAAACCTTTGGAGCTGAATGGCCATAAGTGAAGGTTCAACAAAAATATCATACAAAAAAACACGCAAAGCTTAGATTGTTCAGAAAATGATTTCCCATCATATGACGTCATAGAATTGACGTAATGAAGAAGTCAGAAAATCGTGTCACTCAGTTTCCAGGAATCTGCATCAGGCACAACCTCAAGTTTCACTTCTATAGATGGATAAATAAATAATCGATGATCATGTGGTTGGAACGATGTCGTCATGACGTTACCACGAAGCCAGAAGATTTCATCATGTAGAGGAGTGATGCATTAACGTTTGCAACCAGTTACATTAGAGACACAATCTTAGATGAATAAATAACTCCCTCATCACGTTGGGTGTGAACGGCCTCTCAACACGTCGTGGTCAGTGTGCACGAGCTGACCTGTAAATCTGCCACATGCAAACATCTCACTAAACATGGTTGTGTAGCTGAGTGTAGCTGTGTGTTTAGTGTTTGACGAGCAGAGGCCTGATGTCAACACTTAACTTCAGCGACGTCTCCAGTGAGACACGCCTGTCGTATCATAATCAACCCTCGTGAACAATCATCTAATGACTTGTCACTCAAGGTCTGCTGGGCAATTAGGACGCATTTGCATGGCAGCGAATGGTGTTTATGACAAATAATCCGTGGCCTAATTGCTTTTCTGTTTTCCTTAAGACGTGCGCCGCTGATCGGATGTGATTAGCTGGATCGGAGTTAAGGGTAAAGAGAAGTTGAGAAGGATCACACAGGTTGTGTTCAGCAGCAGAGGGAGGTTGTTGATGCCTGTTGAGACACATCGTGTGGTTTTGAGATACAAAGTAATGAGTCAACACGGAAAAGTTTTCAATCGCGATGAGGTTACGAGTTTCTTTACGAAGACGAAAGCAATTTGCGAAGAAGTGATCTCTGAGAATCCTTGTATTATGTCAAGATCACAGTAACTTTATCATTTTTTTTTTTATAATAATCATACCCTAACCTCAATTATTCTTCCCAGAACTTTTTCAGTGGGAGAAAAGAGAGAAAGATTTTTTCACGAGTGTTTAGGGAAATCTAGATTTTGCAGAAACTAATTGTGGATGGCTGCTAAAAAACGATATCAAGTATTAAAAGTTGTGAAGTTGAGGCTTTCTAGTTATTTCTACATAGACACACCTGAAAAAGTTTATAACGAGAACGTTCACACCAACATGGGCAGATTGTCTACTCTGGTTGCTTAGTTACAGAAAAACGGGGAACAGCAGTTATGAAAAGTAAGAGCAGGGATGTTTTTCCTTTGACCGATGATGAGGTGGAACCGTTACTGACAGAAAGTGTTAGCAACGCTTTGCGTCCACTGCTGGTCGTCGAGTCGCGACTGGTGAGAACCAATCAGGAAGCCAGTGCACGTGACGTCATTTCTAAACATCTCTTCTCCGACTTCGACACAGCGGCAGAGTTTATGAAGTAAAACGGGTCCTGCAGAGTTTCCAAAGTTCTCGTGGACGATGCAGAAATCACGAAGTGGAGCACAGGGGCCTCAGATCTACGAGCGTGAACAATCTGGTGCAGATCCAAATACAAATCTGGATTTAAATGTGTTTGCATAAGAAGACTGTTGGACCTTGGTGGAGGACTTGAATTCTATTCTATTTGGTTATTACTCAAATTGTGTCGATGCTCAAAGAGGAAAAAGTTTATTCTATAAGTCAGTGCGTTGTGGAAGAGCACAAGCTGAACAGGAACTAATCCCCAGTCCCTCTCCAGTGTCCCGTTCAATCACAACCCACTTCTCGACTTCATCTGCAGACTCCTCCTGCAGCAGCAGCAGCAGCAGCAGCAGCAGCGACATTTCAGAATAAATAAATCCCCGTGGACGGTATATCTGCCGACACCTTTACACCGGGCACTCTACTTTTGACTTTGAGCTCGTTATTGTTTCACGTTGTCCTGTGGCGGGCAGAAAGGCTGTGACTCAGCGGTTTGCACGCAACACTGGAGAATAATGGATGTGAAGGCGCCCCACCAAACACGCCCTTTAAAAATGCATGAGCGCCCCCCCCCAAAACCTCCCTCTCCCTCCGCAGAATAGAGCTATCACGGGTGCCTGTTATCTCCCCGAACCCCCAGGTAGAAAATGGTAATGATACCACTTAACATCGCTGCACATATGGAGGGAAAATGGAAATGCCAACAGCACCTCAACTATAAAGCAAATCAAATTGAAATATTAATCCGCTGATTAATATAACATTATGAGAGCCCATTCTCTTTGTTGTTTAACAACAAAGGGTTGCAAAATAAGCAACTGCCTAAGAGGTAAGGGGTTTAAAAGAGTCCCACAGAGGTGCTAAAGCCCCTTTCAAACATCATTACTCTGCATAATGTATTCCCTTCCACAGTGCTGAGATTTGATATTGATGTTTACTCATTTATTTTTTAATTAACGTTCCTTGGTAATGAATTCTTTGATGAGAGGCATTTTGTAAATCATTATCCTTGGAAGAGGAAAAAAGGGGATGCATCGCTCTTGCCCCCTTATACTCGTGACAGAAGAAAAAATACTAGGTGTAAGGGGAAAAAGTTGCCGGCAAGAAGTGGGGTCATTGTTTAAAGTTTGTTGTTTGATGCGTTGATTTTTTTCTCCCCCCACCTTCACCTCCCGTGTTTTTCAGATTTTCTATCTACAGGGATGAGCAGCACCGGGCCGACAGGGACTGGAGCAGGAGCTCTGTGTGCGATGGAGCCGGTGTGGATACTTAGCTAATTACAGGAACATAACTCAAGGCTTTCAGAGAGTCGCTGCAGTCGGGGAGCAGGAGGAGAAGGAGGAGGAGGAGGAGGAGGAGGAGGGGGAGCGGTTTCATCCACGGAGCCCTTGGTGGAACTCTGTCCTTCCCCTCTTTAATATTGATCACTGGGGATCTCTTGGAGGACACAAAGTCGCCTCGGAGGCAGCGAAACTTTGTTGGATCAACAGTTTACTCTTTCTCACAAATGTCACAAAAACAACAAAGTACTTTTTCAGTCGTGCTGCTCGACAGGAGCGATCTGCCGCCCATCACCTGCCCTGCTCCGTGTTCCACATCCAGTTACATGTCGGTGGAACTTTTATTCTCTCGTGCGAATAAAAGTTTGAGGATAAAACGATCATGTAAAAACCAAATCAGTCAAAGTCGGCCTGATAACGTTTATTCTTCTCTGCCACAGAGTTCTACTATCACACTGTAGTTTATTTTGGTTCAGTCCCACTCACACAGATTCATTCATAAAGCTTTTCTATAAAATACATACTGATCGTAGCCACTTGGGGAAACAGGCTGTGAACTCCATGTGAAAGTCCATTTGGTGAACATGACATGCCAACGATTCAGAATCCACTCATCCTGCAGGACAGGGAAACCGTGTCATTATTTTAAAGTCATGATTCTGTCGACCTGATGAATCAAAGTCCATTATTCACTCTCTTTTAGCTCCGTTTTGTTCCTCACCAACGTCTGGGGGAAATATCCAGCATTTAAACTTATAGATGCTCATATCTTCAACAGCTAATAGCGTCTGGTTGCTGCTTTAAATCAACACTGTGGAAGCAGTGAGTGAGGAGACCAGTACAAATAAACAATGGTCTTAAAAATCACTCTTAAACTGTGTCAAGCCGAGGGAAGCTGCAGATTTGAGTTAATTCTTGTGATGGTTCCAAACCTCTCACATTGTCTTCACATTGTCATTTGATGCATCGTGAAAATGATTGAGGTTTTAATGTAGAACACATTCTGTTGGACCTGGAGCAGACAGTGAAGCAGAGAACGTAAACACAAGTGTTTGTTCACAGGGAAACTCCACAGGGCAACGGAGAGGAGAGAGGTCAGCGGGGAAATGCATATTTCATCACGGGTTCTCCCACATTGAGCTGATGCAGGGATAATTTGCACAGCGTTGTTTGGGGACTGTGTGTTTTCTGATACTGTAGGCGACTCTCAGTGTGTGGTTCAGACCAGTTGGCCACAGATGAGCCTCGAGCCCCCCGACCCATCTGGAGCCATCTTGGAGATGAAGCAGAAATCTGGAGCTTGTCCATCTCTTGGCAGGAGCCATTTTCTCCCTGCACTTACAAGGCTGATCGTCTCTAATCCCACCAAAGAATTAATTGCTTAATTGGATCAATTAGACGTCCCAATAGGTCCCAAAGACGAGCGGTAGGTGCATGAAAAAAAAAAAAAAAAAGATGATCCAAACCTCAGTCAATATTTGAAAGAACCGTGCGGTTGTTGAATTCAGGTCCTTTAGTGCCGAGAGCTATTTGCTTCTCCATTTCACGATATTGAGACAATTCGGCACAGGTTTCAAATCATATTTAATTTCCATTTGCTCATGTCACAATCTCGCCTCAATCACGCCGGCACTTTTTCATGTTGGCGTCACTCCACCGCGACATTATGCCGTGCTTGTTTTTCCCAGACAGAAGAACTATTTTCATGACTTATGGCGTTTGCAGTGTCTCAAAGAATCGCACTGCTGTTTTTCTTCCTTCAAGCCACTTTTAAATGGAGCCACACTGCACGGCTTTAAAGGCACATTCATCAAAAAAGCGAGCGCGGGTGCACTGCAGATGCTGCCACTTTTTCTTAAAAAAATAAAAAAATAAAAAAAGATTGCAAGTAGAATTATGGCTTTTCATCAGCCGATAAATTTCACTTGTGATTAATTGCAACGCTCACTTTTGGGATCACTTCTGCACAAAAGAGCATTTCTGCTTTGTAAAATTCATATAAAAGAAATGCAAATCAATGGTGTTCTTGGCACCAAACATATGCTGCCACAATGCCAACAAGCCTGCCCCTGACAACCCCAGCTGGGGGCTTGTAAGACTTGCTCTTGGCAAAAGACGTTTTTTTCCACCCGCTTTGCAAATGATCACCAATTAATACGAACAGCATCCAATTCTAATTCTGCACCTGGTAAGATTGTGAGTATCTTGTAAAAAGCTCTTCGAAGCCGTGGATCCAAATTACTGGGATTTTTTTTTTTTTTCTGTTTTCTACCTTTTGGGATCACAGCTGAAAAAAAAAAAAAATTTAAGATTTCAAAAGTCCAGAACCCGTCGACATCAGGGGGAAGCCACAGAAATGACCTTTAAACTTGAAACGTGCCGTGATGATGAAGAGGTGAGAGAAAGTGTGGCTTCTTTTATCTTCATGCAACAACAGAAATATTCCACAAAGAGAAAGAAAACAACCACATTCTCTTATTATTGTGAAAATAAGAGACAAATATATTTCTGTTTTCTGCGATAAACAACTTTATTCATCCATTTCCTCACTGAAACTTTCCGAGGTGAAGGAGGGAGAGACGAGAGTTGTGTTTATCACTTGGTAACACAGCAGCATCCATCCATGTGATGAATTCCACATATTTCCCAAAGAAATTAAACTATAACAATTCAAAGGCGTTTCACGTCACTAATTGCTCATCAGAGTTCTTAGCGTCTCTTCTCTCGCTCCCTCTCTCTCTCTCGCTCTGAAATTGACACTCGCCATACGACTTATGATGGATAGGAAGCTTTAATGAGCTCTTACAAGCAATTAAGTAATCAGGGAACCCTGCTGCTCAGCGCTGGAGCAAGCGAGAGCTCTGACAAACGGAGGCCCATCAGTACTGTAATCAGCACAGGACACAGTCACCGCTGCTCGCTGCTCCCGAACCAAGGGCAGCAATGGGCCGAGCAGCAGGCTCCCGTCTCATGATAATGTTTAGTCTGCTCCTGGAAACTTTGTGACTCGGAGACGTGATCTGTTTGGAGTTGAGATCATGAGTAAAGTTTTCCAGAGTATCACTTGTAAAGAGGAAAATACAGAGGAGACAAAACAAAGTTTGAAAGTGCAAAGTTCAACCTTCAGGTCTTGGTGTCAAACAGAGAATCAGCCGACTGACGCTGTTTCATTCAGGAGCAGCAGTAACGGACCACACGTCTCAGGTGTGTGGACACAGACTCCAGCTAATCCTCATCACACTGATTAAGACTCATGACAACTTCTCTTCAAACGAAAAGAACTGAAACATCGATGATACAGAACAAAATAAAATATAAAACTGAGGAAAACGATGAAGAAAGCAGTTCACACACACACCTGCAAAAACTACAAATCTTTAGAATGAGTACTTTAGTTGTTTTGTCACACTTTTTTTATATCAAGTGATTTTAAAGTAAAATACCACCGCATATTATCTGCCTGTGTCCTGTGTGTCAAACGTGCTGTAATGTCAGATGTCATTTGAGTCATATTGCTTGATTTTATTTTATTATCAGGCTCCTTTAAATAAATATTTCCCCTCTTGCTATAAAAGCCTTGAACCAGGATCCCAGTGAAATCAGTGAAGTGTGTGAAGAAGTGAATTGTGAGTTTAACTTCTTGAGTTAAGGGGGCAACACAAACAGATGTGTGTCTGCAGAACGGCTCAGGATCTCCACAGTAACACGCTTTGTGTTCTTCAACACACAATATTTTTAACATATAATTAAATTACTTGACGTACATTTTATTTAGATTTTAAGCACCTACAATCATATAACTTTGATGCAACCGACACACAAGACATGGATCTAATATCAGCAAAGACATCACCAGTAGAATAAAGATAAATCCATTGACTCGTTAAGGCAGCGACGGGTGATTCGATGGATGCAAATCTTTTGTCAACTAGCAAATCGCTAGACTGTGAATAAAGATGGAAAACATATCTCGACTTCCTCCCAATGTTCATAAGTTAAGCCAAAATATTCTGCGCCGCCATTTTGTTCTGGTGACGTCAATCATGAAGTATTACCTCTTTTTTATATCATCAGATAACTAATCCAAACCAAACTTACACCAGCGATATTGCAGAAAATATCTTTGAGAAAAAATATATTCATTGTGTGCATTGATTTTTTTTTGTTTGGTCCATGTCCCATCTGCTAACATGGAGGAGGCAGGGTTTATAACCTATACTAAACTCATTAAATTCTTATGTCAGTCATCGACACCACGTCACCACCAGGGGGCGATCAAGGGAAGCTACAATGTCGTCCATCTTGTCGTACGGTCCAAATCTTATAATTGTTAGTGAACACATTAGCATTAAACTTGTTTACCTTGATTTTAGCTAATTTAGCTTCGCATTATTTCATCTATTTTATCATTTTAACAACATTCCCTGTTTTGACACCTTTTTAATTCTTTTTTTCCCTGTATCTTATTTTGTATTTAGTGCTCTACAATGTGCTAACATTGTGCTAACACGTAGATAACTTTACAATGTTTGCTTGGAAAAGTGCTCAATAAATAAGGTTTATTGTCAATATTATTTTTACTATTGTACCTCTTCTCATATCTGTGTATTAACTGTAGAGCTGGAGCCGGGAGCTGCTTAGTTTAGCTTTGACACAACTTCCGTCAAAGCACAACTTTAGATTTTTTACCTGTGTTACATATGTTTTTGTGCAGAATGACGAGATGAACTCATTTCAATCTGTAACAGACGTCATCTGATCCTTCTGGGGCTTTTTGTCTGTGGTAAACAATGATGTGACAAGGAGAATGAAATGTAACTGTGAGGGGTTTGGCGTTCTCGGCTCGCTGCTCACCTGGGGCGTCTCCACGTTCTCACTGAAGCATGTTGCTCGCCCCAGGGCGGCGTGACACCTCTCCCACACTCTCCGACTCCTCTGAATAATTCTGCCCCCGACCACACGTCTCACATCTCATGCCGTTTCGGGGTGGGGGGGGGGGGGGCCCCGAGACGACGCGTTTTTCACATTGAAAATCAAATATGTTGCTTATTAATGGGGCGACTTTGGCGAACGCTACCTGGAGAAATGCCGGCGGCGGGAGCGAGGAGGGAGGGATGCCTACAGTGGAGTGGTGCACTTTCTCTGTCTTCTGGGCAAAAAGGGGGGGAAAACAGCTGAGGGTGCAGATTTTTCATTGCTAAACTGGCACAGTCGCACACACACACACACACACACACACACACACATACACACATACACACACACACACACACACACACACACACACGGTGGAAACCAGGCAGCCAGGTTGCGTTAGCCGGTCACACATGAAAAGCACAGATCTTCATGTGTTTCCTGTGTGTGGCGCTCGGGAAAAACAGAGAAAAATGAAAGACGGATAAAGACAAATGGACAAAAATGATCCAAACGCTCACTTGTACTTTTCTTGGTTTCAATGCGACGCCCCAAAAAAAGGAATTCACCACAACACACGTTGAATGTCAGTCACAACAACGCCCGATGTTTGGGTGCATCATTAAAACACTGCCAGTTATTTTCATTAGCAACCATCTGGTTCATTATGTCCCTGCTTATTCAAACATGGACTCCTGCCCCCGTTTCGTGAAACTGACAGAAAACGGCTGCTTGAAACCCGCGCGTCTCTCTCGGGCTAAACACAGAGCGAGCTGCGCCGCAGCGCGCCGCTAACTTGGCGTCATTTCCTCAGATTCCGTACAGATTGCACCAGCTAATTATGATCTAATAACTGGCAGACTGTCTGTTTCAATATTATTACAGGAAGAGTAGGTTAAATGAATAGCTCATCATCTGCCCCCTGTATCAGTCATGTTGTTTTAATGATCATAATTCCACCATTAAATCTTAATAATATGTCAAGATCAGAAGGGAGACATGTCAATTTTGGGCTTCAATGAGAATTAAGCCAAGGATTGTTCAAGTTGAGCCTGTTTCTTTTTTTTTTCTTCTAGGAAGGTTTGATTTCGTTAGCTGTGCGCACACATACACAAACACAGACACACACACACACACACACACAGACACACACACACACACACACACACACACACACACACACACACACACACACACAGACACACACACACACACACACACACACACACACACACACTAACAGCAGCAGAACAGACACAGAGCTGTTTCTGAGTCAATCCGATATTCAAGAATTAATTTGTAATCCCTGATTGATGTGTTGATGTTGAACCGGAAAGGAGCTGAGGTAAATGTTTTGCAGCTTTGGTATTTCCCGAGAAGCAAATATCTTTATTTTCATTTAGTCGTGAGGTTGTTGTTCCTTTTTCTTTTCTCCCTTAAGCTAATTTAAAAAAAAAATTATTCTTGGCCTGGGAAACATCCTCACCTCACGGTCCATTTAGTGTTGGCCTTAAAGTATTGATGTTTAAAAATCACTTTTCCCGAAGACTTCTCACTCAAGCTCGCTTCCAAGTTAAGTTTCAAAGTCTTTGAAAAACAGTCTCACTTCAATTTAAAAGCCCTGGAGCTTTTCTATCAAGCTTCATAATCTTCATCCGCAGTTGACGTTTGCCCAGACATTTAAAGGTCATATAGAAGAAGAGAACGAGGAGGAAGCAGCTGCTCTGCTTTGATTAACGAGGACGTTCATTTGACTTTCAGGTGTGAAAACCTCTCGGCAACAAATGCTTCCTTTGTGACAACGCCAGTGTTGTGTCTTCAGTCTACAGGTGTTGTGAAGCCCAATGAAAGCCGGCCCCCTAACACATAACCAGAATAACATAAAATTAACGTACCCTTTGTTTACAGTGTGTCGTGTTTGCTCTGAAACACGACATGTCGGAGAAAATGGAGGAAATTAGCTTCTCCGCCCAGGTGTCATGTTCACGTTACTGTTACATTCACGAAAATGTGGGAAGGGCCAATGGCGTCAGTCGTCAACATGAGGGAAACACATCTGCTAACATGCTAACGTGCAATTACACGAACTCGCACCTCGACTGGCTGCTGAACCAAAGAACACGCTCACAACACCGATTTCTCTGACTGCTCAGGACTCATGCTGTATAAATTAGATTGAAACAAGTTATTGCTACAATATTAATGTATAAAATCGTATCTTGTGTGAATATACAACTTTTATGTACTTATGTACTTATTTACTTAAGGCATAAAAAAGAGTTTCTTCACAGCCAAAATCTCCCCTAATTCAAATCCTCGTCTTCTAGCCCAACTCTAGAATAAAGTCAAATCGTATCGGATACCGTAAAAGTTATGATTTTAATTTTAAATATAAAAGCCAACATCTGAAGAAAAATCTCCCGTTAAGTCAAAGTGAGTTTGATGCTAGAGGATCGTTTTCTTGGAAAACTCTTTGGATCCTCTGTCGGAGCTTCAATTACAGCACATTAAACTTTGAACGGCCTCCAAGGACCCGGCGCGCAGCCACTTTCTTTGGACGGACTTCTACAGAAAGTCGTCGCTTTGAGGTGCGAACCTGTATTTTCTAATCATTCTCCCCTCAAGGTTTCTTGTTCGTGAGGTAGAGACAGTGACGGCACACAGCTCCCGGCTAAGAATAGCTGCAGGAGCAGGGAGGAAAATGAGGAAAGTGAGGCGACACCGAAAGGCGGAGAAAGAGACGAGAGGAGGGAGAGGAGGAGGGGGGGGGGGGGGGGGTGAAAAAAAACAACTCAGGAGGGAGTGTGAATAAGACAATGGCTCCGTCAAGGAGTCAAACGAAGTAAACGTCTTCGGCGGCCGAGCTTCTGGACCAAACACGACACTGCAGCGATCAATCTGAATCACTGCGGGTGGTGTCAGGGCGGTGACGGGGTGTACCCTGCCCCGAGGTCACCGCGCTGCTCGCAGGGAAGTGAAATACACGTGTGTGTGTGTGTCCGTGTAAGTGTGTGTGAATGAGTCCATTGAAGGGTTAATAAGAGAGCATTGTGTGTGTGTGTGTGTCTGTGTGTGTGTACAGGAAGGGGCATTGTGGGACAACAGTCTGCGCACAATTAATAGGAGTGCACATTGTTTGTGTTGTTGTCGTATGTTGAGCATTAGCAGGAGAGGAAGCTCATACAGGAAGTCCACTGCGATGTGTGTCAGTCTGGTTCCAGCTCAGCGTTTCTATGACTACACATCCGATGATGGAGCGTCTCACAGTTTAGGTCCAGTGTCAGTTCAGGAGAGAATGAGTTCTTTGTGTGCGGAGGATGTTGTTGTGACGTACAGTGGCACAGCAGTCGTACTTTTTCCAATCGTATCTGAGGCTGTTTTCAGACACGAACTCCGGAAAAAACGTCTGATTTGGACATTTTTATTGGCTCAGGCTCCGATTGGCACTAATGGAAATGAGCGTGATTTTGGCTGCGAGGTGAGAAAGCGCCTCAGCTTTCAGAGGGTTTGTGATGACGAACTTGACGTAAGGGGGGGAAAAGAGAAAGACACCAAACTCACCTTTTTAACAGGTTTTTTATTAGAGTTCTTTTGTGTGAATAGTGTGTTTTATTTATCTCAAAAGTCAGAGATTTCCGTTCCGTTTATATCTTCCTTCTTCTGCATCTCCAATTAATCTGTAACCTTAAACCTAATTGTTACACTGGATGATTGCAATTAAAATCTCTGATTTGTTTACAGTCATTTAGCTCATTTTCTATAAAAGTGGTATATGCGAGGTGTCTATCTATCTCTCTATCTCTCTATCTATCTATCTATCTATCTATCTATCTATCTATCTATCTATCTATCTATCTATCTATCTATCTATCTATCTATCTCTCTATCTCTCTATCTATCTATCTATCTATCTATCTATCTATCTATCTATCTCTCTAGTCATCTCTCGATCCATCTCTCTATCTATCTATCTATCTATCTATCTATCTATCTATCTATCTATCTATCTATCTATCTATCTATCTATCTCTCAATCTGTCTCTCTATCCATCTATCTGTCTCTCTGTCTGTCTTCTATCCATCTAACAACCCTGCTGTTGCAGTGGACACCTGAAATAGAGCCCTGGCAAAGATAACAATGTTGTTTCACATGCTCTAATGCCAGTTGATCAATAGTAATTACCAACCTGTGGACCTGGCGAGCAGAGCTCCTCTGGCCCCCGGGGGTTTCACTGTACACAGCTCACAACCCAGTCCCAGGTAACTCCATAGGAAAGACCTTTTAATTGCTTTGTTCACTGTGAGTAATTGAGGACTGGAGCATGTTTGCCACGAGGAGTGTGACTTCACTTGGCCTCCGTCTAATTAATCCCGTCACACAAGCCTTCTGCCTTTAATTTTCACTTTGCGCGCGGCACCGTGAGGTGCGAATACAACCAGAAATATAGGTTGGTAACTGTATACGACATGCTGAGCCAGATGCAGTGCAGTCGCAGCCATATGGATCCACGGAGATGTGTTTCTGTGTGTTGTTTTCTTGCCTCCGTGTGCAGGGACATATTGCCAGACAGCAGCAACTGTCCCACTGCCGTGATGTGATCCCGTCCCTCGCCTGGCCCCGAACCAGATACATGGAACTGTATCAATATGGTTTCATTAGCATACTGATTAATCAACTGGTTAATTAGACAAATTTCCTATAGGCTGATTATGCTTCCCCGGGCCTCGTGGTGTGAAGACGTATAGAGTTCATCAGTAATTTCATTATTCTGTCAGACGAGCCAAAGTGAGGTGTTGTTTTTTCTGTATGGCACAAACACACAAAGGCACAAACACACAAAGGCACAAACACACAAAGGCACAAACACACAAAGGCACAAACACACAAAGGCAGAAATCTACGTGTAGATAAAATTATACAGACGCACTCCACATGCTACATATGTCTGCAGGATAACATACATATGTTATTCTGTATGTTAAATATTAATCAGTGTTGAGATGCTGTTGTGATGCAGAATGTCTGCCTGTGTCCCTCGTGCCTTTGAGGGTTAGGGTTACTGCTTCTATTGATGTGAATAAATATATTGTTAATTGCATTATTAACATCACAAGTACGAACCATGGAAAGTTAAGAAAAGTTCTTCTGTCTTTAACTCGGTTTCAAACCAGAGTTTGAAAAAAACCAAGATGTCCGTTACTTTCTATCGTTTCCTGTCCAGTTGACAGAAACTTCTAGTATCTGATAACGTGACTGAAGTTGAAGAGGAGGCAGCTGTGACTTCAAAATGCTCATGGGAGTAAATACGATGATTTCTTTGATAAGATACTTTCACAATAGTTGAAATGTTGAAACTTTCATGAATCGAGACCCATTTGAAGGAGGGAACTGAAACTTTTAATAAACTTCAGGGAAATCAGTTGGTTCAAACTTGTACTGGTTTAACTCAAGAGATTCATCCATAATGTTCTTAATGGTATTTATCCACTAGATTTAGTTTTTCTAGATAAATGTTTTGCCTTCAGAAACTTCTACCCTTCCTCATTTCGCCACGTTGACCTTCCGCTGTCTCTCTGCACGATGTGAAATGTGAAATTAAAATACAGGATTTGTCCATTTTCCCCGGTCGGAGTCTGGATGAGACGAAATTACAAAATTGTTTTATTTACTTTGTACTGTAGTTTGTGTTCAAAGCAAAAATGATGCAACAAAAATGAACTTTCACCACCTCAGCTTCGTGAAGGAAGTTTCTTCAGCAGTGAATATGAAATACTTAATGTCCCTGTGCATCATGGGATAAAACACATCTCGGGTCATTCTTTAAAATACAAGTGAGTAAAGAAAAGTGTGACATTTCCTCTGAACCAGCTTCCCCCCCCCCCCCCAGGTCTCATCTCAAATTAAATGAACCTTTATGTTCAGCATTACAACTTGATCTCCTCCCCGTGCTCTTGGCCTCGGTCGCTCCTGTAACACTCGCAGCAGCAGAGAGGCGGAGCGGGCGCCGCCGCGAGGTGCGATGGGTGCCGGCTCTGGCACCGCCAGGCTCGGGCGGCCGTGCAACAGTATCTGCAGGCTGCCATTCCTTCTGTTCGCATCTGAAGAAACCAAACTGCACTGTTGCTCACACTCCCCGATCCCGTTGTTGTCATTGGCCGGCAGCCACCAGTCGTGAGCCAACCGAGTTAACAGACACTTCCGCTCGGCACACAAGGAACCATCTGTTTTAAAAGCCAGAAAGAAATAAATAAAGGGCCCCTCTCTCTCTCTCTACCTCTCTCTCCCTCTCTCTCCCTCTCTATGCCTCCTTTCTCCCCACTTTCTCCTTCCACCACGGTTTTGCAGAATGCAGACCTCGGCTATTATCCCTCTTCGCCATTTACAAACTACAGAGACTGTGAAAAACACTTCTCTGACTATTTTAAATCTCTCCCGCCCATTTTCAAATGACCCAGAATGAGACATGAACCAGTTTCTTATTTGAGAAAACCTTTTTTTTTATTCCACCTGCTCTGCTGCTAACTGAACGACTCCTCCTGAGGTCACATCAGTGAATGTGGCGCTGCTGCAGTTTCCCCCCCCCCCACACAGAACTCATGTGTAATTCATTGGACATTAGCGAGGTCAGCTTCACGTTGAAGCCTGATGTTTGTAGCATCTTCAGAATCACGGGTGCGCGCCCGTCTTGGCTGCTCCGAGCTCCTCAGACGTGCCAGCTTGTAGCTAAATAAATATTGGCTGAGGGGCATTTGAAAAAACATATTGTCCTGGCTCGGCGCTCGGTCCCCCTGCCCTCTGTTGCCAAAACAAGACGACGGGGGTCCAGAGCAGAATCTCTTCTCACATGAGCGCCTCGGTAATGGTCAGCTCGGCTCAGCTCGGCCTGCAGCCTTTGTGTCTGCGCCTCCAGCTCCTCCAGCGGACTGTATTTCCTCGTCTCTAGCAGAGGGGGGGGGGGATACTGGAATGGTGCCATTTGCACTATCACACTACGCCTTTGTTTGTCGTGCGGCTCACGAGGAGAAGGGTGTGCTTGTCCCGCGTGTTTTTGCAGGTTCTTGTGATAACCAGAGATATCTTTGTCGCTCCTATTTGTGTCGTGTGTTTTCGAGACAGAGTCTGAAATACGAGCGTCCACCGCAGCAGGGTTTGTTATTCTGACATTTTAACAGTCTGTGAACTGTTTGCAATTGTTTGCTTTGTCTGTATTTACCGTACATGGGATCTAATTTAAGACCAGGACATGATGCATAGAGGGGTTCAGAATTACCTCATGCAATAACACACAGGGAAACAGTGGTTAACCCTTTGGAGTCGTGTTTGAATGCTTTTGATTTTTGCTTTTATATTTCACATTCAAAAATATATACCTTGCTAATGTTTGGTATCTTTTTTCTCGGCACAACTTTGTCGATATGACCTGATAATAAATTTTCCACCTTGACATATTATATCAAAGTAAATGACCTGAAAACACAACACAAAGCGATTTGACAGACAGACTCCGGAGGATTGAACTACTTTATATTCATGAAATGTATTAATTAAATCTGTTAAATGACAAATTCTTACTTTGTTTTCATTGTTAAATAAAGAGTCCTCCTCTTCATCTTCTCTCCTTTTCCCCCAGTTCCCCCTCGTATCAGTCGTCACAGTTCAACTCGCAGAGGGAAACTTAAAATAAAAAATATTAATATAACATCCCCGCCTGCATTCGCCTTAATCGGCGAACACCCCATGAATTCCTCTCTCCGAGAAATTAAGGTGTATCGTCACAAGTGCATTATTTAGTAGATTTGATGCGGGCTGCCACGTAGTCGCAGAGAAAAGAATTAATACGCCCGTGGAAACGAAAGCAAGAAGAAGAATCCTGAAAATAATTAACTATCGGAGCCTATTTCTAGTCGTCCTCTTAAGCCTATTTAAAGTGCATTAGGTATTATGAATGTGAGGTGGCTCTAAATTTACCCCTGTGATATCTATCTTCATCTGACTACATTAGTATACTCTGCAGACGCTATTTAAATCACATTGCATGACTTCGACTTCCAGCTTTTTTCCTTTATTTCACACACACACAGATATTTCTCTTCCCACCCAGATTAATCTGAGCGGATCGTTTACAGCCGCCGCGATCAGACCGACACACCTGAAAGATAAACCTGACACCAGTGTTTGCTAAACGGGTGAAAGGCGCCCGTAGTGACTTCAGGAAATTAATTATGTATACGCTAAAGAGAACTCATTCGGGAATTAAGGAGGATAAGTAGCAGTCCATTTTGTGCCTGTTAGGGGCCCTCTCGGAGCTACGGTGGCTACATTAGGGAGAGCTAATGGGCCCGGGGAGGGGGTGCGGGTGGAGAGGTGGAGGGTGGGGGTTGGGCCCCAAGGTCTCCGGGCCCCGGTGACAGATGGTTAGCCCGCCTCGCTGGGTGGCTGTGGCTGCGAGGTCTGTCGTGAGGCTGATCCGCGGAGCTGACAGAGTCGCGGGGATCAAACGACATTGTGGAAGGTGAAGAGACGGGTGGCGTGCCAGGGCCGGAGCCGGAGAGACGGGGTCAGGGCTCCACCGATTCTCAAGTTTGGGAGGAATTAGGGAGAACACTGGTATTTTTTTTTAAAGCCAAACTCACTCAGAGCTGTTTGATGCTGATGTTCAGGGTCTGGAAAGTTAAAAGAAAAGATTAAAAATCAAGTTTTGGCTCAAAAACGTTCCTAGAATAAGAAGCGGAGGTAAATGGGAGGTAAAATAAAAGCTGCGACTATTATTGAATTAATATAATCTGAGGTTTTGATTCATGAAATACACGAGAGTGATTTCTGATGCAGCTTCTTTACCCACAACTCATTCACTGTACGTTTGATTTATTCACCAATGATCTAAATAATGTGTAAGAAGACTTTTCACACGCAGACGATAAAGAAATCCAAGAAATTCAGAGAAAAATGATTTTACATCACGTCCTTAAACAAATATAGAAAGTGACCAAATGTGCAAACATACGACAAACTGGATGATATAAACAAAGCAATAATTATCACGAAACAGTAATTTATCTTTTAAGTTTTCTCCTGAGTGAAGTTTGAGGTTTTAATCTCGTCTTTATGAGCATTTTACAAATCCGAGGTTGATCAAACGTGTTAAACCTCCTCACTGTGACACGTACACAATGAAATAAGCATTATATTGATTTGTACAGTGCTTTTGTTATATTACTATTGATAAAAATTAACCTGTATAATGTTTTATTTCCCATTCATTGTGTATCTAAGCAAACTGCAGTGACAGCAGAGCGTTAGCAGGTAGTTTGCACCATGTGCTGCGTGTGAGAGGCTCCAGAGCCTTTTATCAATGTAGTTTCATTATTTTATTGTTTCATGTTTTATTGTCTCTTCGGACGTAAACGTGTTTTCACGAGTGTCTGTGAAACTGAAGACTTGATGAATCCCCGTTCAAAACGAGCTCGGCATCAGTTTCCCCGCCACCGCCGCCGCCGCTTCCCCCGCGGGCACAGGACACCGGGCCCGTTTGGCGATTAGCCCGTCTTACGTTCCCGGTGATCGGATTAGACGATCCCCGCAGTCTAGTCTGAAACTACTCCCGACCCGCAGCTCCGGAGAGCGTCTCAATATCCAATTTCACAGCTTTCTAAACCTGGATCACGGAGGCTATTTATTACTGTCACAGGCTTTTGTGTTGGAGGGGGGGATGGGGGGTGGGGGGGGCGGCTTTTGTGTTTCATCTGCTCCGGAGCAGGATCAACAAGATAGTGAAAAGTGTAATGAGTGGGGAACCGATGGCGTCGCCCCGAAACCTGCTGGCAAAAAAAACAACCCTGCTCCGTTAAATTAGACCACGACGACGCCGGGTTCAGCAAAAAGCATCTCTGCAGAGACCTTTGATCCCGAGCAGGAGGGAATTCTGGGAAACCAGTATGACCGCGCTCTGTCCTACAGCACAACGCGGCGTGCTCGGTAATTGACGAAGAAAGAAAATGGAAAAACAACAAAGAGAAATGTGGACGTGAGAGAGAGTGGGGGGGAACTTGTGAAGAAAATTGGGATGTTTTTGGAAGTTTCTGATTTGGGCTCAGAGGTAAAAGTGATTTTTTTAGCAGATAGTGTTGGTTGGATGAACAGAATAGAGCCTCCTGGATAATAAAACCATTTATGAGGCCGTCTTAAACTGGACCAGCCACTGTAATAGGTGCCTCCATTATAGAGGCTTTATAATTTCCCTGCTTTTTCCTCTCGGAGCCTCTGTTGTTCCTCTGAATTACCCCTGAATGATTTATGCTCACTGCCCTGGCCCCTGTTAGACCCTGGCAACACAGATAGAAACACACTTAGGGCTTTTCGGTGGGTAAACACACTGTATTAAAAGCCAACTTGCTTCAAACAGCCAAACACATTTGCGGCGACGGGGGCCCGCTCGGGTGTCATCTCGCTCGTCAAACACCGGCGTGTCCCGGCCAATCGGGGGCCTCCACGGGCAACACGAGCCATTTAACCTGAGCAAACACGGCGTGTCACCGAGCCCGAGGACGACTTAAGAGCCTGAGCAAACACCGGCGAGAGCCATCGGGGCACGAATCGCGGCGGCCGGGCTGAGGACAAGTCACTCTGGTAATGGGTTTGTGATGACTCAAGATCGAGCGGCCATCTGTTTGTTACAGTGGGGGAGGAACCACAATTCACAGTTCAGATACTCGGAATATTAGTGCAGCGGAGGAGGGGAGGATTTGGCCGGTGGCACAGGATGTAAAGCATATGTCCATAAATGGTAAATGTGTTGACGGCTGAGGCCCCGATTCCCTGAACCGGGGCCAGATAACAGGATTTGCATGGTGATTTTCAGCCTCGGTGACACGACGCCTTGAGAAAAGGTGTAAGACGAGTAAATCCTACCAGTGACCTTAAGACTCTCCAGTGGCAGGCACCGAGCTGTTGCTCCCCCGTCAGCAGCTCACCACTGCCCTGGAAAAAAAAAAAAACCCTCCCCACATATTTAAAGCACGGACGCATTTGCATGAGATTTCAATGACGGGAGTTTGAATAAAACCGCAGTCACTCGTGTCCGGTCTGTAACCGTGAAGTTCATTTGAACTGCAAAAGTCAAACCACAGCCACCAACTGGTTCCCATGGCAGAAGGACTTTAGAAATATAGTGAAGCAGCTGCAACCACCGACCCTTCACTCCCCCAACCGGGACCGTCCATCGGGAATCTGTGTTCAGAGCCTTTATTTGACTAAAATCACAAATATGAGCAAACCTGCATCAAGATAGGGAGGAAAAACATAAAGTATAAAAGTCAAAGTGGCTCTGATGAAGCTAATTTAATCCATTTAACACTATTGTAGAAATGCATCATAATTTATACGATAATTATTAAATGTTACATTTTTCAAAGTCACTGCATCTGTAAACCAAAACGTAAAAAAGTACAATAATCTGAAATTTGGTGGAATTGAAATATAAAGTAGCAACAAATGAATATTCTCTGGTTAAGTTAGAATTGTACTTGAGTGCAGTACTTCATGTACTTAGTTACTTTTCACCACTGCTTGAACGTCCGTAAAATGTTGTTATCATTTGTAGACTTCTTGTTATTCAATTAACTGTAATTTTATAATAATTTCAAAGTCTTTTTTTACACAGAATATGCGTCTAGTGTGTCTCTGGCCTAAAAGCACTCAAGTGTAAATTAAATTAAATTTAATGTAAATATAAATGGGCCTGTGAAACATCCATGTTTAAACTTTAACTGTTGAAAGTAAGAAACGTCCAAAGCATCGAGGAGACGTGAACAAAATGTCTCTGAGATCAGAGATGTGGTTTTTAAAAATCCTCCTTCAGCTCATAAAGACGGATTTAATTACACTTAAACTACCTTTTAAGTGCTTTGTGTGCCGGGCAGAGTCGTAGATAATCTGCAGTTCTCTGTGTCAGACGGGTTATTACTGCAGATTATTGCCATTTTAAAGAGAAACCCCCCCCCCAAAAGGAGAAGTGTCATTCATCATATTAAAAAGCGTTGCTGCTCTTGGTTTTTTTTGTGTGTGTGTATATGTCGGATCAGATGCTGTTGAATATCCTCGGAGGAAACAATCAGGTGTTTAAAGTTACCGATCGATACACAAGTGGCAGAGTGGGGACTGTAATGGGGTCGGTTCGCAACCTGCGCTGACAAATTAAGGCAAGTCGTGTTTTTTCATTACTTACACATCCGTTTTCATTTTTTTTCCCATCAGTGGAAGCAATTAAACACTGCTTCCTTAAATTAGTCATTGATTTTTAGCGATAGTGACACTTTGCAGAAGGAAATAATAACTTTAAGGGAGTGTTACCGTGTTGGTGTTTTTTTTTTTTTCATTACTGCCAGTCTTGTGAGAGAAGCAGAAACAAAAGGACAGAGACAATTCACCTCCACGAACAAGGGGGTGTCTTAAATTAGCCATTGATTTTTCCTCAGGTGTCACTTTGGTTAAATGCTTTGTGGTTGGGAGTTTTCTCTCGAACCTGGAAATTGACAAGAGCCTTTAATCTATTAGTCGTCACACACTCACTGACACACACACACACACACACACACCCACACACACACATTTGCTTCGGAGTTCACGTTCATATTGTACATTTATGACCCAGAGCTCATCTTATCTGTGGAGAGACAAGTGATGAATGGTGCGTTTGAATGTGGAAATCAGCGCTAAATTGCATTTTTCAATAGATAAAACCTCCACAAGGGGAAACACGACAATAAGAACCTTGATGCAATGACTCGTTACGTAAAAACATCGTAAACAATCGTTGTTTTTCAGGGATATTTTATTACAGAATTTCTGCTATTGCCAATCCCGCCCCAGACATGTGGCCCTCGAGAACAAAACTCATACAGACCAGACATTTTTTAATTTTTTTAAATGTTCAAATAAAACAAATTAAAAAAAAGCAAAATTAAAAATAAGAAAAAATTGGAAATGAAAGAATAGCAAGCCGATATCTGCCGCACTTCTTTTTCTTTTCTTTTTTTTTTTAATATCTTGAGACTAGAAAATACACAAACAATTTGAAGCAGCAACAAAATGTGGATTTACCTGATTATACAATGGAACACTATTTTTGTTATAACATGAATGTTTGTCATCACATTATAAAACTCTAGATATTTCTTATACATTTTTTTTTTTAAACCCCCCAAAAGAAAAACAACCTTATCAATGGCGATGCAACATTTTAAAGCAAAGTTTACACCTCATGTTCACCTGGAACCAAAAAGAAATCAGAAATCAGGGACATGTTGAATTTTGGGTTTGATTTTTCAGCCTTTTATCGGCTGCAAACCTTCTCAACCCTCACGAGTGTGTTGCTTTGTACTGTACATACGCTTCCCCCAGTTATTCATTTCCAAAAACAGCTGAATGACAAATGAGTGGCTCTTTGAGAAACAAAGGAAACTGCAGTTTACAGTTAATGAGTTATCTTACAGCGGCCTGCGGCTTTATTGATTATCCTAAACACAGGCTGCGATGCAGAAAAGTTTCATCCACGCAGCTCAGAACAGTTCCCGCGCGTCCGTGTGCGCCGCCTCGTCTCGTCTCCGGGGGAGTTTGTGTCGTCACAGCAGAAACACCTACGTGAGATCTACAGTTTGATTGGACCAAGGGGGGGCAGAGGTCGCTGTTCAAAATGGCGGCGTCGCTCGCAGTTCCCACTGACGGTAGCTGAACGTCTCTTTCATTTCTCTGTCAAGTCTGAAATTGTGTCCCTTCACCACGAAAGTATCGTTGTACAATACGTCGCCAGGATGACGGAGAAAAGGTCGAACGAAAGCGCTCGTCCGCCCGTTCGCTGCTCGCGTGCGGACGAGGTCGCTTCGTCCGTCGTCGTTGGGTCCCGTCTCAACACGCAGCCACATGCTCCGACAAACAAATATCAGAATAATAAAAAAAACAGAAGAAACAAACAGAACGATTCCCACATTAATGTACAAACATAAACCACCACATAGCTCATAGCTAGCAGGTTAACGCCGCGTCGCTCCTCCTGTCCGTAAAGTGCACTCTCCATCCTGCTGTGGACGTCAGAAAGACAAGAGCAAAAAGAACCAGAGGACGTGTGTGTTTATGTGAGAGAGAGAGAGCGAGAGAGGGGGGGGGGGGGATAGAGAGATAGATAGAGAGAGAGAGAGAGAGAGAGGGGGGGGGGGGGGGGATAGAGAGATAGATAGAGAGAGAGAGAGAGAGAGAGAGAGAGAGAGAGAGAGAGAGAGAGAAAGCTCCGCTGCATGTGTGTGTTCAGTCTTATTCCTGGAGCGACTGTGAATTAGAGGACACAACAGTCTCTGGAGTGACGGAGGATGGAAGAAGAGATGGAGAATGGAGGTGTGTGTTTGAGGGCATGAGTGTGTGAGTGTGTGAGGAGGTGGAGGAGGAGGAGGAGGAGGAGGCGGAGGAGGGGGGGGTTGCCGTTAATAAACGTAGCCCTCGCTGTAGGGGTGCGGTTGGCAGTAGGGCGCCTCCTGCACGTAGGCCATGTTCTCGTCAAAGTGCGACAGCGGCACCGTGTCCTCCTCGTTGATCTGCCGCTCCATGTCCGTCTTCAGCACCGGCCGCTGATTGTCGGGGAACGCCATCGAGAACAAGGCCTCGGGGTCGCACACGAACTTGTAGACGTATCTCTCGCCGGCCACCTGGACAAGGGAGGAAGAGGCGGAGATAGTTGAGAGGATGAATTTGGGAGTTGAACTTTTGGGTTTCAGTAAGTTGTAACTTCTGTGACTTAATAAATCAGTTAGATACCAAGTGTAAAGAAACATTATCATCATCTTTTCATCCAATTTTATTGAGAGAATACATCAAAAATACGATAATTGTGAAACCTGCAGACATATTTTTGAGAATATTCTCAAAAAAAACTTTCCTCTTAACCGTCAATGGGTTAAAAATGGTGTAACATCCATTTTTAACAAAAACCAAGTGTATAAAACCATCATCATCCTTTTTTAAAGAAATTTAATTAAAAAAACAAAGACTAAAATGTACATAAAAAAATACCATAAATATAAAACCATGACGCCGAAATCTGTTCTGAATATTCTCCTGAAATCCTAAAAATATATCTATAAAAACCACCTTAAATCAATTGTAATTAGAATATATCCTGACTCATGATAAAGGCGAACCAGATAAAAAAATGTGGTAAACAGAGAAGAAGAGTTGTGCAACATGTTTCAAGTTTTCATAAAACATTTACCAGATGCAGACATTGTCTAAAGATGCACAAATTAAGTTTGACTGATTGAACACAAAAGACCTGGAGGAGCTGCAGCAGGTTCACAGCTGGATGGTGATGACACACGAGGAAACTTCATTCATTTGGTTTGATGCTCAGTGAAGGAGCAACGATATTTCCTACTGTTAAGTATGTGGATGTGTACGAACTGCAAGTGAAGTCTCCAACTTACTATCTGCTGCAATTATTCTATCACACACAGCTCAAACTATTTGGGGTTCAGTATCTTGGACACTTTGGCATCCGGACTGGAGGAGTCAGGGATCAAACTACCAACTGTCTGGTTAGTGGACGACCCGCTCTACCTTAGATCTAAGCACGTCACTCAGAAGAGCTCATATCTCCATCAAGGCCCAAACAGCTGCAACAAATTACACACACTCATAAAGATCAGCTCCCTAAAGATCTCACTTTTTTTTTTAGGAAGATCCAGGAATTATTCTGTGGACAATTTGGTGAAAATGTAAAAACTTTTATTTAACTTCACAGGATTAACGTTGAGTCCTTTGTTGTTCAGCAGCTCCACCATCTTTAAAAAGCTCCACCTCCTTCTTTAAGCTACAGAGGAGGAGGAGGAGGAGCTTAACACAGCTGCTGTCGATCAGGCAATGGACAATTGATTTGTTGTTATGTGAAAAAGAAAGGAAGTTAAAGAATGGGGGGACGGCCATCTGCACTCAAGTTATTTATATGAAAGGAGGCAGGTTAATGAAAGATTTATCTTCTCCCCGCTTCTTTTTCATCCTTGAAATGTGTTAAAGTATTATTGTATACGTTTTTTGTGATATTTCATTAATCTTATGAATCCAATCATGAATATTCAGTGTGTTTATTGTTGTAAAGTCTCTGTCCTGTTACCTTTTGCATGATCCCCTTCTCGTAGTAGTAGCGCAACGATCGGCTGAGCTTGTCGTAATTCATCGCCGGTCGATTCTTCTGTATCCCCCACCGACGTGCCACCTTCGTAACAAACACACACACACGCACACACACAGCACAATGTCAGTAAACACAAACAACAGACCAGGACGCCAGACGAGATCCCTGCAACACAGACGCTCGACCCGAGTTCCTGACAGGGAGCGTCGCTGCAGCTGAAACGTTGAACAAACTTATTTATCCACATTCTCCTAATAAGCGTAATTACAGAGCGTCCGGCCGGAGCAGACCTGAGCAGGGATGTGTTCATTAGGAGCTTGTCACACACCCAGCGGAGGAGGCAGCAGATGTTACAGCACCTGTCTACCAGACCACCCACCACCCGGCCTCGCAGCCCAAACCCACAGCCCCACGGCGCTCTCGCTCGCTCTCTCGCTCGCTCGCTCTCTCGCTCTCTCGCTCGCTCTCTCGCTTCAGCTTCAGCTTCAGCTTCTCCTCTCTGCTTCTCCTCCAGCTCCCGTTTTCTTTCCCCTGAATCTCTTGTTCTGATGTTTTTGATGTGCTCCACCTGGTGAAAAGGCAGAAGCCGCTCGCTGTCGTTTGTCCGTGGCGTCCCAACACCCGGGGGGGGGGGGGGTTTGGTCACCTGATGGCATGAATGGGCCCCCCTGTTCGCTGCAGCTGGCCCCTGCCTCCAGACACCGTTGGGTCTGCGTGGACGGCTGCAAGGTTACCCCTCCATCTCCCTCCCCCCCCCCCCCCCCCCCCCCCCCCCCCCCCCCCCCCCCCCCCCCCCCCCCCCGCCTGCGACCCCGCATCCTCCGAACAGCGAGCAACAGGGACTGAGCCCCACTGTGTGCGATGGGGGCGCACACAGACCCGGCCTCTGTTTCCATTTCAAAAGGCCCAACCGTCGACACGGGATATTATTTTTAGGAATATGTCCTGTGAGATATTCAGCAAGGGGGGGGGGGGGGGGGGGGGGGGGGGGTTGGTTTGATCAATAAAGATAAAAGATGAATAAAAATAAACTGTTATGGCGAATCCGGGCCTGGTTTGACCACAGAGAGCCGAGCACGTTATTCAATCCTCTTCAAATGCTAATTTATTATACTAGCTTTTACTGCAACGTACTGTAAATCCACACTTCAGCCAGAGCTGAAACTGGAAGATTGTTTCCATCATCTTTCCAACACGTTGATTATTTTACATTTTACAATCAGCTCAACAGCTCAAAACCCTGAAGATTTTCACATTTACGAGGATTTTAACTCGCACATTCCAGCTGCTGCAGCAAAGCTCTCACATTCGTCTTTGAATTATTTCACGCTTTTCTCTTGATTGTAACACAAGCAAGTGCAAGAACTGTGTGAAGAATCAGGATTTGGGAACAAACTTCACCTCCTCCGGCTCGATGAGCTTGAACTCCATGCCGCGGCCGGTCCAGGCGATGTAGTGCGAGTTGGACGGGTCGTCGAGCAGAGCGACCAGGAACTGCCAGAGCTGCAGCGAGCCTCTGCGCTGGTACGACGGGCCCTCGCGGTACAGGCCTGCCTCCTGCTTGATGTCACCTTCAGGACACAGTGCGGATCATTATTACTCTGAGTACGTTTCATTGCAGTGTTTACAAGTATTTGACGTTGGTAAAAAAAACTCACCTTCGGCCTTTTCTGGCACGACGCAGGTGTCATCGTAGAAATGCCTCGCCACCTTTTCAAACATACACCCTGGAAGACAAGATAAAGGGTAAAGTGAGACATACGATCCGCACGTAGGTGGCAGCGTCACAGCGTTCGCTCGTGTCATCGTCTGTACCTTCAGTCCTGGTGGTGTGAGCCAGATAGCCGTCTTGCCGTAAGTAGACAGAATGGCAGCTCGGCACTTCAGCTGAAAGCCAGAGCGGGAGAGTGGGTGTTAAAGGGCCCGAAGGCAGCATTAAGAACACTATCTCAGTTATCTGAGAGCAGTCAAAGCCTGTTCGCTCAATGCACCACTGGCTCTGATTAAAGAAGATGCCCTCCAGCGCCAGCACGGCAATGGCTCCCAGCCACCGGCGAACTCACTATATCAAACCATTAATAGATCCTGGGAGCGTCTCCACTCGCAGGGAAGATTTACTACCGAACAAAACACCGGCGCTGGCGTGAAAACACAACCTGACAAAAGATATAAGATTCTTTTCATATCGTGACGGCTCAATAATGTGCTTTTACTTTTTTTTATTAAAGATAAAAACCACAGCGACCTGCAGGTGTTGGTTTCTTTTGACTTTCTCGGTGGATATTGTGCCGACGCAGCACGTTCGCTAAACGCAGATGAAAGCGTCGTTTTTCATTTTCAAGGCCGTGAAAATGTGTTTCCTCAATCAAGCTGCTCCCGGATGATTGGGTCTGTTCACTGGTTCGAGATGGGGCGGGACTTTTTTTAAATGAAAATATAATAACAGCAGAAGGGTATTTGTTCGAGTTGCCAGGCGACCGCCAATCAAATCAGATTAAGACACACCCACACAGTCCTGACGATCAGCCGAGGGTCTGAACATCTTAATAAATAAGAGAAAGATGGTTTTTCCTTTAGTTTATCAAATTATTGTTGCTGCATTTTGAATATTGATAGTTTACAAACCTTTTCCCACATTTCTATTCTTTATTTTCTTTATCACTGCGATGGATCTGACAAGAATCTAACTTTAAACTGGATATTTGCATTTTAAACCACAAAACATAATATTTCACGGATGTAATTAAACATTTTAAAATCAAATCACTTCACTTTTCATGTCTAATAACAGAATTCTCAATAATCCTCTAAAGAAACAACTATATAGCGTTGATGCCTGTATCACTGGCTGGTTTAACGACACTGTCCAGATTGAATTGTCCATTTACTGTATTTGTCAGAACCTCCCACGTACAGACATCACTGTCATCGCTTGTGAGCAACAAAAAAAAAAAAAAAAAAGGGCCGAACAGGTTACAAAGTGAATGTTCAATAAACAGACCGAGGCCCTTCATTTAGGCCCATAAACATTTCTCTGAACTTCATCAAAGTAATGGGCTTGTAGAGGAAATTGCTGCTAATGAAATTACCAGCTCCCCTCCCATCCTTCCCAACAGGCCCGGTCAACATGCTCCACTGTGACGGATAATAAATCCACTCGGATGCTGCGTCCTGGATCCACAGGACAGGACGGAGATATTCTTTCTCCTCTCTTTACCTACACTCACTTTATTGATAATAAAAATAATAAAAGCAAGTTAAGACTTTTTAAGACCATTTTGATTTAAATTTAAAATCTATAACTCCACGTTATCCCTCAAACGACATAGTTTTTTCCATGTTAGTTTTCAGTTCCACTTTGGTCTTATTTGTAGTTTTATCACAGCGTGTTAATATCTATGTAATTGAACTACAACACGTGAAGAAATTACAAACTATACAAACTGCCAAAACGTCTGTTTAACCAAGTATTTAACTTAATATTCTAAGGTATTCAAGATTTGTTCAGGCGTAAAATTCAGATTATTTTCAAGAACCCAAAGAAACCCAGATTTTTCAGTGTCGATAAACTAATAATTCACCATTGTTCCTTTGTTTCTCTCATTATCAGACACAAAGAGAGAGTGTTGAAATTAATCTGAGCCCATTCGATAACAACTTTGATCACTAATTATTAATTAATTGTTTAAGCCATTTATCAAGCAAACACACCAATTATTCACTGCTTCTTAAATGTCTGGAAAATGTAATCAAACTAAACCTTGTCTCTGCTTTTTAGATAAAATAATAAAAAGTAATTCAGTTGCAGTTTGTTCCTGATCTTTACTCAATCTGTCACATATCAAGTTAAAACCTGTTTGTCAAAAGGAGGAAGTGTTTTATCACCGAGGCTGTTTTTTTCTGAAATTACCCAGTGGTGTTAATTAGCATTTAGAAGCCGAGCGTCTTTGTGAAACTCGGCAAACACACGACTGGCAAAGTAAACCTGCCACTGGAAACTGATCTCCAGTTTCCAGGCTCCTTCACGACGTGACAGAGAGAGAGCGGAGCCACAGCTCGGCCCCAGAGCTCATCAGCGCGGGAAGAGGTTACTTTTCTTCCTGACTGGTCACACGCTCTCTCCCGGGTCGTCGCTGAGCGCCTGGTGAATGAACCCAGCCGTCCAGCGTATGTTCATTCATGTCCTGGTGTAGCCTCGGGCTCCTCAGAGGCCGCAGGCGGAGGATTAGGTCCCTTGACTCTGACTAAAGGGAGCGAACAAGTGTGGGAGGGTGGATGTTGGACTGTAAACAGGCACAGCCCCCCCCCCCCCCCCCCCCCCACCCCCACCCCAGCCCCCCCCCCACCCCTCCTCTTTTCTATTACAGCGCCACAGGAAATGGCGACCGGTGCAGACACCCTGCAAAAACCAGATCCCCTGCCCTAATAATGGGCAAACTCAATAAACGCCGACCCCCTCCTCCCTTGTCTTCTCCCATTCCTGAGATGATAACGCTCCGGCAGAAGAAAAACGCTGCTTTCACTTCTTGTACCTCACACACACACACACACACACACACACACACACACACACACACACGCACACGCACACGCACACACACACGCAAACCTCTCACCTGAGTCATAGGTGAAGTCCCGGGGCTCCTGCTTGATCATCATGGTGGTGGGGTACGTGTGGGGCAGCGGCGCCCCCATCATGGCCGGGTGCTCGAACAGCGGGTCGGGGTACTCCTGCTTGAAGCCCTGAGGAGGGAAGGGGATGTTGGGCTCCGACATCTGCCTGTGGTAGATGGGCCGGCTGTCCCGAGCCATCGTGGGCGGGGAGGGGAACGAGTGGCACGGCTCGGAGAGCTGACGTCGGAATCTGAGGAGGACGGACGCACCAGAGGAGACAAAGACGGAAACTTAACAGTGTTTGGTTTTGATCTTGTTTTGGAAAATGAATTTCAAACGAGCAGTTAAAGAGAGAATTTAAATCTTTGATCACAAGTTTTTTCTTAAAGACGGAGCAAAACAACATCAGCTTAAAGGCCCAGTTACTCACTTTTTTATTAAAGAAGTCAACGAGAGGCGACTGAAAGCCAAGTTGTTTGCGAATAGAAATTGAATTTGACATGAACTGATTTTGTTGATAAACCTTTAGTCTATGAAACATCAGAAAATGTCAGTTGCTTTAATCCCATCCTGACATCTTCAAAGTCTCAAGAAAAACACTGAGCTATCACGTAAAACAAATAAAACCACTAATTAAGCTGGAAATGACATTTTAATGACAATCTAATAATCAATTTAACTAGTTGAAAGCTCCAAAAGCTTCTAAACTGTCTAAAACCAAAACTTATAATTTTCCATACGTGGAATTTCAATATCATATATTTGTAATGTACTGTACACTGTAAATATTTTGTTTACATTGTATATATGACTACCTTTTATAGCGTCTTATGTATTTATTGTATTTTTGACTTATTTACTATATTTGAGTGTTTCACACTTACTGACACTTAACATATCGTGAATCGTGTCTTTGAGCCGCGATAATTTTGTGACGTGCAAAGTTCTCACAGCTCAAGAATCCTCCTCAACATAAATACATTTTTACGCTGACTGGTTTTAATCATAGCTTCAGTTATTCTGAGTAATTCTCAGTGAAGTTACAGATTATGCAACATTTCTGTATTTAAATGGGTCACAAGCAGAGAATGTTGATATTCTGGATTACGTCACTTCGGACATTAAACGACATCATGTGCATCTGCTGCCGTCGGAGTCGAACCGGCAGCTAAAGGCCTCAGACCCACCTGTGGTCCATGGAGTAGGTGTTGTCAGCGAGCGGCTGGGAGGACGGGATGTGAGCGTAGGTCCTGTCTGGTTTGGGCGTCGGGGCGGCCGTGGGTGAGGCATGGTGGAGGGGGGACACAGGGGTGCTACAGGGGGGCGTCACTGGGCTGGAGGGCTTCATTCCTGCAGGCTGCTTCTGCTCATAGGCACTGGGGTAAAGAGACAAGAGTCAGTGAAGCTTCTGGTAAAACTAGAACATACTTTACTGATGCTGCCCAGATTTGGAAGATAGTACAGATGGAAAAAATATATATATAAATAGATTAAAATATACTTGGTTCTTATATATTTAAGTATATTTTGTCCTGTGGCCTTTATTTGATAGTTATAGTGGAAAGAAGGCAAATTAAAACTGATTTACAAGGTGACATTTAAGGGAATAGTTGTTTTTGCACTATTATAAACTTTTCCTTTTTGCCACACATTCATCTTTCAATACCAAAACTTCCAAAATCAAATATGAGCTCAGATGCGTTTTTGTTTCCTCATTTTAATTAACACAACAACAATCTTTACAGTGCGGAGATTTTCCACGTGAAGCCAAATGTCTGTTTGTCTGTTGCTCTGAGCCTCTGATCAGCAGGTGAGCAAATGAACCTCACATGTGATTCACCACCAAAAATAAAACACACGACGACTCCCTGCACACGAGGCCATTACGCTAACACGCATGTGGAATGAATGCGATGTGTTACAAATCAAATCAGAGTGTAACCAGGCAACACAAGAGAACTCACCCAGCACGACTGTACTTATCACAATGTGCGTCGGATTTCAAAATGAGACACGTCCATGTCCATCTAATTTTAAATGTTCATCAGGTTTGTAAACGAATGGATAAAAACAGTAAAAATAACAATTTGACAAAAATGATTTATGACTGAAAATGAATAGAAAACAGGTTCATCGTTGAAGATGCAGAAAAAGTGTAAAGTATAAAAGTGTGGATATGTTCTCCAGATGAGGAGATGACTTCTCAACTGTTTCTACATCTGTAACTAGTTTATTAAAGAATGAATGAATGGGGAACCACAGATCTTGTCTCTGTGAACGAGGTGTCACTCGGAGGTGTTTCTGAGAGACGCTCACCTGACGCTGTACGGGCACTTCTCTCCATACTGGAGTTTGAAGGGCCGCTCTTGAGAACAGTTGGAGCTCAGCTCCGAACACGGGCTGTGCAGCTCTCTCTTGATCTTCAGCTGCAGTCCGTGGAACGCCACTGCAACAGGAGAAGAGAAGACTGTTCCAGAACACTGCATGACAATAAATCAAATGAACATGGTATAAATGTGGCTTTTGAGAACAGATGCGAACGTCAGGGTTCTGCATTTTTCGCGAGAGGATATTTTTTAGAGAAGCGAATTAAGGAATTGAAATAGAATTTATGCAGGAAAACAGGTTAAAGATTAATTTAGTAATTTAGTGTTAGCAGCAATTTATATAAATTTCTGTCCCTGTTTAGACACATTTCTGCAATTTAATTTTCATGGCTGAGGTTTTCAAGCGTGAACGTTTTCAGAAATAATAGATAAAGATGATTTTTCTTACAATTTTATTTATAGAGAGGCATTTTCAACCGTTTTAAAATTATTGTTGCTGCCTTTGTAAAAAAAAGTGATGACATGAATCAATTCTGTTAAAAAAACATACAGCAGATTTTAGACGTAGCTACATTGAATGATGTGAGCCTGGATTTAAAAACAACCATATTACAGCACAGATACAAGCGAGTCCATCATAGATCAGGATGAACATGTTTAAGTTAAAAGTCTTTCTTCCGAGCATCCGTCCTCCGACAGGATTTGACATCTCAGATCATCAGTTACACAAACAGCTCACTTCAAATCTCATTTGTTCGTCCTTTCTCCTGACGGGGACTCGCTTAGTGAAATATGACAAACATGAACCTGGGTGTGCGGCGAGCTCCTATGAAAGCTTTATCTGCTTTCAGCTGGCTGTCAATACCTTCCAGACGACAACAACCGGGCCCATTGATCTGGAGGGAGAGGGGGGGGGGGCTGTGCTCTCTACCTATGGCCGCCGACGAGCCCCGATGCATCTGAGCGGCTGTTAAGTGCCTGATCAGTCCTGATTAACATCCCATCATCCCGAGTCATGATCAACGCTAATCCAATTGGCTGCGCTTCTGACGAAAAAAAAAACCCCAGTCAGTCAGAATGAAGTCGGGCTCGGGGGTTGCCTTGCCAATCGCCGTCTCACCGCACACAAACCAGCGGCGGGGGCCAATCCCGCAGCGCTCTGCCGAACACCAGAGAGGGCCAGTCGCGGTCGGGGGGGGGGGGGAGGATTTCAAACTGATGTTTCAGGCTGAGGGGAGTTTAAAAACTGAAATCACGAATGGAAATCCATCAACTCCTGGTCCAGCAAACATTTAGACATCTGATGAGCCAAAACACCAAATCTGTGGTTTGGGAGTATTTTTATTTTAAACCCAGCCACAGGCAGGAAGCTCTCTGGGGCTGAGGGGGGGCTGAGAGGGGCTGGGGGGAGAGAGGAGGATGTTTTGGGGAGTTTTTCTCACGGCTGACTGACAGCTGTCGTACAAGCAGGGGTCGATCTGCCAACACCCCATCTGATGCACAGCCGAGCCCCCGGGGGACGGGCCACACGGCCCCGGCAGGACAAAGCTCAGGGGTTGTTCGCAGCCCTCGCTGGGGGCCTGACCTTTCTGGGTCATCGATCGGAGGTCAAAGAGACACTTCCTGAGGGGAGACCTTTTGACGACGCTGACATGGAAAAGTCTCGCGGAGTCAAAGCAATACTTGCGTTTTCCCTTGTTCACGTCACAATAACTGTCACTTTAATTACCCGCGACAATAAACATACAGGAATATGTTTTTCTTTTTATAGTTCAGCCGACTCCCTGGACGTCTGCGTCACAGCTCAATGCCACGTTTACCCCTGGATCAACAGATACTGGGCTTTTTATCTGTTTGACATCTTGTGTGTAACTCTCAGCGTCACAGCAGCTATGAACAATAGCTTCACATGCGCTGCAGCTCAGGGCCTTAAATTAGAAATGGAAATGTCACAATAGATTTCGTCGGTGGGGGGCCAAGGTACACAAATCAATAGCGAGGGGCATCGCCTCCGACTAAAACAAGAGACTTCCTTTTTAGTCCAGAATGTCAGGCCCATCACTGCTTGATTGCTCTCATTATCTACATATTGATTAACTCCGATGGTGGGGTGTTTAAAAAAAGAAGCAGTTAGAACAATTACTGGCTCTATTTCGAATGCAAAATGTGGTTGTTTTTTTTCCTCTTCTCCCCCCCCTGTGCCATTAACTCAAATAATCTGTAATTTTCTTTGGTCTTTGTTTGTTCAGACTCGACGGAAATCTCGGCCGCAAATGGAATAAACAACGTGTTTTTTTCCCCCCAAGCTCTGTTATACGTGTAAGGAAATAATTTGTGCTCTAGATTATTATTTCACATTTTCCTTATCTGACATTTTTTTTCTATCAAAGAACCGTTGGCGCCGGACGTCGTGTAAACTCAGCCACAAATTGTGTGTTTTGGCAGAAGCCCGAGCCGACGTTTGGCAGATACTTCTCCAGCCCATTCAGGAGAAAATACAGGTCTTTTGGCAACAGCGAAAAAAACCCCTCCGTTCCATTTTCACCTACTGTAGGTGCTCGCCACCGCTGCTAAATGATGGAGGCTCGGATCTGCCGGTAACGTGTGGCCTCATTTTACACCTCCTCTACTCCTTGCGTTCCCCGCTAAGTTATGCTAATGGTAAGCATCTGTGTTGGAGTTGGAGACAAAGAAAAATTCTCCTTCAGCCCGAGGACACTTTTGCTTCGAGGCCACGCTCACACGCTGCGACGTGGAGGGAAGACGCAGCTTCTCGAGAGGCGTTAACTCCGTGAAAATGTGAAGTAACACCGACGGGAAAAGACGGATCGACAGTAACCATCGAGATTCCTTTAATTTTTCTCTTTCTCTTCTATCCAGTTTCCACTTTGACACAAAAGGCTGTGAAATACTGTCGCTTTACGTGAGCTGCTCATTTCATTTAAGCAAATTTGCAACTACCGATGTAAAATTCAAGCAGAGAATTGGAGCTAACATTTTAACGCTAATCTTGTTTTCTTGGTATGTGAGTTTAAAACACATATATTTTAATAGTTAAGTGTATTTGAATATAATCTTTTCCTAAAAATACAACTGAATGCTTCTTTTAATTAATGCTAATTAGCTTTTAGCTGATGCTAACTGTTCTACTATAAAAGAAATTGTCCAGTATTTTTAACTAGCACAATTGATACCTACACTCACAATGCTAATGAAAAAATTGCGCTACTTTTTAGCTAATGCTAGCACAGACAGCTAACTGGATAGCTCCACTAACGATGCTAAAGGGTAAATTAGGCTACTTTTAGCATAATGCTAACTATGCTACTAAAACAGATATTTTCCATCATTTATAATGTCAGTACAATCCAACAACAATCCAACAGCATATTAACTCAAAGACGTAGAGAGAATCTTTAAAGTCACAAGTATAAACAGTAATTTTAGTTTTTATAAGGCCGCTGTGCGAGTTGCCAAAACAGCCTGAGGAGTAAATGACACATTTGTCGGGGAATATCTTTACCTGTTTATTTGGGATCGACTCAAAATAAACTACAACGCTGCAGTTGTCTGTTTTTAACAAACACCAGTTAACGTGCACTATTTCAGTCTCTGCAAAAATACACACTAAGTGCAGTAGTGAGTATTTGCGGCAGCAGGACGGGGGGGGGAGGTGGGAGGACTGACGTACAGCGAACTGTTTTTGTTGGATCGGTTCATCGCTGTTTGTCTTTAATTCGCTGACATCAGGGAAAACGTGGGATGTTTCCAGCTTGACAATCGGTAGATGTAGCATCGGCACCTCTCTGTCTGTCTCCTCTCACTGTCTTCTCTACACAACTTCTGTCTCTATCCCTCTCTCTGTCCGTCTCTGTCCGTCGCTCCATCTCGCCGTCCGCCCCTCCATCTCTCGGCTCGGTGAAACCCATATGGGAGAGCTGCCGGCTGGGACGCCTGCTCGAGCGCCCAACCACGGTGCCCTCACCCTCCCGCCATCTGTCGGTGCCTCTCCAGTCTGCTGCAGGTTTGCCAACAGGACAATTCAGATGGTCAGCGGTCTCCTGCCACCGCGGCCACCCACCCTGGCTATACCTCTGAAGGACAACGGGAAAGTCTCTGTGACCTCTGGTTCTCTACTGTACAAACGCATCGCTCCTCCATCTTGGATTTTTTTAGGATAAGGGCTAATTCACCACCTGATCTGTCATGCAGCTGCTGGGTTCATTGTTTGGATCGTGGGCTGAACAAAGCGAAACAAAGACAAATGAAAGGAAACAATGCGCTGGTGCAAATAGGATCTAGTTTAATTTGGACAACCTGATTCAGGATCTGTAATCTGGCTCACACCGGGTTAAAGGGTGTGTGATCTACTTCGGTGCCAGATCCATCCCCGCTTACCCAATTACTGTCTGTGACCTTTAAAAGTTTACAGTCCACACTGACACTAAGGTGACCTTGTCGTTTTGTTCTCGAGAAGAATCCTTCCTCAACTCTTGTTTCCAGGTTAAAGGACGGGGGGGGGGACAGAGGGAAGACGCAGCCTGGGGACACACAGATCTGTGTCTTTTCTCACAGTTTCATGGGCGTTTTGGCTCATCAGAAAGACATGTGCTTGCTCCGGGTCCCACTGAGCTCCACTCAATCCATTTCTGTCCCCATCTTGGCACCACTTCCTCCAGAAGTGGACGGTGCCAAGTCACCAGTCACTGTGTGCAGCCACCGTGCACGACCAGGTGAAGTGCAGCTAACTGCCTCATCACTGCAAGAGACACATTTTATCAAAGCTCGAGGAGTGAATTTGTTCTTTTAGTTGGAAGAAAATAGAGAATATGTGAAAAGGCTTCTTTTCCTGCTGTAAAATCCCCAGTGAAGGTTGGGCCGTGCACGTGAAGGCCAACAAACCTGCAGCTGAAAAGGATAAATGTGGTAATAGCTAATATTACGCTGCCTGATTTAGAAAATCTAACCACACTGGAGGGTTTTGCACAAACAGCACTTTGAGGAGAGGTCGTGCAGGAGCATTTTTTTTTAAAAGATTTTATTTAAAAAAAATTCAAAACAGCCATCGATTGACAGCAGTTTCTCCAACCTGGAGTTAAAAATATCACTTCAACCCCCCTGAAAAACATCAACCACAATATTTTGATGTTTCTCTATGCAAATAAGTCACAGTGCGATAATCTCTCCGTGGTGTGAAGAGGTGCACGGGTGACAGAAGGGAGGGAGAGACAAACAGAACGAGAGAGATAACCCCCTGCCCATGCACCTGTCTGCAAACCTGCAAGACTGCTGCAGCTCTCCAGAGAGCACTTGTGTAAGCAAAGGTGAGGGCACGGAAAAACACACAGCGCCACGTGCACTCCCCCCCCCAGAACACAAACACACCAGTCGAGATAAGTGAAAGAAAAAAAAAATCCACATATACACACACGTAAACACAAGCAGTGATGCGTGCACACACGCACACACACACACACACACACACAACAGAGAGGAAAACAACGTGGTCTCTTACTCACAGTTTTCAGTCTGGAAGTCTGGAACGAACTGCTCGTCATTGTCGGGAACTTGAGCTGCAAACAGAAGCAGAGAAGAAGAAAGAGCGTGATTGTTTGTGATGTTGATGGACAACGCAGCATTGATCACAGCTCTCCCCGGTCCAATAGCCTCCTCTGACAAACAGGCTCCTGGGACGCGAGCTCGGCCTATCCCAGCGCCGCCTGCTGCCGCTGCTGCGGGGAAATAGAGTTCACAGGAAATCAGGGCGAGGATCCGTTTGTTTTCTCTTTGGTGCCCGCGTTTTTTATTTTTATTTTACAATGTGCAACAAAATGTTAAATCCTTTGACAGTCTCAATTTTCTGTATTTTAATATCTACTATTAAGTCGTATTTAAAAACAATGTGAAAAAATATAAGGAATATTTAATAAAAAATAGAAATCTCACAACAGGGTCCATTTAGTTGTAATTCTGGAGCTTTTCAAACATATCACACTGTCGTCCTCCAAAGACAAATACATATTTCCCTTTTAATCTAAGCACCTAAATTATCTCTTATCCATGTTGATCTAAAATTTAACTAAATTAAATAAAATCTAAATATTGTTTTTATCCTTTCTTTTGTCTTGTATCAGTATAAACATTTTTTTTTTTAACTTGTTGTTTTATAGTGAAAATAATTTACCAAGTTAGAAGATTTTAACACTTATTTTACTACAATTTGACCTTTAAGAATAAAAACTGGCTTATGAGCAAACAGCGCTACACACATCAAATAACCTTGAAATGCTTTGAGCAATATGTTTTCAATGATTAACTAATTAACTAGGAATTAGGAATGCCGGGCGGCGAGGGACATGATATTTTTTTGCTTTAGGTGACTGACTTCCTCCTAATTCCACTTCCTGAGGTCGCCTTGTCAAACGTGAGCGCCGCGGCCCGGCTCTCGCTCCTCGCCAGCAGCCAAGCACCCATTGTTAACAGTGTCTAATTGGCTTCTTCCCTACTGTTGAATCCACCTGTACCTACCGAGTCAGGTCTGTTCCAAACCTCCCAACGCTTCACCTGCGCTTCGAACGCCCCTGCACTCGGGCTAATGCTAAAATAATGAAGCCCGCCCCGCTCCGGCTCCAATTAGGGCACGTCCGCATTTGTGTGGCACGTATTTACACTCAGCGACATTTCCCTTCGTGTCCCTCAAGTTCGACACTTCGCCGGCGAAAGGCAAAAGGAGATTTAAATGTGTCATTAGCACGTCTATTTATACGCACAATGAGGTGGATCCTCATTATCACAGGAGCAGCAACATGTCTCCACATGTCTGGAGATCTTCAGAGAAAAAAGAGAAATCACAGGTTTCCCATCTCTGCCGCTCGTGATGTGATCGGGGATGGTTTTTTTTTTTGTTTCTCGGCAGAAGGTGTGAATTGAGGAGAGTAAACAATCAACAGATCAAGAGGAGACAATTGCTCCATGTTCTCAGGCGGGTGAAGAGAGCAGCGAGGAAGTCTCTCTAGAATCTGCTCTAATTAAACCTATTCAAACACTATTGTGGGCAATTCTTTTAAATGCAATTTGGATTTTAGCCTGGTTGATTTACTGTTGAAGGATCTGGGACTCGTCTGCTGCTCTACTCCCGATGTGCTGCCGGCTTTTTTTTTAAAGGGTAACGACATAAGACTTTAAAGAAAAAGTAAAAAAGATATAAAGGACAGTCTTTCATACTCAAACCCTCTAAAAACCCTCGTCCCTCTGAGTCTAATCACGCCCCCCCTCCCCGTTAGTGGTGAAAAACCTCAGCAGCCAAATCGGTGTCCAAACTGAGGAGCAGGACGGATGCGTCAGCGGCCTCAGTCTGTGAATGAGACAGCTGATCCCTGCAACAAACTCCTGGGGAGAAACGGCAGAGCTGGAAGTCTGCCGCCATTCACAAAACAAAAAAAAATCCAGAGAGGGGGGAGAAAAGAGGAGTGAGGATGAAAAGAGAGGAGTTGTAAAGGCTGTGAACACGAGGCCCGAGTCTGTTGGAGGCGTTTTTCCTAAAACCTGCAACAACGGGTTTTAACCCGATTTAACATTAAACTAAAAGAGACGCATTTTTTAAAGCGAGAATTTGGAGATTAAAACGATTTTCCCGGGAATGAAAAAGACACTTAAATGAGTGTAGGAGCCTGAGTGGAGGAGGCGGGTCGCTGTGGTGCGGGGGTGGGGGGCGGGGGGGGGGGGCGGGGGGGTCGAACAGACGCCTGTCAGCTGGCGAGCTCCTCCAACCTCTTTGGAGTCGGAAATTCAGTCCGTCTCTCATAATTCCTCCTCTTGTTCCAATTACCTGAACTAATAAATCTTACAAATGGGAAGGTATTCCTTTTCATCTTAATGGACAGGAAGTCATTCATTAAATCCACAATCTGCGAGCGTTCATCATCACATTGATCCACGACAGGCAGAACTGTAAATCCTTAACAGTAATACCTCTTATCGCCCGCCGCCGTCTCCCCTCTCACTTTGGATACTGAAATATTAAAATCCTGTCTTATTCTTTTTACACGCCCTGCGGTGGGCGCCGCGCCACCTCACGGTCTGACTGCTGCTCCGAGTCGGCGCCGCTGCTTCAATATCTGTTTCCAGATCGCATACTTTTCTTTTTTTTTTTTAAAAAAAAAGCTTTGGTTTGCACTCGCAGCATTTTCAAACGGGTTAAAGAATAGATGGAGCCCGTAAGTGATGGAGAGTCGTTTCCACCTGTGTGAAGAGTGAGAGCTACGATTCTACTCGACTGTAGTACAACTCAATTCTTTTTACTTTAAAGTACTGCACTTGATTCAATTATATTTATGACAGGAGAGAAGAAAGAAGAATTGCAGCTTTTCAACCTGAGCTCTGATATGTTCAAATATAAATTATCTTTTTTGCACTTGATGCTTTAATTAAAACATGAAAATAAAATTGCCCAAAAAAAATCTGAAAAAAATTGTAATTGACTTAAATAAATAAAACATATATTTAGTAAAAACATATTTAAAAACGTTGATATTTGTATGTTATTCAGACCGTTCTTGTAGTTTCTCTGTTTAACTTTCAGTATAGGGACAAAACAGCAATTTAACGCTTTCAAATTAAGAACATTTTTAAATTCTATACTTTTTACTTGAATGTAAAACTTAACGCAAACGTTTTGTGCTAAATATTTAGTTTTATTTTACCTTATAACACAGCAGCATTACTATTGTACTAATGTGTCTTAGAAACATAATTTTACTCAAATGATTTAGCAAATTTGCAGAGAAGATACTACAACTTTGTTTGACGTCAGATTTAAATTCAAATCATCTTCTGCAAGTTATCATCAGCTTTACACGTCTGTCTTTTCACAATAACGCCACAATTCTTTACTGATTTTCACTGCAAATCTTCCAAACTCTAAAATATGAAACTCCTACACTACAGAAATAGAAACTTTCAGCTTCCATGTACGATTCTGAGTCAGGTGCAAACACTAAAGTCAAGCCAACAGTAAAACATGCACACGAAACAACAACAGACGAGCAATATTCACCACGAACCAAAACTTCGGTGCTGCAGACACGGCGGGAACAGGACACTCGTACTTAAATCCTGAAGCATCACGTCTCAGTCGGACCACAATGAGCAAGTCTTGCCATGAGAGGAAAAGATTTATAAATAAAAAAATTAAAAGAAAAGGACGACTATATAAAAAAAAAAAAAAAAATCTCTCTCTAAGAGACCAGGGCTGATGTTTTGGAAGTCTGCGATAAAAAAAGATATAAATCCATTCTCTCTTTTCTTTTTTTTTTTTTTTTTGGCGCCAAGGAAATGAAATTGAAGAAGACAAGGTGATGGTACAGCTGGAGAAGATAGAGAGGTGTGCTGAGAGGAAGCAGAGGGAGAGAGAGAGAGAGAGGGAGAGAGGGAGGAAGAGAGAGGGAGGGAGAGAGAGGCTGGAGTACAGCAGAGCTCTGGTGGAGGTGGAGGTGGCGGCTGCTGGCGTGCGGCGCGTTAGCTCCTGCCAAAAGCAGAAGAGACAGTGAGCGTCGGAGAGCCTTCTCCTGGTAATTTGTGATGACACTCTCTGGGTAGAGCCTCCTCTGTCTCCCTCAAGACCCCTCGCTCACAGTCTCTAATGTATGCATGACACACAAGGTGCCTCTTCCACACAGGCTTTTAATTGGACTGCGACGCGAGGCATGTAACTCCAGGCAGCTTCTTTCTTTTTTTTTTCACCCCTCACAACCTCTCAGTTTCTACCCATCTCCCCTCGTTCCTTTTTTTACTTGGGAGATTTAAAACACTCACCTTCTGCCAGCCAGGTCTCCTGCAGCCGACTGAGGTCCTGGAAGAGCTCTGCAGGAGGAGAGGGGGGGAGAGAGGGCAAGTCAGGAGAAGGAGTCAAAGCCCAGGAGAAGCATCAGAAACAACTGAGTCCACTGTGGCGCTGCTGATGTGCCATCAGTGCCACTGGAGCATTGTGGGCAACTGTGCAGCTAATAACAAGTCAATTTGTGTCTCTGACCTCTGACAGAGGCTTGAGAGAATCATCACAGGCCGCCGTGTTGTAATTGAGATTCTGTAGTTAGCAGTGCAGGTGGACACAAACCAATTGAATTTTGCTAAATGTTTAGGAGCCGTGAAATTAACTTCTCCCTCTCTGCCCTGCGCCTACCTTCAGTGTCCTGAGCCAGGTCGGACTTAATGAATTTTCTCTTTCTGTCATTTGCTGGCCTCTCGCAGCTCCTCGTCTTCTCCTGCAGCCGCTGGAAAGAAGAAAGAGAGAGAGAGAGAGACACACACGAATCAATTGTTTTCTGTTCCTCACTGGAGCAGAGAGTGTGTTTTCTTGGCTGCACGTTCAGCGTTTAAATGAGAGAACGACTGGAGGAGCCTCAGTGAGCCACTCATTGATGCCGCACACACACACACACACACACACTTCTAAAGTCTGGCACATGCACAGGGACCTGTGCTGCACTCATCAGACATAGCCTAATTAACAAGTGGTAACATGGTGCACAACCAGCACTACTGTGTAAAGTAGCGGGGACCTTGTTTAGCTGCTTATCTCTGATGGTCTGATGAAACTTAAACGGTCCCTGAGGAGGAATGAGTCCTGGCAGCAGCAGGAGGAAGACGAGAGAGATGGAGAGTAACAGGAGAAAATAGACTTTAGATGAGGAGCGAGCTTCTTGTCTTAGATTCAGAGTTAGAGACGATGAAGAGTGGTCAGGGTGGAACTTTCTTTAGACTCACTGTGGAGTTACAGTGAGGCACTTGCTGGTCATGAAATCCATCCATGTTGCTCTACCGTGGCTCCAACTGACGATCAATCTGCTGCGTCTCAGGCGTCACACTCTGGAAGAAGAGAGAGAGGGGGGGGGGAGAGAGGACGTGGATGAGTGGAAATCATTCAAACACAGATCAGGAAGCCTCCGAGAGCAGATTTACCGACAGTCAGTTCCGGCAAATGTTGCAAAGTTACGTGGAACCGTCTGCAAAATCCGTGCGTAAAGCTGGAGCGCGTCGAGCCAAAAAACAAACAAAAAAAGCGCACGGAAATGTGTCCGTGTTATTTTTTTGAGAGTTGAGAGGAAGAATGAAAACCTGGAGCTCTTACCCGGGCGACCCCGCGCCGCTTTCCCCCGCACGCACAGGCACCGTGAGGCGGCTGCAGGATCTCCACGGTCCCGGCTGCTGCCTGCGCTTCTCCCCCCGCTCACTGAGTCGCCTCCGAGCGGCTTGGCATCGCCTCCCGGGGCCTCCCCTCGGAAACAAGCCGCGCTCCGCTTCCTATTGGTCGTCAGTGTCTTTCACTGGATCACTTCGCTGGCAGTCGATCGCGCACGGCTGCGGGCGGCGAGACGCGGGAGAAGGTCGGAGGCAACGTGCGCGTAATGTGGTTCTTTTTGTTAAATGATATTGAATTTGCAACCGAGCTTCAGTTTGTTTTATCAAGTTTTTTCAGAAGTTGCACTCACACTCATATGCAAAGTGCACTGAGCCTACACCCCTCACACACACACACATGCCTCTATGTACACACACGCACACGCACACGCACGCACTCCTCTCCTGGTGGAGCGCGTGTCCATGGTGATGGTGTTTTTGAAGCTCTGCCCCCTCCTGCGAGGGACACGTTTGTTTGAGTCCTGCGCAAACACACTGACCTGGAAGTAAAGCTCAGGTCAACTGAGGTCAGAACCGAGGAGAGCGTCCAAAAGGGCCTCGAACACTGCGTCCACACACAGGGATGAGAGGGTGGAGGGTGGAGGGGTCCAAGCCCCAAGCTGCTTCAGTTGGTGTCAGGCTGTTCAGCTGCAGATTCATGCTTTGAAATAATAAACACATGAAAACCAATGAACATAGTTTTACAATCAGCTCTAAAATAGAAGCTGTTGATGTGAACTTTTTGTGAACCACCTTTTAGCCGATACAGATGCTTTTGTGATTAATACGCTCGTTTTAAAAATGATCCGTCACAAATTTGCTCTTCATTATCATGTAAATATTGAAGAAGACGAGTCAAGGTGTGATTCAAAGGCTCCGAATACACAAACACAACAGTTTGTTTTGCAGGGATTTGATTTCTCTCTACATGTTGAAGCACATGAAGACACTGAGGACAGAACAACTTCACAGCTCGGGAGGTGCAGGACCTTCTAGGAGCACGTAAACACACAAACTGTCAATTCTCAGAGGCGTAATTACATTCTCTACTAATCACTAAAAGCCAAATTGGTATCTGCTCCTGATACGTCTTGTAAATTTTAAGCATTTTATCCTTTAAAAATAATTATTGCAAGGTTTTAGTTTCAATGCAACACATCTAATGATTAGATTTAGAGCAAGTAATTCTCTAAATTGATTTAAAGTAACTTCATAACTGCATCTTCCACCACGTTTTGTGATATTCAGTTTTGTAGTTTTTGTGTAATACTTCTAAATAACAGACAAAATAAATAAATTAATGCAGATCAGAACCTCCCGGAGGTAATGAAACGTTTCCTCTCCTGCCTGAACGAAGCTGGATTTTAGTGGCCAAGTTCAAATTGTATCTCTACATTACAACAATCAAACTTTCCTGCTCGTGCACAGAAGATCGAGCCCAAACCCCAGAGAGAGAACTTGTACCACTGCATTAAACACCTGACTGAGAGACGGACGTATCGGAAGTCAGTGGTGGTCACACTGATGCCATCTTGGATCCAGGCAGGGGTCCATTACCAGGCCGGTGAAGTGGATGTGAAGTGAAGTACCGTGTCACTCCTGCTGAATCGCCCCCCCCCCCAAGGACGGAGAAACGCAGGTCAAGTGCAGGCGTCCACCCATCGGACACCGAGACACGCAGTAAGTGCCACCACCGGGTTACAGGAGAGGGAGATTCTCTGGTTTTACCGAAAATGATCTGAAGATTCTCCAGTTTAATAATGTCTGTAAAACTGGAAACTGAGAAATCAGCAGTAAATGTTTCTACCACATTAATGTTCTCTATACACACACAGCTATGTAAAGATGGACGACACTACTGCCCCAACAAAAGTGAGGCCAAAACATCTTGATCGCCCCCTGGTGGCCGGCTGCAGTAGAGGTCATACACCCCACCTCCTCTATGTTAGTCGATGGGACAAACTAAAAAGTTCGAAATTTTTCTTAAATAGTCTGTCTGTATATTTTATATTATGTTCATTTTCCAGTAAATTTGGTTTTAATTACCTATGTATTATACAAACTGGACAAGATGCCATGACTGACAGCTGAGACTGAGCCGTGATTGGTCGAGCGCTTGTTTTGTTAGAGTCTCGATAACGTGGCTCCGTCCCCGGACACAGACTCTGGCTCCAAAAGACGTCTTCGGCAAGATGGCAGCATCGGTAGCCAGGGAAATGTTGCATTCATTTCTGGTTAATGAGAGGAATTGGAGACGTGTCATCCATCTTCACATCCAGATACTTTAGAAACATTATATTTAGGAGACAGCGTTTAGCACCAATACTGACACTACATATATGGGCTGGTTGAAAAATGTATTGTGAAGTTTATAGCTTGATGCTTAAATATGTTTTGCCACAAATATGTCACAAACAGTTTTATTCTCTTTTGCAAACTGGAAAAACTTTGCACAACAGCTGCAGCATCGTTATAGACACTCAAAGATATCAATATACAAACAGAACCAGAGAACACAATGTCAAACAACAAAATCTTTTTTTTTATTATTACCATGATCACATTTCTCAGTCAACACTGGCAGGCATAATTTTTTTTTAGGCAGAACAACATGGTGTGAGTTCTAGAGTGAAGCGTTAAGCAGAAAAATAAATAATACTGTGTACAAAAATACAACCTCACTGTACAAACGCGGCATCGTACAAAGCAAAAGAGACGAGAGATCGGTCTCCACAGGTGTTTGGCACTTTTAAAAACTGAAAACAGTCGAGTCTTAAAACATGCAGGTGTGTGTGTGTGTGTGTGTGTGTGTGTGTGTGTGTGTGTAAGAAATCAGCAAAAATCTGAAAGTGGTGTGTGACTGAGTGAGATAAATATTACTGCAGAAATGTACTGAAAAACATCCAGTGTACTACGAAATACTTTACAGCTGGTATGTGCAGACGTGAGCGGCTGCAAAATGCCTCTTGAAAACTCGAATCGCTGGATGGGATTGATTTTCAGTCGAGTTTTAAATCTTATAAATGTGTCAGTGGTCATTTTGCATTGAGACTTTAATCGGCAGATGTAGGCTTGTATGTGCAGCAGACTATAAACACCCAACAGACATCAGAACAAATCAATGACCAGAGGAGGTCAAACTGCTTCTTGGCAACGTCCAACTAAACAGTCAAAGAACCAACTGAGTAAAACACTGGACTCTTTTCTTTTTTTACGTTTTTCTATTTTAAAAGTACCTGAATATCGGCTCAGAAAACACGAACAATCTCAGAAAACTGCAGCCTTCTCTTGGATAAAGTATGATATGATTAAAACCGAGCGGCGCCGTCGATGCAAATTCAAAAAACGATCAATTTCCACAAGTGTCAAAACAGATCTCGGTCACTCATGCAGGAGAACGTGTGCACACAATTGGTAAAACTGTCCGGAAATCTCCCGTGCGACGTTTAAAAAAACAAAAACAAAGAGTGTCATGCATTTTTTATGAGCGATCAATAATAATTCCTAATCTTTCCACTCACGGAGCAGCAACACGGCAGATCCACACATGACAAAGATGACTTGCAGGCGCCGGTAAAAGAAACAAAGCAAAAAAAAGAGAGAGATTCTGAAGCGCCGAAGAAACGCCCGAGCAAAAGAAAACTTCACTTCTCACTAAACACACTCGACACGGCAGCCGCAAACTCCAGATATGTCAGATCCAACAACGGCACGACGACTCGTTCACTGTCCATCATGCAGGGGGGGGAATGCAAATGCAACCAACACAAAAAAAAAAGTTTAAAAAACATCAATAGCAGCCAAATATGAATAAATAAAATTTCATCATGAAACAAAAACACATTCAACTGTGGACTGATCCCACTTGGCACAGATCACAACAGAAAAAAAATAAAAACAGGCTTTTAGAAAAAAACTCGTAGAAGTGGACCCACAGAAATAGCCTCAGTATTTTCGGAGCTAAACTACACAACACACGGTAGATCAAAGCGTCCTAAACACACCTCGTCCCGGAGTGAACGAGGACGTCTCACTGAGGTCTCCATGCTGCAGGCAACACACACTGAACCTACAGTCTGCTACTGTACGCTGGGAAATCAAACAGGCATCAACGACCCTCTTCACCAACGGGCCGAGTGGAGGTCCACTTGGGACCAACTGCTCTGCGGGAGCTCGTGACGACTCAAAGGTCTCGGACCGCGGCGGATCAGTCTTTGCTCTCGGCGTGCGTCCTCCTGATGACGGAGGAGAAGAAGCTCCGGCCTTGTGGCACCCCGATCAACATGGGGGCCTGGTTCTTGTGGACGATCTCAATCTGGTGTGAGAAAGGATCAGAAGGGAGATTTAGTTTGGTGCTGACGGACACAGTGAAGAATAGGGAAGCTTCACACCCACAGAAAGTACATGAAGAAACCAGAAGACAAGAAATATCCACAAACCAGTTGATGCTCCCATTAACTTTGATTTTAAAAGCATCGACTTGTTCACGGACAAGTCTTGTCTTCTTGCTTTTTAGGAAACAGAAGATTTCCTGAATCTGAGCCACTCATCGACTGACTCCTTCACTCCAACAGACCGAGGAGTGGAGCTCTCATCTCCTCCCGGCAGAGGCTTTGTCGCACTTCTTGTCGAAGTTGCATTCACTGCTGCAGTGCTCATTGTAAACATGCGTGTTTGGACTGTGGTGATGTGTTGTAGCTTTTCTTGAACGGCAGTTGTTGAGCTACAGGAAGTGAAGACCGGCTGCAGACCTGGTGAGGACTCGGTCTCAACTGTAGAAACATAGTCATGATCGCACGTCGTGTCGCTTAAAATGTGATGCTTGTCTATTTGAAGTGTTACGGTACAGGCCCCCCAAAACTCTCCAGTGTATTGTATTGTATCTGTTATTGTTCTTGTGTGAGACCTTAAAAAGGATCCAAACCAACAGACATGTGAGGTAATTACCTACAAGACTTAAAATTCCAGCTGTTGCAGGTTCTGTTTATCAAAGAGACAGTTACGTGTCATATGTGACTTCAAAAATGCAAATGTGTTGATGGTGTTAAATATGCATGCCGAGGAACCCAGACGCATTTGCATAGTTGTTGTTAATAATTAGTAAGATGACATCCCATTTAATCTCTAGTGTTTTTATGAGCATTTAACAGGTCAACTGATTCAGCTGCGACGGTACAGTATGAATATCTCACTGCAGCACAGAGATGTGTTGTCAGATCCTAACTTTGCTCGGTGCAGACACAAGAGCACTTGGGCGGCTACTTATTTTGTCATGCACCGGGTTTCTTTAGCTTCCGTATGTAAATGTGTGCAGCACTTCATCTGCAGCGGTGTTGTAATTAAAGCTAAACACGACGGCAATCAACACAAACCGAGGAGTTTCATTTGGAAAACTTGGATAGAGAGCAAACACTTGTGGAGGTTCACGAGTGAGACGTTGACGTTAAGCAAATTAGAAGAAGTGATGCATGCATCATTAAGTATTTGTGAATTATCTGTGGAGGAAATGCAAGGAACAGATAGAAGGAGCAGAACTGTCTTTTATTTTGATATCAGTCCTTTCAGACCCAAATGAACACTGAGTCTTTCTGTCATATTTCCCCACCAGCGAGGAGGTTATGTTTCCACCCCTGTGCATGTGTTCTGAAGTAGATTTGACAGCTTACTGTGCAGGGAGTCTGCATCCAGGGCTCCCCATCAATCTGCATCGGGAGAGATTTACTGGTTCTGCAAGTGACGAAGGGAAACATCGTGTCAGTGGAACGTCACGAAAACAAATTAAACCACAATCTGTGTAAGAACGTAACACATGTTGGACAGGAAGTGATGAACACACACTGAAGACTAACTCAACTGTCATGTGACATGAAGTCATTTTGTTCTTTGCACCGACCTGATGGTCACGGAGGAGCACTGTGCCAGACGCCGTCCTGCGCTCTTCAGGCCCGTGTAGATCTGACCCATCTCCATGGCTCCTTCCAGCCCCACCACCTCCAGCAACTGGTCAGACAGGTCTGAAGAACACACACACACAAATATTGCAAGTTTCAAAATGTATGCACACTAAAGACATTAATAACTTCAAAGTAGTGTTTTACACAAATGTTGTAATGATTCAGAAAGAAAAGAGGGCATTTGCTGTGTTACGGCTGCAAAGGAGATAATGAACACAGATACAATATCAACCCAGGGAAATATTAAAAGAAAATGATATGTAGAGAGTAAACAGAATATTTACAGCGTAACAGTCTTGCACTTATATGAATTGAAATTGCAGAGACAGAAAACGATTACTGCACAGTTGAATTTGTTAAAACCTCATATATTGCATAGTGCATGTGGTTTACTGGGAGCAGAGCTGATGATTAAATATCAAATAAAAGCAACGTGTATGTTCATGTATGTTAGAAAGAAAGGACGGGGAAGAAAAGAAGAAAGTGAAGGAGGATAAAAGACGACTTCAGACGTAACCTTCTTCTGAGACATTTAACATTCGCTGTTAAAAAAAAGGGAGAAATGGCATCAAGAAAAACAAGCTACAAACAGAACAGTTATTAATTAGATTGCACCGGCAACGCGAAGCAATCTTGTGATCATATAATTATTAATTTCTCTTGTTTTGCAGTTATGAGCATTGATTTTGCCCCTGCTGGAAGCCCCGTGTCACGCAGGGCCCATCTGTTTCCACCGGGCCGCTCTGCCTCCGACTCTCCATCGACTCGTCCCTCCACAAATTAAGAAGCTGCTGCCTCGCTGTCGGGAGCGCACGCACTCTAATTGAAACTAAGACCCATTTTTAGGCGCCGGGTGCGTGCGGGCGAGTTAGCTCGCTGTCACCGGTGCTGCTCAGTCGCTGTCAGGTTTCCTGAGGGAGTGTCGTAGCTAATGTTGCTGTTGTCGTGAGGTGTTGTTGTCGCTGCCAAGCTGTGGTGTCCAGCTGTCGCCATGGTGATGGACACGCGTCCGTCCCTATCTGAGTGCTGGACTGTGAGTGCGGTGCTTTCCAGGGTCGGAGTGGAGCGGTGTGTGTACACACACAGCAGACCTCTTGACACTGGGCTTTAAAGCTGCTCCCCCCCCCCCCCCTCCCCCTCGGGACTTCTCACGTTAACGCAAACAGCTCACACAGACCTGCACTGACACATATGATGGACAGCGTCACTACGGCGTTAGGGCTGCCTCGTTGCCCGGGGATACAAAGACACAATATTCCCAAGAGTGCTCAGTGTGGGAAAGAGCAGAGAGCTTCATGCTGAAGGCCACGAGGACCAGAGGACGAGCTCCAGCCTGTGAGTTAAATCAGTAAAAACACAGCAAAATGTTTCTGTCCTGCAAGTTTTGGGTTTAATTATTAACCTTCATATGAATCTTCACTGATAATACGACAATATTTGACTCTATTTGAACACACTCACCATCTCAGATAACGTCTGCCTACTGGTTCCAGTATGTCCTCTCTGCCGAAGCGTTCGTCTTATCAGCTTCACACTCTGCATGTGTGTTGTTAATGGCTCAGGGAACAGCAGCATTGGATTAAGTGCGATTTAGACACACAATATAGGTTTACGTGTAATAAACAGACGAGCGGCACTCAGCAGTTTTCTACGTCCTCGGATTAACTACAGCAGCGACCAGCAACCAGCAGCCTGCAGCCAATCACATGTGATGATCCGGTTATTTCTATTTCACAACATTGGACTGACACAGACATTAAAGGGAGTCACGGGTGCTGACCATCGTCACGGTAACAACATTCAGAGAATCACTTCCTCTGTAGCAATTTGTCTTCTAAGTAAAAGCACAACATTTGTTTTGTCGCTACCGTTCTTTAGAAGCTGAATTACAGAGCTTTATTTTGAAATAAAGTTTTCTGTTTATAATATCTTTGGTGACCGAACAAAATCCAGGGTCAGAACTGTAGAGAAATACATTTCAACTGAATGAATCACAGCAACTAAAGCCTGGAGCTGATGAATTAAATACAAATAATGTTAAAATTATCTAGTATTTCCTAAAGTGCAGATACATGATTTCAAAACAAGTCAGATTTCATTAATTTCCATTTTTATCTTTTATCACCGGCTATTATTTCTCATATAAGTGGAGCAAATGAAACACCTGGAACAATAAAATAAAAAAAAAACAGACTCCTTCCAAATATAGAATCCCCGTGTTTACTGTCCCAAGATAAACTGGGAGAGAAACCGAGTCACCTGACTGTTTACACCAGGAGGAGGTTGAATTATTAACACACAAGATAAGCAGCTGGCGGCCAAACACAAACACCCGACGCTTAACAATCACAATCATCTGCCTCACCCGAGTGATGACAGCCATAAACACAAACACAGACGCCGTGACGCGTGTCGTCCATATGGGACTTTACCCAACGCAGCCCTGTGGCTCTCCCGTCAGAGGGCGGGACGAGACCCGTCGAGGCCGGACGCATGTGGAGCGACAGGGCGAGAGCGGGGGACTAAAAAGAGAGAGAGAGAGAGAGCGAGGGAGCGGATCAGCTGAAAGTTAAACTAAAGAGGAATGGCGGGAAGATGAGGGAAGGTGTGTGTGTGTGTGTGTGTGGAGGCCCGATCGTCCAATGAAAGCTTCACGGGGGCTTGTCAGGGGGCATCAGTCCCGAGAATCAACCCCCTCCACCCACGTATCAACACCCCCCCACCCCACCCCACCCCACCCTGAAACCTCAGTCCCATTCTAAATAATTCACTCCGCAGCCATTCCCTTCCACCTGAGGGGCTTGTCTCCTGGCGTCACCAGCGGGACGATTTAACAGCTCCCGAAAGGTCAGGGCTTTTTTTTTTTTCCTCTTCCTTCATGTCCCAGCCACCCACTCACCTACACACACACACACAGACACACACTCCACACACACACACAATTCCTGCCAGCAGTTTGATCCATGCAACGTGCTCCACGGTTCCCCCTCTGGGCTAATGCACTCCCGTGTTTACCTCTAAATACGCCGTTCTTTTGCTCTGACAAGTTGGGCCGCTCACCTTGGGGGCACCTTCAACAAAGAACGTCCACACAGACACACACACACAGACACACACACATGCACTCCATCACACGTCAATAAAACGCACACAGATGGGTACGTACATACAAGGAGACACAGTGGCACACAAAGACACTCCCCACTAACACTAAGTGCCTTCCCAGGTTCGGACTGTCGCCTATTTTCTTTTTAAACCGTCAACAACAAACTGATTGATTTTTGTTCGAGCATTAATGGAGCTTTGAATTGATCAGTGTCCCGCGGTGCGTCCTCATCTGTCCCACAATGCATCTGCATGACGGACACATTATCGCATTAGAGGAGTTATAAGCATCTAAATGTGCAGCGGTGTTTGTCAGGACCAATGTTTTGTTTGTTTGATTCCTCTAGAAGAGTTAATGCTGCTTAAATCCAAAGAAAACAACAAACTGAATAATATCAGGAAGCAGAAAATGGAAAAGCCTCGTCGACAGCTTCCCAGAGACGTGTTTTTCCAACCAGTCATGTTCTGACCAGTGAAGCCTCATCGGGGATCAACCGGCACGTCCTCACTGACTCGTCATGTTTGAAACCCGACACTGATCGTAACATCCACTTTCACCCCCGAGCACAAACACAGCATCACAGCAGGAAACCTCCAAACAGACGGAACCGTGGAAATAAAAGATAAAACACAGAGAAATCTAAAAACCTGAAAAAGCAGTCGTTCGTTTGTGAGAAGAGAAAAATATGTTAAAACACTTTTATTTTATACTCGTTTCTCCTGATTTAGCATTTAAATGTCAGGTTTATAGTTCTCATCCTGTGTTGTGTATATTGTGTGTTTATTGTGTGTATTATATGCTGAAATCGAATGATCTTTGACATTTGGACTGACTCGACATATTGAGGCCCATATGCTTAACCCGAGTTCGACATATGGACATGCTGACATGTGCTAATTAGCACTAAACACAGAGAACAGCTGAGGCTGATGGGTATTTTAATCATTTGGTCGTAAACCAAACAATGGGAGGAATTAAAGATTTTGACCTGCTGGTGGAGTCGGAGGAAAAATCTTTAAAAAAGTCTTTAACGTTCCATCTTTTCAGGCACATTTTGAGTTGATGGTGGAGGAAGATGAAAAGTCAGGAGAACATCAAAATGATCAGGATTTATCTTCTGGGTGTAAATCCACAGTTTTCCTAATACCTCCTTCACGAGGCTCCCACCACTTCCCCAGCGGACTCACCCTGCTCCGCTCATTCATGTATTCCCATTGATGGGCTTCCTTCTGACGCAAATGGATTCAGGGGTTTGCCCCGACACCCCCTGAAGTCCGCTCCTATTAACTTAGCCCGTCCACTGGCGCCCACACACACACACACACACACACACAGCATTAACACACAGGTGACAGCTCCAAACACTGACGTGCCTCTTCTTTGCAAACAAACGCTGCTCCGCGATGATTCACCTTGTCGTGGGTGAAATATTCATGTGCTCGAGAAAAGTTTCGCCCAAAGTTTAGTCTTTGATGTGTCTCATAGGAGCAAGGACACACACGGCTTTAGAGAGAGAGAGACGCTCACTGTCAGACCTGTTTAATCCACAATATTAATGTCCAACTGCACAAACCACCGTCAAATACATTCAGGGCCTGGAAAGTGCTGCTATTTCACCTTGGGTCAGGATTTTTTACTTTTACAAAAGAGGGTTGTGCGTCTACAGCCGTTCTAATAGCTCTCAGTAATTTGAGCTAAATGCTAAAATCATAAATTGTACGGATTGTTGGTTTCTTTACCCTTAAATGGTTCCTTTATATTTGAATACTTCATATTAACATTGGGGGGAGGTCCTCTCTACGGCCTTTGATACTTTCAGTGTTACCTTGAACTGCAAACATGAGCTCTTTGGGGTCGACCAGCGGCGTCCTCTTGTCCTGGCCCTTCTTTCCCCCCCTTCGGTGTCCCCGTCTCTTCTTGCTCTCGCCCCAAAGGTTGGACCCGCCGTGCATGCTGGGAATGTTGAGAATGGCGATGCCTTCCAGGGAGATGCTGCTGAGGTCCAGAGTTACACCGTCACACTGTGAGAAAAGGAGAAGGAAACAAAGGTCAAAGACAGAATTTGGTGGAGAAGATGCAGAATTCAACAGGTCAGGTCATTTAACTTTTAAATGTATAATCTGAGCCTGATTGAACCCGTCTCTCAGTCTGAAGCCATCTGAGTCTGTCCCTGTGGCTGTCTTCACACATGACTCAGGTGTGCACGTTGTCCAGAGTTGCCCTTTCACACGTGCAGCACGCGCCCACAGATCCGCTTGTTGTTCTCACCTTCTGAAAATACTCTTGTGTATGGGAGGGGGGCGGCACCCGGGCAGAGCGACAGAAGCGTCATCAACGCGCCCACTCGCTCGCCGTGACTCCTCCGAACTGTTACCTGCTCCATTCACACGTCGGCTCAATCGAACATTACACGGGGGAGCCGGCGGTGTAGAGTCTGCTGAAGGTGTGGTCCGACTGATTCGGACATTGGCGTTACAGCTCCTCCTGGGGTCGTGTTTAAAAGTGTGAAGACTTCCTCTGTGCAGGCTTGATCAGGTAATTTAACCAGCAGAACCACCCAGCCTTATAATAAAAGGATAATATTTAAAGCAGTAGCTTTTAAACCCGCCTGGATCTGTCCTCACCTCGGCTCCCGCTCCAACACTAATTAATAAAGAGCTGTACACTGTGTGGACGGCTCTGAGAAGGGGGAAGATGAATTGTATAGACACCATCTTCATTATCACTCAATATCACACGCAGCGGGGTCATGTAGGGCTAATTACCTGTGTGTTGAACTGAGGTTCAGTGAGAAGCGGGTGGGGAGACGCACAGATAGCCTTCACCCATCAACACTTTGTCTGGGTGAATTTGAAACTAGTATAAATTTGGGGCTATTTATGGAACACTGGTTGACCAGAATAATTTCCAGACGCACCATTATTCCTCTCAGGGCCTTTCACGTTCACTCGAATCCTCCTAATAAAAACAAAGAAAGCTTCTCTGCGGCGGATTCTCGTGATAATAATAATACGATACAAACACAAGCAGAGACTTGTTCTTTGTTCCGTTTCCGTGTCCACAAACAGAAAACACACACGGTTTTGATTTACCTCAACCTCCAGAAAGTCGTGGAGCTTCTTGCACGTGGCCGAGAAGGTCTCCGAAGTGCCGAACTCAAAGTACCACAGCTTATTCTTTGTTCTGAAAAAGACAAGACAGCAGGAACTGCAATGGGACCAAGAAGAGAGCGAACACGGGCGTTTCTTTTGTTCCCCCCCCACACATCAAAATCTCAAAGTCTCCTCTTCTCTTAGTGCTGAGTGAGTGGAAAAATGAAAGAAGCAGCAGCAGACTCTTCTGTACAAGGTGTATTTATGTTTGAGAAGAAAATACACAGGAAATACACCTCCAACGTCTAATGTCATTAATCTCCACAGAATATAATGTGCTTCATTAATCACATATTGAAGCCTGATGATGAATCTAACGCCGGTGAAGGAGGGGAACTGAGGGTGGTCACCGGGTACCCAATGCCCGACATTAAGGCCCCGTGAGGGGGGTAAGAGGGTCGTCTAGCTGCCCCTGCAATTAACAGAGGACTGGGGTGCTGCTCCCCGGGCTTCCTCCAGCACACACTCCCATTACCGAGGCCGGTGATGAACGACCTTGCAGGGGCGAGTCACCATCTGTCCGGGTCCTGCTCACGTCCTCTCATGGCTGCGAGAATCACACACAAGTTGCTTTTTTCTTGGTCTAATTTAGTTTTTATTTGTATTAGTAAGTGCAGCAGTTTGGTGTCTGAGGTCGTGCTAATCATGCAAAACAGACATAATGTGGAGAAAATTATATATAACACATTAAATATATTAACTAATTATTCATTTTACAGTCACGACTGACTTTTGCTCTTTCAAAGTGAAGGAACACGTCCTATTACGTCATCAAGGAATTTACAAGCAATTTTGCTGACTTGGCAGTTTTAGTCACTACATTTCCAGATTTCTCCTTCAGCAAGTTTTTTTATTTTCTCCACAAAGCACAGAGCTGCAAATTGTTTGTACAAACCTTGGCTACTTTCTATAAAAGACAGTCACCAGTATTGTTCCTCATGTGTGGCCGTGGTTTTTCCCTCCACAACCACAACTCTTCAACTCACTAAAGCCACGTTTCCACTGGAGGAACTTTGTGAGCATGGACCACAGGGACCAGGGTCTAAATGGAGTAACTGAAAAATTGTTTTAACCTAAAAACGTCCCTGCTCAGGGGATGGGACTAAAGTTCAGGAACCTCTGTGGTCTACAGCACTGAACCTGAATGATTGGTTGAGTAGTCCAGCGTTTAATTTCAGCGTCACTCTCCAACATCGCTTGTGCATATGTCAGATTTTTAAAATAAGGATACACTCATTAGTTCCAGGGAAATCTGTGAAAAAACACCTGATCCTGCAACGTTAAAGAAAGAGAAACTAAATTCCTGCATCAGCTCCTTAATCAGTTCTTTCACATCCTACGTCCCATCATTCACAGCTTTTGTATAATCCTGCTGATAAACAACCAAAATAACCAACAACCAAACAAAGGGACAGGAGTGAAAAAACAATCTTCTCAGGCTGACTATTCTCTCCTTTAAATCTATCACTCATATCTATTTCTCATAAGAAAAGAGTGCAGGTTAATTCTATACAGAAGCACAGGTCCCAGATGGATTTCTATCTTTCCAACAAGCAACAGACGATTTATCTCAAAGCTTCAAGGGCAGAAAAAAAACAAAAAAAAAACAGCAACAACAGTGCTGACATGCAGAAGTGAAAAGGGTAAAAAATGTCCTTCTCTTAGCTGGAATCAAAGCACTACAAGGAGGACGTATTAGTATAAGCAGAGTAACAATCACTGAATTATTGATTTCCTCATTAGGACTTTTGTCAGGACCATTTAGCCACTTTATAAATGAGCTTTCATTAGGGTACTTGCAAGGTAGCTCAACTCACAGTTGATTTATAATGTGCAACCTGGTCAATAGCAGAGGGAGGTGGGAAGAGGCAGGAGGGCGACAGGGCCGTGCAGCCGATGAGGCTTCTTCACAACAACACGTCCTCACGTCTCTGGACAAACCCAGGAGGACGAGCACACGAGCACAGGTCAGGGGCATTTTGCAAACAAGCAAATGAAGGCGGCTACTTTGAAAAGCGCATTCAAAACTCGTGGCTGGGGATTGATGGAGGGAGCGAAGCCGCATATTGTGAAAAGGATTTGGATCATCGGACTCTTTGTTGTTTGAGGTGCATACAAAATAAATGGAAAGACATGAGTGCACGTGTAAAAGGGTGGATTTGGTCCGTAGGTGAACTGAGGCAAAGTTCTGCACGAATTAAACTATTAAAATACCGGAAGTTTGTGCTTCAGACTTCGGAAACCTCTTACACTCCAGTGATTCTCATTAAAGTTTACAGCTCGACGTCTTCTAGGAGATCTCCGCTTTTACAAGTACAGCAAACGAAACTGCACTTGGGGCGACCGGAGCCAAAAGCAGGAAAAGTGAAGCACCTTAAAAGAACCGATCGAGATGAAGAGACAACATCTGACTGTCCTGTCGATTCCCACCACTTAACCTAACAAGCGCTCCATGGCAACAAATCACCTCCTATCCCTGTTCATTAGGTAATTAGGAGCATCTCATTGGCTGGATCGGATTGTCGTTTGTTATCTGCCGACTGATGCTAAACTCATCAACTCAAACTGGGCTCATCCCACAGACAGACTGGGTCTTCAGCAGCGGCCCGCCCGTCCCAGGATTAATAGGGAGTCCATTTGAGTAACATGATACTTTTAAGGTGGATCAGGAGGAACCTTACTTTATGGTAAGTGCAATAAAAGTGAACATAAAGTGTCAATTTCCCTAAAATGTTGGCTGACGTCAAGCTTCCTTCCAGGAACGTCTCAGAAGTTTCATTCATTAAATCTGCTGTAAGCGATTTGAGTTTTTTCATGAATAAAGCTGCTTCTCTCTGTAAAGTTCCCCAAGTGGCCACAAGGCCTCGGTTGTGATCGTAGCTGCAGTGTATCGATGCAAAGTGCACTGCAATGATAACTATAGCGGTGTGCTGTGCATGTGAGATCGGCTGGAGAAGTGGCAGCTGCCGGGTCAAAAGAAAAACACTGGCTCGGGTTTCCAGAGCCGCTGAGGAGTCATTTACAGGATTTGCACAAACAAATGATGATACGACACCGAGAGAAGAGCGCAGATACAAAGTGTGTGGCCAGCAGGCAAAACAACACACAACGAGGTCAAAGAACCATCACAAACCAAAAGAGGAAGAAGTAAATAAGTGACCTCGACTTCGACTTTATATAAAAAAGGATTTGAAGCGAATGAGGGAGTCCCTGAAACCTGTATTCTCTCAATTGACCACCAGAGGGCGACTACACCGGTTTTAAGTACATTTCTATACCTAATCTTACGTAAAGATGGAGGACAAGACTACTGCCCAAAAGTGAAGCTAAAGCTGCCTGCTGTATAGGTCATAAATCCCGCCTCCTCCATGTTAATGGTTGGGAGATGGACCAAACTAAAAGTCAAAGAACATATGATATAAACTTGAGGTGAAAGGTTATGATTGAAAGCTGAGACTGACTCCCTATTGGTCAAGCATGTGTATCGGTGATTGAGCGCATGTTTCGGCGGGGCCTTGCTACCTCCAGCTCCATCCCCCGATCACTGCTGCACAGTCTCTGGCTCCGTCTGTATCTGGGATATTTTAGCTTCATTTCTATTTTCTTTACCCTCTCAATCTCTAGTTTTTAGAAGTTTAGACTCAAATAGACCAGAAAGCAGTGTATGCGTTGGAGCATGGACGCCGTGTGATTGAAAGACCATCCAATGGGTGCGGGTCTCAGGTGTAGGTGGGGGTGCTCCCAGTCAGGCTCCACGGTTACTATTGGCGTCGGACAAAATGCCGAACTCACGGCTTGAAAACAGCAGCTCACAAACCCATGGGTGAAGTCACAGTTCCCACTTGGCTGGACATCAGGAAGACAGATGTGGCTCAAACAGTCTGACACTGAACCCATGTTCATCAAGCCTGCGCTGTCTGGTCGGCGTATTAAAAGGACGTCGGAGACGATCAGCTCCAGTGTAGCGTCACTGTCCTGAGGCCACAGCACCTTCAGCTGCACCGTCCACTGGACAAACCGAGCACCAGGCACAGCGCCATTGATTTTTTTTCCCCCCCTCTGACACTTAATCTAACCCACGATGATCTACGACCTTATTTTCACACTAATTCCTTCTTGATCAGAGGTGATAAATATCACATTGACATAACCAACTCTGTGCATTGCATCAACGCACTGTTTTGTTTAACATGACACCGCCTGGAGCGCGCCGACTCCGACTGGCAGTTTGAGAAATGACCCCAGTTGCGTCGTCTTGCCTTCAGAGACGCAGCGAGCAGGTTTGAAAAATGTATTTCTTTTTTTTTCCTGTAGTGTTTTTTTTGTAGCTACTGATGCGAGAAATAAAACCTCCAACATCTTTAGGAAGAAATCAAACAACTGAACTAGTGCGACTCACGAGAATAGAAACTCAGCCAAATATCACATGAAAACCTGAAGATATGTAAATAACAAAACCAGTACATCATAAAGTTGAAACGATAATTATTTCTGACACTGTACTACCACAATATATCGATTACAGCTTTCACTTTGGGGATTTGTTTGACACCTGACATGACGTTATCAAAGCAACGGTGCTAATTAACGATTTTTATATTGTTTACGTGAGCCGAGGTGTTTAAGCGACGTGTTTATCTGAGGTCTGACACCTCCAGCAGCTCATCAGCGAGAAGTTTCTTTAGCTTCCACAGTGAGACTCAGTCGGAGATGGCTCTTCACAGCTATCTATCAGTCGCTAACGTTCTTTAGCGCGCCCCACACGTCATCTGTTACAAAAACATTGTTAAATCTTATTTTGAAGGCGCCCCCCCCCCCAGTGGTCACAGTTCGTATGACAGGGGCAAAGGGGCAAGTCGGAGATGAGGTGGATGTAGAGGACGACAAGAGTCACATTCAGAGGAGTTTGTTGTGCTGATAGTTAAAGTTCCTCGATGACAATTTGACAAAGTTAAAGGTCGTAAATACACAAGATTTTAAATATCAAATCTGCAGTAAACTAATTGGACATGACAACTTTCTTTGCTTTTCCTTTCGGAGGACACAAACTTTACTTTGTGTGACATCTTTTCTTATATTCATGCTTGTGCTGCATGGATACAAAATGTGGGTATGCTGTATAATTGAATAAGACTTAACCTGTAGACTATGTGGGCATCACCTTGTTGAGAACACGAAGGCCGATGAAGCATCGATGCTCTGGTTCGACATTTAAAGGCAACGAGTGTCTCATAACCTTTAACCATGTGTTTATCATTGTCGGTACTGATCTTAACCCAAACCATGATCTTTATATAAACCTAACCAATTCGATTTTGTCCCTATAAGCAAACATGCGGCTGTTCCACAACCTTAACAGTGTGTGTAAAGACAAACAACACATGTGGTTGTTCAGGTTTGACGGCATTTTGTGCTTTTTGCAAATCACAATTCTGCTCATTTTCTAAACGTATTAATATTTCTTCCATAAAAAAGGTTTTGAAAATGCTCCGTTAGCTTTTGCTCACGGCAAATATCAGGGAGTCGTGATCTCTATAACAATAATGTAGTTAAATCTAAAAATGTTTATATTATACCATTGACATTTTTTTTATTACCATCGCTTTATTCTTTTTCTGCTGAGCCCTACTACTGCACGTAGAGGCCTGTGTGTGTGTGTGTGTGTGTGTGTGTGTGTGTGTGTGTGTGTGTGTGTGTGTGTGTGTGTGTGTGTGTGTGTGTGTTCCCACTGAGCAGGGGACAGGGCCACAGGTGAGATCCCTCTAAATTACACACAAGTGATCATTAATTATAGATGACACTTTGGTCACATAAACGATTTCATCTTTAAATGAGGTCTGAGGGCGGCCGCTGCTGAGGTCCACCATGCATGCGCGTGTGTGCGTGTGCGTGTGTGTGTGTGTGTGTGTAAATGAGTGCGAGTGCATGTGTAATTTAGAGCCACATCACCTGTGGCCCCGTTGCCAGCTCGGCGGGGAAACACGCACACACATGTACATGCGAGCACACACATTAGCACGGGTGTGTTGATGGGTGCGTGTGTGTTGGTGAATCCGGCGGCCCCATCGCAGCGCTTTGATGAACATACTCATTATGCTAAAGAGTGCTCCATGCCTGGGCTTCCCTGTGCCTTCAGGAAAGGTTAACTCGGGATGGTTACACAGCACAGCGAGAGGCTGTGGGCGCACGGGGGCAGAGCGGCTCTGAAGGAGCGCGCTGACGGTGTTAGATGTCTCAAGACCCAAAATAGATCTGGGTATGCAGAGCAAATATCATGGGAACATCAAGGTGCCGTGACTGATGCGGCAGAATGAAAACATTGCACACGACGCCACGGCAGCTTTTAATGTCCCAATACAGATACAGATATCTAATGTGCGTGGAAAGTATTTTATCGAATCTGAATTCAGTTTATTTGGTGGGGAGTCATCTTTTATTTCACTGTAACAATTGTTTTTTGTGCAAAAAATATATATATAACTTGATTTTCAAGATTTCCTCTTCCTCTAATCACGTAATAACACATTTTAATTGTGATTCATCGACCAATTACCAGACAAGAATGACACCGTTAATTAACCACCAGGCCTAAATCATGGACGTTTCCAATGTGCCGAAGGGGGCAGGGCTTCCTCCACGAGTTGTGTCACTGCTCCGTGACATTAATTAACTCTGTGCTCACTCGCTTGCTCTCAGGGTCGACTGAGCTGCGACTGTACGAGCTGCTAAACGAGTCATTGATGTTCTACAGGCACAGTTCACAACGTAAATGTAAATATTTAAACAAATGACTTGTTTGAAACATGTTTTATTTCACTTTGGAACATTGGAGATTGTCCAACATGTTTGTTTTACAACAGCGTTACGAGTTGTTTGTATTTTGCCTCTGCACCAGCGACATCTAGTGGCTGGAGGCATTATGATTTTCCGTCTGTCTCATTCTTGTGAACACGATATCTCAAGAACGCCGGACGGGAATTTTCTCGAAGTTTGGTACAAATGTTCAGTTGGAACGCAAAGATGAACCGATTGGATTTTGGTGGTTGAAGGTCAAAGTTCAAGGACATTGTGAGGTCACTGTGCAAAAGGGATGAAACTAAACTCAACTAAAAATGTGTTTTAAAGATTCAATAACAAATTGGGGTATTTTACCAATTTGGATCTGGATCCAAAGTGAAACAAGGATCAGAAAATGTTCCTCTCCGGTTTCATTTTCATAATATGATCTGGGTGAAACAGAAAATACACATCAAGGATCCCGAGAAATTAAACCAAGATATAAACTAACAAGAGAATATTTCTAATAACTCATCTGATCTGGAACATGAATCCAGTCGGAAGTCTTTGTGTGAGGGAGTTTGTTTTCATCCTGGAGGATTCTACACCTCACCATTTATGTTCAGTGCCAACATTCACTGCCAATGCAGGAAGTAATGTGTCCTATATCTAGTGAGGTGGAAAGCAAGGTTGTGGAGAGTGGGTGTGCGACACACAGACACACAAACACACACACACTGAAAACTGGTTATCGGGATCAGAGAGAAGTCGTGTGTGGCTCATGATTTAACAATCCGAAGGTCAAAGAAACTGAAATAAAGTAACATAAATATAAACGCAATACAACAAATAGAAACTTCTTAATTTTCCAATCCCTCCGTCTTTCTATTCCTCTCCTTCCTCCCCCTCCCCCCCAGGTCAGAGATTAGTGTGTAATTACATGAGAGCTCAGCAAAAACACATAGTGTATTTTAACAAGGCGATCGAGGAGGAGTGGCGACGGGGGAGGAGGTGGCGCAGCCCTCGTCACGGGCCGACTGATTGTCTGCTTTTAATCCTCGACCTCATTATCACCTCCAGGTCCGGCAGTGGCAGTAAATGAATCTATCTGCCGAGTGTCAAATCTTCACACCTTCACCCTGGTAATCACCCCAAGGTGCAAATACAGAAGACGGATAGAAGGAAGGGAGACGGGAGACAGAGAGCGTGGCCCCTCTGCATTTCATCAACAAAATCCTCTGCTGCCATAATTAACAAAAGCTACATGATGTTGTTTGGTTGGTAATTAAAGCTGATTAAATATTCAGTTTCTTTAAGGTCAAACTGTGACAAAATGTATAGATTTGGTTCATGTGAGACGTACGGAGCCGTTACTGCTGCCAGATTAAAATCTAAATCCTTCAATATTTGACATTTGTCCCTTTCCGATTGTGTCTTTTATGATAATTTGACGATTTATTCTGACCTTGAAAACTGCAGCTAAGGAAGAATTTCAAATGTTAACATGAGAACAAATAATCATCAAGTTTTATTAATGCATAATGTCTGATTGTATGATACAATATTTTATTTTTGCAGACAGTGCATTTTCAATTTTTTAAGGTTCTTAAATCTATTGGGGATAAAATGAGATAAAATAAAACTCTATTGATCCTAAACTGAGGAAATTCACTTATTACAGCAGCAGATATTCATAATGAGGTAAACAAGAGAATAAAAACGCAATAGATTGAAAATACAAATGAAAGAAAAATACAGATCATATGAACATAATACACAATTATAGTATCGTGCAGTGGCACAGAATGATTGGAGGTTGTAAACTATATTTGTGCGTTAGTATCTTGAGATATTGAAATACACAAATATAAATGCATATTAGACTATTATAGGTATAAAGGCAGATATGAAAATATACGTGTGTGTGCATAAATCTACCATAGTATACTAAATAGCAGTATATTATACATGTATAACCATTTAAAGATGTAAGTATATATAGACACTATTTAATTTTCACAATAAGAGGTCAACATTTGGAATAAAACTATTGTATAACTAAGGCCAAGGTTGTTAGTCAGCTGCATCTCTAAAGATGTTGAGACGTAAAATACAGATTTATGCTTTATAATGACTGAGTCTCCGAAACAGTAGATTACTTATCCATTAATTTAAGAATCACAAACCAAAATATACTGTAATTCCAGTGCATTGCTGTAGTAAATGAGTTTTATGCTGTTTTTTAACTAATGAAAAAGGTGCAGTTGCTCTTTATCCTCCTCATTCATTCCAGTGACAAAGACCTTTGGACCTGTTACTGTTGAAATATAAAATATTCCCCCTGAGACGAGCGGCACTTTGCTTCCAGTGTCACCAGAGTTCCTGGGAGAGAAGCTTCCGGCTGCAGGAAAACGACTCCGTGATAAGTTGCGATCTAGACTTCCAATGGACACGAGCCCCTCGGACAAATCCCACAAAATCTGTGCTACCTTGAAAAACTATAATCATGCATTATTGAATTGGCAAGGAGAGTGTGTAATAGAGAGATCCTAAACCCATTCCCCCTCCTGAATTATTAACGGGATTTCAAATAACAGACAGAATAATTTTCTTAAAATATCTCAATCATTTTTCACAGAGGCTTTAAAAAAGGGGGTAAAACAACAGAGTGCACGAGTCCGTGTGTCCAAAGTGACCGAATCTGAACCGAGAGGGAAAAGTGTTCATCAACACCGAGTGGGAAAGTGCCGCCATGTTTGAATTACTCAACACGCTCTTTGTTGACTGTGTATATATATATGTATAAATATATGGCTGAGGTTTTAATTAGTTATTTGGTGATATGAAAACGTGGTGAAACCTCGCGATTGACCTCTAAGACCAACTCGTGTTTGAACTCGAAACCGTGGCTCCAAACTACAACCACTACTCCTCTGGCCCCCAAATAATGTCAAAAGCACAAAATGGCGGCCCCCATGCGAGTTTTTCCTGGCTTCATTTTGGCACAACAGGTGGCAGTGGAATATATAAACAGTAAATGGAGGGATTGAGAAACTCGTTTTCTGTATCTCATGCTCTTTGGTGTTTTCTCCACCGTTGCGGCACATCCCTTGTAACCATGGGTAACCATCACATCACAGTCGCGCGTGTCCGTCCCCGTCTCTTCACTTTGGACCGTTTCTCTGGTGCATGCGCGTGTTCAAGCCGTGAGCAGCAGGAGGACAGTTGGCTAAACGTTGCACTAAGGCCGGGGTAAAATATGATAATGAGTACAAATGGGATTATGAGGACGCCGTGTGTCATCACTCTGACTGATCCATGATGTCAAACTAGCCAAGCAAATTCAATTAGGCTCGCAATTACTCCCCGGCGCTAGTGGAGACATATCGGAGACGTTAAATATTGATGGAAACATAGATGCCACATTTGCTCTTCTCCAAAGGTGAACACATCTCCTCGAGGTAATCACCAATGCTAAATATGACGCTCGTCAATTGGTCCTGCTGAGCTGCAGCTAGCTGTCCACAGCAGCTAGCTGTCCACAGCAGCTAGCTGTCCACAGCAGCGTGTCCTGAGGACGCTGAGGTCCAGGTTTGTTCAGACTGATTTCATTTGTTTAAATCTTTTTTTATTATTATTCTACATTTATTTCCATCAGGGTCATTGGTTTAAAAAATATTTTGAAATTACGCCAAAAAATTGGGGTATCAAATTCCTAGATTTTAGATTCTGAAGAAGGTTTTTTTGGGGATAAATTAAAATATCTCGATATCTACAAATTCTTGGTTCATACATTTTCATTTGTATATTGGAGAAAAAGAAGCAGACACACAAACATACCTGCTGTTGAACTTCTCGGGATGTTTCTCCCTCATGACGTGGAAGCGATGTGCGATGGAGGCGTCCTGAAAGAGAAAACCTGATGTTTATTAAAAGGGACAATAACAATGCAAATATTCAAACATTAGTTTCTCTCATATGAGGGCATCGCGACCTTTGACCCCTCAAATCTTAGCAGTTCATTTCCAAGAGGCCTAAACCAAGTTTCTTGAGGTCACCGTGACCTTGACCTTTGACCACCGAAATCGAATCAATCAATCTACGAGTCTGAGGGAACAGTTCGGTCAAGTTTTAATGGATTCTGTCGAGGTTGTTTTTAAGACACCGCGTTCATAAAGCAAAAAAAAGGGATTCTCCTGGAGGTTTTCCTGAGATGTTGTGTTCACAATGCAAAACTGAGCGACCCTGACGTTTGAACACCAAAATCAAATCACGTCATGGAAAAGTTCAACTGGGCGTTTGTAGAAGATTTGAAGAAATTCCTTCACGATGTTTTTAAAATATCATGTTCATAAGGATAGGATGGACAACCCGGAAAAATAAAGCCTCCAAAGCCACTATAACAATTTTTATGATGTGCTCATCAGTTTATAAATGTGTTATTGTATTTGTATTATTCTGGGATTCGATTCCTTTGGCGCCAACGTGTAAAGTTACTCAACAACTCTTTCACATCCAGGTGGCGCTCTTTCTAATCGACTCTCCTGACTTCAGCAGTCCCCCCCCCCGTGTGTCCCCTGAGTGTCTTTCTGTGAGATGGAGGGATCCGCGTGCAGGAGGTGGCAGCAGGGTTGATCCCGGGCTGGAGCGGTATCGACAGAAACCCTGATGAACAGCACGCCGCCTCCACACGGGCTAATTAATTAAACGCACTGCGAGTAATCACAGCTCCCAACTTACCTACAGGATGCTGCCGACGCCGTGGCAACCAAGTTGTTTTCTCTCTCCCTCCCTCCCTCCCTCCCTCTCGCTATATGTCACTCGACCTCTCTCTCACCCCGTCTCTCTCTGTGCAGGACCTGGGGCAGAAAGTGCAGCCACGTCGGAGTCGTGGTGTTAAGACGATACCGCTCATGTTAGATACGTTAGCGTGGTGTGACTGACGGAGACGCTGCACCAGTGTATCAACACCATCTCAGGCTGGTAAGACTGTGATATAGTATTCAAGCGTGAACTCATAGCATCAGGTGTATTTATAGGGATGTACAGACGCCGCACGGCTCCACTTAAACACAACCAGGACTTGGACAGTGTTGTGCGATTAGTGAAATTAGATCTGGAATTCGTGTTACAGCAAAAAAACAGCTGAAACGGTCACAGCAAACAAAACCAGTTTTAATCTGAACAAAGTCCTGTGACACCAGAAAATTCCTAAAAATCATCTCATCCTGAAGCTAAATAAATTTAGATTTAATAGATTTAATAACAAATTGGATTATATCAAAATACAATTGTCAAAGAATATAAGTCTCTAAAATAAAATCAGCTCAGTAGTTTTTGTGTAATCCTGAAGACAAACGGACAAAAAGCGATGAAGTAAGATTATCTATACCAGGAGTAAACGTCCGTGATCGTATATCATCAGTTTATATATTGATTCAGATCATACAACACCAGGTGGAGTGTTCATCATCAAGTACTAACGATGCATCCGTACGATTGGTTTTAAAGGATTTAGATATAAATCAAATAATCTGCAAAACAAATGGCAGTTTTTTGTTGTAATAAACTTTAAAGAACACAGCATATTGCATCACTCATAAACTGTAGATCAGCTTTGTCATAAAGATGCACTGGATTTTTGTCAACAGATTTTATCAAGGGGCAAAAGTGACACTAAAATTTCCTTTAATTTCCACTTCTAAGTCGTTTCCAACAGGAAAATGTCGACAGGAAAAAGAAAAACACATGAAAGTTGTGCAGCTCTGTAAACAGCTCAAGAAAGGGTTGGAGAAAGTTGATCCAAACTTTTCTTTTGGGGGGAGGGGGGGGCCTTGTTCCTCTCCTCCCTCCACTGAAGCAATCTGTTTTGACCCGCTCTCCGTTTTGAGTGGCACCGTTGAAACAGCACCTACAGGGAGGACCCCCTGCTAGCTCTCTGTACAGAAATTTAGGAGAAGCCAAAAAGAGGAAAATCAATGGAGCTCCTCTTGATGTCTCTTCAAGACGCTGTAAGCAGAAGACCAAAAGAATTCTTCAAGATCCCCGCAGACTCGCCTCACGCCTCCACTACGAGCCGGAGAGGTGAGATGATGGATGTATCTGAGAGACGGCATCTTGATTTTTTCTAACAAACAGGACAATAGCTGCAAACAAGAGAGCAAAAGCGAGGGGAGGTTGTCTCCCCTTTGGTTTGGGCTCTATTATCTGAGATCTGTACAAGTGCAGCTGCAGCTTTGCAACAGTAAACAGTGATTTCAAGCAACTGAGAGTGGATACAGCATCGTGTTGTTCTGCAGTGATGCTGCGCTGCAACGCTCTAAGCTGCAAAGATGCCCAAACGCTGCCTTGAGGTGAAATAAATATGTGATATGTTTATATATGTTCATATTTTAGAGATTTTGTTTGAATATGGGTATGTATATATAAAACTGATGAATCTGTGTTGACATATAAAACACAACTTCACTTATTTTGTTTGGTTATAATCACAAAATGCTTGAAATCATTTATTTGAGCGGTGAGTGGTTCTCAACTTTATGAAATATGATCCTTTAAAAAAACTAAATGCGTATAATCACGACCTCCATGTTGGAAATCTGTGATTTGCACAGTTTAATAAAACAGTAAAGAAACAGTAAACAAAGAGATTACTGAAAGTTTTATACGTGTGTTAAAAAGAATTCGGTAACAACATTAACACTCTGTTGTTGTTTTGGGTTTAATTACAGAATTTCCTTTAAAATCCTCGAGTAGTTCGGTTCCTCTCTCGGATTAAATGAACAAACTTTGCCACTCGAGCTTGTTTACAGCGTTTGAACTGAGAATCCTCCTCTGAGAAGATGTTACCTCGTTTCAGGTCGAGAGGTCGTTGCTCAAGTCGAGCTCAAGAGTTTAGTTTTCAACATCTGTAAATACTTTTTAATGAGTTTTCGGGAAAATGTGAAATCTGCTGTTTCTTAACACATGATAGACAATGACAGAGCCTGGTCTGGATCTTTCAACTGCATCACATGAGCTTCTTCATTGACAGATTGAGTTTGTCCAGATTTCACCGTGACGCAGATGTTTGAATCCCAATCTTTCCTTTTGCACGTTTGCTGAAAAGTTGACGTGCAGGTTCGTTCTGGAGAGAAACTCCATCGAGTGGTGTGAGTGAAAAGCTTGAGAACAGCGGCTAAAGGGACCTCGTGGTCATTGTCAGCTTTAAATTCTTGAATTCTATTTACTTCTAAAACATCTGGAGCCTGGTTGTGTATTTTAAAAAACAAAACCATGAAACCTGAAGGTTACAGCACGAGTCAGCGACACCAACACACATCTTCAAGCCTTGACCTCCTCGCGGCAGTGGGACGTCTTCATCTCTCTCTCTATCTCTCTCTCTCTCTCCCCCTAGCTGCCCTCAAATAATTACCAATGTAAAAATCTGGCACCCAAATTAATACAGGACATGTGTAATGTCCTCTCATAGCTCAAAGTTTAGTCCAATTATGAGTGGGCCCCAGCGGTTTGATGTGCCTTTCACTACAGGGGAGAGTAATGGCTTTGACAGGAGGGCCAGGGTCGTTAGGGCGACTGACTGCATTATGGTAGTGGAGCGTGCTCAGTGATTAGTTCTGTCTCTCACCCTGGGCCCTGATTGAGATCATTACACTTCACGTCACTTCCACATCCTCCCAAAGGGATGGCGCCATCAATTCTCCGTCCGAACGGGGCCGTGGCAGATGCTGAGGTTAGAATCGCCCTTTTTTTGGGGGGGGAGGAGAATCACTTGATCTGTGGGATTTGAATCAATTAGAAATTTAGGTTTTTACTGTAAATATTTCAGTTTGTCACCGAGGATTTGAGTCTGGTATCAGAGGAACGAGACACAGATTGAAACTTGACTTCGGATTTCGAGCGAGCGTTGGCGCCGTGACTCTGCCGCCGCCGCCGCTGATCTTTCGCTTTCTCGACGGCGTCATTACAGAAACAATCTGCTGCACATCTGCATAATCTCTGAGGTAATTATTAGCTTGACTTGTCGCATAATCTTTATTGTAATTTTTTTTTACAGAATTCGATGCCAACAAAATATTATATCACACTTAAATCCATAGAGAGCTCAAAGTCTCCGTAATCCCCCACAAACAACTTCATTTGTCATCATCACGCCTGCTGGGCACTAATCCCACACACAGCAACCAGGGGATGTAACGACTTTATCAGCCAGACAGGACAAAGACGTTTTATCTTTATATAAAAACACAAGTTTGGTTCAGCAACAAGGAATCAACTGGTCCCTTTAAAAGGAAGGGTCGTAAACCAGAAGGTCTGCAGTTCAAACAGTGCATATACATATGTTTTCTTTTTATATTCATTAATGTTATTTTTCCTTGAGGCCCAATAATTGTGCTGTGTATTTCCTTCCTCAATAAAAAGTCTGCGAGTTTTAAATACACCAGTGCAGTGTCCGTTCTGAACCTGCCAGTTGGGAATGGGCCGTTTTCTGGGCCTGTGCTGGTTGAAACTGTAAAAGGTCAGTGAAGCTCGACTGGTCACAACATTATTGAACGTGTAGTACGTCCCAATTGCACCAGAATCAACACTGCACTTCCTTGAGCTCGGAACAACACACGTGTAAAGTATGAAGTTGTTTAGAAGAACGGTTCTTGAGATATCAGAGACACATACAGACAGTTTCCACCACTCGCTCACAAAAAAAACACTGCTCCACAGCACTCCTAGTGGTCAAAAACCCTCTTTGGGATACCTGGATTTTCATAATTGTTCTACCGTGAATAACTACATTAATTTTTCAGGCTAATTAAGTTTGGGAGCGGTTCAGCCAAAGGTCAAGGTGAATAAAGAGATCATCAGAAAAACACATTTTATAATATCTATCTCTAGTCAATTTAAAGTTTGAATTTATTGAAACATCACTAATGATTGCATGGTGGGTAGAATCTGTATATATTCCCACAATGTATATATTAACTTTTAGTTTTTCTATATTTTTTTGTATTTCCTTACAGTTATAAGTATTGTATGTTTACTTATTATTACTTATAATAATAATATAATACTAATACTGATTATATGTTTGACCGCCCTCCTGCTGCTGTAACATTTCCTCGTTGTGGGACTAAGATGATCTGATCCGATCTGATCTGATCTGGACCCCCTCACGACAAATGCACTTGATCCTCTAGATCCTCATTCAACATGTTGTTTGAATTAAAACATGAAGTAACTGGTACTTTGTGATGACTTTGACATGAACACTGGTAGTTTCACATCTCCACACGTTGTGCACAGACCGATCCGCACCACTGTTCTCCTCCATCACAATGTTAACAAGAGCTGTTCCTCTAATATCCTCCAACATCGTCATTAGGGGCCCGGGGGGCTGGAGGTGTTATTCAACTAACATTTGTGAGGCCATGCATCACTTACGTCCCCGCCGCGGTCCGTACGACTCTCACGGCAACGGAGTGGCTCCCTCCTCTGCCACCTGCAAATGTCAATTACCATATTTCCCCCCTGACATTTATCAGTAATGGCCAACATGAGCTATGTAAAATCAGTGTCATTACGCGGGAGATGGACAGGAGTGGCGCTGACGGCCGCCACGCACAACTAGTCTCGTTTATTGATCAGACGGTTGAGGCTTGAGCACATCTCAATAAAGGCCTAACCAGAAAGTGATCACAACAAATAAATGGAGTCATTACCGTGTAACTGCAGCTGCCGTGCACTGTTTTATTCTGGGTTTTTTTTTTAATTCCACCTTAAACAACAGACGCAGGAATTATTTACAGAGAGAATTTGATTTTCAGAGTCGTCGTAATGTTTTGTGTTTTCATCGTTTACAGCAGCTTTGATTCTCTGTCACTGAATAAACTTCCCTCTGGTGTGAAGGGTTGGAAAAGGCGTCATGTGCGTCGTCTCCTTCACCGCTACTGTGAAACGACAGTCAAGTGTAGTTCCCATTGTGTCGAGAGCAGTGTGGTTATCATAGTACTAATTATAATGTTTATATATCTGATACCAGCCTGTTTTATACAGCTCGGAGGTTTAACGCTAAACCAATCTGGAGTCGATCCAGTTAGAAATGACAAAATGATTTGTATGAAATAATAGAATTTAAAGAAAGTCTATTCAGATATATTCTAGCTGTATCTTTTTGTTCCACGATGGTACAACAATAAATAAGATTATGACCTAAAGTCAATAATAATCTTTGTGCTTTTAATTCTCACTTTATATTGACATTTACTAGGAAAAAACTGGTGATATAAATATATTTTTTAAAAATCACCATGTAAACAATGTTTTACTAATTGAGGAATCTGGTGAATTACTGTGAATTTAAAACACAATATCAGAAGTACAAATCTTTTACTGTACGCAAACAAATATACACTATTGTACGGTCTGTATTTACAAATAATGTAATCCCAACTATTTAAAACAAGTCTATGCTAGTACTTATTTTTAATTAATATCGAATTAATTATATACTGTTTTTAGGCCAATCGTTGTTTTAACTGTCGTTCTGTGAGGCACTTAGTGGGACATCCTAGCATCAACTGTGACAAAGTTAAGTTATTATAAATTCAACTTGAGTTTTTCAGTTTTGTCTTTTGAATTCATGAAAAAAAAGCTGCTCAGGATCAGAAAGTGAAACTTTTTTCTTCCACTTTGGAATTTGTCACGTTCAAAGTGAGAATCAGCAGAATCTCAGCTGCACTGAGTTTGAAGACGTGTCTTTGTTTCACAACAAGACAAAATGCTGTCAATTGCTTGTGTGGAGGCAAAACGACACATCAAACTGTAATTTACGTTGACTCGTCTCTTTCCTGCAAGTTTGCATTTGTTAAATGCCTTGACTGGAGAGAGTGGTGTTAAGAGCCGAACTCTCTCTACGTTTATCCACCCACTGCTCATTCACTCCCTGTCTGTGCTGCTGTGTGCCTACAGACCTGATACTGACGTGGGACTCACCACTCCGATGGAGAAGTAGTTGTTTATAATGCTGTAAGGCACCAGGTCCCCTCGCTCCTCTTTGTCCGTGGGCGTGACGTCGATCTTCCAGCGGTCCAGCCTCAGCTCCGTGCTGTTCTCGATGTCCCGCAGGATCTTCAGGAGGCTCTCGCCCTCGTATCCTCGAGAAGAAGAGACCACACGAGCAGGTTGGACATTTAGATGAGGACAGAATGTGGCTGAAGCCTTCAAGTGGCAATAATCAAGAACTCTGATTTAATTAAATGATTTTTAAAACTGGTATTGGTCTTTGTTGAGATAAGACATAACACTTTTACTTTAATTACCATTTCCTTGTTATTATCAAATCCAAAATGTGCTTTAGATGTGGTTCTTATAATGAATGAATCCTAGTGTCTGTTTAAAAAATAGGTTTTAGTTTCCATGATGGTTTGATTCTCCTATAGATGAGAGAGAGAGAATAACATTTACAATTTCTGACATGAAAATCATTATATTTAGAGAATAAATACAAATATTGGTCCTTAAATCTCCTGAGGTTGTGCAGCAAATGATTTAGTTTTGATATCTTTAAATCTTAAACCCTTAGTGGTTTAGTTTAGTGCACTGCAGAAAATATTAATTGACTAATTGCTCAGTAAATCAACAGAAAATCTATAAGAAATGTTCATAATTGATGTATTGATGTATTTTTAAGAAAAACTCATTGAAATATCTCAAATTTAAAGATTTGCCGCTTTTCTATTTTCCAAAAATCTATTTCTTTGGGTTTGACGATTGATGTAGAAAATCCTCACTAGATAAAATGAGTGATCTGCAGCTCTATCTAGAGAAAACACTTCCTGAGCTTCAGAGCAGATCAGAGGTACAGACCTATATATAACTATAAATGCGATGAGGTTAATTGAGGACAATGTATTTTCACTGTAAAGCGTCTATTTTCTGTCGGTACCTCCTCCCCACCGCAGACATCTTGCCAGATCGTTGCCGGTGCCAAGAGGAAGTATACACACGGGGGGGTTCCTGTCCAGGTTGGCCTTATCTGGAGCAGAGGGACAAATATCACGACGCCGCGCCAAACAAAGCCAGAAAACAAAGTCACTGCAAAGACTCGCGAACGAAGCATCAAATCCATTTTGCGGCTCCACTTAGAAAACGACAAGTCAATATGAGCGTCCAGTTGCACAGTCTATTTCAAGAGACGCATTTTGCCTGATGGTTATTACCTCTCTTGTTCTGATTGATAAAAAATTGAGGCAATTTATGAGAACCCAAACAAGTAACGCGTCTTCAAGACCAGAGAGGATGCTGGGTGATTCTTTTTTTCAAATGACGGCTAATATGTTGTTTTCCAACTCACGTAATCGTCCCATTTTACCTCCCCTGAACATGCAGGCTCGGACGTAATGAAAGTGTTTATACACAAACCATAAAGTACGCTTTACCATTTCAGGCTGAACAACAAGAGTGCAGTCGGCTTTGAAATATAATAAAAAACAAACAATTTTTTTCCAAAAAAAGAAAAGGAAATGGGGTGTTTAACTTGGACCATGTTGTACATTATCAGAATCTGGGGGGCCAGTAGGATACATGTACTGTGGCACAGTGGGAGGTCGGGGGAGTTTGCAATTCTTTGTAAAATAACTCAAACAGCACAAATCTTGAATATATATTTTTCTGTACCTATGAAGTCCAGGATCCAGCCGACGGTGCCGTCCCCTCCGCAGGCCAACACTCGGAAATCAGGAACGTCTCTGAAGAAGTTCAACCTGGAACAAACACACAGAGGCTGGGCTTTACTTTACTTTCTACTTTTTGAGTCGTATATTTACTTCTCCGTTGCTCTGGAGAACATATTTAATGTTTAACAGAGATAAAATAACAGAGATATAATAACATATTTAAAAAAACGTTAAGTGTTTCCTATAAACACATGTTTAAAGGACTAAAAACATGAATCAACAGGTCTGTAAATGTGTAATTTGCAACTGCAGTGAATTTATTGAATCATTACAATGATAAAATAATAAAGTTATTATGTTTAAAAGAAAGAAATAAAGATTCAAGACACAACCTCACAAGAGGCCAAACAGAACATGATGGTTAAGATGAACTTAGATTAAGTTAAAGAGCTAAAATAAGTAAACTAACTCCTGTAAACTATGACATTATTTATACTTCAATACTCTATATATCAATACTTAACATTAATAGTAAAGTATGTTATCATCATCGTTGTCTGGAGCCTCCACTGCCTTTTCATGTCGAATCCCTCGAGGTGCGTGAACTTTCTTCTCATTCCGAGACAGTTTTAAAAAAATACCACAGCTGCTCCGGTGAAGGATGTTTAATTAAAACCTTTCAGCCTATTTGTTGCTCACAGACGCAGAGAAACAGATCACGAGCAGATCTTAAACCCCCGTGAAACATCCACAACTCGCTCTGATCCCACAAAGTAACACATGTGGCATCGACAATCACTCATTCAGGGGCTGCGCTGCCTGCTGGAGGGTTAATTGGATCATGACGGGCAATGTTCAGTCCAACTTCTTCCGTTCCTTCACAATAACAAAGCGCTAACTGAATGAGCCGGCCTCCGAGCCTCGTATGGCGGCTAAATGATTCGCTCAATTACTCTCCGACTGGGACCACAAACCACGTTAGCCTCAAAACAGACAGCCACTAACATGAAAGGCAACTTTGGGGATATTTAAATACCAAGAAACAAACACTTAATTTGCCGTAATTGCGTTAGCGAGGCAGCTAATTGACAGCATTGCGTGCGGCGGCGGCGGCCCTTGGCCTGCAGCGTCCGACGGTGACCGTTCACCTCGCTCTTCACTGAATATTAACAAGGTTACAAGCGGGGTGAGGTCACAGGGAGGAGCTCCGGCTTCCAGCAGGTGATGTTTCCGGCCACGTGCACGGACGCCGAAACATAACAGAGGACACAAGGTCACTTCCCCCAAAAAACTTGGGGCTCGTGGAGGTTTTTTCTGTTTCCTGCGTGTGCCGCTGGGTATTTATTTTGTATAAAGGCAGAAAGATTGTGGTTCTCAGGGCTAATCAAAGCCAAACAACGAGGCAGCACGGCGGCGAGGCATTCCTGTGCATTTCGCCGCCGCTGGACGCAAACGGCAAAGTGAAGGAGCCTTATGAATGTAAATGATCCATTCATCTTCTTAATCACAGATGTGAACCATAGGAAACCAGACGCCGGCTGTAGGTGTGGGCCGGCAGAGAGCTGCTCGTCTGTATGCGTGGTCACATGTGGTATAGCAGGAGTTTCACCCCTCATCTGTGGCGGCGGCGCCTCGTTCACGTACAGACTTTATGCATAAGGAGCCGCCGCTCGTCCGAGGCTGCAGGATTCGTTACGAGGGAACTCACCTCATTTGTGTGTGTGGAGGTCGAGGGAACGGAGAGGAGGCTCTAATACCGACGGCCTCCTCTCCTGCATGAGATGCTGGTTATTATACTGAGCAGAAAACAGCAGCGTGTTTGTAAACACATCATTAGTCAGTATGGTTTTTTAAATATAAGGAAGAATCGTGACCATCTGCCTTCTTTCCTTCTTTTGTTCCCTTGTTCCTTCCTTAGTTTTTTCCGTCCTTCCTTCCTTCCTATGTAAAGTATTGATTTTGCAGTTTATGGATAAAGAGTCATGGATAATCTACTTCATGTATATTTTACTATTGAAAACCTAAAACTAAAAAACCCTAAAGCTTCAATATTGTTTATTCTTTCAAAAAATATATTATTTCTTCGATGGAAACGTGTTATTTGGATTTTTTACTTTAATCTGTCACTTCAATTCAAAGCTTTACCTTCAGCAGTTTGTTAAAATGTAAGACACTTTAATGTTTGTCCATGTTTCTGGACAGTGACCTACGTACCCCGGCATGGGTCCGTTTTTGGCCAGGTTGTAAACTTGTCTCGGGTTCAGAAGATACTGGAACTTTCTGTAAATCCTTCAGGAGAGAAGATGCAAAGAGATCAACATGAGAAAACATCAGAGAAACACACAACAACAACCGAAGCATGTGACTGAAAAAACAGATGGATTTAGTGTCAGAAGTGTCAGCGACAGGCGGCGTCCAATCAGAGCGTGACGCCGCGGCGGACCGGGCAGCGGGGAGGGGACATCGCCAATGTCCCCTTGAGGAGAAACCATTAGAAAGACTAATTCATTTTAATTTCAATTTCATTATATCAACTGGCTGAAGTCATATTTTGATCTCATAATTTAAACGAATGAGGGCCGGCGTAATAAGAAGTGAATGAATATGTTTCAGTAATAACCCAATTAGCCCTGGGTTAAAGAAGGGGGACCAGCCAGGGCCGTGACAGTGAGGGGTGTGTGTCTGTGTGTGTGTGTGTGGGTGTGTGTGTGAGTGGGTGTGTGTGACTGTGTGTGTGTGTGTGTGTGACGGTGGAGGCGGCCAGCGTTAGGTAAATGTTATTGTGTTTTTATTTGACTGAGAGAGCCTAAAGCACTCGGCAGCCAGAGGCCACGCCGCTGTGTGGCGGAGGATCAGGGCTGGAGAGGCCTCTCGCAGCGTGTTGAGACAGATCGTGTGCGCTCACCTCTCTCCCTGCTTCCCCCCGCTCTTCGGATTGACAAACACCAGCAGAGGATGAGTGCCCTCTATTGTTGTGATCTGAATGGGAGATGTCAAAACAAACCGTCGGTGTTGGGAGACCGCAGGATGCTTCACAGGAATTCACTTTCAAGCCATATCCCCTCAGACGGCGTATCGAGCAACATGCGTTTCACGAAACCGTGGGTTTCCTGATACCTGCTCGTGGAGGTGAGGTGTGGCTGCACCTTTCAGAACGAGTTTAATCTACTGTTAATCATGAGATCTAATCACAGGAAGGGTATTCTTCACAACAACATCAATGTTCCTCTTCTGCTGTAGTTTATTTCAGTGATATGGTCGTTATGCTTGTTTTCCACTGGTCAGAAAACCCAATAACAGCCTCTAACATCTGGCTTGTGTCTGCAGGAAACATCACAATCCAGCTTCCCTCTCAGGTCAAATGATTCTGCAGGAGACAGGTTTTTAAATCAGCTGCGACACCTGGTGAAGGCGCTGATTTAGCAAAACCTGGGAGTTCAGAGAGCATCTATATGCTGTTGTGTGTTTGTGACGTAGAACTTGATGCACTGAGGGAAAAACTGAAACTTCTCTGCTCAATGGGAAAGAAGTTAATGGACTTTGGTTTGTGCGATTAAAGAAATGTACGAATATCCGCAAAAAAGTCTGCAGTGCATCAATCTACAGCCGTTTTCAGATTAGTATATTTAAGGACAATAAAAGAACCACAGATGTGTCGCACTAAAATAAATAACATCAATCATCACGAAACTGAGCAGATATTAAAGTTGATGAAGAATATTGATGTTGCTGTAGAAGATGTGAATGATTGCTCAGCAGATGCACTTTCAGTAAACCTGACGGTGAAAACAACCCTCGTCTTCCTCGGTCCTCTCAACTGGAAAACTCATGACTCATAATTTGGTCGTCGGTCTCATCCGTCCTAATTGACGGGGCAGCTTGTCTCGTGTTTTCTCCGGTGAAGCCGTGGACGGACAGAGGCCCGGCCCACACGGCATCACGTAAACAAGCGCTGCTCCAGCGGGCCCCTGTTTGAGTCCTTCCTGCAGTTAGTCTGCAACAACTCGCCCCGCGCTCACCCTGACACAGATGAAGCGCTTAACTCCCCCCTGTCTGCTATCCCAGCAGGCCGAGGGTGAATTAATGAGCTCCCTGTCCAGTCTGGAGTGATCCATTACTTCCTGTAATTATAAATAATAATCTTGATTATTACGCTGGTTAGCCAGCGAGAGGCAGAGATGGATGTGCCTGGGATATGATTCATCATATTTCTCTCTCAGCCGCGCAGCAGACGAGCAGTCGCCACAGACGACGGCAGGTTTCCATCGCTGACAGATACTCGAGAGGATCAGGCCGGACTCGAACGTACGACTGAGCGTCTGCAGATCCCCTCGGACCACACGACGCCAGGCACAGGCTCAAAACATGACATACAACGATGACAAAAGGTTTTATACTCGGACAGTCTCTTAAATTTACTTTAACAATATCAAATCTGTGCTGGCAAATACGAGATGGAGGAAATCTCCCTGCGTCTGTCTGACAACCACGGGTTAAAAAGATCCACAGTTCAGACTTGTGACAAAGTCAAATTCAGTGTTTTACCGTTTCCATTCATTTTACAAAGCTGTAAACAAAAGACTGACGTTTTATCAAACTGTTATTACATATTTTACTTTGTATATTTGGACCCTACTGTATTTCTCCTACCTGCAGCCCTTGTCCGTCCACTGTGACCGAGTTCGCTCTCTGCATCTTCCCTCGACTCGACTGACTGCACCTGGAGTCTTTCCTCAGCGTCGTCTGTCTCTCCTGGGGTCAAAGGTCAAGCAGTGATTGTTGACGTTACATTTCAAACCACTAAGAAATTAATAAATCATTTGTACTATTAGGAAAATACCATTGTTTGTATCGTATCGCAAAGCAAGTTTCTTTGTGGGTATTTCTGCTGTAACAGGGTGAGATTTATGAAACTGTAGTTTCCCCACAATTCATTACTTTAGAAGTGACCTCTTTGAGCTCGTTCTAATTATAGGGACAGTTCTGAGAAAAGCTATTTCAGTTGAGAATATTTAGATTTTCAGAGTAATTCCTTTTGAGGAACTGCTTTTTATTAACCATAGGGAAATTTATGTAATTCAATGGACAAATAAATCAAACAAATAAAAGATTTTAAATTACCAGTGTGTATGATTTAGATCTATCACCAAAATCAAATATATAATATTCATCTTTATGTTTTCTTATAATAATAATTTTCATATAATCAAATGAAACTATGAATCATCATATTTTTGTATTAGCCCTTGAAATTCTCGAGTCTTTTCTCTACGGTGGCCCAGAACAGACAAACCAAATAATTCCTGTTTTCTTTTACGTTACCTTAAATTTTTCTCAACGCTTGGAAGAAGAGGGTGAAGCTAAGTATATTCAGCTGGTTGCAATATGCAACTTCACCACTAGATTTGACTAAACCCTACACATTGAACCTTTAAAAGATTAAAAACGCATCAATAATTCATATTTCAACGAGCAGTTTATTCCGTCTTTTCTCCTGAACTTTGCTCGTGTCGTTCTGGAAATAATCTCTAGGAATGAGAACAATAATTGTGATTTCAGAGCTGAATGTGCAGCCCGACGACTGGATCCTCTCTCTCTCTTCCACTTGTGAGCCGCCGTAGCGAGTGAATTTCCCCTGAGACGATCGATGAAGCCTCATCACGTCCTCTCAGATCAACGCGGTGTCAAACGAGGTCGGCCACGTGACGGGGGCCCTGACCGGAGAGGAGCGAGCTCTTACCAGCACAACGGGGCAGATGGAGCTGGGGGGCAGGATGTGATCCTTCAGGGGTCCGCAGTCACACTCAGGCTTCACGTGGGAGGCACACTTGTTATGGAGCTGGAGGGAAAACTCGTGTTATTAACCACAAAAGGTTTTTATGTACATGTTCAGGACTTTGTTTGCGTTTCACGTGTCAACTTTCAGCCACAAACACGTGTTTTCCTGGGTGTAAATTGGTGAGATGACTTCCAGAAATACAAGTTAAACAACAATAAGCAGTGGGAATATAATGAGGAGGTGGCTGCCTCTCACCGTGATTTGACACCACACACAGTGGAGCCCAGTCAGACCCTGGTAACACTTAATGGTTTTGTGACACTTGTCGCACTTGGTGGGGCAGTTCCCCTCCACCCAGAAATGATGCATCACCTGCAGAGAGACGCAGAGACAACACACGGGAGAGAAGTGAGAAGAGAAACGTGCTGCAGGAAAAAACAAGAAGTACACAACCAGAGAGAGAGAGAGAGAGAGAGAGAGAGAGAGAGAGAGAGAGAGAGAGAGAGAGAGAGAGAGAGAGAGACAACACACAGGAGAGAAGTGAGAAGAGAAACGTGCTGCAGGAAAAAACAAGAAGTACACAACACACGAGAGAGAGAGACAGAGAGAGAGAGAGAGAGAGAGAGAGAGAGAGAGAGAGAGAGAGAGAGAGAGAGAGACAACACACAGGAGAGAAGTGAGAAGAGAAACCTGCTGCAGGAAAAAACAAGAAGTACACAACACAACCAGAGAGAGAGAGAGAGAGAGAGAGAGAGAGAGAGAGAGAGAGAGAGAGAGAGAGAGATGTGGAGAGAGCGAGAGAGCGAGAGCGCGAGAGATGGAGAGAGAGACATATATATATATAGAGAGAGAGAGATGCAGAGACAACACACAACAGACAGAGAGAGACAAAGATAGAGAGATAGAGTGAGAGAGACAAATATGAGATATGAGAGAGAGAGAGAGAGAGAGAGAGAGAGAGAGAGAGAGAGAGAGAGAGACACAGAAAGATGGATACACAGATATAGAGAATGAGAGATAGAGGTATAGATATCGAGAGATGGATACTTTGATCCCACAGGAAATTCAGGCGAAGGAGAGAAGGAAAGAAAAGAGAAAGAAGCGTTGCTCTCTGTATCTGTGTCTTCAAACTGCTCTCAGTCATTAGCGATGCTTCGCAGCAGACTGTTTTAATTCCATTAGAGGAAGAGAAACTCTCGAGCTAAGCTCCGCCGAGCGTCGCTGATCCAAGCGTGCCACCTGCCAAACACTCCAATCGGACACACCTCCGTGTTTTTCTTGGACTTGACGTAGGTTTTGATGCAGGACGGCGGAGCGCGCGCCACGCAGCGCTCGTGAACCGTGTACTTGCAGACTGGGAAAGAACAAGAGAAGAGTTTTTAACACTCACAGAAAAGAGAGAAACAGACTTTTCATAGAGTTATAAGTGACATAAACAAAAGGTTTGTGTGTCTGTAGCTGAAGAGGCTGAATCTGTCGAACCCTTCAAAGTTAAGCTATTCTCAGACATGAACTGAACTCCGGAGAATCTCCTGACTTTCTCCTGAGGGGCCGTGGACACAAATGTCTGAGTGAGAGCCTCCAGACTTTCTGTGGAGTTTCTCCTGAAAGCCTGAAGTCCACAGAAGGTCCGACACAGCAGGAGATTCTCTGCAGGATTCACAGAGAGCGAAGTGGGTGTGTTGGTGACGTTTCTAACTCGAAATAAACAAATATCTCAGGATGAAGAAGTTGTGTCACACATGTAGAAGATGTCGAGAGAGATTTTGGGTGATAAGAGCCGACGCTGGTGTCAATGTGCAGTAAACAAAAACAGGTGATCTCTCCGCAGCAGATACGTTAAGGTGCATTAATACGTCACGTCCTGCCTCCGCCTGCTGAGATTTCTACAAAGACAGACTCCAGAGAAAGTCCCGACCCGGTTCTCCGGACATCCTCCAGCGTTCGGGTGTGAATCACTCACATGAGCAGCAGAGTCCCTGCTTCCCCAGTCCGATCAGCATGTTGAGACACAGGTTGCAATACGCTGGTTTGTTGAAATGCTTCAGTCTCCACACGTGTTGACCGTCGTCTTTCACGTTCTGCAGCAAGAGGAACAGATGATCCGTTAGTTAACTGAATCTATATCAATTAACTGACTCTTTTAATCATCTCGTGGTCTCTGAGGATCGTCAGCTTTTCTTTTCACCGATTTATTTGTCATTCAGCTTGTTGATCATCTCCTGATGAGGGATTTTATATTATGAATAAGTATTTTCTATCATATTGTACTTTTTAAACAAAAGTGCAGCACAGACAGAGTTCAGGTCTTAGCAGTGACACTCATTCATAAAATATGAGATCTGGTGGGGATTTCTGTTGGAGATGGTCAAATGCTGCTATCTAGTGGGTAAATAATGAACTGGAGACAGAACTGATGATGGTTTGAGGGAGTATACCAGCAGGGATCCTGGATATTATTAAAATGATCCAGTATAAATGGAAAATAGCCATTAGAGGTGTTTGAGTGACCAACCAGGACTTTATTGAAATGTGAAGTATTAAGTAACTTTATCTTGCAGGATGTGAGAGAAGATGTGTGGACTCACCGTCTCCAGGCCCAGCAGCACCAGCAGAGGGATGGTGGTCATCCCGCCCTGGATCCACTCCTCCAGGGACACGGTGCCGTCGTGGTCGTAGTCGATCTCCTGCATCATTTCCTGGAGGATCTGGAAACAGAAACTATCGTGATGAACGATATCACCACAAGGCAAATCGCATGATTATATTCTTTGTGTAGGAAAAAACTTTAGCAAAATTGTATTAATCAAGTTTTATCTACATGGGAAATTATGTTTTTATCAGAATTTTTCATAATTTCCCTTATTTTTCGGGAAGTAATGTTTGGATCTGGATTAAAACAAGATCAGTCATATTTAAGGTGTTGAGATTTATGAGTTTGTACAATTTGCTGATTCACGTAATGATCAGGATCAGGTGGAAGGAGGTGTTCGGCCTGTGCAGAGGTGTGAACTCACTTCACGACCCCATGACCAACAAAAATAAGAATAAAAACAAAAACAGACACATTATAGAGACACAGACCCGAGTGCTGAGCAGTTAAAATAGAGGAGATACATAAATAGATAAAGCAAACAGCCAAGACAAAAAAAAAACAAGATAAAACTGCACAAGGACGGTCTCTGTCTGAAAAATAAAAAATAAATAAAGCTAAAAATAAGATCGAACAGCGAGCTGAAGCGGCCTCTGGAGTTTTGTGTGTTAATTCAGGGGCTGTGTTTTCTTACTGGTTTCAGCTCGGTCACGTCCCACTCCAGGTACTCTGCCACGTGCATCATCTGGGAGATAATGTGCTCCAGCTCCTGTGGCGAGACCACAGACGATCATTAGAGCCACACAAACACTGTGTTTACCTTTCCAGTATATTGCAGCCTTACAAACCCCGTGTCACTAAACGTCTGCGGCCTGAATAGACTGATCCACAGTGTGTAATGACAGGGGTGGGGACGTCATTCTTCTGCACAGACGAGCTGCACGCAGGAAAACAAAGGCAGCGTGGGAAGAGCTGCGGAGCTGAGGGGCTAATTACAATGGTTGGGTTTCTTGGGGGGGGGGGCAGAGTGGGTGGGCAGAGGGGGTGACATTATTATCTGGAGGCAAGTGAGGCCATGTGATGCTGAGGATCAGTCAGAGTGGACCAAGAGGTCACACGTTTAAAAATGTAACCACAAAAGTCCTAAAAATATGTCACTGAATTAAAAAACATGTTATAATAATAAGTTTATTTGTACAGCACTTTTCTAAACAAGGTTACAAGGTGTACTTCATTCCTCTTTCAGGAAGTAATGGTGGGACGTGACTAATAACTGGATCCATGACAAACTCCCTCCACACTCCCTCCTGACCCCGATATTCCACTCACTCCCTCCTCTACACTTTCTACATATCTACACATGTAGACATAACACTAATGCTCTCATTCATAAATATAATCACACCACACCACCATTACTTTCATCCATTCGTTTACCTGCACCATGTGTTTGTATTAGACAAAGAGGGATATAGAGATGGAATGATGAAGAGATATAAAGAGAGAGAGACAAGATAGAAAGACAGATAAATAAGGGATGGGTAGGTATAGAGAGATGGAAATAGATGGACAGACAGACAGACAGAGAGAGGAATGATTGAGAGAGAGAACAGAGGTAATTAAGTTGAGAAAGAGAGAGACAGACAGATAGAGAGATGGAGTGATGGAGAAAGATAGAGAAACAGACAGAGATAGAAAGATAGATTTCTGTTTATAAAATCATTCACTAATTAGGAATAATGGGAATGATATCTCCTGTCTCCCTTTGACTTGGTGAATAGGATCAGTTAAAGTAAAAGAAGTAAAGTTGAAGAGGAGCGATATTTACCGAGCTGTCTAAGGACCCGTTTCCATCGGTGTCATAGAGACGGAACATGACTGTGGAGACAGAAACAAAAACAACATCAGGTCACAGCATCAACACCCTGGACTCCCTCCTCTTCCTCTTCCCCGCAGGGGGAAGTTCAGTTACTGGAGAAGCACCTTGTTCTCACCTTGTTCACCCAATACTAGAAAAAACCTGCACCCCCCCTGCAACTTCAGGTGTTTCACCATGGAAACCAGTCACCTCCAGTATCCCAGCTGTGACTGGCCGTTCCTGAGCGTCATGACGAGCCCCCCCCCCCCCCCCACACACACACACACACACACACACACACACACACACACACACACACACACACACACACACACACAGTAAAGTCTAAACGCAGCCGAGTTGTAATAACAACAACACGACCTGTGTGCCGATCATTTTCTTTAGTGACCGTTATATATAGAATTGGCTGCTGACATCACGAGGAGTGATGGACGTCACATGGCGGCCGGTCAGGGCCACTAACCAGGAGATAATTGGCAGTTTCCTGAGAGACGGAGACTTTTTGAGGCACAGGGAGTGGAGGAGTGGAAGGGGGGGGGGGGGGGGGGAAACGGGGGTGAGGTGGATGTTGGTGGTGTAACGAGAAGGCGCCTGTGGTGACGCAAAGACGCACCAGGAGGCAACAGAGTGCAAAACATGGTCATGATGATTGTTGTTGACTTCTGTGTCAAGTCCAAATGAGAAAAAACTAGAAATATATTTATAAATGCTCCTCCAGCAATGATTTGAGATAAATAAAGTTGTATTAATTGAAACGAGATGTGTTTTGGGTTGAGTTCCTGTATTTGAATCACTTCATATTTTATTCAGACAGTCAAATACTCACAAAATGCTGCTATTAATAAAAGACAGATGACTGTATTTAAAACAGATTTTACCAAATGTCTGAGAGTCATTCAGAGTCTCCACTGGATTTTGTTGTTGTTGGAGTTAAAGTTTTAAAGAAGCATCCAAGTCAAACTCTGTTTATTATCTACATTTAATAACTTGATATTTAAATAACAGATTTGTTGTTTTGCTGTGACCTTTTGGTTTTAATCTCTATAGAAAATCAAAGTCACTATATGTTGACTTATTCTGTTTTAGCTGTTTTTTTAATTCTTTAACGTTCTTTAATTTTTAATGCATCTTTATAACGTCTGTGTTTTCAGTGCGTTGAGCCTCTCGGCCTCCGTCCTCTTTTCTTCATTTCCTAACACTGTTAGGAAAAGTGGTGTATAAATAAAGTTGGAGCATTTCTCAAGCAAACCAGTAGAGGGACCCCTCCACTACAGAACATGAGTGTGGACCACAGAGAGGGAGGGAGGGAGAGGGGGATGCAGAGAGGGAGGGAGAGAGAGGGGGATGCAGAGAGGGAGGGAGGGAGGGAGGGAGGGAGTTAATGTTCAATGAGACTTGATCCACAGTTAAATCCGTGATGTGCTCACACACATGCAGCTGAATAATTTAGTCGTTCCTGCACTTAATGAACGCTGCTCCTCTCAATAATTCAGCAGCTGGATGAGAATTACAGCAACACGAAAAAAAAAAAAAAAAAGGAATCACACTGATGTCCAATTACGCAGCGTAACCCTGTGAATAAATGATGTGATAAACACAATTAGGAGACGTGGGAATTTGTGTCAGTAAACTGCAAACGTCTCTTCGTAGAATCAGAGCTGCAGAGAGAAAGAAGATCAGGTGGAAAGAGAAGAAACTGGTGAATAACCTGGATTTCATTTGGAAATAAATCAAGAGGACGAGCTCCAGAGCAGAAAATATGAAAACATGAGGGATAGAAACTTTGGTTGTGAGCTACTTATTTGAATTAAGGAAAACGTTGGATTAAAGGTGCTTGTTAATGACAATGAAAAAGAGAAAAGTGTCTCACTCCGATGAAAAGCTGAACGAGTATTTCCTGTATTGGAGCTTGTTTAAGTTCATGTACTTCGTTCTTTTTGAAATAAGAAGTTGTTTTTTTTCCAGGATTCACAGGTAAACATTTTTGGGAAAATTGTTTCATGCAGTTGTGGACAAAACTAAACTACTTTCTGGTCCATCAGGCGACTTTCTGATTGGCTGATGTCTTCAGAATAAGACTCAGGATTTCCATCCACCTGTTTTTATATCCGATACTCTGCAGCTCTCGGGGACTCGATGCTGCGTTTTTCCACAGGGCAGCAGAGGAAGAATTCGTGGCATTAGCTCCGTCCTCACTTACCCTTTGCCTTTTTCTCTGGGCTTCACTCTGACCTCACGTTGTCTTTCCACCCGCTGAGGTTTTACTCAACCAGTCACATCACATCTGCTCCCTTTAACTCAGACGTCTGGCTTTTGTATTTCACCTTTTTTATGTGTGTTTTCTCTGAGATCCAGGAATCGAGCAGTGGCACCGTGTGCACACCGCTGCGCCTCTGATGCTTGCTGTATGATAACAGGATAATAAAACCCCGGATGACACTCACACTCCAGCTTGTCCTCGGGACGTCCGCCCTCCAGCAACGACAGGTAACACACGATGTCCTTGAGCTGCACCATGTCCAGAGGCTGCGGCAGAGCGGCCATCTTCAGGGGGGTGGAGCTCCCTTTGATCAGCTTCAACCCTGCGGGGGGGGGGGGACGGAGACAAAAGGTCAAAGCATCCTCTGCATCGCGGCTAATGTTAGCCCAACAACCTGCTGCGTTAGGAAGCCTGGCATTACTCAACCGATCAATCGTGTCCAGTTCAACCAAAGGTCAGAGTCGTATTTTGCTTTGTGTTTGGGAGCAGGGACGTTTTCTCACTGTGGATTTGTTTGAATTCTACACGAGAACGTCTCCATCTCATCTCACTGAGTTTAACAGTTAATGATGAGGAGCGATACGTCATTAACACCACTGGTTCTTCTCTCAAACATGGCCGATCATCTCAAAGTAGAGTTTACATACAGGATTCCCTGTGGTGCTGCAGATGCTAGTTTTCTTTCTCTGTTACATGAAATATTCAGTTTGCTAACCTTTAACCTTTGCTCCCGAGCTTTGGGTAGTGACCAAAATAAAAAATATGAACACAAGCGTCCTCTATGAGTTTCCCTGGCAGGCGGAGTCGACGGGTTTGGAGAACCACTCCTTGGCTGTGAAGCGGCAGCCAGTGGAAGTGGCTCAGGCAGCTGATCGGGAGGCTTCTCCAGAGCTTCCCTGTGGAGGTGAACACGAGTGTGTGAGTCCGAGAGGGAGCAGACACTTGGCTGACCCAGAACAGAAGCTGGAGGGATTATATATCCAACCTGGCTGAGACGCACCTCCAGATCCCTGAAGAGGGGGAAGACGTGGCTAAGGAGACGTCCTTCATACTTGTATAAGCAGCGGAGAGTGGATGCATGGATCATAGACTGTATATAATGGTGGACGACATGACAGCTCCAAAGCGCGAAGCCAAAAAGTGTTGATTACATAAAGATAGAAATAGCCAAAGGTGAATCTGCTCTCAGTGGCTATGCTGCTTGTAAGAAGTACGAGATTTGACAAACTAAGCAACGTCATCGCTAAGGAGACGTATCGACAGGAGCAAAGGTGCTGCAACAACTTCCAAGACACAACTCAGCCTGAATCAGGAGGACAAGGAGGCCGGAGCCCATCTGGAGTGAGCGACTGGGAGTGGAGCATGTGTGTTTAATCACAGGTGATGGGGTCGCGGGTCCAGATTTCACTTGGAGATAGTTGGAGGTAACGAGTCGGGTCCGATTTACTGGTTTGAATAAAAGACCCCGTGCAGGACGCTGCCCCTCCCCTCACCCCTCCCACTCCAAGCATTTATGGGGCTTCTACTGTGCCCTATAGCTCACAATGATACAAAAGCATTGTTAAAAATTGAATATAATGGAATTTCACATAGAAAACACTCATTTTCTGCCAATAGAGCCTCGTAAATCATGCACACTTTACCTTTAACTTAACTTTGTTTGAATTAACATCACAAACTGACGTTAGACAAAGTGTGGGAGGTTGGTGGGACTTTGCAGTTTCATTAAACTTTACACAAGCAGTCAGTGAACAGCTGTATTTCCTCCTGACTGAACCAACGATCAGTCCTGTTCCATGCATCAGTTAGTCATCACCGCATAAGAATGAGACATTAGTGTAAAATCTTATAAACAAACAAGACTCTTGCCAAGACAATTGGCAGCGTCTACACTACGATTTACATTGTTCTCCATCCGGCTGGACTTGGCAGCAGCTCTATTAGTCTGAAGGCTCGAAACAGAAAGAGGCTATTTTACATATCAATGAGGTGAAGCTCAGTTTTCTGTGTTATTTTAAAACTCTGTTAAAATGCTGCGAGGACAGAGAATAATTGTCACACTGGCGCTGGAACAGATTCATATATCATTAACGGACACAGGACGATGTCGTGTTTACACTCCGAACGTTCGTTGGAGTAAATATTTCATCTCTACACTTACCAGAGACTTTGGGTTTGTCAGAACATGAGGGACTGGGTTTGGTTCCCTTGTTGCTAAACGACATGAAGAGGTGTTGACAGAAGTCCTCTGGCAGTTCGCTCTCCAGGAACGTCTGCATGAAGACCTTAAAACCCTCAAAGTCAATCTCCTGCAAACGGGAAGAGAAGACGCTGTGTGTCATGGTAGAGCTGCAGAGAAACACACTGGGTTTTCAGAACGTGCTGCAGGAATTACAGCTGCAGCCGGAGAAAGTGGTGAGATCCGTCTTAAAGTAGTTCACTTGTTTCTGCAGCTCATTCCTTCGCTTACAATGCATGTAATGTGTTTTTTATTTTTCTGACAGCTTCATCCGTCCTGTTGATTGCTTGCTTGCCTGAATCTATGAGTCGTGTGCAGAACGACACATTAGTGGACCTGCATGTTGCATTTTGCTGTATTGTGCTGTGGAAACTGACTTATTACCAGTCTGTGTAAGCGACTGTTCAGGTGAGTAATATCTGCCTGCAAGCGGTTGCATCCCCCCGATATATATATATATTTTTTTTTTATTGCTCCACCACAGCTTGACAGTTGAGTTATTCAGCGAGGAACTTTATGAACATTTAGCAAAAACACAGCAACAACAGAGAGAGGAGGAGACTTCAGTTACCTGGCAGAGGATTTCCTGCTTCTGTGGCATTGAAGAGGGAAAGAAACCCAACAAGTTCACGGATGCATCGTGCAAATATTGCATTTAAAAAGAGTCACAATAAAAATGCCACTGAATTATGGATGTTTTAACTATCACGCAGCAATTATTAATGTATAAACTGGATTAAAAGCCGTGAGCTGGATTAGACTGAGGCTGCGGTTTTCTCTCCGCACCCAAGAAGACGCTCGATATTATATATATTCATTTAGATATCAATTTCTATATAAAAAAAGTTATAAAATCAAGAGTTTAATAAAGTTTTATTCTCCACACCTCATTATTCTCCCACAAAATGTCAAATCCAAAATAGAAAATTTCCAGCCTTGAAATGCTTTTATTATGGTGACATACCTGGAGAAACCATTCAGCTGCAGGGATGTAAATCCAATTATTCTACCTGCTAGAACGGCAGCTTACAGCTCAGCCTGGGCGTCACAATATTTTTCAGAAAATGTGTGAATGAGAATATGCAGAGGAAACCGCTCGTCTAAAAAAATGAATACTTCTGAATCATGGTGTTTAATTATCTGTGAGAAAAGCAACAAGGCGAACAAGTGCATGTGAAGACACAGCCTTTGTTGTGTGTGTATATGACGACGATCTGGATTGAATAGGCCGTAAAGCATCTGTTATGTAATGTAAACTGAACATACCTCCTCTGGATTGTATTTAGCCAACACACCATCTCCATGGAACTCCTGCAGCACATCCTTCAGCTTCTTGGTCGAGTCTGAGCGAACACATCCAGGACAAGTTAGTGAATGTGTGTCCATGTTCTTCTGTTAATCTTCAAAAAGAAAAACACACTGGATTCCCCATGTAGTGAGGACATTAAAACTTTCACTTAGCATCTGCAGGGAGACGCGCACGTCCCCTGTTTGTGAGTCGGAGGTTGTGAATAAGCAGCCAGACAGTCGAGGTCATGTCGGTACACAAAGTGCTCCTCACTTGAGATCCACTATCCTGCAGACAAACCTGTAAACGTTGTGATTTTACTGGTGTCAGCTGTAAAGGAAACTGGTGTAACTCAAATAAATGCAGCTACGGAACAATTAAGCTAACAGGTAAATTCCTGATAAACGGGTATGAAAGAACCGAGAGGATCAACACTGGTCAGAAAACGAGACAGAAGTTAGCATTTGGAAAACTTGGGAAAACGACCGAAGATGGACGACATGACAGCTATGACATGAAAAGCCAAAACATCTTGATCGCCCCCTAGTGGCTGGCAAATGATGTCACGAGAGAAAGATGTCCGTAAAATGTCTTTGGTCATAGAAAACCAATACCATGTTTTTAGGCTGTATATTGTTTGTAAACAGGTGAAATGAATGAGATATGGTTGGTTGGGATATTTATGAACTTGCTTCCAGTAAACCTCTGCTAGGCGACGTCAACCCTCCACCATGTTTGTTTTTGTCTATAGAAACGTCAATGTGAGATCGTGTCGTCTTACGTTCTGTCCGAATCGTCCAGTGTTTGCATTCTGATCATTATAATCAGTTAAATCTGTCATTATATTTGTCAAAATTCGTCAAGAGTTGAAAAATCTTAAACGAATCCAGAAAATGTGTAAATTTGAACTAAGCACAGGCTAACGTGTCCCCACTTGTGTGAAGATTAGAGCGACTCGGTTTACAGACGGAAATAACTTGAACAGAGTCACTGTGATAATGACCGCGTGCTGCCGAGCGTTTATGAGCCCTACTGCTAAATCAATTCCCCGCGCCACAGATACCAGGTTCTAATGTTACTGGAGTTAATAAGAAGAAGCATTTTGTCACAGGCGCCGGACGGCCTGGTTCATCTCCACGCACGAGCCAATCGCTGCTCACAGCAAATTACATTAAGAGGTTAGTTTAAGTTCTCGTATCAGTTTCCTCTTCTTCCTTAACGAGGCCCAACGAAAGCGATGGAGCAGCCGGAGACCCTCCGGTGGCGGCGTTCATGGAACCGCACAGCGTGTCACTGATGGATAATCAGCAGGTGAGTTCGGCAGGTAACTGAAACTGGGTTTGTTACGAACGTTACAGTAAAAGTCCTCACAGATGAAGAGAATAAGAAATGTAATAATTCATAAGCTTTTGTTTTTCATTCGATTTCAAGCTTATAAAGAACCAGGCTCTTTTAGAACAGATCAGGTTCCCACCGTAAATTTTTATTTCATTTGCTGTTTCGACGTCTCAGAAAATCCTAGTTTTAATGGTGGATCGATGACGACCGGCTACACGATGAATCACGACCATAAAACATTTGATTAAGAGCTAATAAATGTTGGAAAATGGAAAAAAAGGCAAAGGTACCAGACGGTGTACATGATTTATAGAGAGGGAAGGAACTACACTTCCCATAAACCATTGCAAATGATCAGTTCTTGAATTAAACCTTGTTGTAGTGATTTTCAGCCGTTTGGGTTATTGTTCTCATCCCTTAAAATCTCATCCGTCCATCCCATCATAGCAGATGTGACTTTCATGGTTGTGGTCAACATTTCCATGGAAACAACAAGCTCCACCAATCAGAGATGTCGCTACTACAGCAAAGGATTATGGGTAGTGTAGTCCTCCTCGTCGTTTACTTAAAATGCAGTTGACATCATGGACTTGTGACTTTTGCATAACATTGTTTTACAATCACGTAGTTTGTGGACTGTTAAAATATTATGGCAGATAATAAAAGTAATGGGATTTATGCCTCTGGAGCCACACTGTTAATCTGTGAGTTACAATAACATCTTGTGTTTACATTCTGTAGATGCTGGAGAATAAATGTGAGAGAAACCTCCGTCTCTCTAGATGCATTTGAGTTTCTCTTCAAAGCTTCATGTCGTCTCCTTCTCGCACTAATGGCCTCGTGTCTTTTCTTTTCTCAGGGTGAATTTTACCATCAGTGTCTGGAACTAAACGAGCACGTGTCATCATTATTAGCGCGCCATCCACACACGACCATTACGGAGCACAGTGATTATGTGTCCGCTGATTGCCTGTCACATTCACCAGCGCTAAATTACAATTTATTCTCTCCATCAGGCTGATGATTTAACCAGTGTGCGGCTCCGAGTCATCAGGACGTCGGGGTTTTTTCGGGATCATAAACACATTGAAGATGTTTTTCAACCTTTGAAAAAGTAGAAATCTCTTAAGTGGCACTCTGCTGCACTTTGCACATGCACGAGCAAATACATCGCATAAAGAGAAACTCTAATTGTTGTGAGTCAGATCTTAAGGTGCGTGACTGGGCGCACAGCTATTAAAATGTTATGAAAGTGTGCACGGCTTTAATGAGAGAGACAGGGGGGGAGGGTGGGGGGCTGCAGGGAGAGATGAGTAGGTGAGGTGATGTGATGCCTATTGTTGCTGCTCAGAGAGAACGGGATATTTTATGACCTGTAGCAGGGCAGCACACAAAGAGTCGCCCGGAGCTCGTTGAAACATGATTATCCAAATCTGTCTCGCGTGCACACAATGCCTGCACACACACACACACACACACACACACACACACACACACACACACACACACACACACACACACACACACACACACACACACACACACACACACACACACACACACACACACACACACACACACACACACACACACACTTTAGTTCTCTCTTGATGCTTTGTGTTCCCCCCCCCCACCCCTCCTAGTTCTGCTCTCTGCTTATTATTCCCACACAATTTTTCATTTCGAAGCTGCATTGTGAAGCCTCACGTCGCTGAAACGTTCATTCAACCAACTCCTGAGCCTCCCACAAATCAAATATTTGCAAAACATGAAAACCCATGACCAGAAGCTGATTGGCTGTTGTGTGTAGCAAAGAGACAGAGAGAGAGCTCCCTTAGAGTGTAATGTCAACGGGTACAGAGCAATTAAAGGGAGAAATGTGTTTATCAAGTAAAACAGATCCTGCGTGAAGAGCATTAATTATTAAGATTCTCTTAAGAGCAGATACAACACACATTGTTTGAAACGGCTTGAGGACGTTGCATTAAAAATAGCTGAGATACTGTTCAGCCACTCGCATTGGGCTGCAATCACACAGCGAGCGGACAAGGAAGCACTCAGCATCTAAAAAAACGTTGGACGTCCAAAAGACTTTCTTGGCCATCGTTCGTCTTCCCACAAACGATTTACTGTGACGGACGTTGTTTTTTGCACTTTCAAAGCCGCCCCGACACCTCGGCGTGTGTGGGCGGTGCACAACATCCTGCGGTGAGCCTGCCAGGTAGCGTCATACTTTCCATCCCTGGTACCATTTCAAATGATGAAATGTGTCAACGTCTCGGAGCGTAACATAAACTCCCGGCATCCAGAGCACAGTCTGCTGAGCCGGGGAGCCATTGGTCGGGGCGGAGGATGAATCATTCAGAGCTCTAACGGCACCACACGGATTAAATGCCCGAGCAGCTCGAGCATCAGCGAGACGAACACGCGGCCGACGATTAAAACATCAAAAATTCATCATTAGAAGCCGGGGATGTTTGAGATTAACCACAGTGAATTGAATTGCGGCTGTAGCAGTGTTTCCGCGTCTGTGGAGGAGGAACACTGACGGTTTAGAGGCTTAAATCTGAGTCGCACTGACTTTTCTCAAGATAAAAGGGAAAATTTACCTCACGTCAAAACAATGACAACTTTTTTTTAGCTAGAAGAAACGGCACGGACGCAAAACAGACACGAAGAAAGAGACGAGGAAGATTCAACGTTTGGGGAAAGATTGTACGTCGTCTTACCAAGATTCACTTGAAGAGGGTCAGTGTGTTCTTTAGAGACACTGGTTCAAGACATTAGCTTAGCACAAACAGCTAAACCTCATCAAGAGAGGTAAAAATACACCTTCTAAACAAGATGGCTGCTAAAATCCAAACATTTAAAGGAGGTAACTTCAGGTTCTCATCAAAAGAACCACACAAAGAATCCATGAAAAAAAGATAAATGTAGAATCCTCTAATATTTCCTTTACAAAATTATCTTTGCAAATTATCTGACGACCGTCGCCGTGCAGATTTAGATTTCAATATCGAGTATGCAATCTGCAATTGCACATCTCCAACAATTTTTCTTCCATTATCAAGAATATGCATAAACAAGTTCAAATTGCAAAACCTTAAATATCTGTTCTTAGAAATCAACAGCCAAACATTTCACATCCAGTAAAACCTGCAGAACGACGACAATATGACCACGGCTGCGTCGCTGTCAGAGCTGAAATAAAGTGTGATCTCATTTAATATGAGAATTTCCCTCCAAACTCTACTGAATCCAAAGTATAATAAATAAGCCGGAGACATTTCTAACTTGGGATTCTTCAGATTCCTGATGTCAAGTGTTTTTCCCCCCGTGGAAAAAGGGAGATCATCTGTAAATGACCCCGACTGACACGTGACTTCTATTTGCACCTGGAGAAACTAAAATGTGTGAAGCAGTCTGTTGAATCACTCGTGCGTGCAACTGATGACCCGGGAGTGGTTCAGGGAATAACTGGCTGCTATTGGCCGAGTTTCTTCATCAGCTGTAGTTTAGTTTAGCTTCACCTGTCAGACGTGTATTTATCAGGGCTGATGAGAACAGAGGGTGTGAATCAAAACCATAAATGGGCAGTAAAAACCAAAACCTGTTAAAAAGAGACTTCGGGTTTTGTCACTGCAGGAAACCGCTCGTACGTTACACATAATAATTTGACATTCATTCATCAGACAAAATGTTCCTCTTCCAGTTTCACACATCCCTGAACTTAACCACGAGCTTTAATTTGAAAGTGAAAAAGTTTAGCACAGTGGGCAGCTCTTTGTGAAAGCAGCCTGAGGGTGGGGTACAGGATGTGACTTGGAAAAGGACTTTTCACACAGAGAAGGGAACGACAACAAAAAAATTACAGCATCTCCTCGACATCACACACACACACACACACACACACACACACACACACACACACACACAGAGTAGCTCTACTCACACTGGGTGTATTCCTGTAGCAGGGCAAACTCAGCCGGGGTCAGTGTGACCCATTTGTCCTGGCAGCTCATCGTGTTCAGGCCTCGTCTCTCCGTGCGCCGAGCATCGGGCGCAGCGGGGCGTCACACTGGGGAACAGCAGCACACATCAGATCACCTGTCCCATTAGCAGCTCCTTACTTAATGACGGAGAAAATGACAAAACAGCACAGACGTGGCGGAACTGACACCGAACGGGAGACGCTTGCTGGTCGTAACGAGAACATGGTGCATTTTGAAAGGTTCAGGAATAATGGAATCAATTTAGATATTGATATATCAAAGCATAGTATTGGTGGAGCTGTGCATCATGCTGGGTGCCATTCTACTCATCCTATATCTATATGTCTAGATTTTCAAAAGGTCACAGATTGATCCAATAACTGTTAAAATGATCGAATAAACCTGATAATGACCAATTAGCAACATCTGGACTGCAGAATAAATCATCCCATCATCCCGCTTCCTAATGTAAACACACGTTTTCACTTCTTTAACGCATAAAATATCCACAAGGATGTTTTCTGACCGACAAGAAAATATCACAAGTTGCATTTCTGTTAAGAAAAAACCGCAGCGACAAAAAAAAAAACATAAATTAACATCAATTCAACTGTTTACTCATTAAATGTTTTTGTGCTAATTTGGGCATAAAACACTTCACAAGCTGGAGCTGGTTTCTGAAACGACCTTGCATCAGCTCGGCTGGTTGCTATGATGATGACAACATGATGGAGATCAAGCTAAAATGTTTTTTTGCAGGCTGGTACTCATATTCTGTAACCGAGTCCAGTATCCAGCGTTTCATTGGCGGTAAACGAGTGTTTCTGCGAGAGTTTTCGCCAAAAGCCATTCACACGATGTGTCGACCGTTATGTCACATACAGTAAGTCAAGGTTTCCAGCTGCTTTAGGGGAGAACGATGCACAACACACAGCAGCAATCACATGAATCCAAAACGTGCAAAAGAATGAATTGAATTTGAGGTTTAGCAGGTTTGTGCTCCGAGGCTGAGATTCTCCATCATGTCAGAGTGTGGATCACTCGCCTCATAAATATTCACCATGTCACAGAAGCAAAGTGTCGACGTGATATTTTTGCGTTAACCAGCTGATTTATCAGTTTGACACACATCAGTCCCTGTTCGCTGTATTGATTAGAACAACATCACGGCTCTGCTGTCGAGCTTTGCATGACCTCGCTTTCCCTCTGGTTTGTGTAATGAGCGTGCATGTTAGCGTGGGTGTCACTCAGGCATCTGTGTGGGTCTGCGGACGTGCATTTGTACAATCGTGTGTGTGTGTGTGTGTGTGTGAGTGTGTGTGTATCATTCCTCCAGCTCATGATTAGCTCAACAAGTGGACGTGTTCATTCATGTGAAGGATGTGTGCGTTTCTGCGTGCATGTGTGTAGCTAACAAACACCAATGTGGTTTTAATTAGGCATCAATGTTGTGAGGACTGTTATGCAAGTGTGTGTGTGTTTGTGTGTGTGTGTGCATGTGCAGAAAATGTTAACCATCAACAACCCCTGCAGGAAAAGGCTGTGACATAAACATAAGCTGTATAAATTATGAACAGAGCATCGTTATTACTGTGTAGATACACATAAAAAGCAAGAGTCAGAACAGTGAGAATCCACCGGTGTTGCTGCGTTAACACGCTGGGTGCGTGGGAATCTGCCTCCCTCGCATAAACTTTGATCTGCCCCTGGAGCTCAGGCGAGAAAATGATCTGCAGTGTCTTTATTTCATGTTTCTGCACATGACGGCACAAAAAAGGAGCTGATGGAGAATCTTCTCATTCATCTCATCTGTCTCCTGTGAGTCTATAATTCCAGCAGCTTCATACACTGTAGTAGCGATGCGTGCCGTGTGTGCTCCTGCTGTTGTAGTGCACCCCTCACAACACACAGGGCTGCCATCCTCTGAATCCAGCTCCATCACACCAGCTCCTCTGTGCTGCAGTGCTGCAGTGAGGAGGCTCCATGTGCAACAATGCCCCCCAACAAGATCTGAGCTGATGCCGCGACAGGAGATGGGGAGCAGCCGTGGCCACACTGCGACACAGAGCAGCATAGAGACGAGAGAGGAGAGATCAACACGCTGCTCACCTGCTGCAGAGAGGAGGAGGAGAGGGAGGCGTCCTCCAGTCCAGCCAGATGTTTTCAGATGAAGCTCCTCATCGCCTCCTCTGGCTCTTCTCTCTCTCCGCTGCACGGCTGAAGTGGGTGTGCGTAAAAAGACGGAGAGGAGGATGGAGGAGATGGAGCAGCAGCAGCAGCAGCTCCTCTCTGATGCATGCGAGCGTGAGGATGATGGGTGGTGTTTGTTTTTCTCCGGCGGTGTCTGGTCTCTGGTCAGAGCAGCATCACTGTGGATGTGAGGGAGAGAGAGAGAGGAGGGGAGAGAGAGAGAGAGAGAGAGAGAGAGAGAGAGAGAGAGAGAGAGAGAGAGAGAGAGAGAGAGAGTTACCCAACGCTGCGCTGCCTGCAATGATCAGTTTCCATACTCCCGCTCCCTCGCGTCACATCCCTCCATCGCTCTGCTGCTCACCTTCCCCTCCCTCCTCTGAAACACCCTGAGGTCCAATGCTCTCCTGTTATTTTTCTCCCTCCGTCTCCCTCTCTCTCTCCCTCTCTCTCTCTCTCTCTACTCCCCACCTCTCTGCTTCTTTCAGTCCATCTCCATCTCTCCGGTCACGGTGGCACACATCAGTCATCCGGCCACATTAGCTTTCAGCACGATGGGCGGTAAATGCAGCAACTGGTGGGATCTCTCTCCTCCAGAGGACTGAGGAGAAAGAACAGAAAAAGAGAGGTGGGGGGGGGGGGGGGGGGGGGGGGGGGGGGAGCATACAAAGAGATGAAAAGATGAGAAATGAGGACAAATAGAGTGAGAGAAGACGGAGAGAGAGAGAGAGAGAGAGAGAGAGAGAGAGAGAGAGAGAGAGAGAGAGGATGAAGCTGAGGCAGGAGGAGGAGGAGGAGGAGGAGGAGGGTGGATTCTTTGACCAATTTGTTTCCTAAAAAGGAGATTTGAAAGCTCTCATACAGGAATTCATTTTACATTTGAAATCAATACATTTCAAGCAGAAACAAAATGTGGAGATAAAATATAGAAATGAAAAACCTTGTAATTGTTATTTAGAGTAAATGAAAAACTAGATCCAATCAGAATTTATGAATGCAGAATAAAATGCACAATTCTTTCAGGATTTGGACACAGTCCCACAGTGTTGGTGAAAAACCAATAAGCTCCAATGTCGGTGGCCAAATAATAAATTAGATTAAAGATATGATCGAGTATTATCTTGTTACATCTTCAATATAAACACGTAAAAGAAGCATAAGTAACGTTGATTTGCTCTGGATAACAAGCATCATCATAATAATAATAGAATAATAACCACTATGACCCTGACCTCCACACCTTTGTTGTCTTTACACACAAAAGAATGAAAGACACGAATCATCAAGAGTCTGACGTCCGTAGAAAAGGTTGATAAAAAAAAAAAGACAATCAACAAAAAGACTTGTCACATCTCAGAGGATAAAATAACATGTTTTCAGTTAATTTTATTCAGAAATGAAGATTCTGCCGCTTCGTGTTTATGCATCATAAATATGTTTCAATCGGCGTCATTGACATTTTGGGCGTTTAGTCGACTCACTTGTCCCGAGAGATGCACGACGAGCGCGCACGTCGGAATGAGCTCAGTGTCTTAGGTGGCTTCACTGGAAGCGATCAATAGCAATGAGCCCCGGGGGTCAGAGCCTCGTCAATAACACATCAAATGTAAGAAAGTCTTCAAGTTGGCACAGAAAGGAAACAAACACTGCTAGAAGAAAGAACATGGGGGGGGGGGGGGAATTAAAATCTGCATATTTTAGAAAAATGTGACTCATAATATTGCGTTTTTTAAAAAAAAGGCACAAACTCTCTCTCAGCACTGCTCACATTAACAAGAGGTCGATCAATGAACACAAAACAAATCAATAGAAACAATAAATATTTATTACAGGACGAGCATTTAAATCCACATTGTTCATGTATACGGCTACTTTAACTGTAAATGGATGCACGTGTATGTTTACACGACATTACGACAGACGTAAAATGGAATTGACCCCAAAGAGAAAAGGTCAGTCAACCTAATAATAAAAGGAAGTAAATCTTAAAGGATTTACCAGATATTTATATAAGATAAATATACAGGCCCTTTAAATTCAAATCCTGGATCTGCCCCAGATATCTACAGCTAAATGTATTTGTTTTCTTCCGTGAGCCCTATACCACGTCTTTCGTTAGAAATCTACCTCCGTCATGGAGGTAATGAGATAACAAATGCAGCGGACCAAGTATCGAGCCATGTGGCACTCCAAACATTACAGCAGGATGGATTGACTATTTATATAATGTGGTTTTTGGATTATTCTTATATCAAATTTAAGTTTTCACTGTGTTGGCTACTTTTATCATCCGCTCTGGTTGGATAGTAGCTTCAGTGACCTTTTCATTTATATGGAGACGAATCATTTGAAGAATACGACAAAAAACACCAATATTTTCAACACATTCTCCGATTCTCAACTACCTGACTATTCTCTGAGGGAGGGATCACGTTCCAATTCCCCCTCGTACGTCTAGTTTGGTTGTGAAGCGTCTTGAGGCAAAGGTGTGAAATTTGGGCAAAGCACCAACTCTTCGGCAGCTATTTTTTAAAAGACTAGTGGATCAGGGGCCAGACATTTACCCTCCAGCTCCTCCAGGGGAACTGCTGGAGTACAAATCTCCACCTTTATGGAAACAGCAAACCTTTCTGCAGGAGGCACAGAGGTTACTCAATAGTAGCGTCTGCCCCCATTGTTCGGAGGAGAAAAGACTTGAGCTGCTTCCTGAAACAAACCTCAAAAGTATAACATTTCATTCATCAGCTCACCGACGACCTTTAAGTCCCTCGCACCGTTTATGTAGCCTCCCACCTGCAGGAGCCACCGACCCACCAGCGTCAGCACGGATCGACTTTCGTGAAAGATCGCGGAACAATGACCCAGATATGGGCGGTGTGTGGGTGTGTGTGTGTGTGTGTGTGTGTGTGTGTGTGTGTGTGTGTGTGTGTGTAGCTGAGCAGTGTGCCAATAACATTTGTGTTTCAGCGCTGCCTCCAGGCCGTCTGTGTAGGTCATGTGGGTGTTTACATTTGTGTCAGAGGCAGAAGCTGCTGAAGTATCGACACGTCCTTCACATGTGACGCTCAGCGGGAAACAGGGCATCTGCTCCTCAGGGACGAGCAGTGAACGGGACTCACAGTACACAGTATTTAGATTATAGGTCTTTAAATAACTAATTGTAGTAAAAGTTAATATTGTGGTGCTGGTGCATAAAGGAGGCAGTCTGTTGCTCACTTTATTGCCGTGTTTGCACAGTAACTTTCACTCGTGCTGTTACCTCAGCTGTGAAACACGGGGACCAGCAGGTAAACGGAACAGCCAGAGACGACTTCCTCCTCGCTGCCATACCCTGACCAATCAGTAGCCTGCATATGCTGATTCTGCAGGTTAAGTTTAGTGGTAGTAGTAACAAACAGAAGTTCCTGATGATAACATCAGCTAATAAAGATTAAAAAAAATATCATATACACCTAAAATAAAGCAGTCACTGAGACAGGGTGTAGAGCGGGTCGTCCTCTAAACAGAAGGTTGTTGGTTCAAACTCTTCCCCTTCTACATGCCGAAGTGTCCTTGGGCAACGTGCAAATGTGTGTGAATGGCAAAAAGTGTCCTGCAAATAGAGACCATTTACCATTTGAACCACATTCTAATGTTAATCTGTAAACTTCCAACAATGATAAATTAATTCCTACGATTTTTCTCAGAAGACATTTTATTCTCTGCAGTTAAATTCAACTTAATTTATTCTGAGCCGCTGCTGGACACTGATTCACCGACCCCCTGTGTCAGTGGTCTACATTTAGGCAATAAGAGATGATCTGATGTCATAGACAGCCTTCTGTATTTCTAAGGGTTGTGTTGTAGATGAATCTAGATCTTGACATTCACCTGCCTGAGCGTCATCGCACTACACAACAACAACCACCACCTCCCTCTGTGACGCTTCCCTCTTTGTACAGGATGTGGTAAACATGCAGATGACACAAAAGACGCACGTCAGACGAGGCCCGTCAGCGCTGACAGCATCGGACCTGCATCATCAGGGGATCTCATGAAGTCATCGAACATGTGGGTCACACACACCCCGGCAGCTGACTGCATCCCACTCCGGATCAATGAGAATCATAATGTAATCCCTTTGTCTCCACGGTGGCTGCGAATGTGATTCAGTTAAACCAGTTTAGCAATAAATTTGCTTTGTGACTCAGCAGCGTTGGACACATGCACAGAAACAAACAGTGAGGAAGTAGAGAACGTTAAAAACCAAAAGCTTTGCATACGCACTCTGCTGATATGACGACATCAATACAGAGAATAGAGTCGATCCTACTTTCTTTCTCGTTATATTAAATTCATTAACCTGCGTAAGAAGTCGTCCCTCACTTCTTAAACAGGATTTTTATCAGAGTAAACCAGTGACTAGATTGACTAGTGGTTAAGTAGCTTGTCTGAGTCTTTCCCAAAGTTCAGAAATTTACCAAACAACACATCTCTTTCATTTGACTTGTACACAAAAATCTACTGTATAAAAATGTGGGTTTGTTTTATATAAAAAGGCTTAATGATACAAAAAAAAAGACTAAATACAAAGACAGTAGTGGTCGAGGGGCGGAGCAGCCGTATCGAGGTCCCACCAATTAATGTGCTCGACCAATCGCTAGTCAGTCTCAGCTGTCAATCACGACGTTTCACCTCGTTTTTGGTGGCATCAAATAACTAAACTATTTTGACTCATGTCCCATCTGCCAACATGGAGGAGGCTGCGTCTTGGAAATCTAAATATTTGGCTTATTATCCATCTTTCTATAGTTTGTATAAAGTCTACGAGGGAAACCATATTAATGTATTATTTGGTGGATTTTCTTTCTCTGTTCAGCTTATAGTAAAAAAAAAAAAAGCGGTTCATGCCAACTGACCAAACAAAGACCAGTAACAAGAAGAGTAAATCTAGAAGCTCCAGAACCCCGGTGACGAGGTGAGTCCCCTGTGCAGAGGATGTGAGTCTCTGGTTATGTCGCCTGTATTATGACACACGGGTATAAACTGATGATTCCAACACATTCCTGAACACCACATATTGTATCTTGATCCATCTGCCGCGAGCAGATTGGTCGTAGAATAAACATCACATTCCCACATCGACGTTACAACAGCACACAGCCAATCAAATCGGTACGTTACCGAGACCGGGGGGGGGGGGGGGGGGGGCGTCACCATCCATGCCTGTGACAGCAGCACGTACAGTTATCAATTCCACCCCCCCACTTCTGGCCCCGTGCGCTATAAATAGCCTAGCGAGTCTAGTTGCGGAACACCATGTATCATAATGGGACCATACGTAAGGTCCTGTCTTGAGCGAGCACACAGGCCGACCCCGGGTCCTTCTTCCCAGGAGGCCGCAGGCCAAATTGATTCTTGCTGGGTAACGACAGCTGGGTCTCCCTCGCCGAGTGTGTACGTCCCCGGGCAGGAGTGGAGCAGCATTAGGAGTTGGGAGAGAGTGACGTTAATGTATGAACACTTAATATGAGCCCGGGGGGCATCTGCCATTTCCAGCTAATCTCTCAGTATGTTAGAGGAGCACTGGTCATTAGTGGAAGAGTTTCATTCAAAGCGTCCGCCGTGTGCACACAACATTACGTGTGTTTGCGTGGCGTCGGGATGATCGACGCCATCGGGACTCAGAGAGTCGATCTATGAAGGGAGGAGGTGACTGTTTAAAGTTGTAAAGGATAAATGTTATTTGGGATCTTGAGAACGATTCATGGATAAACACAAACTATCTGATTATCACAGTAACTCCTCACTCATCACTTCAATTAACTGAATCTTACATCAAGCTCTAAATCGTGGCTTTTAATGTCAAACTGTGTTGATCTCTCACAAGCACCTAACTTTACACCTTTTAGCTCGTAGAGATTCATGTGAATACATTTTAAATTTATTTATCAGCCTGTCGGAGCTCATCCTTCTTCTTTGCTCTTCATTCCTGGAAAGAGGCGTCATTGTGTTGTTTAAACGCTCCAGACACACAAATACAACGTGTGTTGTTTACAGCCTCCATGTTTTTCCACATTGTACTTAAAAGCACGCTGACAAGAGAAGATTGGAGAGATTCGGTCTCACATGAATGAGACGGTCAAAATAAACAAAGCTTCTAGTACAATAGAAGCATTTCAGTATTAAACAAACAGAGGAACAGGAAACAGAGCAGCAGCAGTTAGGTCACGTAGGTCATAATTCAAGTTTTAGGGAAATAAATAAGCAACGACATTATAAAAATATATGATACACAGAGAAATAGCAGTAAGTTAAAATCTCTAAAAAGGAAAAGAAGTGCCATGTTTCAGGTTTGCAGATGAGCAGGAAAGAAGCTGTTGGACTTGATGAATTAAAACAGACTCACGGTTCAGTCAGCAGGTGGAAGGTGAATCATCTAAATGTCCAAACAACGTGGAAAAGACCAAACTGAGACACAACAGGGAGAAGGACGGAAACACCAGGGAATCCAACATGTGACAGAACCAGTCAAACCAAAGTGGGAGGAAAAGCTGGGACGTCCCCAACAGAGCAGAGGGAGGAAGCAGGTTAATTAAACTCAGGTGTGTGTGACACATGAGGTGGAAACAGGAAACTCACACACAGAGAGGAAGGGAAGCAAGAAGAGGAAGAAAGCTTCAAAATAAAACAGGAACTAACTGACAGGTCACTGAGAGAACATATACCTCCACCAAGGCCCCAGTCCCTCATGGAACCACATTTAAATTCATGAAAATGAAACCTACTCATCAAGATTTATTTCTCTGGGAAATCCGACTTTCCTGGGGAATCAAACTTTATTTAAACTGGTTTGGCAGGAAGCGACGGTTCCTGGTTCCAGAAACATAGAACACATGCAAATACTGAGTTAGGATAGAACATCACACAGATCTGATTCCATGTAAGTGACGTGTGTTTGCATGTGCCCACATTTGTGCATTCATGCATGTGTATGTAGTAGGACACACACACACACACACACACACACACACACGCACACACAGACACACACACACACTTTGTGCGGACAGTTGGTGATGTTATCGTAGAATGACTCACTGGAGGAATCTGTGTTGCTGAGGGAGAGCATCACATTTGTTCAGTTTTTTCCATCTGCCACCGAGCAAACGAAGAGAGAAGAAGGAAACAGACGAATACGATGTGTTGATTTAACTGTTCATGCAAAGATAAAACTCGTATCTGTAGAACAAACGTAGATTTAAAGTTATAGAATAAAGTTTGACTGATGATCGTCACAGTGTCTTTTTCAGTGTTGTCATCTTTGTTGCTTGGATCTCGCTCATTCTGCACTTTTCAGAAAGTCAGTCAAAGAAAGTGTGTTATAACTTTTGTTTATGTTTACACTTTACAGAGCATTAATTAATTAATGGATATCGTAGCCGTTATGCTCAGAATTGTGCATAAGCAAATTCTTACATAATTTCCCCTCTTTTCTACATCAAACACTATAAAATAACCAATAACTGCTGCAATGAACAGCTCAGTTTAACAAGCTGGAGCAAAGGAAAAGTTGTAACTGTAACAGAATCACGTGTTTACTCCAGATGCTGCAGCTCAGAGGCCGTGAGGCGTTGGAGTCGTCCGGTGTTTTCCCAGTTTGCAGGTTTCCTCTGAACACTGCTGATGCAATTCTGTCCTCGACCCAGTGAACAGAACAAATTCTTACGAGAGCACAGGCGCTGTGATGATAAGGAACTGGCATGTGATCATATTCATTCAGCTTCGTTCTTTACCCGGTGGCCGCGCGAAGAAGAAGAAGAAGAGTGAATATTTATGTTCTCACTTCATTTATCTTCTGTCTTTCTGGTTTTTCAGACATTACTACTTGTCTTTTCATATTTTTATGTTTAGAGCTTTTTGTTCTTTCACAACAGTAGAGTCCAAAGTCTGGAATAAAATTTTAAAATTACAAGAATTTTTCTACATCAAGAGCAACAGATTATTTCCTAAGAAATTGACGGAAATGTAGAAAAAATTATTGCAGCATTTTTCTCTAGGACGGCGTCTGTAACTTTAGGTCGTTCTTATCACACCGATGTTCGAGTCTTCATGTTCCTGATGAATTTGGTTTCAGTTTTTTTGATGAGATAAAACCAGGTGAGACGTCATGATTGACAGCTGAGACCGACCCATGATTGGTTGAGCGGGACCTCGCTACCGTGGCTCCACCCAAAGTCCAAAATACACAAGATGGCAGCGTTTGAATTCAGGATATTTTTGCCATATTCCTGGATAGTGGGAGGAAGTAGAGACACGTCGTCCATCTTTATCTGCAGTTTGTGGTCGTAACAGACAGAAAATGGGTTCAGTGCTTTTTGTGTAATGATCCAGAAAATAAAAAAGCAAAACACAGACAGACTCACATTCAGAGGATAAATTAGCTCTAAGATATTACATTGTATTATAACCACAGTAGCTGCAAATATTTTCTGTTTAAACCGATCAGCTGATATTTATAACTTCATTACACGAGTCTGGGAATTTACTGGCGTCAGTTGGGTTTTTAAAAAAAGCTGCCGAGGACGAGACGACTGCTGGTTTGTTTCTGCTCCTTTTTCCTTCTTCTTTTAAATTACAACGAGATCCAATTGTTATTGACAGCGTCATCGATCGTCCGTCTTGAGCGACATTTCCCTCGTTCCATTAAGCGAGACCCCGGGCGGCGTTCTCTCACCACTTAATAGTAGCATTTCATGTACAGGTAAAGGCCACATCCTTCTCCACCGCGATCAATACGTCAGATTCTCATCTCGTTACGTCGGTGGGAAGCTTCAATAACACAACAGATCATTAAAGCTGCAGAGGAGCACAGGGAGCTGATGCTTGCTGGAGAATATTCTCAGACTTTAACAGGGTCACGATTATATTCATCATCTTCTTGTTTTTTAACGTCTGGAGTCAAGAGAGTTAAAGGCTTTACAGTTTAAATCGGCTTTTATTTCTGCACTAAATCTAAAGACATTAGAAACTAGAATGGCCCCGAGTAGAGCGCGTTTATCTGCCAAGGCCCCGATATTAAAGAAAGGGATAAAAGTTTAATGGATCCTCGCGTTCGTCCAGATCCAACAGCAGCTGAAAATAACTCCCAATTCAAGAGATCCAGATTTTTAGAAGGATTCCTACGCTCGTACATCTGTCTGCTAAATATTCCAGATTTCTAAAATCAAGATCCATGAATTATTTCCTGAGAAATCTGTGATAATGTCCGAAAAACGTCCTTTTTCTCAACGTTGAAGAAAGTGAAAATCTGATCTGCCCCCTGATCCGCATCTGCACCAACATTTTTTGGGTTCTTTCTTGACCCATCTCACCTCCTTCCACCAAGTTTGGCAGAAATCCATTTTGTAGTTTTTTTCGTAATCCTGCAAAACAAACAACCACACAAGCAGACAGAGGTGAAAACATAACCTCCTCGGTGCAGGTAATAAGGAATCAGATGAGACCCCACAGGGCCTCGTAAAAACAAGTCCCACTGCTCCTCTCCCATTCTCTCTCCTCGTCTACAAATGGTTTATAGAAATTGATTGAACATTAACGAGCCCGAAACCGTGTTAACTGTCTAATCACTGTCACGTTAATCAGTGAAAGCACCGCGTTACAGCAGAAGCACAATTCCAAATAGGCCCATACAGCAGAGAGCGCTGACACTGGGAAAAGTAATAAAGCACAATAATAAAATCAAAGAAACAACATCGGGCGTCGGCACTTGTTTCCTCTCGTAGATTCCTCTGAACGTTACTCCTCCAGTCGTCTGCTGTTTCAATGAGGTCATCGAACGCGTCACTCCCAGTCGGCTACAGGTGATCCGACGGGATCAGGTGACTGAGGTCAGAACATATCACATGATGTTCAAGCAGCTCAAACCAGTCACTGAAGCGTCTGTGTTCGTTAAACCTCAACACAGGTTGTATAACAGTAATTCAGTCATTTGTATCAACTGAATCCCGACGCCACGGTGGAACAGCGGCGTTGAATCCAGCGACTTCCTCTCACAGGCCAAAGTCAAATATGTTCGGATTATTCTTTGAGTGGAAAAATGAAAGACTGGACTTTGAGCTCGAACAGCAGTGAATCCGCCAAGTTTCTCTAAAAATATCTTTAAAAACAAAGAGTTTCAATCATCAGCAGCTTAAATAAGAAGTAAGAACCACATTATTTATGATTATAGCAAAAGTAAGAAATGATGAACTTCACGCTGCGTTGTGGAAATTTGCAAATATGCAAAAATGTATATCCTATATCTTATACTGTATATCCAGATGAGACAGATGTTATCTGCATCTGTTCGATACCCTCAAACGTTGTTGTTCCACTAAACCACCGTGAACGCTCCTGCACACGACGCCATCTGTGGACCTGCTAATCTGACGCATCATTAACATTCACACCTGCTTCTGCTCCTTCGCCCTTTTTCCACACACACACACAACAGATGTGAGCGGATGTCATCATAATTAACGTTACACAATGTCACACTGATTCATATTATTAATCTCATGATGTCACACACAAACAGATCTACACTGAATGTTGTGTAACGGTTTTATACTCATATACATTTACAGTGTGTGCATGTATATACATATTAAATACACATGTATATATGTTAAGCTATATTTTTATTGATACTGCATACAGCTTGTCAAACTTTACAGTAATAATGAAACACGTTGTTAAAACACCTAAACTTACAATCAGTTCATTCTCTGACCTCCGACTCTCTGTTTCCTCGATGTGCATGTTTTTTCCAGAGATGTGAGGAGCTCAAGTCTTTGGTCTCCAGATACAGTGATGTGCAGTTGTGCAGCTTGAAAAGAAAGATGCTGATTTAAGTGACAGTGTTGCGGGGGGGGGGGGGGGGGCAGCGACAGAGGGAATCACAACAGCACCATCTGCTGAGGACAGTTTGCTGAGATGAAAAACATCTCACTGCACAACCTCCACGGCTTCATATTTTGAAAATCTTCTGTCTGCCCTGTGTGAGTTTTTGGGGAAAGTCAAAATATAGGAGACTGACGAAGCTGGAAATGACGACGGTTTTATTGCATTTAGATGTGAACAAATAGAAACTGTACAGTGTTGTGCAATATTGCAGGTGAACGGTGAAATTAAAAGGCATCAACGTGAAGAGGTATAATGTCTGTTGTATAGATAAAGCTGAACATGTTTCTGTACACAGTAGCTCAGAGCAAACAGGTTAATAGATTAGTTCTTATAATAATATAACTGTTTAATTCTAAGCAAGAAAAGAAAATGATGAAGTTATTAGTTTAATATGTCACATGGTTTAATTTAAAGTTAGTTCATGAGTGATGATTAAACATAAACTCATTTGTCTATCTTCTCCATTGGAAAGTTGATGGACGCCACTGATTGGAAACACGTTACTAAAAGAATCAGTCGGATTGAGTTCAGTTGGTTTTCCTCCTGAGGCTGTGCAGCTGCGAGACGCTCTGCAGAACCCAGTACAGCAGAGAGAGGGAGACAAAGGCCTGGACAACACAGAGACAGAGAGAGAGAGACAGAGACGGAGACAGAGAGACAGAGAGAGGGAGAGACTTCATACCAGATTCAACATAATGTGAAACTTTATAGAGACTCAGAATTAGGACACTAACTGAATAAAGAGCGTCATCAGCATATACATGTACATATTGTGTTTGTGAAGTACTTTGTTACAGGACCTGCCCTGAGTGAAAGAAAGCTGCGATGTGACATAACACCCCCCTCCAAACAAAAAGATGTAATTATTTATGATTATCGAACACTAATGGAAAAACAGAGAGAGAATCTGTGATTAAGAGGAAACAGTGCGACCCCTCCACGATGTAGAAAGTGGAATCGGAGGTTACGGAGCAGGTCTTCTCCCCAGATGCTCTGGAGGAGGGGTCAGGGAGGTCGCCGCCATAGGGGACCTGGCTATTCAGAGAGAGTAACAGAAACAGCCCCCTTCCTCCGCCCCCCCCGCTGCGTTCTGGCCCATAAACTGCATCCTACATCGCAACTCCAGCCAAAACCAGCCCGCTGTCCATCACAGGCAGAGAGGCCTGATGGGAAAAAAAAGTAATGTTTCCTCCTGGACACGGCAGCTGTTTTCCTCCGAGAGCGAGAGAGAGAGAGAGAGAGAGCGAGAGAGGAAGAGGGAGGGAGAGAGAGAGAGAGAGAGAGAGAGAGGGAGAGGGAGGGAGAGAGAGAGAGAGAGGGAGAGAGAGAGAACAGCACACACCACCTCTCTCTTCCTTTCTACCGCTCACCTGCTCCGACACCGACGGACACAACCCAACGACGGACGGAACAAAAGGTAGCGAGGGGATTTATCAGCGGTGTAAAGACACTGGAAACATGTCAGAGGCCCTGATCCTTTAATTAACTGCTGGACATGTCTCTCTCTCTCTCTCTCGGCTCAGACTTTACACAACGTGCCCGTATAATTCACATGGTTTTTAAACTCCAAAGCGGAGAGAGGAGAAGTAAATCATATCATAAATCTGTAATTCAGTCCAGTGCGCAATGTAAATAAGTATTACTTAAGTACAGGTTACTTGTACTACTATTTCATTCTTCTATATACTTTTACTTTACAGGTGTAGTTATTGTGGTAGTGTACTCAGTTACTTTTACATCCTATACATGAAAAACTTCATACATTAGGAAGTAAAATTGATTAAGATGATCAGAAAACAGTACAATATTTAAAATGTTGACAAGTAAGTGGTACAGCAACTGCTCCAGTTAAGTATCCGAGTACTTCTTCCAGCACATATTTAGAGAAAGTAAAGATATGAAGCTTTTAAATATTTACATATTAAGATATGTCAAATAATAATGAACAGCATAATACTGGAAGACGCAATGGATTCCTGATCCCGTACATTAAAAAATGATTAAAACATTTCTTAAGGATTTGCAGTGATTTAATTTCCTTTTACTCTTTCTATATTTTTAACGAACATCAATAATAATGTTTGGAGGAAAAAGATTGTACTTGACATTTTTAATTAAATCAGATATAGAGTATAAATAGAGTTAAGCATAAATACAGGGATCATTTCTTTAAGAGAAGAAATTTCTGATTGATTTGCAACAAACTTCTTTTGAATATTTCCAATCTCTCAAATAACTGTGAGGAGAAAAAAGGTGAATGAGACAACTTGACAAAACAGTAACTGGGTAAAGAAACTTATAAACTGACAGATAAACTGTATATATGGAATCCATCAGGCACCGAGGCCACGCGATGAGTTTTTTCAGATCCTCTCGATGTTTTTATTCTAACTTTTCCAGCAGGTTCAGCAGATCCTGTGGGCAGTGCAGTGTCTCACAGGGGGAATCACATATAAAACCCCCAAATTAAAATTGTCTTGACGTTTGAATTCCAGCAAAACGTTCCGGATGAAGTCGTTTCACAACCCTCTTGTCCCTCTAAAGTCCACTTAATACAATTTAAACACGATGGCTTACAAGTCCAAATTCCCTGAAGGAAAAACAGATGGAAGATTAGAAAATAACATGGCGCTGCGCTGCGTCCACCTCGGAGACGGATTGGGATCGAGAGCCGAGCGCCGGCTTGGCACAGCCTCACAAATCACATTTCACTGAAACACGATCGAGGTTTCTATCAAAGCCGCATGTTGAGGGCACCTATTTTTTCGTCCGTTTCCATTTCTCCTCGTTTGCCCCTCTGCGTTGCCATTTAATGGACTCTGTAGGAAATCCATGTGGGACAGATTACACAGTGGAAGGAAGCGGGTTTGATCGTCTACAAATAAGCACCACGTCCAGACAGCAGCGGCTCCCAAAGTGGAGATCTCAGCAGATCAGCTCACACTCACTTTGTTTTGGGCAGAAAGTACTTTGTTAAGGGTAGTAATACAAAAAGCCACAAACCTGTGGTTTTCTGTAGATTTGACTCTGTGTCTCTGTCGACTTTTATTTACTCGAAGACGCAGAGGCTTGTTTTTTGTTTTTCTCCAGCTCCACTGAAGCAGATGAGGGGAACAGCTAGGGCCTTGCTCAACAGCTAGTGCCTTGCTCAACAGCTAGTGCCTTGCTCAAGAGCTTCTCAGAATTACAGAAGGCGTTTTCTAGTCTGGTTCAGTGAAGTGGAGGTTTTTCTAGAATCCCATTTCTGATTTCACTACACAAAGTGAATCAATTTGCTATATCGGCACTTTTGTCCAGAATTGTTTATACATATCTAAAAATCTATTGGATCATGTGCCAGCTCTAGTTTGGTTTTAATTGGTTAATTGATGCTTAGTGATTGATATTTCCAGCTGAGACTAACTCGCGATTGGTCGAGTGAGTGTATCGGAGGAACCTCGATACCACGGCTCCAGACTCTGGCTCCACATGACACCATCAGACTGAGATGTCAGGATGTTTTGACTCGTCCATCTGGATTTACAGTCCAGGGCTGAGTTGGACAAGCCGAGTCTATAATGTCTTAAAATGCTGATACAGGACAGTACATTAAAGTGAAATGTACCATACAGAGGATAAACTCTTTCAGTCTTTTCATCCATACACAAACTTTTTGTGAGTGGGATTAACCGTCAGTAGTAAGGCTGTAAAACTCAAATGTCCTTAAATCATTAAGTCCTCAACACATTATACTGGACTTAATTTTCACTTCCTGCACCACCAATAAAAAACTGTGCAACAAACTAGATTATGGATAAAGAAGTTACAGGTTTTATATCCAGTTACATAACAAATGTGATTGATATTCCCCAAATAAATCAACATTTAAAAGCCGATCTTTGACCCAAGATGATGATTTCACGTTAAATATTAAGAGTCACATGAACACTGCTAATATCGAGTTCTCCATTTTGGGTCATGACATGCAGACACGAGACAGGTGGCAGCAAAATAACCCCCCCCCCCCCCCCCCCCCCCCCCCCCCACCACCAGCTTTCAATGAGCAGATACCTGCAGCTTCATGAGGAGTTTATTGTTCCCATGTGTCTCACGATGGAGGAAACATCATGTTAATCGCAGCCCGACATGAATTAGGTTTATTTGCGCAACTTGGTCCAAAGTAAAACATGAAAACATCGTCCATCTGCAGCTCGTATGCAAAAAAACTATCTGCGCCGACCTTCAGAGCAGCAGTGATCAAACTCTACATTAACCAGAGTCGAGTCAGGTGTCGCTGATGGATACGAAGCATGAAGCTCTGGGCTCGAACCCCCCGGTGACTGTCGTCCAGCTTCCAGCGGGTTAACATGGCAGAGCCTCGCTGCTCCAGCTGCACTCGTGATTGAAACGAAAACACGGCAGAGCGGCTGCTGTCAGACCTGTGATATATGACCTGTAATGGGATGTTTCCAGAGCTCCCCCTCCACATGGCTGCCTACAGTCCACCGGACCTGGCCTGAGCTGTATCGGAAAATAACTCTGAGCTTCTCAGTCCTAACCTGGCTGCAGTGTGGAGACGAGTGGGTGGAAGCTGCTGCATCTGGACATTGAGAAACTGGTGGAAACAAACCGCAGGAAGTATCTGTAGATTCTGTTCGATCCTGAGCACGACTCTTTATACACAGCCTCTTTGGATTTAGTTGTATTCTGTTAAAGAATCAGACCAACTTGCAACAGAGCAGCAAAGAGGACCATGTGAAATACACAACTTATACCTGATGAGTCAATTAGACAAATGTGCAGCTACACCGACACCCATGCAAAGTCTAAGTAGATATTACACTTTAAATCTTCTTGTAGAAACACATGAAATGCAGAAAAGTGTATCTGAACACATGTGCAGCAGTGTTCGCCTTCACCTGCACATGTGTAGAAACATGTACCCTCCACACACACACACCCAAACACACACACACACACACACACACACACACACACACACACACACACACACAAACACACACACACACACACACCAAGGAGGACTTCCTGTCTGTTCATTACGAGCAGATATACAGTCTCTGCGCTCGGGCAGTTTGAGCAGACTCAGGAAGGATACGCTGAGCAGGTTAACGTCCCACAAGAGAGTCGGTTTAATGCCTCTCTGTAGCACAGCCATGAGAAATATCGCCATCACACTCCCACACTCCCACACACACACACACACACACACACACACACACACACACACACACAGTTGCTGCAGAACCCAAAGTGATTAAATGCAAATTTAGAAAAATCTGTAGAAAAATACAGGTGTTTAGAAGTTTTTCTGTTTCACATCTGGGATCTGTTCTCGTTTACCATGCGTCTGCTCGAGGGTCGAATGAAAGGTCAACGACGACTCATCCAGACCTTTACACCTCATTGAAAACACGAGACTCACGCCTGAGAGGAACTATTTTCATATCTGTTCGATTCCACTTCAGACCCCAGCAGCTTGGCACCGCCTCGGCCTGAGTAAGAATCATTAAGCACACGTCTCTGGGTGGCTGCAACCGGCGGACCTGTGGGTTAAGAGCGCACTAGTTGGCGGACATTTGGGAGGGAGGAGAGGACAGGAAGTTACATTTACTGCCATAAAATCAAGTCCTTTGGAGCAAAGAGAAAATGTCTGGTTCCGTGGTGGATTAGTTCAATGGGATTTCTCGGAGCAGATGAACGAGTCTCCGAGGGCCCGTAAGGAGTGTATCTTTACCCAGACTCCTTTCATCCATCCCGGGATATTTATAAAAACATTCCGACTGCAGTTTGAAGCCAATGGCTCTTGAAGCCATTCCGCGTTCTTGCCACATGTGTGGCATTCTGGGTAGGAAGGTCCAAAGAGGCGAGTAATCAACGTGGCCAATTTTGGGGTAATGCAACACAAATGGTGCAGCTGTAATCAGCTAAACAAACAGAAACATGTCTCATCTCTGCCAGCTTGGTTCAAGGTGTTGGGAGAGCTGGCACCTCGTTCAAGTTTATTTGTCCGAGACGCTTAAATGTAAAAATCTGGTCAACTCACGAACATTTGCCACAAAGATAATGAGTCAACCTGCAAAGCTGGTCGAGAAAAGTGCGAGGCTGAAAAAGGCCATGAGGCAAAAAAAAAACTAAACCCCAACGCTTTCTAAAAATAAGATTCATCAGCTCAACTTGCTGCGTCAGAAAAGAAAACATCTCTGTTCCAACCGTCGGGTCAGGACCTGAGCAGGGAGAGGATCTGTCACCGTAAAGAGCAGCTCCGACGGGGGGGGCGGGGGGGCGGGCACTGTGCAACAGGGAGTCACAGCCTCACAGAGGGAGAACGAGGTCTGGAGCAGTCAGGTCCGATAGAAGCTTCACAGCAGGTAACTCACGACGACAAGGTAGAGACGACATGAGGATCAGGTCAAGGCCTTTTAGAGGGTCAGGGTTTTTTGGGATGCCTGTGCACCTGAACTCAAAATGTCGGACGGTCAGGACAGAGTCACACGGACTCGTGGTCAACAGACTGACCTTGATGACATCTCCTCTGCAGCTGCAACATTTGTTCTGAACAATCGACTATGCAGGAGTTGCACTGAAGAATTACATTTTAAACTAGATTCAATTTGAGGGGGCCAATCCAGGGATTTCTTATTTTAACGTTGTGAGACAGACATTAGTCTTGATGAAGGTAAACTGTCTCTGACTGACATCCCGGTTTGTGTCAGTAAAAGTTCTGCAAAAGTTAAAAACCCAAAGAGTTTTCAATTCAAAAACACCTGAAGCTGAATATGAGCAGAATGTGTCTCCTTCAAAAACTGCAGCTGACAAATCAACAGCAGGCGCTTTTGAACAGCCGCAGTAAAGGAAGAAAGCCGGAACAGCCAGTTTCTTTTGCAAGGGGGGGGGGGGACTGCAGGCCACTGTTTGTGCTGCACAAATATGTTTGTCGCTGAGTTTTGGACGGAGGTGAAAGAGAAAGTTATTGGGTCGGGGGGGAAATCACAGAGCGATCAATAATTAACAGGGGAGCGAGCCACACAGAGTCAGCATGAGATGTTTCAGTCTGTGACAGGCGCACGCTGGGTCCACATGCCAGCCAACATTACATCACTGGGACATTCTACAGATACAGAACAGAGTCTGCAGAGCCTGCCACCAAAACAGGGCAGTGGGCCTTAAAATAGGGTTTAGTACATTTATTAAAAGTCGTCAGGAGCTCAACGTCAAAGTGTCAAAAGAAAAACAACGTCGTCCACAAAGTTACTGACTCATTCTGAGATAGTGTCTTAAATCCTGTTTCTGCTTTTAAAAAGGTAGATGGACAGTATGTGTCATGTGTAGCACTGACCTGACCACTTGGTGCTTTTGAAATTCAGGCCACATCCACACTAGAGGGTTTCAGTTTTAAAACACATCACCTCTGCTACGTTTTAACATGACACCCACATTACTTTGAGCCCCTAAAACTGAGAACTCTGTGTGAGATAAGAACTAAAGTGACAGAAACCATCATGTATTCAACAAGTACTGACTTTTTAATTTCGCCCATGCACGTCCCGTTTACTAACATGGAGGAGACAGTGTGCTCAGGAATACCTTGATATGTGGAGGGAAGGTTTTCAGACCTGTGGCATCGACGTAAATACTCTTTATTTGCCACTCGTTTAAGTTTAGGTGTCATATCAGGGGCTAGAAAGTTGGACTGACGCATCTCCTGAAAAAACATGCAACCATCGACCTTCTCATTACACGTCGTTGGACATCAGGGAATAATATTATTGTCGTTCAGTCTTTGTGTGACCGTGTCTATTCCCAACTCTGCAATGTTAGATCTGAAGTGCGTCCAAAGCTGTAACCTCCTGTGGCTCATGGATCCTGGCAGCACCAGACATTTTCCAGCTGACTTTTGGCAGGAAACGGAGGCTATTGTGAAAAAGGGGCCATGAAGAATGTCTTTTTACTACAATATGAGACGTGCGATGGTTAGCCAGTGAGCCAGAGAGCGCCGTGAAGAGAAGGAGATTAATAAACCGAGAGCAGAGTGATGAAAGCTCGCACTGGAAGAAGGATCGCTAAATTAATATGCTGCGGCTCCACTGATAGATTCTGCATTAAAAAATCATTGACTTATTTATACTTGAATTTGCGAGCAGACGTCTTTGGAAATTGGCTTTACAGTTCTTTACAGTTCTGTGGAATCAGGAGGAGGAGGAGGAGGAGGAGGAGGAGGAGGAGGAGGAGGAGGAGGAAGAACAGTGCAGCAGGAATCATCAGGTTCAATCAGGTTCACATGTTGGCTCCGAGGCCGCATCATAAACTGGACGACTGTTGTGTTTCACCCATGAATTAAAGCACAAATAGGAAGACAAATTCAAAAGAAAGTCGACGCTGGCCGCAGAAACTAACCCCGGGAAGGCCAAACTAAACACGGCGAGAAAACCCCCAAAGGGCCAATTGCTGTTGGATTTCCATCGCTTTACCTGGCAAGTGGTTTGACAACATAAACCAAGCGGTTACTCTTTGACGGGCACGATCCCCTGCACATTGAGTGATAATATTTCACACTGTGTACGGTCTACCGCCCCGCTGTTTACTCCAACGGAACAGTCCTACCCAGCGTTTCTCTTTCAAATCCCTCCATTTTCTCCATGGGAGGAGATTTCCTTTCCTTTCCATTCCCGCGAGCTCTCGGGTGATGTCATGCTCGCAGAGTTTCCACAGCTCCACACGGTCCCGTTAACCTCAGCCCTGCTGCTCGCTACCACACATTCCTGCTTCACAGGGAGAGAAACGAGAAGAAAAAGGTCCGCTAACCTCGCGCACCTGAGATCTGGCGAGTGGAAGCAACACCTTCAGATAACGGCCAACCTCTCGCCGCGTGGCGTCTTATCTGCCCGCTCAGGGCGGCGAGGGCGGGGGGGAGAAACCACTTTGTGGCGAGCTGGGGCCTTTTGTTTCTGACATGAACTTCATAATATTGTTCTGACCTCCTCTTTCTGGCCCAGCAGCATTTGTCTTTCCCTTTAAAGTCTGGCAGACGGCGGCTCTTGTGAGATTGGAAAACACAATCAGCACGGAGATGAAAAGATGGAAAATCCAGAGGGGCTCTGAAAACAATTTAAATGGCTTCGTTTTCGATTTTTGGATTCAAACGGATTACGTAGATTTAGACGTGCCGCTCCAGTGTCAGACTTGCATGAGCTAATATACGACTCGAACGTCTCAGTCTTCATATATCTGCTGACATCTAAACGTGGAGGGCATCTTTTTATTATTCTATTTTTCAGATTTGACTATTTACAGCTATTAAAAACAGCTAAACTCTTTCAAAACAACAGAATTTCAGCCCAAACGCTTCCTTCAAAAGCCCAAACGGCTCCCAGCAGAGACAGGTGAATTTTTATGAGCTCTCCTCTGAAATTACTGGAACTTAAGCGGCTTTTTTTTTAAAGAATCACAGCTCAATTACTCTCAGAAATCCAGCGTCTACGCTCAGCGCTGCAGCATGTTTCCTTTTTCTGCCTTCGGGCAAAACCAGGGGCCCGAACACTTACACAACCATGTTACATCATTGCAGTCCAAACTTCACAAGTGGCCCCCCCCCGACGCTCACTCAGTGAAATACTGTGCGTGTGGACACACAAACAGAAAAGAGGGTGGAACACCAGACATTATAAAACAATCAGGTGCAACAGACGTGGGACTGAGATTAAACTCTGTTGGCAGGTTTTCAGAAAGGTGCTGATTTGACATAAATGCCGTGATGGTAGATTCTATTATTTTGTCAACTCCACATATAGAAAAGGGAATATTTTAAATTGGCAAAGATTCCCAACATGTTGGTATATTCCACAGTTTATCCATCAACTTATAATAAATAGAAAATGCAAACCAATATATAGAAGTGGAATTAAGAAAACAAACATAAATGCACATCTATTTTGAATTTCTTATTCTTTGAAATAAATGTTTTCATTCCCGCAAATGTAAACTTTAATACCGTTACGTGAAAATCCTCATATTGTTGTCAAAGTCATAAAATAAAATCTAAATTAAAGAGGAAAATCTACCTGATCAACTGTTTGAGTCATTTTCTTTCAAGCAGAGAGGCCTTTACTGCTTTTTTTATATAATCTGATATTCAATTCAATTCAATTTTATTTGTACAGCGATAAATCATAATATACATTCTCTCAAGACACTTTACATAGAAGACGTCACTTTGAGCAAAACTCAGAAAACTGCAAAACTGCTAAAGGAATTTTATTTTTACATAATATTCAACAGCCCAAACAATTAATCTAGAAAACAATTACGAGAATATTCAGGAGTGAAAATAATGATCCACCCTAATTATGTCTGTTACAGCATCATCGTCATCATAGAGCAACTTAATGTGACACATCCACGGTATCAATAGAACTATTAATAAAAGGAGTTGCTCATCAGAAGTTAAAAAGAAGAGGGTTGAGACTCGACTCCCGAGCAGATAAACAGATAAAGATCTTCATATTGACCGACAGCAAACGCACACAAACACGTCTCCTCAGCTACAACCCCAAGCAAACCACCGCAGCTCCTTCACACACACACACAGACACACACACACACACACAGACACACACACACACACACACACACACACACACACTGTTGCCAGCCTGGTGTCGTCTGCAGCGGCGAGGCCTTCATGCGAGCCGAGCAGACGTGGGTTTGGGGCGAGCGAGTGGGCGGCTGGGAGAGCGAGAGGCGGCCCTGGTTTACAGGTCAAGCCTGCAGCTTTACAAGGGAAATCTCCAGAGCCACTATAAATACCACTGTGAGCTTTAAGGGTGCAGTATATCACACCACTGGGTTTCAAGGACCACAGACCGACCTAGTTTTTGTAGTTTTCTTTTTTGTAGTCGTCCCCCCCCCCCCGTCCCCGTCTCCCCCCCCCCCCTTTTCCCAACTGTACGGCCGCATGAGCCTGAATACAATTAAATGTGAAATTTCCCCTCCTCCATTTCAAGGGACTGTTAATTGATTGGCCCGACTTCAAAACACGCCCTGCCTCTGCAACAAAGAGCTGCCCGCTCACCTCACGCGTCAGAGCCGTATATCATTAAAGTACCTTGAAGGTTTTGGGGGGGGGGGGGGGGTTCTTTTCTTCTCTTTGCTGTAGTCCTGAACAAAGGGCACAAATATGTCAGGAACCATTTCAAGTCCATCGTGAGGGTTTTTCAACGAGCCCCACCTGCGAGCAGCGACATTTATTCAGCTCAGTCTGATGGACTGCGACTTGAAATGAGGCCTAATGATCCGCTTAAGGAAACGGCTGCGTAAAAAAACCTGCAGCGCTGTCAAAGTGACACGGCCGCGCAGCATGTGCAGCATAAATCAAGACTTTCCTCCGGCTGTGAAGCTGGCTGGACGTGCACTTCACTTTAGACGGGGCTTTAAAAATATTGTAATTCATTCAGGTTTATTTTCGTTTTTTAACGGTGAGAAAAAGGGAAAAAGGAGGGAAACCCTCCAATTGTCTTCTGAGCACCTGAGCCGAGCAGATGTGGAGGCAGAGCGATAAAAAAAGCAGCGATTCGGCGCTCACGTGCAAATCTCATCAGCCAGCGCCAGTTAGCAGCAGACGGAGCTAATTGGTTCCAGAGGTGTTGCTGTCGTTCACACTGGCTGAGATGGCGAGCAGCGACGGCGGGCGGGGGGGGCTGAGGTAGGGAACGTAATGAGAGGTCAGCCGCCATCTACAGTCGGGCTGCCAGAGACAGAAAGGAACGCCAATTTTATGGTCAATTGGGCAACGCATCTGGACTCGTAGATCACAGGGCTGCAGGGCTGGACTTAACACCCGGCTCGCACGTACTTCACACACACAAAACAGACCACACAACACACAACCACACACACACACACACACACACACACTCTACATGCTACATGAACAACTTGCAGGCTAACAAGGTCTTAGACTATATATATTAAGATCTGAAGACAAAGTATCCCTGAGACAAACGCTGCCATCTTCTCATTTAGACCCATAGTTAAAAGTTCAGTGAAAGCAGCTGAAAGCAGCTTTACTCCTCAGTGTGATAACAACACCTAAAGTAAAGGCGACCATATTTGAGAAAAATCTATTAACTATGTCCATGTCTCATCCGCTAACATGGAGGAGGTGGGGTTTTCACTTTCCGGGAGCTGCCATGTCGTCCCCCTCGACACACAGTCTGTGGTTTGAAGTGTTTTCTGGACACAAACAGTTTTTTCCTCTTTCCCGATGAACAGGACGCTGATGGAGGGCGGCCGGCACGAGGCCAAACTTCAGCGTAAAAACCAAATGAACGAGCAATTTCCACATTATGTCATTAAGCTGTTAAATGAAACTATTAAACCGTTTCGGGAACCGTTCTGAAGATGGTGTGCGAGACGATCACAGGCTCCAGCTCAGCGACGTGAACGGACCCGGAGGAGGGATTGGTTTTGGTTTTGACCTCTGAACCTCAGCTGTTCGGCCACGAGGGACAGGAAGTGGTCAGAGAAAGAAAAACAAGAATTTGAACTTGTACACTTCTGTGACATTTGAGCAAACTGATGATGAGCGATGATGATGATGTGCTGGGATCATTATTACGGGGCTGAAGACGTCTCGTGACCGCGAGTTATGTCCATTTCAACTGTGGGACAACAAACTTCACATTTATTTTCTGGACGTTATGAGTCCATCAGGAATATTTCAAAACTTTACCACTTATCATTTGAGGGTTGTGTGGGGGGGGAGCTGGAGCCAAGTGGACGAGAGGAGGAGAAGTTCATACGATCTGTTTACTCGAGGATAAACGACTGCATATGTGAAAATAGATATTTAAAATTGTGTAACACTGAAACACCCCCCCCCCGGTCGTCTTACCTCTGTGGGCACAGCCAGTGACGGCAGCAGCGGCGCCACATATCCATACCTCTGCATCGTCACCATGACGACGCAGCGCAGCATCTCCAGGACAGCCGCCTTTGGCCTGAGAGGGAGGACACAGCAATGAGAGACACGGTGACATTTCATATCCGACCCATCTTGACCTTAAGTGACCTTCACCTCAGATTTCACTGTGATGATGTAACAGGAATAATCAAGTTTTTCTTAAATGGGAGACGCATCAACGTCCCGAGCTGATTGAGTTCGAATGGATTCGAGCCCTGAGAAGATTCACGGTCTATTTATTAGTGATGATATGTTGAGGTGAATAAACTTCTACAGTTGTTATTAGATGTTTAGTTTAGAGTTTCATCAGCTCAGCTCGGTTTGGAGACGAAGAGGAGACGTCTGCTCACCGGACCGACTCCAGCTCATTAACGCCAACATTCAATCCAATCTGGGAACTCAAGTGATGAAGGAAAATAAAGAAAAGTCTCTGAAAGAGTTCAGTCAAACTTCTGTTGTAATTCCAGCTGTGTGGGGTTTTTTTCTTTTTTTGTAAAAACTGATTTTACGATAGTCACGTCACAGAAACCAGACTCCGTCCTTATGGACTTTCCACCTGTCTGCTGAAATAATTTGATATCAAATGAATCTAATGCTTTGCAAATAATGTAATAATACTAATATTAACGTTATATAATGTGATGAATTTGCCTGCGTCAAAGATCCATGACTGGACTTGGACTTCCTGGACTTCTGATCTAACCGTTTTGGCTTGTGAGGCTGCGTTTGTCTGAGTTGCATGAAAGTTCAACTTATCAATAAAATAAAAAGGAAATTGTTAGATTACGTGCTTTTCATAATCTATCAGCTTTTTAATTCTGTAAATGACAAGAATTAAAATATCTAATAAAGTTTCTATAGTTGTCAAAATCACTTTTACACCATTAAATTAAAAATGTGATGTTGCAGCAAATCCTCACCGAGGCTGGTGCAGGTCAATATTTGGCATTTTTGCTTCACAATCAATTTCAGTATCAAAGCTGTAATTTTCCATTGACTGAATAATTTTTCTAATCGCTATTAGCAGACGTATGGTTTTGTTAATTTCTATCTTTACAGCCACCTTGAAACCTCCAGATTTATCTTTTCTCCTAATTCCAAATCCAGACTCTTCCTTCCTCATCGTTTTCCACTGAAATGTGAGAATGTGTCCCATGCCTCTATCACAGTTCACCCCTGAAGAAGTGTCCGTACCTCTGGTCCATGAGGAAGCCCAGGGCGGTGAGGGTGAGCAGGACGTAGCTGGTCATCCCCAGGACGGTCACCTGGGACAGCATCTAGGACCGAGGTGCATTCGGATGCCATGAGAAATGTGGACGGGGGGAAAAAACACATTAGAATCTAAACCTTAAATCAATATCGTGGCTGGTTGGGTTTCGCTCACAGGAGACCTGACTGGGAGAGCGCTCGTAAACCGCTGTTTGACTGTTTACCTGGCGCTGCCAACCCAAACATGTCTGACCTTCAGAGTAAGTGTACTGGCACAGGCAGGATCCTGCAGCAGAATGCACACCGCCTCCTACTTTACGCTGCCTAGTTTACGTAGACGCTCTAATCATCCCAGATGGGCCTCGACACTTGACCACAGCGTCGGAGACAGCAGTTTGAATCCCGATAGCTCGAAAACGGAGCCAAAACAACCAGCGTCGGAGCAGAAATCCCATGCAGATTCCCACCGAGCTTCTTTTTTTTTTCCCCGAGCTCTGCGGGAATGCGCGCACACACAAACAGACGCGCACAAACACACAACGAGTACACAACGTGATGTACGGTCTAATTGGTGTTCTCTAACCTACGGCCTTGGCTGAGGGCAGCAGCTGGAATCCCCGTGTCTCCTGAGGATGCCGTGGGCTGTCAGCTTTGGTTTATATTTCTCCGACACTCAATACAGAACCTAACAGCCAAATCTCCCCGGCTGCTCCCACACGGACCCAGACGGCCTGATATAGAAAACATAAAATCAACCCATCAACAGGATGCAATATAACAATATTTTTTCTAAGTGTTTATCCAAGAGTTGTAATCCATAAGCCCCCATAAGGGGCGTACTATCTGAGGCCTCACAGGGGAAAGATGATATGATTATGTTTTCCGTGAATCAAACGGGGGGGGGGGGGGGGGGGGGGGGATTTTGGGCTGAAGGAAAAAGAGACGCTCCAGACTGTCAAAGTTTGTTAAAGCTGAGCCGTCATTCCATCAGAGTTTAAAGGCTACGGATACAGTTATTTTTAGCGCGAGGTGTAATAAGCGGGGAATTATTTTGGTATCAAAGGTTATGTGAACTTATCTGTGGTTAATAACTGCCGAGGCTCAGCAGAACACACAGGCTTGGTCCCATACTCTTTATTTTTTTTATTTATTTGTACAATTAATCACCCTGGGGGTCCAGGTGATCGAGTCACTGAGCCCCAGAAGAAACTCCTCCTCAGATCCGTCCGTGTGGCCACATTTACAGGACCAAGTGGACGGGATGTGATTTGTTGCTTTTTGTAACCGTGTTAATTTTTAATGTGATCGAGTGTCGAGCTGCAGCGACGCCAGTGAAAGTGAAACATCTGGTGGCAGCTCTGATTGTGTTGTTTCTATTTGTCCCCGGAGACGAAGCAGATTAACTCATTACTCAGGTCGGGGCTGCAGACGGTGAAGTTCAGGACGTTACCACAGAGCTTCATCACACAGATTATACTTTTGATTACTCACATTTTTTATTATAACTTTGGATGGAGATTTTAAAAAAATTAAGCGTGTGAAAAATTACTTCCAGACTGTGGAACTTCATGACGCCGTTTCAAGACTGAACAACAACTTGGAAAGTCGGTGAAAATATTGGTACATGAGTTGCTGAGTTGTCATCACTTCTAAATAAATTAACATGATTTAATAATCAGCATTAAGCCAAATTAAGGGGACGCATCCTTCCATTTTGAAGGCTCTCCCCCGAATGCGTCCTTCAATCCCCGAGAAATAAAGGCTTCAACAGGTGGTTCCTTCTGAGGTCAACCTTTACGAGGATTCATCGTGCTTTGGGGACAAAACCTTTCTCAGACACGTGTCAACTAAACTGAGCAGCTATAAACACGTTCAAAAGAATTATGGGCTGGACAAAGTGGTGACGATACCTCGGCCGACCAGACCGTCTGATTTCGGTTCAGTCTTCACGGTCCACGCAGCCCAAGAAGAACGTCCCTATTGCTTTTACGTTTTTAAACGTGGACACATTTGAAGTTATTTACATGCTTGTCAAACCTGATCTTCTTTATTATGTTAATATGGGAACGAGGAGTCCAGGTGTTGTTTAAATGATGTTTCTTGTCGCTCTTTGTGCCTTTAAATTGCATCTTATATCCTCAAGTCCTTCTTCTACATGAAAACATTTACGTAAAGCCGTTCTGAGAGGAGCAGTCATCACTTGGTCAATTTCCCTCTCTGCCTCTAATAGTAACTGTTCAGGAAACCTATAATAAAACCTACATGTTGGCCCCCGGCTGATGATGTAATTGAAGAGTAGCCTCACTTGTTTGAAATAACCATGTTTTCATGAATTAACGCAAAGCCCATAAATTGTCCGGCAGCGTATCATCAATTGTCAAGCTAAATAAGTGGCTAGCAAACATGTGGGTATAAATATAAAACGGCAACGTGATTTATTGTCGGGCCGGACAGCTCACTTTGTTATTTTCCCTCCAAGTCCTGATTGCTGCATCCTGAAGGCTATTTGGGTTGGGAAACGGTTGACTCGACAATTAAGGCGTTTGTGTTCACTGCTGGACCACCAGCTGGTGTTTCATTCGCCAAGAGGGAGGGGAGCCCTCCACCCTGGAAGGGAGGTGCGTGTGTTTGCATGTGAATGTGTGTGTGAGAGGGGGGGGGGGGGGACCACAACTGAAGGAGCACCACGAAGGTAGTGATCACAAAAAAAAGACAGGCCGTTTTTATTTGGGAGTTTGAAGGGGCTGGGCGTGACGGCACTTTTTGGCTAACCAAAACTATGCCTGGGGAACAACGCCTTCCAAAGATAACTGCCGAGGAGACCTGCTTCTCTCCGTCTTTTTTTTGTCCGGAGGAGGAGGAATGGGGGTCCTTTGGCTCGTGGAGTGGAAAATAATAGACAAAGGTTGTTCTAAAGGGGAATGCCGATCAGTCATTCTGTCATGATGGGAGACAGAACTGGTCTTTTCCTGCCGGCTAAGTAGAGGACTCTGCCCGAGCGTGGAGCCGCCACAACAAACTGCATAATTGGGTGAAATAATGTTGGCAAACAAACACGCAGCACTCAGCCTTAAATTAAGAGCCCGGGACCACCTTGTCATATGTTATATGAGGGATTACAGGAGCCTAAACATCGAGGCAGCGTGTGAGCAGACTGAAGTCACCAGCTTCTTCAGGTCTTTTCGGGAATTAGAGAAGTCAACGTGATCACATTTTTCAGTTTTATGACACGTACCGTCTTGTTTTCAAACAGATCGTGGTAACTCCGCAGCACGAGCAGGAAATGAACGACCACATAAACTTGTAGAAGCAGCGACCAGCTGCGGCTGTGGGGAACTTCCTTTCCAGTTACCTGCACAGGGAAAAACAAATAAAGTTTAATTCCCCTAATCCCTAATTTTCTGGCCGGATTCTCACTGCGGATGACGTGCGGTGAAACTTCGTGTTTAAAGAGAGATTTTACAGAACAGTGCAGTGAGAAGAAGAACAATGTGTTCCCTGCATAGACTGTAAATAAAGATGGACGACGCCCTGTTTTATAGCATCAAATAACTCATTAAAATCAAACTTGTCATAAACCATCTTAGTGAAAAATCTATTTCAGTTTGACCCGTGTCCCGTTAACAGACGTGGAGGAGGCAGGGTTAATGACCTGCACCGCAGCCAGCCACCAGGGGGCATCATGTCGTCCATCTTTATATCTCGTGCATGGTTTTGTGTGTGAGACCAGAATTAAACTAATAATCAAAAGACCTTGTATTTGTATAATGTAAATACAAAGAGTCAACAGAATAAATAACACAGGTCTTGTGGTTATCCGACATTTTAATGAAGAGCTGTTACATATTAGATCTTTAACAAGGAGGCAGATAAGAGGAAAAAACACAAAACCACTTGAAAACAACACTGAGTCAGTGTGAGTGTCTGGACCTTTAAAAAAGGAAAATCTAAACTAATAAAAATCACGGACAGAAACTTTGTCGGCCAAGTGCTGAAGCCAAAACAGCCTCAAATTTGTCTTACGACCTTTTCCCACTTCTAAAATCCTGGTGCAAATTATCTTGTTGTGTTCCATCTACAAAGTCGTCCAGGATTTATTGTGTGTAGCGGTTTCCCCCCGAAACACTGAGGAACATATGAGTCTCTCTGTTCGAGCTCCCTGACTCATTTGTCCTCTTCGCGTCTGCATCTGCATCCAAACGATAACTGATTAGGCCTCCGGGCTTCGTGTTGAAACCGCCGTCCTCTTTTGGGAATGAATTACAGAAAAAGAGAAACTGGCCAATCACAGATTCCTGTGTCTCAATCTGGGGGTTTCCCAGGATTCTGAGGATCCAAACCACCACATGTGGGTTCCCCCCCCCCCCCACCCCCCCCCTCCCCTTCCCTGCATCCCATCCCCAACCCTGTAGGTATTCCAGCCTGCTGCTCTGCTTAATCTCACAGAGCTGAAACACGTTCAACCCTCTCTCCTCCTTTCACTCCCCTCGCTTTGCTTCCTCTCTCTCCCTCACCGGCAGAAATCAATGAGCAGACGTCGACGTGAAGCCCTTTCAAGATATTTCAGTTCAAATCCCAGCTCGGGCCGTGTTTAGAATCACCCCGCTGGGTTTAAGGGGCCAATTTAATCACAAAGGCAAAGGGTTAGAGTTAGAGTTAGCTTTGCTTTTCTTTTTTTTCTAAGTGTGAAGCCCGAACGAGCGAAATATGTGACACCATCAGCGTTATTTCAAAGCTAACCACCGGAGAGTTCAACTGGAGCCTGTGTTTCTCTCTGCACACACACACACGCACACGCACACACGCACACACACACACACACACACACACACACACACACACACACACACACACACACACACACACACACACACACACACACACTGCATGCGGTTTTAATCCCGCAGACTGCATTTAAAAGACGGTGAAAATGAACTTTTTTGTGTTTCCCCCTACAAAGGCTTTACAGCTTCATATTTGATGTGGCAGTTCCTTGTAAAACGTGTAGAATATGCGAATCCTTCAACGAGGAATGCTCTGCGTCATTTAGTCCCGTGTTCACAGTGCGTCACGTGATGGGTAATGACGCCTGACGACTTTATTATGAAAGTATGCCACCTTCAGGAGCGACCGTGGAAATAGAGGCTTGTTTTACAGACCTTGGGATTGTCGGCGTAGTCTCCCAGACGAGATTTACCGGGTTTCCAGCTCGGGCCTTTGATGAAGGTTGACAGTTTGTCGCTGATGGTTTTGTACGTTTTGGACTTCTTCCACAAATACGAATAGTAGTGCAACTACAAGGGAGAGAGAAAAAGGGAAAAGCCAAAACGTCAATTCACATTCAAATGCTACATGGAACTGATCAGTGCTAATGAAGCCATAAGTGTGACAATCAATCCCGAGTATAAATGTTTCTGCTTTCATTGGACAGGACGTCGTTCACGCTGCGCTCTGCCAACAGCGAGGGCAGCGGAAATAATCACAACATCCAGCTCCTCGCCGTTTGGTTTTATTGGCGCCCTCCACCTCGGCCGGGCAGCGTGTTTGGAGTGGAGTGATAATGTTATGGTTACAACACGGCCACTCAGCCAACAAAGGAAACATGAGCTCACCTCTCATCTACTGGAAGTGTTTACACGCCGATGCCCGGCCGGTGGCCAACGACAGACTAACCTGAACGTAGACGATTTCAAATGTTTTGATCGGGTACACCAGGCCGTACACCACTTTCTCCTCCTCTGGAGCAAAGGTACCTGCAGAAAACACGTACAGATTTACATTTTAAAAACAAATATCATGAATAAATACATAAAAAGTAAACCAGTAGCTTTCGTATAATAGTCTAACTTTACACCTACTGTATATCTGTAATTGTTCAGTGTACACATCCAGTTATATAGTCGGTGCACTGTCCCTATTTTTAGGGAACTACAGAGCAAATTCAGAGGTTTACAAGAAAAGCCAAAGGTTTAAACCCTCGAGTTGTTTTTATTTTATGTCTCTTATCTGCTTCAGAGGCAGAGAAATAAAGCTTTTGGAGTTTTGTGGTTTTTCAGAACAATGTTCATAGGTTTTATCGGGCACTTTAGATTTTAAAGGAGATTTACCAAACTTCTGTGAGGCCAACAAAACTTCAAACTTATGAAAACAATCTAAAACGTGCTCCTTGACAGAATTAAAAACCCTTTGAGATCACAGGATCAAACTCTTAAAAGTGTTTGTAGCTACTGAGCTAAAATAAATGTCTCAGGGAACTTTAGGTCAAAGTTAACCTCAAGATTCAGTCTGTTACCTCTCACAGTCGAAAATTGCTGAGTCGAGTAAAACAAGCTACAGGCAAACCTGCAGTTTACAGAGTCAGTGTTTCCCTTCATGTCGACGTAATAAATGGTGATACCACAACTTTTGGTTTCCATTAAATAGCGGGTAATGAGAGGGCAGTCCTCACAGACACCAGAGCAGATTCTATATGATCCTATAACTTCTCACAACCTTAAATGTTATGCAGTCACCGGTTCAAGTGCTAAATCTAATGTGACAGTAAATCAACATGTCAATTACCGTGACAACAAATAAAAGCAAATCTAAAATTAATTTGGCTATGAAAGTACTTTTTAGTCCAATTCGCTAACATGGAGGAGGCCGGGTTTCTGACCAATACTCCAGCCAGCCACCAGGGGGCGATAAGGATGTTTTGTCATTTATATACAGTCTATGTTAAACAAAGGAAAATTAAGAGTTTGTATGTTAGAATTGTTTGTATTTAGTATTGACTGACTCCTACTGTCTGGTGCAGGTATTGCGGTTTCAATAATTTCGGTACTGATCCGATCGTCCCTACCTAGCATAGTAATTCTCGCACAAAATATTTTAACGGTCACAATGAGCAGTAACTGATTTGGAGACTTTGAAAAAAAGCCCACAAAAAGAAAATAGAAGCTAATTACGAAATCTTACCGAACAATCTGTCCCACACGATCAGAATTCCTCCGTAGTTCTTGTCAATACAGTAAAGGTTCCTCCCTGTTGAGAGAAATGTTGGTGAGGTTACCACAGACATTTTTTATAAACACAGAAATCCTTGGACCCAAATGCTCCGGTTCATTCCAGCATCTCCTGTTTTCCCACGACCAAGCGGTCGAACCTGCCAACAAAGATACCGACTGGACCAAATTAAACACGACCACAAATAACCAGGTTCCAACGCGGCCGAACATCGAGCTCTTGGCCTCGTCATGGTCGTGGGGATACATAAAAGCTTAGTCCTGGAAATCCTGGCAGTAAAACATGATCAAATAGGAGGATTAGATTGTCACGTTCATTTATGAAGCATGGCGTCTCTCACCGTGATGAACTCGGTGGTGTTTGGGTGTGTTGAAGATCCACTCCAGAGGTCCAAGGTCACTGATGAGCTGAAGGACATGATGCACAGAACATGCACATTAAATCTAATCGCAATAATCTGATTAATTTCTGGTATTAAAGTAAATAAAAGTGATTAAATAAACATTAAACATGACAAAAATGAGCTGTCAACACATAGTTGATGTAAAACAATGCAACACACAACTCAAAGGATATTGTGATAATAATCTGATCGATGCACTGCACCGTGTCACATCCCATAATAGAACAGTTTCATCCACTGGGGAGCATGAACATCATCAGTAAACACCAGGGCAGTCTGTGGTAGTAAGAGATCGTTCAGGTGGTCACCAAAAATTACAATTTAACCCCCGATGTGCATGAAAAGCAAAATTCTGCACATCTCATTTATATTGGAATTATATTTTTGGGGATGATGAAACTTTTTTGGGGGGAAAATGACAATTTTTCCTGAAACAAAGCAAAAGAAAGACACAAACTTCTGGATCCACCTCTTTAATCCCCATCTAAAGTTAATGGGAAATAACATTTTGCAGATTTTGCTTATTTCCTGCTAATAAGTAAACAAACAAACAAACACACAGACACAAAGGAAATCATACCTTCATTGGTTATTATGGGAATAACTTTAGGAAAGATGCATTATGGGATACCTATCCTGTATAACTGTGGTGAGCTGGTTAATTCTTTTACTGATTTTTAAAAATTGTTTATTTAATCACAGCAGGACGGTGGTGGGAGTGATGAGAACTTCTGGGAGTGGACATGTGAACACTGTCGATAACGATTGAACCTCTAAACACACACAGAGGAGACATGCACACGGACGTTCTGCAAAATAAAACTCACATGAATCATTTACTTCTCATCCACCAGATGCAGCTCTAGAGGTCACCGGGGTCACGCTGAGCATATTTCACACACTTCCAAGTTTCTCTCTCGGCCGCGTCGCAGATATCTTGACGTTTCCCATCGATCCCACTGACCCCCTTAATCTGGAGAAACGTGCGCGGCTGCACAGGATTTCTCTGTGATTCATTATTTCCATGTAATGGCTGCGTCTGGCAGTGGAGCCTGAGAGTTTTTATATTGAATGAGAAGGGGTCTGCGCCACTTCACTACGGCTGCAGAGAAGAGTGCGCCAATAAATTACATGACATCAAAAAAAAAAAAAGAAACAGAAAAACGTAAAGCCCATAAAGGAGGCATAAATTACATCCCCTCAGAAAATCGTGAGTATTATGACTGTTCTCACTAATAGTGCACTAAAAGATGGAGGGCGTTCCAAATCCATTCATTCCCTCTAACGATCGCTGGGATTGTAAAAGTGATACTCCCAGTCACTTTAAAGGCAGACAGAGCGCTCATGCTTCTGTTTGGAATATTTCATAAAATCTCATTATTTTTTATTGAATACAGGTTCCACTGCAACACCGGGTCTACAAAGGCTCGGCCCAGCAGACGGATTAGTATTGGCACGGGGGGGGGGGGGGATAACTTTACAGACTTTTCTCTCTGGCCAGAGAAACTGTGCAGAGCGAATGGAAGAGTGAGTTCACACAGGACTGGAGCTGGAGGCTGATTCACATCTTTCATGTTCTACACATTCAAAAACCTAGTTTTTAAAGACCCTGAAAATAACTTGTGATTGATTGTTTTTATATTTTTATCATTTATCTGTAAAATTACAAAAACTCAGACCCACAGTGATGTTTTCTTCTGTCAAAAAACCTCTTTGGCTTAGATGTATTTATTAGGTTGTTATGATTTATCTTTAAATCATTAATTGTTCATCTTTTATTTGATCACCCGTTAATCTTTAAATATTTCCAAAATGTTTCATGACTCAAAATGTAGTTTTTTCTTTATTTCCCCTCATATTTCTTTTACCACATAACTTTCTTTATTTTACCGACACCACTTAGTATCATGGTTTTGTTGTGTTATTTTATATAATAACTATTTCTCTAGGTTCATGTGTTTTCATAGGATGTTTTTTTAATTAGCATCCTGTATTTATGAATCCACATGTCCCAAAAGTTGTTTTCAGAGAACTAAAATTAACAATAAAAGCTAAACAGCATTAAATATCTACTATTAACCTATCAAATATCTTTATTATATCTAGAATGGGATGAAGATGCCACTGGGAGGTAAAATAAACTAGAAGAGGACATGATGCCTGAGCCTCACACACTCCTTCACCTTCTCTCATCAGGAGCTACTGTGTGTGTGACTGTGTGTGTGACTGTGTGTGTGATTGTGTGTGTGACTGTGTGTGTGACTGTGTGTGTGACTGTGTGTGTGACTGTGTGTGTGACTGTGTTGAACCCAGTCACACACACTCAGACACACTGAATCGTTCAGTGATGGTTACCTCCGTGTGGATCCAGTACTGGTAGAGCAGGTTTAACTGGATGTGAACAGCGAAGATTGACGGAGGAACAGCCAGGGCCATGGGCATGTAGAAGATCTGAGGAGAGGAGGGGGGGGGGGGGGTAATTCATTTAATACACACCAGACATAAATAAGACGTCTTCACAGCAGCTTGGTGTGAAACTCACACCAAAGTAAACTTCTGTTATCCTCTTTTGATCACATAAATATAACATAAGGACAGTTTTCAGCCCAGTGTTTTCTTTGATACGAGTATTAGAAATAAAGTTGTAATTGTAGGTTCAACTTTATTCTTGAAATCTCAAGACTTTTTTTCCTGCGTCATAATAAACAAACTTTGAGGTTCAAACGTTTCCTACACATTCAAGTATAAGAACTGAAACAAACATTGTGAGTCCTCTCATCTCTACTGAAGACGTAAATCTTAATAACATTTAGTTTTATTTCTTATTGAGGCCAAATCGTTTCATAAACAGTTGGGCAATAACAATTTTAGAAACAATATCCAACACAGGATTTGTAGTACATTTGTTGGAGACTATTTTCAGTCGTGGTTGAAGGAACGTGGTTCTGTAGTGAGTATTTGGAATAGATGCTGTGTCTGGGATTAAATTCCCATACTTATTTTTAATCAAGGAACTCAGTGACTTGTTAATAATGTTTGTTTTATAGTTTTGGGCAACAACGGTTCTCTGGCACTGAGGAATAAAAAACGTCAGCTAGTCGGATAAATGAGTTTCGATTAATAAATGTGATTCCTTATCCTTGAACAGAAAGAATGAGACGTTACCCATGACGCGAGCTGCTGGGTGAGGGACTGTCTGAGGGCGGTGGCGAGGTTGTAGTGCTCTGAACTGTGGTGAACCTGGTGAGCAGCCCACAGGATGGCCACCTCTGCACAAACACACGCACAAGCAGCATTAAAAGAGTGCAAGGGTCCAGATCTGATGAGATGTTATCACTTCATCCACCTTCTCACGACTGCAGCAGGCGTGGAGCCGTGCACGCACACATCCAGCGCACGCCTTGAAACGCTCACACACACATTTCGGCCGCTTCCACATCACCACCGCCGGTGATTTATCTCAACAATCAACCCTGCTTCTCCCCAAGATCAGTAACTGGACACCTTCACGCCCCAGAAGGAGCCATTTTGCTCCTGCTCCTGGCCGCCGGCCGTCATGAAAAACCCGAGGCTGGAGTTTAGCTGGCCACAGGGGGGTGTGGGGGGGGGGGGTGTTGGAGCTATTATGACGGCGGGTTTTCGGGTGCAGCTGGTTAACGTCCAGCCCGGTGTCCCAGAGCTCCAGTTTACATTCCTCCACTGTGTTGTGATACTTGCTACATTAATATCTGTGTTACACTTCATTTTAACATCCAAAGGGAACATGCTTGTTAAGTTTCACTGGATCTCCGGGCCGTTTCCGGACCACCCCGCCTGGCCTGTGCTTTTTGGCACCTCGCGTCCGCTCTGGCTTCTGCAGCCGAACAAGAACCGACTGTATCCCTCGAATATTACAGGACCACAAAAGCCCAGAGTGTTGTGTTCTTTGTAATAAAAGCAGCGCAGGTTATTACGTGAAGGTGAAGTTTCGACTTGATGTGTGATGGGATTTGTCATTAAGAGATCAATTATCTAACAATTAAACTTGAATTCAAAAAAAGAAGATGTGTGGTATGTTAGCTCTGGTGCTTTTATTTCTTGCCGCAAAGAGTTTTGATACTAAGTCAAGAAACAAGATGTAAGTTAAGATGTTTCCCTGGATCCAGTTTTGTGCTAAGCTAAACTTGCCGTCTTGAACTCAACCTGAGTTTTCCCTGAACCTCTTGGTTATCGCTTATTTCCTAAATTACAGCCCCGTGACCAATATGATCAGAACCTGAATATGGTTTTAAAGGTTTTGTCCGAACTCGGCTCATCTCATTAAGTCTCGACGGGCTTGGGTCATGAATCCACATTCTTGTGCATGTACACTCACTCCTCCCTTCTTTTTTTGAGAAATCATCGACAAACCACGTCTCAAACTCCTCCTCTCTCATCGTTTAATAAGCGAGCTGCATCGCGGCCAGCAGTCGTAAAGACCCAGTGGGTCGAAGGTCGACCGCACCTGAACAAACACACAGCTGAGAAGAGGAGGTGAGCGCTGTGTGAGCGGAGGAGCGCCCGCGATCTGTCCAAATGTTTTCCAATCGGAGACACTGAGGTGGAATTCCTTCTCTATTCGGGGGAAACCCGGAGGAGCTGAGGAGTGAAAACCACCACACCTCACTTATTTAACAGGGTTATTGCTGGATTGCAGCAGGTGTGAGAGAGTAAACGTCACGGGGGGGGGTGTTTTCGGACGTGTCGCACACAGCGGTAAGCGGTGTACGTTGGATGGGGTCGAAATAGAAGCAACAGGATTTTATTTCATACTTTATTTGCCCTCTCAACACAACTGCCAGTCAGTTAGGAGAGGAAACAAGGAGACGAGAGAGGAGAGGTCAAAAACTAATGTTATGACGCTCCTCCCGCTTTGCACCACGGGGGATTCAGAGATGAACTGCCCTGCGAGGAACCACATTCAGAGGATAATCCAGCCTTTGTTTGATTCCAACTGCCTGAGTCCTTCAGCGTTTCTCCGCTCGCTGCAGTGGAGCTTGGCAGGGTCCAGGACTAAGGGCGGTGAAGATTGATGCTGGTTGTCACTGATAGGAAGTAGGAACTGCTAGGCTTCACTGGAAGCCCATGTCCTCATCTCGAAACTCGGCGGGACGCTGCATAGTTTGGCAGGGCCTATTCAGGAGGGAAGCCCCGTTAATGGTGAGAACCAGTGCCACAGAGTCTCCGTGTTCCCAGCAAGAGCAGAGAGAAACGTCTGGCCTCCAGCGAGCCTCCACTCCGCCGGAGGAACAAGGAGCTGACGGACAGTTAGGCACCGGGCGGCTCCGTCACCGACTGGTGCTCCCGACGTGTCTGAGGAGAGGTCGCTCCTTCCTGCTTCTGTTCCACTGTACAATCAGCTGTGATCCGGCTACACCACAAGCTGGTGTGTCTCATCTAAATCGTACAAATCATTGTTTTCTTTACTCTAGAATGAGCCCTTTATATTTAAATACTTTATATTTAAAAACTCTTCGGGAGCTAGTCCTCTCTCTGTTTTTTACAGTAGCCCAAATAAACCTTTCCTGAGTTTTCCTGATGTTATTTTCCTCTAGTGAAACACACCATCAGGTATCAAACCCTCCAGCCACAGTAAAGTACGTTACAGCCACAGTGTTCAGTGCATTACAGAGAAGAAGTGGCAGCGCGGTGATGTAATCGTCTACATTTCTCTAAATTGAGTTGTTGAATTATATCATGACACATAATCAGGGCCTATATGTCATAATCAGTCAGAGTTCGACTTTAACAACGCGCACCTCCTCCCCGTCAGCAGCGGCACTTACATAAGTCACATAAACGCAAGAACCCAGGTCCTGTTGAGCCTCGTAAATCCAGCTCCATTATGAGCCATGCATGCAGTAAAGCGCCAACAATTATCAAACTGCACTTTGAATAATGCTGCCGTGAAAAGAACGTGTGACTGGACAAGAGGAAAATAAGCAACGTGTGTAGAAGGAGATTCAAATCAACTGGTGTACCACTCAAACCTTGTGAAAGGCTTTTACAGTTACATCAATCAGCCGCTTCAATCATCACCCTCAGCGACAGAGTCCTGGCACTAACAGGCCGCGTCCTTCATGTGCAGCCCTCCGAGTGGTGGGCTGCCCCGTCACTCACGGAGCTAATGGGCTGTGAACGGCCCTCCAGTGTTTGGACTGGTGGGCTCTTGGATGGGATGCCAACCCAAACAGCGAGCGCTGGACTCGGCGGGACGGTCGGCCAACTCCCCTCCACCGCTGCCATACTTCATGCTGTCCACACGGCTCAGTCACACACACTAAACTAAACACACTAACGCCGGTCAGGGCCACTTACAGCTCCCGCACGGAGGGGGCGAACACCAGAGAGTAGAAAGTGACGGGCGAGGTAAGATCTCATATTGTTTTCAGCCCATTTCCATTTGCTAGTTGGTCGGTATGTTTGTTTTGTTTGATTGTGAGCGTGATTACACAAAAACATCGGAATAGATTTCCATAAAACTTGGAAAAGGGGGGTGTGGTTTGGGTCCTAGAAGAACTCATTCACATTTGGTGCCGATTCAGGGATTTTCTATATAAATAAATTCTACTCCAATCTCAAATATTGTTGTTTAAAATCACTAAAATCTAAATAAGTTTACTTTTCCCTCTCTTTACTGCTCAGATGCAAACAGATGATGTTTTAGTTAAGATATTACTTCGTAGAGGTTTTCAAACAGACAAAATACAGAAACTCAAAAATCCATGAAGAAACTAAAAGGAACTAAATTAGGCCAAAGACCCAAAACGAAAAACATACGACTCTTTCAGTTCGTTTGTTTCATTTCTCGAAATCCCCTAAAATATCCACCATAATCCTGCATCTGTCACAGTTACACGAAAAATAATAAAAGGGTAAAATCTAATACATGGTTATTTTCTATGACCATAAATGTGGGGATTTTCTTTCACAGCCAGTCTGTTGCATTTCTTGCACATCTACGAGATCTCTCAGACTGAAACCCTGAACAAAAAGCTTTCTCCCTGAAACCTCCAACACTCCACATGCGAGGCTTCTCCTTCATCCGTCACGTTCACACATCAGCGGCGCTTCGTCCTCAGCAGCGTCAGCAGTCGTCTGTCACCACTGTTGACAGAGGGAAGTCTGTCCGTCCAGCGAGAGGAGCACACGAGGGCAGCAGACAGCCGGACTGTGGCCTCTGCTGAGCTCAGCGTCCCCCTCCACCATCATAACACTCTCCTCTTTTCTACACTTTCTTTAAGTGCTCCACACACAGGCCCTGTGGACATTCTCCCTCCGCGAGGACTGAGTTCAATCAGACCAGACGCTCTCTCAGTAGACGTCCCCCTTTTGTCTCTTTCATCGCACACAGCCGACGGAGAGTGTGAGCTCAGTGACCTATACATCACTGTTGATGTTATCTCTGCCTCCCATGAGGCCTTTCACTCGCGCTCTGCTGCTGCCGTGTGCGAGACCCCCACATCCTGACCAGACCGTACCGACACAACCAGCGCACCGAGCGGGGGCCCCGGATTCTTTTGTCAACCCCGCAAAAACCTGCAACCACGCCAGGAACTCGCCGTCAGAGCAAAGATTTATGGAGCCCCCTGCGCCCCTCCGCCCCCCCACACAGCCAGGAGGAGCTCCTCTTTAAACAATAACATCCACATCAGCTGCGTCTGCTCGGGAATGGAGGACACGCAGAGGAGTGCTGAGCACATCTGTTTGACTTAACAACTGCTGCTGTCTGCAGGAGGGAAGGGAGGAGTGTGCACGAGGTGCGAGCTGCAGAGGATGTGGTGAGGTGGCAAGTGATCGGGAGCAGGAAGAGGCAGAAAGTAGAGATGGACGCTGCAGGGGAGGAGAAGACACTGGACCCAGAGGAGACGTCTGCAACTTTACACTGTTTATTTACTTGTTTAAGGAGAAATGTTGAGAAACAAATTGATTTTTTCGAATTTTGCATTTGAGGAATTAAGTCAAAACTTCCAGAGTCAACTTGAAATGTAGAGTTTTGGTTTAAAAGTGAATAAAAAGGGCGAAGATATCTATGTGCATCTCCTCTGCCGACCTTAACTCAAACAATGGCGTCTTTCTCCGTTTCCAACCAGATCAAATTGCCTTAATCTCCAACACCAGCAGCTGACTAACTTTCCACTAATATCAATACCTCAGTGTTCTGCCTCAACACTTCACATTAAAGGAGCAGTGACAGAATTTCTCGAGTGGACTCCCCGATGTCTCCTGAGCTATAAGTGTAACGCAGCGGCGGCAGCCCCCGGTGCGGTGAGACGACGGCAGCGTCACTCCATTACCTCACATATAATCAGAGTATGGACAGCTGACTGGCTGATTAATGGCTGCAGCCTGGCTGGCAGGCCTGGATATAGATGCTGCCCGAGACTAGAGCTGCTATTAGTGGTGCCGGCGATATGAGGTTAGAATAAACAGAATCAACAGGCCTGTCAACAACATGGCCGCATCTGAACCGGGTCGGCCTCCTGCTCCCCCAAAACCATCTGAGTTTTGAATATATTTAGTCTGTCTGACGGTGGGAGGGAGGGGGGGGGGCAGCAGGGGAAAGAACACGTGGGGTTTTTAGGAATTTGTTTTCGATTCCTGTTGGTCAGCAGGTTATTGAACTAGTGTGTTTAAAGATGGCCTTGATGCCCTTGAATTCAATAACCTGTGGTCAATGTTTATTCAGGGTCGTGTTATCTGAGGAATTAGAGCAGTTACACATCGTAGCATTCGGTCAATTTAAAACGTACATGTAAGAGCAGAGCGGACTGGAGCTTCAGTAGATCAGCCCTGGGACATCGAGGATGTTTAGAGGTAAACAAACACTTTGCTTGAGTCTGTGTGCACAAAGGTAATTCAAGTAGAATCTGTAGATTTCCCTAAAGATTAACCACGGCCGGCGTTTGTCTTCAGTCCACATGTTCAGTGAAAGGCCACAAACGCAGTCCGGTCACTGGGGTTGGCCACGAAACCCGCTGCCAATCAGACACCTGTTCCCACACAGCCGGCACCCGACACACAGGAAGATGTTGGTGCCTCATGTCGGTGCCTGACCCATCTACTGACATGGTTGCCCAGCTTACAGTCGAGTTAACATTACACTACAGAAAACATTAGTCGACACAATAACTAAAGCTAAAGCAGAGGGCGGGGAATCGAGAGCAGGGACCTGATTACTGCTACTGGGTCCCGGGAGCAACAGCTTGGTGGTGGTGAATCCACCAAGTTGCCTGTGACCCGAGAGAAGAAGAACTAGGAGGAAGGCAGGACAGACTAAAAGGTTCAGTGTGTAGAATATAGTGACATCTAGTGGTAAAGTGTCATGTTGCAGCTTCCAAACACGTCATAAAAACTCAAAAGGTTTAGTTTGTCCAGTCTGGGCTACTGTAAAAAACATGGCTGCCTCCGTAGAGAGGACCGGCTCCCGATGTAAATATAAAGTATTTAAATATAAAGAATCCCATTCTTGGGTTAAGAAAACAACAATTTGTACAATTTAGATGATTAAACACCAGTGAAAACATCACTGGGATTATTTTATATTCAACATCTGATCCCTTTCACCTAAATCTCACACACTGGACCTTTAATTTAGCACCTAGCGATGCATGGTTCGGTTCTGGCACCGGTACCGTTTCTCAAAGTGTTGATTTAGCAGCGGTATCAGAATAAACCGATACCAAACCTTGAGAGTCTCAGTCTTTTTTCTTACACTGAACAGAGAAGCTTGAATAAGATCCAGACCTAAACGCAGACTGGTGCAGCTCGCGTTCCTTCCAATCTGCTCGTATCTCCAAGATCCCAGTGTCTGGAGAGAGCAGAGCCGAGCAGTCACGTCTCGTCAGCGGAGGAGGCATCAGACGACAGGCCGCCTTTCAAAGTACTTTCCACTTAATTATCTTTTCGAGCTGTTCCTCTCATGTGGAAGTCACGAGAGGGAAACTAGGAAAAAAAAAACAGGGAGCCGTAAAAACTGGTCAAAGTGAAATTGATATTTTACACTCGGGCTAATAAGGGCTTGTATTCCCCAGCAGACCATGTCACTTGTGCCTCTTTCTGAAGTTTTCTGCAATATTTATAATATTTATAGCTCAAACGTCTTGACAACACGATTATAGATGCAGTATTTTCACTGGTCAGGGTGTAAAAGTGCACGATGATATGTGCAATAAAACAGACCCACCGAAGCATTTCTACATGATAATTTGACACTCATCAAACTGCTGAGAACTACCGTCTGGCCGCATCCTGCATACGTCTCATTCTTCGGTGCTTTATCGTGCAAAACGTCTCTTCCCACACATCGGAAAACATTTTGCTTGAACCTTGCTGTGGAACAAGCCCGAGGTCAAACTCCGGTTGACCGAGATGACCTTGGCTGACCAGAGTGAGGAGTGAGGACCTTGTCGTCTCTGTCCTGCGGTCGGAGCAGAGCCACGTTCCTTTGGTAACGAGGAACAAAAAAAAGAAAAAGGCTTCTGCATCCCGAGCGAGCGCAGCAGCCACAGAGCAGCGGACAATTATCTGTGACGCCACAATATTCCATGATAACAACCCCAACGGGCTGGGAGAGGAGGAAATGAAAGTGGAAACTTTCTTTTATTAACTGAGACATAAAAAGGATTCTGCAGTTTAGAGCATAAAAATAAATAAACCAGCATATGTACGAGTGTGAGTGTCAGTCCTGTAATATGCATCGTCAGACAACGAGGGCAGGAACACACATCGTTAAATCCTAACTCACTCCATATCACTCAGCAGACACGTTACCATGGTAATTCAAAGAAATAGTCCCACACACGGATCATCAGGGATTATCCTCGGCTCCTCGTGTGGAGTTTGATCAACGTGATTCAGTTTCACGGTGCTGATTCAAGGTTTGACTTAGATGTGACTTTGCATGAGACTCGTGACAGATCCCAAAAAACTGACCCATTTTCTCCGAAAAGGGAAAAGAGCAAGTTATTGATTTGGTTTGGTTTTCTTACAAAACAATGCTCTGAACGTTTTTTTATCGATATTAGTTCAGTAGTTTTTGCAGAATCCTGCAAAGTAACAAACCCCAATAAAAACACTAGATCTGTTTTTTCCTTTTGATGAAAAATGGATGAACTCACAAATTCCAAGACCCTAAATATTCACAAAAAATCCTCTGAGAAATCAACGACATGTGGAAATAAAATGCACAATGTTAAAGAAATTAAAGAAAAGATCCTGGATATGCACCAAAGTTTAATGGATTTGTTTCCTCACCAATAAAACATCCTTCCACTAAATTTTGCGGTAATACGTCCGGTACTATTTGTGCTTTTCATTATTTTAAGATGTTTTATTGACTCAACACTTTATCAAATTGAGAAAATATTCAGTAGATTCATTAATACTAAAAAATAATCATCAGTTATCTCTAGAACGATGTCTCTGGCTGTTAAGATACTTTACATGTTGATACATTTATTGTGTTATTGTGTTCCACAGAATTATTGTGTTCCACAGAAAAAGCCTCACACAGACACACAAACTGCACAACGACAACCCAATCTCCAGACCCGTCCTGTGTCACGGTGGCAAGAGATAAAAACCGAGCTGTAAAGTAGAAGCTTCCTGAGGCGATGTTCTCGCTCACCTCAGAATCATGTCGGGAACTTCTTGGCGAGCGGGCGGCTGCACATTTTGAAAACACAGCTTCTGTTTTGCCAAATTCTAACGTCAACACCGCGGCACTGGACTTTTCATTCCAGAGTCATGTGGACGCGACGTCGGGCAGCTTGATGTGCCGCTGACACAAATAAACATCAGTGCGGGCCACAGATAAATACCACTTTAAATCCTGTGTGCGCTGTGTGGCAGCTGAGCATCTGGCACGTGCATCAGCCAACACACACGGAAAGAGTCATTTCTAAAGACGTCCAGCCACTACTTAAGAAATACTGCATCCGGGATATATCTTTTTTTTATTTTTCAGCGTAGTGATGCTGCTGCAGGATGTTGCTGCTTCAGAGCCGGGACTATATACGGCCAGTTGCTGTGACAGCTCCGGGTTCAGACCGCAGTCCTCTGGAGACCACGGCCTCTCACATCTGCACAGCTCCAGAACAGCTGGATGTAACTCAAAAATAATTGCTTCCTCTGCAGCGTCCAGGAGAGCATGATGTGTGTGCTATCTCCACGACTCCTCCCTGCAGGGACGGCGACTAAATCAACATTTTACTGCCATTTATCATCAACTCGCTTTGTACTTTTCAGTTTCTATTATCTCAGGGGCAGACGTTTGATCGGTGTTCGATTCACAACACAAATACAAGCTCCTCCATTCAGAGATCCATCTTTGAAGCATCCTACTTATCCATATTTTGAATTAGGTATAACCGCTCGAAACATACTAAGCATGTGTCTGGTCGGTGGAGACGAGGATCATGGAGCAGGAGCGGCTTGAAAAAAAAGTTTCTACTGACATTTTAATACTTTTTCCACCAGGGAAAGTGGTCACCATTCAAACCCTTCGTAACCACCATGAATCCAGGCTGACCACAGCCGCCATGCTCCGCGTAGGAGCAAACTTCAAAAGCCGTCACGTGCACCTTTTTAAGCCTAAAGACGTGAGTGTTCCTCCACATGATGAAGATGATGGATGAGGCCGAGAATCACTTTTGTCATCTACGGTCGATTTTCTGTCAATTTTACTTCTTAAACACTCGAGTGATGCTTCCTTGTTTCTGGGTAAAACACAGATCTGAAACCACACGACGTTGAAAACACGAGAAAACAAGAGGAAACGTTTCAATGAACTGCACCCGACCCCTCAACCCCCTGAACTGTCTGTGAGCATCGGCACACGTCGGTACCGTGAGCACAGCGGTGGACCCAGTAGTAGCAGAAGTCCACCCCCAGGAAGGTGAACCACCAGGTCCAGGCGGAGTCCCAGGGCAGCTCCACCAGTCGGAACCGCTCCCACGCGTACATGTAGGCGGTCAGCTCACAGCCTCGAACCAACAACCTGAGGAGAGGGAGGGACAATCAGAGCGACACGTCACAGGCTAACGACCGAATCACAGGATCGAATGCACCAATCCACTGGAGGAGCTGGTTTAACGTCAGGACGAGTTTGCTTCCTCTGCCACCAACACCTCCCGACACCAGATAAGTGGAGGGTGGGTGTTAGGATGGATGGATGGATGGATGGATGGATGGATGGATGGATGGATGAATGGATGTATTAAAGTGAGGGTGACAAAAATATGATCCTCCCCATGCAAATGGTGCTCTTGCATTCGTAGATCAACACCATGCACTCTGTCTCACACCACGTTAGCTTAGGTGACGATGTTCCTTTGAATAGAATTCATCCATCTACCTGAATCATGTCGGTTTCCCAATTCATAAACACACCTATGAGAAACAGGAAAGAAGTCCGGCCATGAAGCACGTGACTGATTCAGCTCCACCATCTTTACATATCACGACCTGCCTGAACACTCACGTTGGGAGTCTGGAGATCATCCCAGAAGATATGGAGGTGAGGCCGTCGCTGACGGTGACCACCGGGGCTCCGGTCTTCAGCGCGCCCACCACCATCTCCAGAACCATCAGCCCTATGAAGAAAGGAGTGGCCTACACACACAAACACACACACACACACACACACACACACACACACACACACACACAAAACCATGAATCAGCTGTTACAGACTGTGAAAACAAGACAGTTTCAACTCCACTGTTGCTTTTACCAGTTGTGTTGATCAGGAGTGTTTGTTTTGGCGGAGGAGCTAAAAGCTTGCGTGACTTTCGCGTCTTGTGATCCGTGATGTTTGTTCCGCTGTCCGAGGCTCGAGCAGCGGCTCTGAAGCCGACGGCGTATTTGGCAGATCGGGGATCACAAACATTTGTCTTTAGCAGAGCCGCTCTGGAGGTAGACGTGATCTCGGGGGGGTTTGAGTCAAACCACAGGGCGAACACAACAACGCACGTCTTCACTTGTAATGACGTCAGGGGGAAGCCAAGCAAAACTAAACTAAACGAGGGGTGAGATGTTTCACAACTAATAGATGAAATAAATAAAACACAGTCATCTAAGTAAAGTTAAGATATAAGTTATTCTGCTTATTCTGCTAAACAGTTCATAACGACATGCAGCTACCTGGACTTTCATTAATAGTTAAGTCTCAGAGTAAAATCTTAAAAATGTAAAAAGTGCTGTAACTGTAGCTTTAATCAGTAATGTGCCAAATTCAGAAATTACGTCATTAAAATTTTAATCAAAATGTTTAGTTCTGCCAACATTTAGCCAGAATCTAAATAAAAATCTGAGCATAAAAACAATAGAATCTGTTAATAATTTATTAAACCTAGATATTTACTAGAAAATGTGACGATTAAAAGTTGCAAAGTTATAGTCATTGGATAAAAGCAGGTAAATAAAGATGATTTATTTTTAAAGACACTGTCCTCGCAGTTGGTGGGAGAATGTCCCGAGTTAAAAAGTCCCCCTTATTTAAAAACAACATTTTCACAAATCATGTGATTCATAAAGTCAAACATACAATGGATGTTTTTGTTGTTGTTGTTTTTTATTAGCAGCTCACTTACAATGATTAAAATGACAAAATTCTACTTTCTCCCGACGTAGCAGAGAATGGATGACGTCCAGTAACCGGCTCTGACAAAAACAAATGGCGAGCGCCAACCAAACAGTCAGCGACAGGCCTCCACCTCTAACTGCGCTGCAAACGTGTAATAACCTCTTAATGGGTCTGTCAAACATGGAGCCAATTAGCGAGGGACGGGGTCACGACTGCGACTTCAGCTGCTCTGCTGGTTAGCTTTAGCTCAGAGGCGCTCACAGACCAGAAGCCTCTGCAGTCGTAACCGGGACACATGGCCCCCGCCGAGAGCCGGGGTGTGCCGGGATCGCAGAGGAACACATCTGCAGGTGGGTCGGGAGGAAGTGTGTGTGTGTGTGTGTGTTCACATGTGAAGGCTTCCACTTGAGCATGCAGGTGTGCGACGTGGATGTGTGTGTGTGTGTGTGTGTGTGTGTGTGGATGCGTGTGCACGTGCAGAGGCGAGAGCAACTGCAGGGACGTGCGATCACACGCAACACTCCAACATCTGGCAGCAGACTGCAGAGCTGCGGCGAACAAATGGGCCTCGCAGCGCAGGCAGACCTCCTCCGAACCCGCTGAGAGAGACATTATCTTTCTGGACGCCGGCCTACAACCTCCCCCCCCCACCGCCCCCCTCTCCTGGCTAGAGGATAGTTTTACCTCTGCAGCTCCGACTTCTTGACAACATTATTCAGCAGCTCATTCTCATGTGCAAGGAATAAAGCGGAGAAGAGGAAGAAGCTTGCATCTTGTTGTCTGCTTGTTTCATGAGAACGTTTCTGTCCTTGTTCTGAACTTGCACGCAATAAAAGCGTCTTTCCCTTTGTTTTGTTTTATCTTTTTACAAATAAACCAAAAATCAAAAAGCCTCCTTCATGCTGCAGCATGTGTGTGACTGTTTGTTGTGGTTTCTAATAATCGTATTTTATTTTAAACCTTATATAAAACATGATGTTTGTGCACCAGATGTCTGCTTCTTTCCCCAAACATCCTTTTCATTTAATAAGGTTACGGATGTTGGCTGCAAACATGTCGGCTGCCAAGAAACTTTTATCGTTACTGTCTCAGAAATATTTTGTTTGCTTTCATATCGGCAGAAGAAACCTGGCAACACAAACTGATGATTCCAAACAAATGCAAAATTAGTCAGATTGCGTTTTGTTTTTTCTAATTAATTTGGCCTTTGGGATCCAAGAGCAATAAATGTGCAGAGTAATTAATGACACGGGGAAAAACTGTAAACAGTGCTGAGTCACAGACGCCGAACACACCCATACACACCCATACACACTTTTATAACCACTGAGCCCCGCGGCAATAACACATTTGTTTCATCACGTTTGGTCGTGGATTGTGAGGACTCCTGCTGTGAGGGTAATTGTTCTCCTCCCCTGATGTGCCCTTTAAAAACCTCATAACAAACACGTGCTGCTAAAACCTGCACCAGACACTCGCCACAATAAAAAGGCAAATGAGACACAGTAAAGTGACAGAAACAAGTAGGAGAAACCCCGACTGCAGATTTACTGAAGTGCTGCACTTAAATACAACTGTGACGCCCATGATTCACTTCTCTTTAGTTCAAGTACAAACATGAGAACTGCAGTATATCTGTGTTTCTATATTTCAGTTGAGCCGGGTGATGAAACTATGATCAAATTTAGGGCTGTAGGTATAATTGTCATTATTGATTAATGTCCTCAATTAATTAATAAACTAATTGGTCTATAAAACTGCAGAAAATAGAATAAATTTATAAATTACTCGCAAATTTAAGAGTCTCTTGGTATTCAGAAAAATATAAAATACAGTATGACACAATAAAAATAATTAAATAATTACACAAGAAAATAGAAAATATTTTATGAATAACATTTCAACAGGAAAATGTTTGATGATTTGATAATAATCAGATTATAAAATAATCTATGTAGATATTCTTTATATAATTAACTGTTGCAGCTCTTAACTTGATTAAAATTTGTCTCAGTTTTTGTGCAGATGTTTGTGTTTATTTCACTTTAACGTGTAATTTAGTTATTTTTTAACGTGTCTGTTGAAATTCGTCAGAATAAGGAATAAAAAAATAACGTTCATATCTGTTCTGGAAGTATCATGAATTTACAGATAAACCAGTCGTGTGTGTACAGCTGTAGTGTCTCTGAACAATTTGAGGGAATTAATAGGTTTAATTCATCATAAATAAGCGTATGAATCTCACTGTGACCTTGTGACTATAACTGTGAAAGTTTAGGATTCAATTTTAAGAAATTTCCTCGAAGCAATCCTGAGGTTTCCTGCGTCATGAGGAGAACAACGTGGTGAGGTCACTGGGATGTTGACCTTTGATGACCCAAATCTTATCTACGGGTACAAGTGAACGTTTGGACTCATTAATTACTTTACAGTGTTCTTGAGATATCACATTCATAAGACTGGACAGGACGGACAAATGGACAAATGGACAAACAGACAAACAACCCACAGTAATGTCTTTAAACTTATGATGTTTAAACCTTTTAAAGAAGAATCCCTGGATCCATACAAACAATGACTCATTGACCTATAAGCTGTGAGTCAATTGTCCTGTGATGCAGAGATACCTTGGAAAATGGATTTCTGAACTATGCATGACGTCCTTCTCTCATTGTGACTTCATAACACTGATCATAAGACATCATATGATGGGGGAAGATTTTTCTGGTCAATTAAGCTTCAGACTGTCTCTCTTCTCCTTACATACATTTATATAGATATATATAAATCTTAACCCTCAAACAGGCCAATGAAAAGTAAGGTGTAGGGTCTATGCTGAACATGGTCCTCACAAAGATATAAGTACAAGCACACACACACAGGTTTGTGCAGCTTTTCCAATTAGGACGATGCATCGACTTCCATTCATTGTGGAAAACCAAACCAAAACCCTGTCCCTCCCATTAACCGTGACCAACTCATTCCTAACCTCGATCTTTACCTAACCACAGCTCACATCTGACCACTAACCTTAACCAGAGCCTCGGACATTATGATTAGCCTCATTAGAACTGGGATTTGGCAGCAAAAACCAGTATAGACATGCAGGATGTTCCCCCAGTTGAGGGTATGTCTGCATGCACAGTAATAACGTAACACATATTTAATATTGACTGCATCATGTGCAGGTGCAGCATCTCTCACTGTCGTGTCTGCAGCACACTCACACATTACAATTTAAATGACTTCCTCTACTACAGTGAATCCCCTGAGGACACACACACGCGCACGCACACGCACGCACACGCACCTGTCGTTACACCCACCTGCTGCACATAGTTGGGAACCTCCTCCAGCCTCTGGAACGAGGACTCTCCGGGTGTGAGCAGGGAGAACATGGCCCGGATCCCCGTGGACATGTTGCCAGTGTCGGCCATGAGCAGCCTCCTCCCCGCGGCGCTGCTGCAGGTGAGTCCCCGTTACCTGCGCTGAGCCCCTGAGTGTGTGTCTGTGTGTGTGTGAGTGTGTGTGTGAGTCCCAGCCTGCAGCTCGCTGTGACAGAGTGTGTGTGTCTGTGTGTGTGTGTGTGTTTGTGTGTAGTGAAGTGGGACAGCTGTGAAACTCCCCCCATGAGAAAAGTTCTCCTCACAAACAGGAAGTGTTGTTCTCTTAAAGTGGCCGCAGGTTTCTGATCGTTCCCCAGAGACTCAGACTTCAACCTTTGCTCCTCATCCTGGTGTCTGTGACTTATGTAATGGAGCCAAGTTTATTATTATAGATAGAGATATTATATGAAGTGTAATAATAAATAATAGATTGAAAGAAAGATAGATAGATAATAGATAATAGAGAGCGAGAGAGAGAGAGAGAGACTATATGAAATATAAGTATTAATTCTATAGATAGATAGATAAATGGATAGTATATGAAGTATAATGATAGATAGATAGTAAATAACGTATAATTACTGATTCAATAGATAGATAGTATATGAATAGAATAGTTATATATACTATATAGATAGTATAAGTACTGATTCAACCTCTTTGCACAAGACAAAGCATAAAAGTACCGGCTCTGAAGTGCACTTTAAGTGTCAAGGTAAAAAGGTTCCCACTGAAGGTCACTTAATCACAGTAACTAAGTATTTGTACTTCAGTACTTCTCACCTCTGTCATCGTGGTTATAAATTACAGATGTTTGAGTTCTGCTCAGTTTTTAACAGGATTAAGATGTAAAACATGTTTGAGTATTAAAAACTCTTTGTTCTCATTCTGAGCAGATGTACAGTGTTCAGAACAGAAAGCTGGTGTGTACTCTGGGTCACTGTCAAACCAACAGAGGACTCTACTATCTACTGAGCATCTGATTGTCATTATGTAGAAAAGGTCATTATCATATTGTAGAGCTGTGGGTTAATGTAAAAAGTGGGTTATGAACCAAATAATCAAGGGTTGAGGAGAAGCTGTTACGGCTTCTTGAAAATTGCAATTTAAACAGTTTTTCATGCTTTGAGGCTCATTAGAGGATCACCCTGAACCACCTCAGAGCTTTTAGAGTTTTATAAATAATTTCTTTATTACAAGAGTCGCAAGTAAAAAAATCAAAATTTCTGATTCACGAGGGATTTTACTGTTTGTTATGCATCTATTGTCTTAGGTGAGAAAATCACTGACCTGATAAACACTGGTAGTTTTTAGAAAGAGCAGCTTTTAATCAGTAATGAACAAAATGTGAACTGAGGAAGTTTTTGTTCTCATATTTTATTAATGTCACAACCTGTTCTCCCAAACCTCGGTATCCGAACCAAGAGGAGACACAAGCTGAGAGGTTTCACTCACCAGTTGTCGGCTGCAATTATTTACACAGAATGTGAGGAACATCCAAGATATTTGTTTTAATCTTTTGATTTGAAATGAAATTATTAAATAGTTTTATATTTACAGAACCTAGTAGTGTTTATACTCTAATGCAACCTGTGTATATATTTTTGTTCCCAACAATATTTAAATGTTTATCTCCACTGCTCATGTTTATCTCGTGGCGAGATGAAGACGGTCCTGATTGGACGATCAGTTCCAAAGAGATGACCACCGGTCACGGATTGGTTTCCAGGCGCTGATTGGTCGGAGAGCGATGAAATGAAAACACTCGCAACCTGGATCAGAGCAGAACGATAGAAGAATTTGAGTGTGTATTTGTAGCGTGTTTTCTATTTGCTGCGCATGTGTTAAATCGATTCTGTCTCTGTTTACACGTGTTTTCTTAAATTGAGCTCTCAGGGCCACCGTACAGCCTGAGAGCCTGAAAGGTCAAAACCAATCAATTTAATCTTAGTATTGTGCTTCGATGGTAACGGCCATTGAACTGTGACTTGCCATCAGAGGATAAAGCCTCATGATCAGGCAGTTAAGACACCATAGAATCATGAGACATGTTTAAAAAGATCAATTCAAACGCACAAATTAACAGTTTCAGGCCAGATTTACTATTTGAAAATGAGCGTTTACAACATAACGTTTATAATCTGTGGTGTTTCACGAACCAGTGTGAGAGGTGAGTGTCCTCAATACTTGTGAATACTTTAACAGTTGCAACGTAGAAAAAGAAAGGATCACATTCATCCCACGGATTTTGCTTCAGGGGAAAGAAAGAAAGAAAAAGCCGCACATGTCACGTCATGTGCCCGTCTGCACGAATTAGAATGCACAATCACAATGTGGTGAAAGACGAGATCCACTCGTGAAATTATTTTCAACTGGATTCTGTAACGGAACACGATCCTTTTGCGGGTTCGCTCTCCGAGTCTTGGCAGGAATCGTGACCTTACCCCGAGGCAAAGGTGAATTTAGCACGCAAACGCCATCAACCGGCTTTCTGCACCCGCTGCAATGTTTAACTCATTTCACACACGTCCGTCAGCCCGGATTCCCACGGATGTGCACACACACGCAAAGGAAATCATAAGAAATATTCCATTTTCCACTGGTTAAATTTTATTCAATTTGCAACTGTCACTGAAAAGATTTGATAAGTGTTTCAGTTTTCAGGTTTTGTTTACAAAAAATGTCATCACCAGGCAGAAGAAGTGTCGACTGAAGAACCGTCAGTGTTTATTCCCGCGTGGCTACGAAACTACTGTCAAGACAATACTGAGAAGTATTTACAGATCATTTATATTAGCTCGGCAAATTTCATCTCCCGCTACTTGATTTGATCAATCACATCGTACTTTACATTTTTACACAGTAGGAACTGATGGAGGTGCAGACCGTGCGTTCAACAGTGCAAATCGAAGCCGCAGCCTGTGTCTCTCACAGCACGCCACATGGAATGTTTACAACAGTTTGACTAGATATGATTTCCAAAAAGTCCCGTATAGTAAATCCCGTTTTTTTAATATTTTTTTATCAAGGAAACTTATAACCAATGTTTTTTTTTTTATATTTCACCATCTTGCTCTGACGTGCTCAGTTCTTGAAATATACATTTTGCCTGCATGATGAGCGTGTTCTCCGACGCACGTCATCCGTCTGTACATCTGTACACTTGTTTAGCATCGTTGTATGACGATGGCCGATCAGCAAACAGCAGTCCCGCTAAGGACAGTCCTGAGGCGGGGGGCGGGGCCTGTACTCGGAGGGTTAGAGGGGGAGGGGTCAGAGGGGGCGGGCTGCATCATAAGTGGGCGTGCTCGGAGCTCTGGTCGCTGTCGTGACTGTCCTCGTTGGCTAAGGAGTCCGTCGAGTGGTGGAGCGCGGCGATGCCGGAGAACTCGGACGGCAGCAAAGTTCCCTTTTTCACGTTCACCAGTTCTTTCTCTCGAGCTGCCGCCCCCTGCTGGCCGCCCTTCACCCTTTTCCACTTCATCCTCCTGTTCTGGAACCACACCTTCACCTGCGGGTCAGAGGGCACAGAAGGAAAGTCAGATTCACGGTCGTGTGAGCAGCGACACAAACAGAAATAATCAAGGAGCAGCGATGAAGCCTCAGTGCTCGACCCGGAGTTTGGCAGCTCTCTCTCCTGTGAACTCGTTCCGTTCCATCTGCCACTTGGCGTCTACCTGTTTTTCCCTGACTCAACAGCCTCGGCCGTATTTGCGTCTCTCAGACTGATGATTAAGCTGTTGCTTAAAACAGTTTGCACGTCAAGTAGCAGCAGAGGCTCTCGGAGTGTTGACACATGCGCCTGAGGGGAGGGGGGGGGGGGGGGGGGGGGGGCTGGCCGAGCTCACCCGCTGTCACGCAGGGTGAGGTGGGTTTATTTTTGGGGGAGCGTCGGTCCAAGGGGGGCCCAAGTGGTCACATGGCACAGGAAGTTAGGTGACAGCACAAACGTTTGTCTTGCGCGTCAGGGGCGTACGCCGGGCCGAGTGTCACCTCGGATTCCTCACAAGCCTCTGCGCCTTTTCTGGGAGCAGCAGAGGGGGGGGGGATCGAACATGTGATCCTCCCGGTAAATCACAACAACGCATCCTGAGACTCCTGACCTCTGACCGGTCGAGCAGAACTGATGCTTTGTTTTGAAACGGGTCGTTTAATCATCCGCGGAGCAGGAGGCGGCGGCTTGGTGCAAACACACAGAGCAGCTGGACTGAACCTGGGTCACATCAGGTGAAAAGGTCATGTCGTGAGTAACCTCTGGGGATTTAATGCTGAAATTGTGTCATTAAAATCATAAGTTATATGTAATTTAAACCCGAATTTAACCTGGTTTTGATTGAAATATGTATTAATCTGAAAACGTCTTCTTACTGGGAAAACTTCAATCCAAAAACTTCAATTCCCTTTTTTCTTTCCTATGCTCGTGGCGTCAACTCTAAAAGCTACAACGAGCGAGGCCCCGCTGCTCCACCTCTGCCATCTTTGAATCGGCTCCAGTTTTGTCACGGCCCGTGGATCCATAAAACATCCGTCAGATTTCCTCCAAACAGCTCGCTGATTGTAATGCCAATATTTACCTCACTATCTCCCGCTGTATATTTTCCGCGACACAAAAGCTGAGGTCACACACAACTTGCGGTGCATGAGCCGGAGACGCTTCACGCACGTTTTGTGCCGCTCGGTGCCACAGACGGATTTATCGCCGCGGCCTGGGAGACGGTCGAAGTGGAACGGAGGTGGCTGCGCTGACTGGAGTTATGTGGACGGGGGGGGGGGGGGGGGGGGGGGGGTTGTGACGCTAAGCGAAAGCAGAGGTTTTCTGACACACTTGATGTATTTATCACTCTTCACGTCAGTTTCTTGCTGCTTGGAAACTGATGAGTTCGCTCCTAAATGTGACCGAGCAGGTTTTTACGGCTCACTTTAGTTTGAGAGGCCGTTAAAACGCACCTGCAGATGGTTTCAGTCACTGGGAAAACTCGGCATCGAACCACCAGTGGATGTCCTGTGCAGTTCTATCACGTGTGGCCACAATGATAAACACTGGAGACCAATCGGTATATCGGTTGGATGATAATATCGATCGATATGAGGATTTCACGGACTCACGGATCATTATCAACTTTTATTTTACCAAAGCAATGAAGAAAACATGTTTATATTTTGCCTAAAAATGATTATTTTCAATATATTTGGTTTTATTTGTGTTTTCTTTACATTTATATTTATTTATAATACAGTTTATTGTTAAAATGCACAATTTCATGGATAGTTTACAGCGGCTGGAGTCACCGAGCTGGTGAAGATGTTCTGAAATCAGACGTGATGCATTTTACTGAAGGAAAACAGGGATGGAACAATCATTTCTAATTTCCAAGGTCCATAAACCTGAGTTAATTTAATTTATTAGATGAAATTTGAGACTATTTTGATTTCCCTGCATTTTATCGCACTTTAATTCTTTTATATTGTTTAATTTGTCACTCTAGTTTCTTTCGTTTGGCCTTGGACCTTTCCGACGTTTTAATGAGGCTTTACAGGAAAATCAGGTGGAACTAACAGCCGGCTCTGTTCCATTCTGCTGTCCCAGTCAATGCACAATAAAAAAAGTCTGGGCCCCGGAGCTAAATGGAATGGTGCCACCGGTGATGTTATTCGCTGCACAAATCAAAAGAACGTCAGTTAATATCGTCTGTCAGAGGATTCACGTGACGCGACGTAAATGAATCTGCACGGACGCTCACAGCTGAAGTTGTGGTTTTGAATCCGAGGCTTCACCTGAAACGCTCGTGTGTCCGATCTGCTCTTCACATCCTCTCTTCACTGTATCACGCTGCAGAGAATCACCGGCGAGGTGTCAGCTGCGTGTGACTTACAGCTTCCACTCGGGTGTCAGGGAACAACAGGCTGTACGAGCGTTTCCTTCCCCAAACCACTGATCTCCTGTGATTTATTTCACGTGTCTGTGTTTTACAGCAACCGACCAAACTTTATTTTTCCTCTGCTCGCAGGGTGTAGTGGGCGAGAGGAAGTGACTTGCTAGACAGCACTTCCCTTCAGCCCGTCTCCCTGTTTTGACTGTGGCCCCGGCTGAAAGAATAGACAGGAACATCTGGAATACCATAGTCCCGTCACACAGCCACATCTGGAGCACGACGGCCCTCTGAACCAAACTTAGGAAAACACAGTAGCGAGCTGAAGGAGCCTCGTCTTCGTCGTGCCGAGGCCACCTCTGCTTTCACAACATGGCATCAACGTGCTAATGTGAGGGCTCGACCGTGTCAGAACCTGAGGGGGAAACGAGCAGCGGGAACGTACTTGTCTTTCAGTGAGGTCGAGATTGACGGCGATCTCGTAGCGCCTTAGCCGGGTCAGGTAGTTGTGGTGGGCGAACTCGGCCTCCAGCTCTCGGATCTGCTCTTTGGTGAACGCCGTCCTCTCCTTCCTGGGCTTGCTGCTCACGTCTGACTTGTAATTCCCGTCCTGGGACTCTGAAACCAAACACCACACAGGTTTCTGTTCCACTCAGAGCAGATTTATGTGCAACACACACTCTCACAAAAAATAAAACTTAATGCAAATGTTATGTGGCAGGTGCGAGTCAGCAGGGGAAGAAAGGAGCAAGGTAAGAGAAACAATGGGAGCTGTCACTCACTCTTTATTGTTCAGTCATTGTTTATGAACACTTTAAGTGGCTGGAAGGACTCGCAAGTGGCTGCACATGTGTGTGTGTGTGTCTGTGTGTGTGTGTGTGTGTGTGTGTGTGTGTGTGTGTGTGTGTGTGTGTGTGTGTGAGACTGTGGCAGCTGTGCTCTCACAATAAGCCGACTTTTACAACATGGATTTAATTTGTCTTCGTCTTTAAGGAATCTGCTGCTGCAACTTGATTTCTTAAGTTATGAACCAAAACTGGTGCAGGATTAGTTTTTCACTCTCAAACCTGCAAGAAATATCACGACTAGAAACTATTTTCTGTTATTTTCTTTATGCACCTTTTTAATTCTCCTTTTCTCTGCAGTTTCCAGGAAGCCAGGAAAACAATAACTCCTCTAATCGCAATTGGGAAATTGCAGGAAAAGGCCTTAGAAACTTCATGCATGTATAAATAAAAGGTTACTAAGTAATATTAAAGAAAGCATGTTGGGGAAATGAAGTGATCTCTTTGATTAAAATAAGAAAATATGAAATAATACACGTGTGCAACAAATATAAGTAAGGGACTTTTCTTTTATTCTAATATTTTATCTAAAAGAAAATGTGAGAAACGTACATGTGAATAAAAACTAAATAAAATCCCCAGAACGTGTCATCTCCACTTTATCTCCTCGCCCCAGAAAATACTTTTTTGTTTTGGTATTTCCCCAAACTCTCTGGAGAAAAAGCCGAACGGTTCATTTACCCTCACGAACTTTCCTATTGTGTGCAGACTTTGAGGTTTTTCTCCGTTGGACAAATCGCTCTCGTTGCACTTGAAGGCAACAGCGATTGCATGCGAATTCATCAGCAGCTCTGTTCTGCAGCGTGTGTTAATCCAGCGGCGCCTGCGTCAAGCCAAACTGTAAATAGTCCTGCAGCTCGCAGCCAGACGCAGAGACGGTGCGAAGCCACGTCACAGGAGAAACCATCACTGAAGATCCCCCCCCCCCCCTGGACCGGAGGGACCCCGGATTGTTCTGCTTCTCTGCCAGAAAGTGGATCTTCCTTCTAATTAACTGTGTGTTGTTTTTTTTTTTCCAGGGTGAAATTACTCCCTTGGGACGCTGAGGAGAAGATGAGGGGAAACTGAAACTGCTCTACAAAAGTTATATTTGTAAAAGCACCGTTTTAGAGCCGAGGACAAACACAAACAGATATATAAACTGCAAGAATTCCCACATCAACTTGATGAAATGAAACAGGTCTTTGCTTGACCCGCAGCCTGTGTCCGGCTCCCCCCCCCCCCCCCCCCCCCTGACCTTGCCTCTCCCTCCCTGTAATTTCGACCCGAGCGCTGCAAACAGTGTGTTGCTGATTGATGCCGGGCCTCAGACGTATTTATCCGCTCGCTCGCTGGTAAACACAGACATTGTGTAAAGAGAAATAAAAGAATAACACAACCAGCTGCTTCAGACCAGCAGGCCTGGAGTTAAAACCAGCGGCGGGCTTTTATGACACGGCCACGCCACCGCAGCAATTAGGTCCCCGCCGTAACTTTCATCTCGCCACAAGAAAGGGAGGAACAATATGAGAAAAATACGTGCACGCAGACAGTGCACGTCGTTCAGGAGCCGGGCTCGATGCAAGAAGGACCCTCGCAAATTTTTTTTGTATCTACGTTGACTTGGCGATTGTTTGTCCTGTGCTGAACAATTAGCGGGTGGTTTCTTTCCTTCTGTGTTTTGGGGTAAAATAACATCACAGCAGCTCATTAAGAACGAAGTGAAATGCTTCAACACATTCACAGTTTTTCTTTTCAAAGCAGATTTGGTCGCCAGCGAGAAGCCTTCGTTACCTCACGCCTCCTTTTTTACAACAACGCCTCAACAAAATGAGACGTTAAGCACCTTTTATTGTTCCACACAGAGAATCCAGTAACTTGTTAAAGAACGACCACTCCCTCGACGGCTCTACCCGAGCAGACGCTCCACAGGCTCCCGCAGCTCGGCCACAAAAACAAAAATCAACAGGTTCCCCAGAAACCAGACACCCAGAATCCCGAGGAGGTGGCTCATGTCATTAACCGACCCTGTGGCCTTCCTCGAGGAAACAATCACAACCGAGTATTAGAGGCAGAAATCTGAGACGCTTAATATTTGAGCAAAAAAACCAGGGTGAACCCAGCATGGAAATGAGCTCTCGGGTTTTTTTGTTATTATTTCTGTATCTAAATTCAGGGTTTCGCTCAAGTTCCTGGTCCAGATGGTGAAACCTAATCAGGGCTGTATCTCATGCGACTGGCAGCGGTGTGATATTTAGACAGCTGATCGAGTCAGCAACCTAGTTAGCTCCGATAATCAGCGTGATTGGTGTCAGCGTGCAGGAGAGGAGGCACCGCACATGTAATGAGTGTGCAGGAACTATTGTTGCAGGGGGAAGTGGGATTTAGAGGCCGAGGCTCGGTTTCCAAGGGATTTGACGAAGCAGGACAGGAAATGGGAGGTGGTGTGTTAAATCTGTGGATTTAATATGTTGTTGCAACAATTTGCATGTGGATAAAATGACACTGAGCCCAAACAGAGCTGTGGAACTACAAAAAGTGTCAGTGTAGAGTCCAAATCTGTGAGTAGCGAGGATTTTTACCTGCTCTTTCGAATATTTGACACTTTCTATTATATTATAATCTAAACTATTACAAACACACACACTCCCTGCGATGACCACAACCCCCCCCCCCCCCCCCCCCCCCCGATGAGTGGTACCAGCGTGTGGTCGAGTGCAGGTGACACTCAGAGGCCTTTAAAAGGCTGCAGGATCGCGGCTCACGGCCCCGCAGTCCTCAAATGGACAGAGGGAGCGGTGAGCGCACTTTCCATGGAAAACTAAGAACTCTCGCTAATATCACGTTCCCTGCGAGAACTCCCGTGACCCGACCCCAGCGGTTTGTCACGTTGTGATTGATTATTGTGGTGACGGCCGCGTTGTAAATGTGCTGCGGGTCAACAGGTTGTGTTACCTGTTTGAGTACAGTCCCGAAAAGGAGGGATTAATCTGTGTGTATTATTAATAATATGCAGGTTGTATAATCCTGTGTTTGTTCCTGTGTTGAGACTTTAAAGCAGCTGCTCTATTTATGGATTATCTTTGAAAACGGTCCAGAGGTTATAAAAGATTAAGGTCCAAACATCTGCAGCCACCTTCAGTTTGTAAAGTCACTAATTTACTAACAAGTGGCTTTAACTTTGTCCAACACAAAGTTTGTCTTTAGATAATATCTGTGAAAGTAAAACTATTTAGTAAATATCTCTGACTTTTAAATTTAAGTCCATTTTAGAGAAATGTGCCGGAATATTAATTTGGGATAATTAAATAATTCATATTCCATGAAAAAAAAATTATAAACCCCACATTTACAGCAGTTTATTGTTAAATGAGTTAATTACATTTTGCATTATGTTAGTTTTTATATACTTTTTTGATTTTGTAAAAATGTGACAAACTGATTCATTCTTTTTCCTCATTCTTTCATTTCAGTTTCAGACCCGACGTGACTTATTTTAACCGCAGTGATTTAGACAAGTAAAAAAGTTGCTGCGTCAGTCGGGGGGGGGGGGTTTAGTGCGTCGCGAGGTCTTTTACAATCCATGACGTTAATTCTTTACTGTGCGCCTCATTTTCTGCCCCGTGAAGAGTGTCGCAACAAACCAGATGTGATCCTCGCAAACAAAACATGCCCGTACAGTTGGATGAGCCCACACGGTCGTGATGTGGCGTTTGCTGCACGCCTCAGTCCGTCTGCATCGCTCTTCCTCTGCTGCAGCCAACACCTACAAACTGCTTTTCAGATAGTTCTGTGTTTATCTATCGCAGCTGCAGAAACTCTCCACAGTTTATGTGCCGCTGAGAGATTTTGAATGACACGTACAGATGTGTGTGTTGTTCTTGAGCTCTGCCTGGAATTTCTTCTCACGCTGATATTTATGTGATGATGTTTATCTAGCGGACTGAACAAAGACACGCTGGACATGGTATTGATAATATTTGCAGAAAGAAATGTCAGAGGAATAAAATCTCTGCCTTTAGGATTGTTCCAGTTTTAAACACTGCAGTAAAATCACGTCGGTCTCAGTCGGTCTTACCTGAACTGTCACTTTTCCTCTTGCTGTTCCTCTTCTCGGCCTCAGCAGGTGACAGAGTCTGTCTGCCAAAGTCTGCCGGCACACAGGAGGCCCCTGTGGGGGTGCTGCCACTGCCCAGACTGGGGGTGCTGGCACACATGCTGGGCCCACCAGGGTGGCCCAGGTCCGGGGGTGTGGGCCCGCTGTCGTGGGACGAGAGGGAGTGCGGGTGGCACAGGTTGTGGCGCGTGGTAACGCCAGGTGAAGGCATCTGTGGGATATGCCAAGATGCATGGTGCTGAGGCGGGTGGTGATGCTGATGGGAGGGCAGGTGGCCGCGGTGTGAGTGTGGGTGGGGGTGGTGGTGGTGGTGGTGCTGCCCGGGGAACAGGCCGTCGTCCACCGGGTAGCTGGAGATGATGCAGGGCGCCGGTGAGGAGGTGGAGGAGGAGGAGGACGAAGAGGCCAGGTCGGGGTAGGAGACGTGGTCCGAGCGTCCGTGCAGAGTCAGGGGCGACTGGGTGAAGGCGGGATGAAGGGCCTGTGCCGGGGCGTGGGGGCTCCGCAGGCAACCGAACAGCGTGTGATCCATCGCATGCAAACACACCGACCCTCCGGGGAAAGGTGAGAGGGGCGAGTGGGAAAAAAGGGTGAAGCTACTAAAGCAACCAACAAAAAAAAAAAAGCCAAGAAAGATCACCAGCACATATCCAAGATGCTTCACAAGTCTCCTCTCAGCAAACCCAGAAAAGCTTTTCCGTGGAAATCGAAATAGTCAAAGTAGAAAAGTATTTTGAAACGGGTGTCCTGTGGTAATCCGGAGCGTGCGGCCGGTTGCCAGGCCGTGCAGGATAAACACCAGGACAGAGCTGCAGCAGAGCCTCTCGGATGTCGGGAGGAACAGGGGACTGGAGCTCGAGGCTGGGAGCAGAAGGAGGTTCCTAGGAACTGCAGAACGAGGGGAGCCGGCGGAGGGGATGTTATAAATAGGGTGTAACGTGAGAGGGAGGCTGGGTCACAGACTGCATACGCGCTACTGACCACATACATATGATCACCCTCCAAAAAGCACAGCACAATAAATCTGCACTATTAAAATGGCTGAGCCTCAGGAAAGAAGGCAATTTATTTTGGACTTGGATGTGACCTCCGGTGGCCATCTTTTTTCCCCCTGCTAGAAGAAAACAGCCTTAATGGTTCATGGGTGTGGCTGGGGGGGGAAGGGGAAGGGGGAGGAGGGGGTGTGGAGAGATCGAGGGCACGAGGTGTCAGAGGTTATCTCAGCATGTCGTCCCCCCCCCCCCCCCCCCCCCCCGACTGTCAGTTCTGACCCCGTTAAACACAGTTAGTCTTGTGGACACTCACTGGTTTGAGTCCCTGGATGTTAGAAGCTCCAGTGAACCACTGCTCGTCTGTGTGTCTGCGGCTTTAAAGAGAATACGAAATGTTTTATTCTAAAATAATAACGAGGAACTAAAAAGTATTTATCGCAAAGTATAAAACTGGAAAGTCACTTAGTCGACCACACACTCACCTGAAGTTTGCCGTCCACCATGAACTGAAAGTGAAGAAATAAAAAATCCTGGCTACGCCTCTTTGTCCCGGATCTGCACCAAAACTTCAGGAGTTGTTTCTTGGCCCATGATTCATCCTTCCAGCGACTTTTGTGCAAATCCATCGAGTAGTTTTTGCGTAATCCTGCTGACAAACACACAAAACAGGGTGAAAACACAACTTCCATGGAAAAGGTAATAAAAGCAATTTAAGTAAATAAGTAAACCAACCACAGTCCAATTGAATCAGCCGATCATTGTGTGAGAATGTTTTTTATTCTTATAAAACATATTATTTGATGCATATTTTATTTAAAAAGCCTGAAACAGTTTATACGATTGTTTTAAATTAGGAACAGACCGGTGGCCCAGAAGACAAATCCTGGAAATCATTAGGAAAGACAAAATATTTCCTCCACAATACATGAAACACTCAAGAGACGTATCGTCAGTCGTCACGTCAGCGTCTCACTGAATCATAAAAGTCATTTTATAGAAGTGAAGAGGGAATAAAAACAGGGAACAGGAACCTTTGATGGATTCTTCTATCGTCTCTGCAGCTTCAGGGAAAGTCAAACAAGAATAAAAGGACTCACCCTCAAACTTATTTACTTAATGTTAATGCAAAAACAGACTAAGTACAATTAAAATATGATCAAATCGTGGTTTAGTTTGAGAACTTAGAATCTCTGAGTGGGAATTTAGTCCCTAAATAGACATTATTTGAAGTTGAATAATCACCTGACCCACATATTTCCTCCTCTGTAAATCCTATGGAAGTCAAAACAACAACAAGACGACACCACGACCTCGTCATTCTGTCGCTGAGTCTAAAGAGTTTCGCGGCACAAACACAAAACAAAGTGAGAATTTACGGCCGAGCCTCCGAGGCTCAGACGGGTTTCGCAGATGGACGGTCACAATAACTCCGAGCTCTGGGGAAGTGGCTGGACGACGCAGGCGGTGCCACAGGCGCTGCGAGCCGCCTGAGAAAGGAAATTAATTCCTCTTTGAGGGGAAAATGACTTTAGCAGATATAGCACCGGCCTGTTGTCCACCCCCCCCCCCTTGCCTCCGCCACCAGCAGTCCCTCCAAAACGTCCGAAGGCAGCAGAGCCAGCAGAGGGAAAGCACCTTAGGTGAGCGAGTGTCAAACTCTTCTACTGTTTGTCTTACAAATTAAGGCTATTAGCAGGTTAGCGGAGCTTTTTATTTGCTCAGGGCCTCGAGCAGGTATTAATACACACGTGTTTCCAATCCGGGCGCCGCAGCGAGGGCCGGCGGCGGCGGTGTTTTCTGGGAATCTCCAGCCCCGGTGGGGAATTTGAGTCAGAAACTCCCACTGTGTGAATACGTGTTAGTTTGTGTGTGAAATACGATTAAACTAAATACAGTATCAGGTATATACTGGGCTTTTATTGTGAAAATATCAGCTTGTCCGGGTCTTATTTAATTTTCTTGAAACTTGAAGATAATTCTATTTTCCATATATTCCTGTTCCTCCTTTCAACAGCTGCTTATCCTGAAACAAAAACCAGGTAGTTTGATTTTCTCTGTCTCGTGGAAACCTTTAAACACCAGCATCTGAAGATAATGTGAATATTGGCCCAAAGCATCACTGACATAGAACTGACCCCACCTCCAGAAGCACCTACATGTGGAACCCTGCTACGTGACGACATGTGAGATGAGGAGGAGGAGGAGAATGAAAAGAGGTTATCAAGACGAGGGAGGTGCAGCTGTCGGAGTCAGCGGAAAGACAAGGCCGCTGACGTCGATGTGTGTTTGTGACGTGCGTTCGAGCCCGGCGAGGTCGACAGGAGCGGGTTGAAGGTACAGACCTGCTGCTCAACCTGTGGCTGTCAGTCACACACGCCGGGCGGATTACAGCTCGGTGCCGCTCTCACCAAAAACAAACACGCAACCGCCACTTTAGCCCGTTTCTCACACGGGTTCACAGCTAACGTGGTCATTTGCTGCGCGTTTCGGGTTTGGCCTTCATTGGAAAATGAGCAGCCTCCGCTCCTGGATAAAGTTTTGCCTCCTCTGCAGAAACGCGACACTGGCACAACAGCGATGAGAGCGGCCGGCTTCAACTGAGATCAATGAAAAGATGAGGTCGTGGTGGAAGAAGTGAGGCCTCTGCGTTCGTGACGTCTCTAAATAATACTTTAAATACAACTAATCATCACTTATAATCACTAACATTTCATAAAGGGTTTGTCCTAACCCTGTGTTGTCAGCAGATATAAGTGTTTTTAAATGTATTTGCATTGTTTTAGGTATTAATATATATATTTTAATATTTAGAATGAAAAGTTATGTTTTCGTCTGCATTTGTTTGCAGGATTACGCAAAAACTACAGATCACATTCCCACGAAACTTAGTGAAATGATGTGTTGTGGCTCAGGGAAGATGCTGCAGATCTGGGAAAAACAAATTCTACATTTTCCTTGATTTCTCAGAGAATAATTCACGAATAATTCATGCTGAGGGGACTGATCTTTAGGATCTAGTGAATTAAAATGTGGGTTGAGTCCCCGTTGGGCCTCGACGGAGGCATGAGCTCTACCGAGTGACATTCTAGTTTTGTTGAAGAGCTCGGTTACACACGACAGCTACGGCTCTTCTGTCCGTCGACTCTCTTTGAGGTTTCCGTGGTTCTTCCAGTGTAAAACGTTTTTTGGGGGGAGTTGTTCCTCCCTCAAGTCAAAGGTTAACGTCAGAGGATGTCGGACATTGTTAAACCCTATAAGGAAAATTGGGATTTTGCTGTAAATATATAAAAAGACAGATTTGATCGATTTGTTCTCCTGTGTGTGAGAAGTCTGCTGCATAAAGATATATATATATATATATATTAAAGTAAAACAGATAAAATACGTCTTCAGGGGAGAAGTTATGCAGTAAAAATATCCTCACAGTTGTATAACACAACTACATCAGTGTTTCATAAACCACTTGTGTATCTTCAATGAATAGAATTAATAAAAATGCAATTACGAAAACTATTGCAAAAGTATAATAGTTTAATATTTTCAGTCTTTTATTGACTGAAACAAATTGTACAATAAAAAAATCTAAACAGCCCCGGATGTGTAACATGCTTCACTACACAAAACTTTGATGTCGCTCTCTCGACTTTACAGTGTAACACATGGAGTATTTAAGGAAACCGAGCGTGTGTGTGTGTGTGTGTGTGTGTGTGTGTGTGTGTGTGTGTGTGTGTGTGTGAGAGAAAGAGAGGGAGAGTGTGTGTTCATTATTAGACTTTTTCCCTTTCTAAGAAAATTCGCCAGCTAATATGGAAAGTTTTTTCACAGTGTGTGACTCTCAGGGGGCGTCTGTCGATCTGGATCCTCCAGTCGAGTGCAGTCAGATGAGAGATGATGTGTTTGGTGGCAGCTGTAAAGTTCACGTGTCCAAAATGAGACAGTTTAGTAAAGTTTGGCCTCTGATAGGAACCAAAAAGTCTTTTGACAAGTTTGAATTTAAAGGAAAAAGCTAAAGTCTACAGTGGAGGACAGAAATAAAGAAATTCACTAACAAATATTCCTTGACTGAGAGAAACAATTTGCTCATGACTCAATAAATCAAACACTTAAAAGCTGTGATTCTTTTTGACAGAGTTACTTTATCTCTGGTTCACATCAGCTTCAGATGTTTCACACGTTTCCTCGGTTTGATCCTGCGACTAATTACAGTGACAGTGTTGCAGTTGTTGAGATGAACATCTGCGGGCGGGCGGCGTGGAAACTGTCGCCGCCGCCCGTTTCCTTTCAGGCCTCAGCTGCAGATTTACAGCAGCAGTCGGGGAACATTGTCCGTGAGCAGGATGTCGGTGATATATGACAAAGTAACTGTTGTTTACAGGAGGAGAACAGCAGCGGCGCTCGGAGTGACGGCACGACGGCATCAAGGAGAACGTCCACAAGGAGAACGTCCACAGCCTCGGACGCGTTAGATATTATTTTAAATCACGTTTTCTTTGGCTTGAGATGGAAAAAAAACATCTGTGTATTAACTGAGTCGCAGTTTGCAACAGAATTATTTTAAAGTAAAATGTTTGTGTCTCTTCTTTAAACTTTTCTGTATCACGAAATGTAAATTTTATTAAATTGCCCTTATTGTTTAGGAGCTACCATATTTAAATTCATGTTGAAATATTACTGGAAACGTTTCTGGAAGTTTGTTTTTTCCTTCATTTATTGTGTTTTCACCTAAATTGACAGAGAAACACAGATTTAATCTAATAATTTCCAGACTAAAATCGATACCGGACCCAAAAAACCGTCTGATTTTCATTTTCAAAAACGTTGACATTTCAGCGATAAAACAGCTCCGATGTGACACTGATCGTATCTCTGAGAAAACGTCTGTTTTCCTGGACTAATGAGGTCATTTCACACACTTGCTGCTCTGAGGTGGCCATTTTCTGTGTCTGTAATGGCCGCGGACAGCTGGGGTGACATCACCATCTATAATGGGGGGCGGTTGGAGCCGCCTGGTGCGACGGTTCCCCCTCCACCTCCAGATCCAAGGCGCTGGAGCCGGAGCAGACGTGCGTGATGCTGTGCAGGGCCTCGCACCAAAGTCAGACCACACCTCAAACAGCCCGGGGTCGCCGCACTCAAAACCTCCTATTTAGATCTGGACCGGGTGCGAGCGCCAAAACCCAAAAGCGGCACCGGCTCCAGGCGGCCGCAGCGCTGCAGGCCCGTTTCCTCCCAGACTAAATTTGTAAGCGCCCTCCTCGGTTACGGCCCCTTTCACACTCCTCGCCATCTTCCAAGAGCGCGGGGGCGGGTGCCAGGCGGCCAACAGCTCCAGACGTCTCAATTTGTGAACGGGGGCCATTAGTGACTTTTTATTTGTGCGATTGAGTCGCCCGCCCACCGAGCGCTCAGCCAAACCCGGCTCGCTGGACTTCCTCCTGCACATTCACAACACGGCGTCGGTTCAGTGGCTGCGGAGGAGCTGCGACCACATTGCGTCACTCCAGCGTCGAGCTCCGATGGTCCAGCTTCAACATGCTGTTCCAATAAAAGGCAAATCATTCAGAAGAGTGAAGTCAACCTTTTATGACTTAACAGCTTCCTTCTCTCTTCAGGTCCCTGCTGCTTCCTGGACGAGGCCCAGGCAGTTTGTTCTGTTCGGTTACTGCTGGAAGGAACCGGCCTGTTCTCGGACCTGGAGAATCTCATTCACATTTAATCAGACTCATCACTTCTGCTGTCCCGGTTCCACCATGATGGGTCAGTGTCAGGGTTTGGTTCACAACTCAGGTCTCGGAGAAATTACATCCAAACACAAATAATCTGCCACAGCAACAACACGGAGCCATTCTTGATATTAACAATATGAGGACATGTTGTTTATTAATGTTGCTGGTATAGTGATACTGAACATATGGGTTGAATGTTCACTGACAATGTTTTTCATTTATTTTCTAGAAAAGCATTGTTAAACTTTTATAGTTATATTTGAGCCGTGACTTTAGACTTTGTGTGTTTATTCATGTTGAACTGACACCAAGGTCTTTCGTTGTCGGGTCAGGAGACAGGATGCAAACCCCTGATTCTTAAAGGTTCCCTCTGAATATAACCCAGCGATCAATATAAATAAATCTGCTCTTAGTGTCGTCTCACGTCCCCGGTTCAGATTTTCTCACCGTGGATTAAACCTCGTATTGCTAGAGACTGCGTTGGAGGCGTGTCTTGTGTTTGACTGACACCTCACTCACTCCTCACAGGAGCCTGAGCAGATGTGAGACAGAAGAACTGAGCACGTCCTTATTTCAGCTCCATGTTTGTATGATCACATTTAAAACTATTACTGGTATTAACAGTTCTTTAAAATCATTATATACATTATAATGATAATAAATCCTCAGTTTGCTTCGTGCTCTTCTGGGGAAACAATGTCACAGGCTTAGATTTCTGTTTTTGCAGATAAATCCAAATTTCCAGACAAAGTGAACATGAATCCACAATTTGCTCAGTTTGATCTTTAAAGCCGGAGTCACTCAGGTTAACTGACGTGAAGCTGCAGCTCAATAAATTGATTCTTTATAATCTAAGGACAAACTTGTATTAAAGCTGCAGGTTGGAGGATTACTGACTGTCGCTGTTTGGATTATTCTCTGTTTCCTGTGTTTTGTTTCATCGTGTGAAGCTTCACTCTGGTTGTTCGGTCGGATGTTCATCAGCTTGTTGCCTGTAAAAGGTTTTTGAGGAACATTGTGACGACCGACTGCTGCAGCAACATTAGATCTCACCCTGCTGGTGCGTCCCCAGACACTCATCATGCTCCTCATGAGGTTTTACTTTTTAATTTGGGTCTAAATCTGTCTTCAGTCTGATTAGAAATCAAACTCCTGCTCCCCCCCTCTGCCGCTCGGCACACTGTGACCTGAGGACCTGGAGGTGCTGCAGCTCTGAGGTCACAGGAGGTGCAGCGTGCGGCAGGAGAACAGGGACCTCTGCTGGCAGGGGATGAAAGAGGAGTGTGTGGGAGCAGCTGTGATGGTGAAACTGAAACTGTTGTGCTGCGTGTGACCTGTGATATTCTGCAGAATCTGGAAGATCGCATGTGCAAAACGGGTGAATGTCAAAATATATTCTAAGATAGTTTGTGAGGGTTTAACAGGAAGTCTGTAAGTTTTATTTCTATTGGCTCTGACGATGGTAAATGTTTTTTAAAATGTGATCAAAAAAGGAAAAGAAGATTGATGTTTCAAAAATGTTATCTCAAATACATCAACTTTTCTAAAACTAGAAGAGCAGCGTTCGAGTCGAGTCATATTTGGCGTTGGAGGCGACTTGTGTGACCTCAGTGGGTTGAGAACTTGGTCTGAAGCCACGAACGACAACAGAGGATCACCTCCGGGGAAATGGGCAGAAGCCCCACAGGCCGGATTCCTAACAGCCCCAGATTTACTGCAGTATTTAACCGCAGTACTTACGAGACTAAATAAGACTTGAAGTACGTTCAAACAAGCGCATATTTTACATTTTACTGTACATTTCAACGTGAACCCTCAGGAGCAGACGTTGTCGTCGAGGTAACTGCCTCAATAAAGACATAAGATGAGTTCTATTGCAACTTTGTGTTGGGCCGTGGTGGAGGATGAGCTCCAATGAGTGACACTATCGTTTGTTTGTTGATTGGTTTGTAACCAATTGGGTGGGGGAGCGTGAGGCTGGGAAACAACGTACAACACATGATGTTGCGACATCGACATTTCGTTGGCCGAGGTAACCAACACGGAAACACATCTCGGCAGAGGCCAAAAGCTCTGAGGTTATTTCTTAATCTGCAGTTTGTCTGTCTGCTCGTAGGATTAAACAAAAACTATGAGACAAGAAAGAAGACATTTAATTTCCGAGCAGATTTGATCAACTGGGCAGATCCAGGTTTTCTTTCTTGAAATTTGCGAGATAAGGTTTTAGCAGAGATATGTTCTCTCTGAGTTACTAATGTGATATTAAGGTGCAGTTTCTTCCTGTTGAAGTTGGTTGAGATGCAACTTCTTTCTATTGGAAAACAATGCATCGTATTTTATTGATTAATCCTGTTTTATATATTAAATCTTTATCCGCAAAGTAAATTGTTGACATGGGAACAAAACGTGCCACATTTCCTCTCTGACATGTTGTGGAGCACAAGTTTAACTATTTTACCAAATACATGTGAGTCATTTCTTTTCCCTTCTCAGAGATGAAAATCCCTCGCCCCCATAAGTTTACATCCTGGGTCGTTTCCTTCTCATTCCACGTTATAGAATCTGCTGTTTGCTTGACATTTATCTGCCTGCAAATAAACAGCGCGTCTCCCCAGCAGCTCTGGAGTCGTTACCGCCGCACGGTGTCGGTCAGATTTAGCTCTTGCCCAATAGAAACCCCGCCGACCTCTGCATACTTTGCACTCAGCGGGTCACCGGCCTCGCCTCCGGGGAGCCGTTCTGCTCTGCGTCTCCTCTCACGCTGGGAAGTGGAGCTCCCGAGCATTTCCCCCGACTGTGATCCACAACAATCCCATGTCGTCGCCCAGTCAGGAGGCCGGAGCGACTGTTCTTCGGGTGGTGTGGACATGACGCAGGGCCGGGACAATGGGAGGATGCAGAGGCACGCTGTATGGATGAAATACCTTTGTCACGACGACGGGGTGAGATGGGTGGTTATACGGCGCAGTGTTGATTTCCTGAATTTTATGTTTTGACACCTAGAGCCAGCTGAGGGCCCCTCCGTGCTTCGCCTTGTTAAAAACGATGGGACGCTGCATAAAAGAACCCAAAATACGGAGCTGTGACCCTGTAATATATAAAATGTGTTGCCTGTGGAGCAGATCCACAGAGAGTCACGCTATAAACTGCGCGGAGAGCCCAGCGTTTCTGCTGCCGTGACATCTGTTGAAACCATAGACCCGTTTCCAGCAGGACCCCGTCCCGTCCTGTTTGCAGTTGCCGTGGCGACCGGGGCAGTGTGCAGGAGGCGGAGCAGGGTTTGGTCCAAAGCTCGCAGGGACTGAGGAGGAGGCGGCGGTTTGGACGGGATGGACTGCATTCCGTTCCAGGGCTTTCCAGAAGGTCCCCGGGGCTTCATTAAAACAAAAGGAGGAGGAGGAGGAGAAGGAAGAAGAGGGGGTGGGACTTCCTGTTGGAATGCAACAGACCAACCGTGACCCCACGGGGGTCTGTAATGTTTAATGTGGGCAGAAGGTCCACTACAGTCGTATCATGTGGATCCACAATGCAGCAGTGTCTGTACTGCAACACACACCTGCAGTGGAAACCACAGACTGTTCAGAAAAAGAGCCTGAAACCTGTGTGAAGTCAAAACATCTTGATGGCCCCCTGGTGGCTGGCTGTGGTATAGGTCCAAAACCCTGCCTCCTCCATGTTAGTGGATGGAGCACGGACGTCAAAGTACTCGTCAAATAAAGTTTAGTTCATTCTTATCACACTGATGTTATTTGATGATATAAAACCAAGTGTGTGTTTATCGGCAGGACCTTGATATTGTGACTTTACACTTATAATCACTCCTGCACAGACTTTGGCTCCAAATGACATAACTCAAGCAAGATGGCGGCGCGGGAATCAGGGATATTTTGGCTTAATTTTGAACAACAGGGGGAAGTTGAGACACTTCATCCGTTACAACTTGACAAAGAGAAGCTTGAAGTTGGATTGGAAAGTGGATTAAAACCTGATTTGTTCTAAAACTTTCGGACTCACCAACATGAAATGACTCGATGCTGAGCTGCAGAAAGAGAAAGGAGAAGAAAGGGTGAGAGTGGGAAGAGGACGAGAGCAGCACCTGGACGTCAACATCGCTGCAGCTCATCGTCCAAGAAGAGACAAAGAGGATGTTTGTCTCAAGCAACAGAATCGCTCAGGAACCAGCGTGGACGACTGCCACTTGGATCACAGGCTGTTTTTCATGAGGCTGATTTACAGTTCACTTGTTTTTCAGGGTTTTAGTTGAGAAAAGTAAAAGAAGCTCCAGTGTCAGTAGAATAAAAGTGTGGGTTTCATCCTCTGTGACCTGATCACATTCAGGTGATGGAGACAAATGACAGGAAGATAAATTAAGGTCCAAGAAAGAGAGAGAAGAGGGAACATGCACGATTCTAACTTTTTACTATAAAACTGATTTTCCTCATTGAGCAAACAGCAATTTAATCAATTTCACAATAAGATTCCAACCCAATGAATTAGCTTCACTGTTTATGATATTGACTCAACATTGACAAGTGGATTCATTATGAAATCTGCAGTAAAATAATCAGTTTCTTGTTTTTAAAAAGAAATAAAAACTCAGATGATTTTGATCTTGGCTTTATTTTCAGTGTTCTATGAGCCGAATAAACTAATTCTGAATAAATAAACTCTATTTTGTGATTTTGACTCGGAATTCACAGCAATTTGCCAAATATACAAACAGCAGCTGTGGATCATCCACCAAAGATCCTTCAAGGGAATTTACCCGAAACGGCACAACAAGTATCAGAAATACATTTAACCGTGAAACATATAAGAGGTTAAAAAACTGTGCATAGCTCCACCTTATGAAAACACTTACTGTACATACACACGTATATCATGTACATGTTCTCTGTATTTCTATTTAATTTAATTCTATTTTGTTCATGTTTTCTTGTTATCCTCATTTTGACGATCTGCTGCTGTAAGAAGTGAATCTCCCTCGTGTGGCATCAGTAAAGTTGATCTCATCTACGACGCGTTCCTCCAATCAGAGCGAAGGTAAAGTGATGACACTCTGCACACGCTCGACTTGTGACTTGTGCACTGTAAATTTTACGTTTTTTAATGGTAGAAATTGAACTTTTTTACGGGACGTATTTCAGGATTCTGTCCTGAGATCAACTGCCTCAGAAATCTGGTCGTCGCTGTTTTGAGAGTTAAAAATAGAAACAGGTGTCGTGTGTCCGACGAGTTCACACGAGGAGAAAACGACGAAGGAAGCACACGTCAGTTTCATTTACATTTTAAAAACATAGAGGCAGCAGTGGATGATTCTGAATGAATTATAAAGAATAGTTTTAGTATTTAATTGATTGATTAGGTATTTTTATCTGGAATAACACATTGGACAATTTACAGCTCACTTTTATCCCTAAGGTCATTTAAATCTTAGAATTTTAAAATAAAATAACAAATATGATGAAATTAAACTGTTTATTTATTCCTCATTTCCCATTTTACTCATTTAGCTTATTACTATTTATATTATTTAAATCTATCTATCTATTCCCTGTCTGTGTTTCTTGGTGCCAATGATATTTATGTTTTTTATTTCATAATTTTTTTAATGAGGTCTCTACCTTCATGTATTTATGTTCAAATGTTACAGATCTTGTACCAAAAGGATCTAGGAAGAAGAATTCAGATATTATAAACACAATTAATGTAAATTAATTTCAATTGCCAGATATTTAAATTTAAGTCTTTAAGTTAAGATTTGTCCCATATTTAAAACTTTTAATTTAGATTTTCCTACAGCTGAACATTTATTAACATTTGTCTCAACATTAGCCAATTTCTAATTTATTAAATTGTGTTTTAATTCAGAAAAAACTACACATTTTGTAATTATATTTGTGATAATTGATTAGTTAGTGATCAGATAATTATGGTTTATTGCAAATTTAGAATTTTTTTTGTAATTTATACATTGATTTCTATGATGAGCAATAATAATTATTATAGTTTAACATCACTAGAACTGGTCACTGTTCCTAATTCAGCACTGAACTTCACTTTCATACTTATTCACAAAATTATTAACAATATTTCTCATTTTCTTGAACTTGACAGGGTTAAATCGTCGTTCACATATTCTGATTTAACTGCCGTCTTGTTCTCAATCTGTCTGACAACAGCTTTTGTTTCTTACATCTGTCAAAACTATGAAAATGAGACTCAAATAATTTGGAATAAACCAGAATTATTCATAACAACAATCTACTTAATTGTTAAAATATGAATTTTCCTCCTTAAACCAAAGTGTAAAAGCAGAATTATTTTAAAAATATGAACGGTCGACATCAGACGTATTGAAAGTGCAGCAGTTTGTGTAAATACTGTAACAATGTCCATCTTCTTTCTCAATGTGTGTGTGTGTGTGTGTGTGTGTGTGTGTGTGTGTGTGTGTGTGTGTGTGTGTGTGTGTGTGTGTGTTACACAACCAGGCCGTGTTTATCTTCCACCTGATTGATCCTTTATAGGGCACTGATTACAATCCACACACACTCACACAGTTAAACACACACAGCTAAACACACACGAGTTAAAAGGCGTACACACACAATTACAAAGCACAAGAGGACACACAGGGACACGCATGCATAAACACAGACAAAGTTTGCACATCCATGCACACAAACACACAAACACACCCAGGCGTGGGTATAAATACACAAATTTCCTTGCCTCGTTCTCACACCCACGCAAACACTAACACACATTCCTTGATTCCAGCTCACGGCGGGTGTGTTTACATGCCGCCATCACTTCGTGGTCTGGCGTGAGGCATCGAAAGTGATCAGAACCGGGGCCGAGGAGCGGCCGGGCCGAGCCGGAGAGTAAATAAGTAATAAATCTATCCCACATCAGCGGAACGTCTCACTGTAAACACGCTCTTAAAAACCCAGCGTGCTGCGGCGTCCCGTGCTGATGGGAAGATGGCGGACATTCCTGCTGCTCTCCACAAGAAAGAGCTGCGATAGAAACAGAGCCGCGGGTTTACGGGGTTTTGGCCGCTCTGGCCCCGAGCATCTGGTGGCTTTAATCACAACAAAGCTCAATTAGTCAACGTCAGAGAGATGAAGACGAGGGCGAGATGAAGGGTTTCGGTGCAGGATGGACGACGTGTGAGAAAGAAGGGAGGGAGGAGGAAAATGTAGTTTCCCCCGGGAATCGAACAACGATATTATAATGAGGGGAATTAGCTCTGTATTAATACCAAACACGCCGAGGACTGACAACTCGGAATCAGCGGCTGTGGGTGGTAACAAAGATACGATCAGAAACACGTCCTGAAGACTCAGGAGACGATTCCATCACTTTAACGTTCGTGGAAACGTTGTTTTACTCTTTGAAATCAAGACGAGGGTCAAAACACATTTCAGGCAAAACAATGGAACTTATCTGGTTTGTTTTTTAAAGTTCATTATTGGTTTTCCTGTCTTTTTCAGTAGATTCTATTCAGATTTGAAAAGTTTCTGTCGAGCTGCATTATTCATGTTTTTAGCCACATGGGTGCACAAACGCACAAACGCACAAACGCACACACGCACACACACACACACACACACACACACACAGAGCAGACAGCCACACTATCATTAATTGGACGTCATGTCTCTGGCCACTCGATGAATGTAAGTTGAATATTAGCATTTCTTTGGCTCCATTTTGGTCTCCACCAGCAGCTAACTTTTATCATGAGTGCGTTTTGAATCTATTTATCTTAATTTCTCTTTAACGGCGTCATTGTTATATTTGTTTCTGTGATATGACATCATGATGTTGTCGAGATGTGATTTTAATGTGTGGTAAAAAGCCCAAATGCTTTGTTTTCAAACGGGAGGTCAAACAAGTACAGTAAACGAGTCAAGTCTGTTTTCTGTTATAAGATATTTAAATGAACTTAACTTTCATCTGTGAACCATCATGTGTTCTTTGTCTGTGGAAACATTAGTGTTCAGATCGTTTCTATTTGAACCTTTATACCAGCAAAGATTAAAGGTTAAAGCTGTCGCGTAGTAACTTTGTGGTTTTGACACAAAGAGAAAGAAAAACCTGGATCTGGTCCAGAGAAACTGATTCATGCGACTTCATGACAAGTTAACAACAAAGTTAAAATTCAGAATCACATTAGAAATTATTATAGAATATTACTTTTAGTTAAAGACTGTTTTTTTCTGATAGCGTGCACTTATTTTGGAATACTAAATCAGTTTAGCATCACTTCCAAAATAAAACGCTGAATGTTATCCACTAAAAAATGTATAAAAACCCTTTTTTTAAATAAAATGTTGCAAAATGATGCAAATATTATTTACCTGTACATTTTTTTATCATATTTTTGTTGTTTTTGTTCAAAAAGTCCCAAAAACCAGAAGTGTTATTAAAAAACGTTACTAAAATTATTATTAAAAAGCATCTTAGGATCCACTTCAGTGAGTCTTCACCTTTGAGTCCGGCTGCATTTCGCCCGTGCGTGTCCCCGCGTCACGTTCAAGAGGTCACACATAAGCATAGTGATCATTTTACTGGTCAACATCGGGTCCGTTTAATACAGATGGAAAGAAGCTGGGATTTCTGGGGGAGTCTGAAACTGATCCCCTCTCTCACTTGTAAAAGTTGCACACTTTACTGGACGCATGCGAGGAGGTGAAATTGATCGTAGCAGAGTGGGTGTGAAGTATATGCACAGCTCTCAGCCACCTGGATGGGGTGTGTGTCTGTGTGTGTGTGTCTGTGTGTGTGTGTCTGTGTGTGTGTGTCTGTGTGTGTGTGTCTGTGTGTGTGTGTGTGTGTGTGTGAGATCTAAGAAAGCATACAGGTGGTGGGCACCGCTCGGAGCTGAAGGTAAAGCGAGGACCAATAACCCCAATAACTTCTATGGCTCAAATTAGTGGTGTTTTTTTTTTTTTTTAAAAAGAGGCCTCCCACACAGCTATCACCGCGCTCTCCGCCGAAGACCCTAATTATCGGCTCCGAGAGCGCCGAGTTCACTCCAGAGACCGAACCTCATATGTCATCGTCAGACACGCGGCCACGCCTCCCTCCCAAGAATGGGAACGCCATCATAAAACGCTTTGACGACATAAAACAAAGAGATTGGTTTTGACATGGGAGGAGATTTTAGCTCATTTGGGGTTTTTCAAAAGAGGGAACCAGTTCTGAATTGATCCTGTGCTTTATGGTCTGCTTCCCCCTCTGTGCTGGGTCGCTGGATTTATTTCTGCGTCTGCACAGCAGGACATAAATCATCCTCGGACTGTCTTTCTTCTGCTCCCTCTTTCTTCTCCTCTCTCCTCTGCAGGGAGGGATGTGGCCGTCTGCAGCTCAGAGTCCGACTCGCTCCCCTCCGGAAGAATTAGGCCCGCAGACATTACCACATTGTATTTTGCGGTGTGTAGTTTTTCAAGAAGGGGGAACCAGTCCTGGCTCCACCACAGTCCCAGTCCTGCGGGCCCCTCGGGCCTCTTTCCCTCACTCTTTAATTAGATTAGCCGGGTCCCCAATCTGGCAACCCAGGGCTCCAATCTGGCAACCCGGCTACCTTTGCGGCGGCGCAATATCTGGTCTTCAGAGGAGGAAATGACCTAAATGTTGGTCAGCATGGTATTCTGTTACACCCAATGGTGCGCTGACAAAACGACTTGAGTAATGAAGACGTTTCAGGCGGAGGGAGAAGAAAAAGAGGATTTACAGCCGCGCTCTATGAAAAGTGCAGGGCCGAGCGAGGGCCTGCGGTCGGAGCAGCCATTTTAGGAGGGAAGCTGGCAGCTGACGGAGCCATCGCAGGTCGGGTCGGTTCCAGAACAGCCAATTAGGCGCTCGGGGGCTTTTGGATATCAATAAATATCACTCAAGCACGTCGCTACTTGGAGGCGAACAGTTAACGTGCAATGAAAATCAAAAGGGGATCTTTCAGTCACTGAAACAATAGCAGCAACTTTCTGCTTCAGCATCTTCGTGTGTCTGAGCAGGAGTTTTTTCGAGAATCTTCTTGTCAGTGCAGATGTTCCCCTCGCTGCCACAGAGACGATTAAGAAATATAAAAGAAAACACAAATTGAGTCTGTGCATAAAAAAAAAAAGAAAGTAAAGCTGAACAAGGGACGGTGAAGCGCTGCCGAGCCTCCTGCAGCGAAACACATGTGCGGACAAGACAGATTCAGCCGTGCACTAAATTCCACAGGCAGCCATGTAGATGGGACATGACAGAGTAAAACGGAGGAGGACGTCTGGAGATTTCAACAGGAAGTGAGCGCTGCGAGTGATTCGGCCTCGTAAATCATTTTTCGGGGGGAGAGATGCGAGACGCTTCCAAAAAAACCAGATTTCTTTTTTTAATGCCCAGCTGATGAGCTGATCCCTCAAAGGCTGCTGCGGAGAGCCGTGTGTGTGTGTGTGTTTGTGTGTGTGTGTGTGTGTGTGTGTTGCAGCTCCCACGCTATAACACAAATCAAGATGTTATGGCAAGTCGTGATGAGTAACTTGCTGTTGTTGTGTTTGAGGTTGCGTTGTGGGGGAAATAGTTGCCGTCCTTCACCGGGGCCCAGAGGGAGAGGAGGCTCGGGCCTGAGGCAGAGTCCTGAGTCAGGGAGACATGTTCCTGGGAAAGATCAACTGGGGATTTGTCTCAATGAAGTTAAGACTTTGCGCGTCTGTGTGAGTGTGAGTTTGCGTGTGTGGGTGTGTGTTTAACACAGAGTGAGAGAAAGAAGCAGCTGAGTTTTCAGGCTACGTTCACGTTGAAAACAAATCGGTTTTTTTCCCCCCCGAGCTTCCGTTTTCCATCCCTGGAAATTGATTCTTTTGGAAAATTCCCTCTCTGAAAACGTTGTTGTGTGGACGAAACCAGAGTACTACCACCAGGAATTATAGGGGGCAGTGTAGCCAATAGTTCAAGCGAGACAACCAGGGGTGAAGAGGTCGAATATTTTGTAACATTTTCTCTTCCTGCCTTTAAAGAATCTCTAATCTGTCTGAATCGTATCATCTCATCACGTTTAAAACAGGAAGTGTCGTGAGTCCAGTGTTTAAATGTTGGACTCTTCCTTTAAGACTGAACACATGAGACACAACAGGAGAATTAATGCTTTAAACTTTACTACTTGTTGTTTGTTTGAGCTGCTTCTGACCATTATTCACTGACTCTGCAGCAATTACACATTTAAGATTTCATGTGTCACAAGTCGTTTAGGGTGAGTGACAGATTTCACATCTTCATTTGAAATGTACTGGTTAAATCCACTGGGACCTGTTAGAACTAAATATGTTAAGAGTTTATAAATATGAAAGAAATGATCAGACCTCAACTCGTTCAGTGGTGGATGGGCGACATCTTGTATATATAATTACTTTGCTGGACTAAGTACTTCTTATCCTACTTGAAAAAAATACTATGAAATACTTTCACTCAATACTTTCACTCCTACTTTTGTGAGTATTCCAGTTGAAGTCGCTTCTTTTGCACAAACCTATTCGTCAAACGTCAAATAAAAACGATTTCTTCCACTAGTTGTTCAAGACACTTATACTGCTGGACTTAGTACTTTTTAGACTACTCTCATAAATACTATAAACTACTCTCACTGCGTTGTTTCGGAGTAATCTAGTATCGTACCTGGGGAGTCATGCAATACAGAACCGTCACTGCTGTAGGTGATTCTCTTCAAAATGTCTGAATTGGCCTCGAAATTAAATCCTCCTAACATTTTAATATGTGAAAGATGTTTTTAATCAGGTTTAAGTTGGATCACGACTCTTACGGAGAATAAACGATCGGACGTGTTTTAATATGGAAATGTTGTGGTTCGATTCCTTCAGTCTGCGGGGTCAGTGTGGTCAGCGTGTGGGTCTGAGCTGCAGTGGACGGACGCCGAGCGGAGACGCCGCGTCGAGCTCTGCTGACATTTCATGGAGTGAATCACGAACAGGGCCACAACATGGCTGTCAGCGTGATGAAGGGCCCATCGAGGGGGTGGGGGTGGGGGGGGGGACGGGTGGGGGGGGCGACGGCCAAATCCACAGCTGCTTCCAACTAACTCTCAGTTTCAGCTCCAGTCAGTGAACTTTACTGGCTTCAAAGATTTCTCTCTCTCTTCCTCCACCAGTTTCTATCAGTGGGTTTTTTTCTGAGGCTGAACAATGTGTAATAATTCTTCTCTTTCTTTCCTTTTTCTAATTTCTAATTCACCTCTTTCTTTGATTCTCTCCATATTTTTCATCATTTCCCTCCTCTCTTCTTTTGCCTTCCTTGCTTCCTTCCTTCAATTTTACTTCCTTCTGTTTCCCTTCCATTTCTTTCTTTGCTTTGGTTTCCATGATCCCTTCCCTTCTTTCCTCCTTTCTATCTGTTTCCTTCCCTCCTCTGTTGCATTTTTACTAAATTAAATTTTCCTTCCTTCCTTCCTTCTCCCTCCTATTTTTGCTGTCTTCTTCCTCTTTTCTTTCATTCCGTTTCCTTCATTCCTTTCATTTTGATTTCCTTCTTTTTTCTTTCCTTTCATCTATGCTTCCATCCTTCCCTCCGTTCCTTCCCTTCTTATTGCCTCCTTTTTACTTTTTTCATTCTGTTTCCTTCTCTCCTCCGTTTCATTTTTACTAAATTCAACTTACCTTCCTATTTTTGCTGTCTTCTTCCTTTTTCTGTCATTCCGTTTCGTTCCTTCTCTCTATTCCTTTAAGTTTTATTTCCTTTCTTTCATCTTTGTTTCTGTCGTTCCTTCCATTTCCTTCCCTTCTTTTTGCCTCCTTCCTTCTTTCCATTTTCGCTCTCTCTTCCTTCCTCCCTTGCGTCCATTTAATTTAACATCGTCCTTCCAATTCTTTCTTTCTGATTTCCTTCCTTCCCACTTATCTTTTTATTCCCTCCTTCCTTCTCTCATGTCTCTGCTCTTCTTTCTCAGTTTCCTTTCAGTTTCTAGTTCAGTTTTTCTAGTTCAGTTTTTTCTTTTCGTGATGTAAACACATTTTCTCCCACATATCAGACGGTTTTATCTTCATGTACAAAGACAAATTAACAACACACACACACACACACACACACACACACACACACACACACACACACACACACACACACACACACACACACACACACACACACAGGATGAGTCATCCTCCTCCTCTCCACCTCTGGTGAAGCACCATTACCCCGCAGCTCGCCGCCGCCTCCAAACACAAATAATCAGAGCTGATGTGCGATGGCGTTCCTCCGATAATTGTAGATAATTGTTGGACCTCATTTGGACCAATTCTCCATCTTATGACTAAACTCTCTGTAACACGTGAAACACCCGGTGGTTCTGCTAATGGAGACGAGGTTTGGATCTGAGACCTGCAGAGAGACGAGCTCTGCAGAGATCAGGAGAGAATATCACAGATCTGAGGTCGAGTAGTTAGACACTGTGCAGAGAGGAAAGGACTAATATTCAGGTACTGAGTTTTATTATATGGACTCAAATGACTGTGTGTAATTCGACTTAGTGGCTGTCGGCGGTATAACTCACAAATCCTCCACGTTAGCAGATGGGACATGAGCCAAACTAAATAATTGTAAAAAGATGGTTTCTGTCATTTTGGTAGTTCACACACTGGTGTTTGTTCACGTGTTCATGTTCCTGACAGGTTTGGTTTTAATTTTGTTGTTTGATGACATAAAAAGATGGTGAAACATCATGATTGACAGCTGAGACTGAATTGTGATTGGTCGAGGAGATACCACGACTCACTACTGCTCCGACTCAAATCACATCTCCAGCACAAGATGGCAGAACCCGTATATCGGACATATTTTGCACTGATAGTTGGACGTTAAACCTCTGATTTTCATGTGTTTGACGACTTCGGATCTTCCTTTACTTTCACTGGATCCAAGTTTTGCTGCTTCACACAGACTTTACCTCTGCGGTGAAGAAAAAAACCCTAATTTCAGACAAACTGAACAAAACCCCCTCGTGTGCAGAGAGCCGCGGCCGATCCTCTCAACATTACCACTCAACGCCAGGTACCCGCAGCACAGTTGTGGTGGGCCACAGCACCACCGTGGGCCCCGGGGCCTGTCCACGTCCACACACCACGGGGAGAGATGAAGCTTCACACCGACCGACCGACCGAATCTCCATTTCCAGCAGGTTGTTTCAGACGTAGCTGTCAGCGAGAGAAGCCGCGTCCTGCTGAGTCTCATTTATAAAGGCGAGCCTGGGCTGTGTGTGCAGCAGTGACAGCTCCGAGGGGGAGAAATGTGGAATTCATTTGGCCCTTAGCAGCGGTCAGCTCGTGGGGACGGAGGAAATATGTAGGAGTGGATGCGGCGGGGCGGGGGGGGGGGGGGAGAAGACAGCGCAATAAAAAAAAACACAATAGAGTAGAAATCTGCCAGTTTCTACTGTTTTATGGTAATTGAACACCAACACGCAAGAGTGACCGAAAGCTGTTCCCTCACCGAGTGGAGGCCTCTCGTCTTTTCTTAATTATGGCTTCATCCACTCACTTGTGTCTTGTTTGTTTTCCAGCATCGACCTGATTCCAACTGTTTGTTGTGTTCAAGTGGAAACACTATCGTCAGGAAGTAAAAGCTCATTCAAAAAGGTAGGAAACATATTTATATTGTTTACAGTTGTGGAGAAAACTAGGATGTAAAATTATACTTTGGACCGAGCTTAAAGGTCAAAGTCATTTTAGGTATATTTCTTATCACTCTGATGTTTGTTCATGTGGATTCCAAATGACGCTTGTATCTGGGACACTTTGTGGACAGTGGGAGGAAGTGGTCATTCATCTTTAATTCGAGTTTATGATTAAAAACAACTGGGATACGATGGACATAAACATTTTCTGCAATACTAAATATTTAATTTGCGCACAGCCTTTACTGTAATCTGCATGTTTACATCCCAACGTGGTGGTGAACAGATGCTCGACGCTTTCGCCCCTGAAGGGTCGAAAAAGGACAAACTGACTAAAATCCACCACATATCCCAGAGTCTCGAGTACGAGGGGAGAATCTAAGAGGGGTTGTGCAATATGACATTTTCCCAGAATGCTTCTGTTTCCAAAACCACCAGGATCACAGCTCTCTGTGTAAACCCGTGTTTCTCGACTCTGTCCCAACATGTTTACGTGTCTGACATCACAGCAGTCGTTTCCTCGTCTGTTCCCGTCGCTGATGGATCTTTAGGGAAAAGTGTGATGTGAACTTTACAACGAGCTCCACTGTGGTAAATGTGGTTTGATGCGAGGCAGCAAATAACTCACATTGAATTACATAATCTGGTGGTTGAGACTGTTTTGTTTTCATGGCACCCTGGTGTTAAAGAGGCATCTCCACCAGGGGGCACTGTCGCGTCCCTGTGATTTCAGGGGGACAGTTACTCTGCACACGTTTACGTTGCGTTTACATTATTGGAGTTGACGGGAAAACCACGGGACTCGAGCCAGGACAGGATTTCAGTGATGTCTTAACAGCAGCGACACAAACAGACGCTGGATCCCACAGGTCTGAGCGAGCTTCACTCTCCGGGACACCACGTGTTGAGGGCGTGCGCCGACCTCACCAGGTCAAATTCCTCAACACCTTCCCTCCTGTATTCCCGCCTGCTTTATTTCACTTGGCACCCGCACCTCTCGGAGCTTCCTGACCCGTCCGGACTCCTCATATTCTCCGTCTGCTCCTCTGACCCCCTCAGCCGTGTTTGTTTTCCCAGTTTCCAGGAAGAGCGGCTTTTTCTTGTGGTTTCTCCCCGTGTGCCCCGTGCTGGGCGTTGCTGGCATGGACGCCGCGCTTTTATTGTGTGATCCACAATTGGGAATCCTTCAGCCAGGGGTAAATTTAGGTTTGTCACGTCCACTCCACACAGAGGACGTGCTGGTATGAAAAGGCACAAACGCACCTCTGGTTGCGAGCACAGTTATAAAACCAAAGCCGTAATCAGAGCTGACGACGTGCTGTCTGCAGCCGGGCAGAAACTGCACAGTGAAACTCTGGGGATCTGGATTCGCTCTGTGCTCTCCGCAGCACAGACAGTGGCACTATCTAAACAGAACCTGGACTGAGGCATCAGCCAGGGCCTGCGCGGGGCTCTGCTTAGCTTTACGCTAACCGGGCTCCGACAGGACTGGAACCATCTGCCAGCACCTACAGCCACAGCATCAGAGGTTAATCACAGGAAATTAGGAAGAGCTGGATTTTCCTTTTTCCTCCTCAATTATTAAACTAAATCCAAAAGTACGGCTCCAAGAAAAATAATAGATGACTCGTTTTGTCCTTTAAGACAAAAGACAAAGGTCACAGGAGGATTTTTTTTAATGTCTGTCTTAGATTTTACAGAAAAGCGATGACAGGAAGTGAACGCAGAGAGAAAGACGGAGAAGGACGGACGCCTCCATCCAGACTGGAGCTGTGGAACCTGTGGTTTTTACACAACCATTGTTTCCCCTCTGGACACTTTGAACCAGAGACTGTTTTCAACCCCACTGGAGAAAAACATCATCAAAAGCTTCAGTGTGGACAAACTTCATCGTAAAGCAAAGACAAAGAATGAGCAGATCAGAGGGAAACAACCAGACCAGAGAAAAACCCTATTTCTGTTCCCGCTCTTTGTCTTTTAGTTTACAACCTTTAAGAGAAATCTAATTAACAAAACAAAATCACGACCGGCCTGTCGATCCCAGCCCCTCTCCCACAAAGAAGAACTTAAAACTGTAAATGGTTGAAGGAGAAGTCATTAAATAACGACCGTCCTTTCACAAAAAGTTTAAATCTTTGTTGCAAAAGCTTAAAAAGTTTGTTTAGATGCAGATTTGGTGTCAAACTCACCGGAAGAGTCCAAACTTTTCCAAAGCAGCAGGTACCTTGTCCTCCATGTGTTGACAGCAGTCCAATGTGCCCCCTGGTGGAGAAAGAATGCGTAACAACCCCATCACACCAGACTTCTTATCCACTAGATGTCACTAAAGTCAAAGACAAACACCTACAAGTCTTCATCATCCAATTTTGATGTTGAAATTTTTAGTTGCAGTGACAGTAAAGGACTTTTTGTGGATATCAATTTACTGACAGGCATCAGAAAACGTCTCTGTGAGGACAGCAAACTGACCACTGGTCTGTAAACTATGATCATATGAATTACTTTAAGAATGAATCTGCTGATATTCTATATTTTATACTATATATTATATAATAGACTATATTATATAATAATATATTTAATGAATTATGTAGTACTATATCCTGTACAACCAGCCCTGCATCCAGTCAACCACAAGTTCAACTTTTACTTAATTTCACCCATTTACTGTCGTATATGTGCAACCCTGTATATATTCTGCTCAAACTGTATATGATCTATTTATATTGAATAACAGTACTATTCTTTATATTTATATATTTACTTATTTATAACTTTTAATGATGCTTCTTATTGCTACTCTCCCCTTTACTGCTATAACAAATGTCCCCATAATAGGAGAAATAAAGGATAAATGTATCTTATCTCTCTTATCATATCTACGATCCTTTTAAACCAGAACCAACAGAGAACAGATCTCAATAACCATCCTGTGTTTCCAAAGCCCTGATATATCGTATTCCTCTGAACCATAAACATGAGTTTTTGTCCATAAACTATTAAAATAGCAACAAGAACAGATGAGTGAAGTAAAGGTGGCGCTGGAGTAAACACACACACGAGGGACAAAGTGGAAAAACCTGAATGCAAGAATAACTAAGAGAAGAAATGCAGATGCCCGCTCCCACTTCCCACGTTCAGCTGCCTGCAGCTCTCATCACATGTCACTGTGGGTTACAATCTCCGGCGAAGGCCCTGAAATCTAAGTATATGTTAGGAGGAGTTCATTACAGGAGCCTGGACGTGAAGACGGAGCTTCTCTCGCCCGAGGCGTCTCTCTATCAACAGCTGGAATTCCACCGAGCTGCCGAGGAGCGAGAGACGCAGGAAACTGGAGATGGCCTGGAAGTGAGAGGTGTACACAAAGCGACGAGGCCTTTGTGGCGATCGGAGGAATGTTCAACACTTTTAAAAAGACTATTTGATGTCCAGCGCCGCTTTTTCTTTCCCACCTTCTGAGACAAATACATGATCCTGAGGACGAATACATTCACACGGTGGGCACAATCATTTCTTAAATACACGACCACACACGAAAGATAATCATTCTTTATATCATGTGTCTTTATATCCATATATTAACATTTTATTTGCTCTATTGCCAGATATGGAACATTTCTTATTCATTCAGTTACTACGTAGTACAGTTTGGTTGTATTTTCATTTAACTTCTGTTGACGCTCTCCTAGTTTTAGAGGTTTTACTCAACAACTTTCATTTGAGGCTGAAGTTAATCAGCAACACTCGTTGACCCATAAACTGTAAATAAAGATGGATGATGCATCTCAACTTCCTCTCATGCATCAAAGGAAGCCAACATATCCTGGATGCTGCCATCTTGTGTGAGCGACGTCATTCAGAGTCTGTGCAGAAGAGATCGCGAAGCATCATGGTCCTGACGATGTGTCACCTGTCAATCATCACGTTTTACCTTGTTTTTATATCTAATATCTGTTCAGAGCTTGTTTTTGCTCTAAAGGCCACAACAATATTATATAATAATATGTTTTCAAACTTCTCTGAGCTTTTCTAAATGCATCTTATCAATCATCAACTAATTGATAGATTGAATTAAAGTATTAGTGATAAATTAGTTTCTAATTTCATGAAGACAAAAATAGCTACAGATCTATTTTCTCTTACTTCTAACAGTAGAAAACTATCAGAATAAGGACGTTTTACTGCTTTACCTCCAGTTTGGCTTCCACCTCCTAACCTCACTAATAAAAGCACGAATCTACCTTTTCACTTTCTCTCCCCACCAGCATCCTGTGCACGGTTACGTTGCTGCAGGCTCCGGTGGTGGTGTTAGAGCCGGGTCAGTGCAGGAAACAGGGGCCTCCTCCTCCTGAGCTGCTTCATTAAGTGCTGCAGTGATGCGTGAGGTCGCAGACAGACGAGCAGACGAGCAGACGAGCAGACCTGCATCTGAAACCTCCGCCACACCTGAATATACATCATGTTATTGTTAACAGCTGGAGCGTCTGTATGAGAGCGTCTCCTGAAAGAAGAGCACAGGTACAGCAGAGGATGAAAAACAAGCAGTTTTAATGGAGTACAAAAAATATATATTACATGTTAATGTTCAGCGTCAGAATACAGGTGTTTTTATTGACGCCCCAAATTCACATGACTCGTTGACGTACCTCACTTCACCGATGAAGCAGTTTTACAGTTTATTTTTTCTCACTTGAGTGTTGAAAGAACAAACATGGTGCTGCGAGGGTGGGGTCGTCCCTGAGGACACTTTCATATCATTACGTAATGTTGTCAGTTTTCTTTTGGTGTGCGTTTGTTTTGTTTGTTTGCAGGATTACACAAAAAACTACACAACCCATTTCCATTTCATTTAGCTGTAGATCTGCGTCAGATGCAGGACTTTTGTTTTCACTTTCTATAAAATTGCGATATTGGACGTTTTCTTTGACGTTTTCACAGATTTCCCAGCGATTCATTCATCTCATTGAAAAACAATCTGACAAGCTGGTGCAGCTTGATGTATAATGAAAGGGCTGTTGGGCCGTTCTGGTTATATAAGTCTTGTTTTGCTCGTACAAATTGGGTGGTGGGGGGGAATGGGGATTGAGCAACAGAGTTTAACAACAGAAGCTGTGGAGTTGCATCATGGGAAGACTGGGATCCAGGGTTTCTGGAGCTCGACACCCACTTGGGAGGAAAAGTGAGGACATCTGGACCTCTGCTGCGTCGACTCGACACGAAAGTCCCCGAGCCCCTCGGATCAGAAAGAAGCCATGTGACCGTCTCATCCCTGCAGGATCGGTGAGTCATGATGAGGGGATTTTCTGTTGCTGCTGCTTCCCTTCACGCCTGCAGAAGCTGTCCCACCAAGGCGGGGCTCCTCTCCCGGATCAGGGCTGAAGTGATCTCAGCGACCCTCGAAACTGACCTCTCCCAACGCTCGGGGTCCTGAGAGAGAGAGAAAGAGAGAGAACGTAAAACTACAGACGGACCCGTTAGCAACGCGCTGCCTCGCGCGTTACGTCAGCGCAGTGGTACGACCCTGCAGGAGCAAACTTCAGAAACCCTCACGGAGACTCACATTTGTTCACGTTTATCGTTTCTCTCACGAGTCACGAGCTCGGTTTGAGTCATACATTACAAATGTTTGCACAAGAGCCGGAGTTTATGGGATTTCCAGCGGCATTCAGTGAGCGTTAGCAGCCAGTTCAAACCAGCAGGAAGCAGAGTTGAACCAAACCCACGTTGTTCCACTTGTAGAGACGTGAGCGGAGGGAGGAGGGAAGTCAGAACATCAAGGGTTTGGATTTAACCTGAGCTGCGTGGCCATTCGCTGACGAGCAGTAAAAAGGAAAGGATGTTAGCTGCCACTTAGTGATGAAGAGTGACGGGTGTCCTGGATGCCGAACTTCTCACGAGGTCCAGGATGTTCCTGAGAGGATGGAAATACTCCTGCTCGTTTCATATTCTCTTCATCTCTCTCTGTCTCTGTACTTTGCTCAAGTATTTATATTTCTACGATACTTTTACTCGAATTTACAAAACATCTTTTGTTTTAATGCCTTATAGAGGGGAATTATCAGTTTTGGTTGTTTTTTCAATACAGCATCATCAAACGCTGCCTTCCAAACATCAAGCCAGATTTCAACCTAAATGGACAATAACTCAGATTCCGTGTTGTAAATGTACGAGTGCAAATCACACACAACATGAGATGTTTTCACACATGAACTCCAGAGAAAGCAAATGCAAAATTGTGTCTGGACTTTCCCCGGAGTTTCACATATGAAGAGCGCAGCAGGAGATTCTCCGTTTGGACGCAACACAAGCTGCCGTAAAAAAAAAAGACGTATCAAGACGAAACCGACGAGACTGCGGAGAAGAGGCTCTGTGCGTATATATGACCGTGACAGGAAAAAGAAGAATCACTGATGAGGAAGCAGAGAAACAAAACATCCCCCGTCCCCGACCTCATTCAAATGAAGAATACTTCCTTCACTACATTGTGCACATTTCCTCTCGGACTAGTTTTCATGCTCACACATCTTTTCTAGCAGTTTCTACTATGTTGCTTTTATTTCACTTGAAGTAAAGGTGGTTTGAGTTAAATAGTCTTATATTGTAGTATTGGATTAACCCTAACCACCTCTGATGAATTGAATTACAACCTTAATTGACCACATTGTATTTGCATCACAGATTCTGGTGGTGGGAGGATTCTTGTTTTTCTTTACTTGGTTTGTTCAATCAACAGACGGAAGCAATTTCCCAAAGGAGGGGAAACAAAAACACCACAGAATGAACTCACTTTCATTTTCTTAAAGTCGTCTGAAGCTCGTGAACAAACGAGTGCTTACTCTGAGATTTATGGTGCATGATATTGGACAGATCCACACTAAACCGCACGTTAAGACAAAAGGAGACCATACGTTCCCCCAGTCGCTGTCGGTCTGTTGTGGTCGTGATTCCTCTCTTCTGTATCTCTTTCTTCTTCCTCTTTCCTCCACAAACCGCCTGCACAATGCACTTTTAATGGTTTCACTCCCCTGACTCCGTTCCTCCGGCAGCGACGACTCCGTACTTTGATTCGGTTTCTTGACGAGGGCCGAGGACGACCTATTTTTCCATCTTTCGCAAAGTGCTGCAGTTCAGTGAACTTCACTTCGCTCCAACCACCAGCTTGTTCCTCACGTGGATTCGTGCTTCGCGTTTCACCTGGACTTTGTCATAAATGATTCCTGGTCTTTAACGAGACTTCTGACAAAGTCTTTGATGCGACAACATGAGAGAGAGAGAGAGAGAAAGAAAGAGAGAGCGAGAGAGAGAGAGCGAGAGAGAGAGAGAGAGAGAGAGAATATATAAGAAGAAAGGTTTTCGTTTCTAGAAACACAAGTCCAGCATGTAAGGTGTGAGAAATTTGGTGACGATCACTTTGGAGAAGACAGAACCAAACTTACTAAAAGTTGTAATAACCTGTAACTATCATCAAAAACAGGTTTGGATCTGACTCGTATTATTTCAGAAGAAAAACACAGACCACTCTTTTATCCAGTGGAATCAAATCATTTAAGTTGGCTTGAAAAGCTTTTTCTTGTCCTAACCTCCACAGAGAGGAAAATAAAAAAAGATTCTAAAAATATATCCCAACTAGAAAGACAGAATCTCAGCTTTTTCGTAAACGTCAGATCCAGTTTCCTAACGCATGTTGCTTCTCAGCCATGTGTCAGCAGTTTAACACCTTTGGAAACCGAGAGCAGGATCAACTGTCCTCTCTCGGCCGTAAAAAGCCCAAATCCACCGAGCGTCGCCTGCAGCGGCTCAGCTCGTGCAGCGATTGGCCGGGAACACGACGAGGTGTGAGAGCGATGAGCGTGGAATCGGAACCTCACCGTGGTTAATGGGAGCAAGAGACCTGGGATCCAGAAGTCCCGGAGCACTGGTCCCTAATCAGAACCAGCGAAGTGGGGGGGGGGGGGGGGGGGGGGGGGGGGGGGGGGGGAGTCAGATGACATGGATTTTCCACACCGACCGAGGGAGAACAGATCAGTGACTCCAGCTTCTCATTGATTAAAGCAACGGGGGAATGAAGAAAAACAGAAAAACAAAATGTGATCGCTTTCAGTGCGATCCAGCGGCGTTCGGCGTCAGCACCTAGAATAATACGCTGTTATATTTACAGTTGGCAAAAAAAGCTTAGAAGAATCAAAAGAAACAGAAAAATGTGAGGTTCTCCTGTTCTGTGGTTTCATCTGTGCTACGAGGAGATGAGGAGGTGCATCTGCACGTCGATAGCACGGCGCTGTCCACATCGGCTCATCCGAGATCAGTCAGGAGCGACGTATCAAAGTGTTGAGCTCGATCTGATGCCATCTTTCCCTCGTTTAGAAGTTCAAAGCATTCCTCCGATAGTTATCTAAAAGCAATTACATCTTCACACGGAAAGTTTGCTAGAGACGTTACATGTGTTTCGGAGGAGCTAAAAGGGCCGAGGGGATGATGAATGTGATGAGCTCGATCATCGGCCGATTACCACCCAAGTGCATTGACGAGCACCATGGGAAAGTCACGAGAACTGCGGGTGTCTCGGTCGTATTGAAGACAGCTACGACCATCAAGCCGCAGCTAATGACTCTATTATAGAGGTCTGTTTTCTTAAAGCTCTTCAGTTTGCACACGAGAAACTAAGAGAAAAGCAAAAAAGGCAAATCAAGATCACCAAGAGGGATCAAAGTCTCAAGCCTGTCTAAGCCTTAGCTCTGAATTATTTCCACTCCAGATATGGGGCCTTTGAAATATGAACCACGCTTCATAAAACGGCATTTGTTATTAAATCGAGTAGTTGCTTGCACAGTGGAACACAAACACGATCTGAGGTCTTCATCGACTCGTGGCACGGATTGAAACCGTCACAACCGTCACTCAGGCTTCGAATGCGGTGGAGAGAGAAGCACGACACGGCTCGAGTTTCTCAGCGGCAACAAACGCAGAGACTCGGCCGAGGAGACGTTTTCATATCTAACAGATTTCAGGCTGAACTCTGGAGTGAGAGGGAACTTTGCAAATGGAATAATCGCTGCTCTCTTCACTGTGCACGGTCTTGAGCTGGTGGCTCCGCTGACCCGTTGGCGCTCGGTGCAGCTCGTGTCTCCTCTTTCCACTGAGCGCCGTCCAGGATGAATAAAGCAGATTGCTAATAAGCTGCTCACTGGCTCATTGTGTTGGGACACACGCATATAAAAGTCCTAAATAAAGCACAAGCCGGGGACACACTTCATTGTGCAGGGAGCATATATATCTAAATATAAGCCTGCACCTCCACAGACTCACTGAGGTGGAATGTGATCCTGCAGGGATTTGCATGTCTCCAGATCTTCATCATCATCATCAGAGCTTACGTCCTCCAGCGTTGACTGAGAGGGTTTTCCACTGTCTGTCTTATTCTAGCAGGGCACAGACATGGAGATACCATGAGCGGACGCCTGGGCTGAATATATCTCACCTGACAGAGGTGGGGCCTTTGGATAAACATGAGATAAAACCTGAAGCGAAGGCGTAGCTGAGCCTGTGAGATGAAAACCGAGTCACGAGGTGTTTACGCTGATAGAAGCTCCTCACTTCGCAGGTAGACATCTCTCCAATGATCCAGAGTCTGACTTCAGTCTGAACGAGGATTTCTTTATGTTCTCGTGTTTTTTAACGAGATTCTCTTTACGATTATTAGACGTGAGGGAAACTCACTTTCCACTTCATAATCATTACCTGCCACAAATGCTCACTTTAAGGATTTCCCAGCCACACGTATCATCGTTTATTCACATTAGTGGAAGGACTATCAGCAGGAACGTTCGCCATATTAAACGTGAATCATTTACATTTTAAGAGGCAGGACGTTTTTTTTCCACAGACATCTTCTGCTACATCGATTACCGACACGTCCAATCCCTCGGTGGCTTCGATGCCATTTACAAAGTTCCTCTTGACAGATTTCACTGTTAAAAATAGAGACTGTCAGCAAACAATATATGAACTGGTGTCGAGGGGAAAATACCACAGGATCCGAGTCATGCATGGAGGGAGCACAGGGGGCTTTATGGGGGTTACTTCATTTTTTATTTTGACTTCACGCAGCAAAGAGCCGGATTCCAGTCCAAGAGAAAGTCATAATACAGAGCTGAGTAGCAGCATTGTTTTGAAACATAAACAACCCAATATATTATCATCTGACCGGACTGTAACTAAAAGCGAAATGTTCTCAATTACTCCCATGTGTATGAATGCACAAACACATGCAACAGCCTTGTTATTCCCGAGCGGCAACCACAAGTTTATGGAATGGAACTTCAATCACTACCTTCTATTTTTGCGTTACAGTTCAAAAAGGGGGGAGGATTTTGACAAGTCATGAGGCGACAGGTCTTTGAAACGCAGAGCGGGGGGGGGGGGGGGGCATGGAGGGCACGGGGGGGGAGGAAAGCGGAATCGGCGGACCACACAATAAGCAATCCTCAGACTTTCTCTGCTCTTAAATGCCACAGATGCAATCAACCTTTCCATCTGAGAGGAGCGGCGCAGCGGCACTTCTGCCACACAAGACGAGCCCGCTTTGAAGCTTAAAGGTTTCAGGCAATTAGGACCTTTAGCAGTGACAATTTGCACGCCTCCGTCATTTACCCGAGATCGTCAGCCCCGAGGACGGCTTCTGCTGCCGCCGCTGAGGGCTTCCACTTCTGTTCCCTTCATGAAATGCCAAGAGACGCAGGGTCCTAATTGAAAAACAGCCCATGGAAACGCTTGGCATTGAGCCGGAGCCAAGAGAACTGGAAAGATTTGCCAGAGTGACACCAGCTACAATAACCGACGCGGCCAAGAACATTTAGAACGTTTTTATCGCCTCTTTTCATCATGTCACTGTCCCTGTCCCCCCCCCCCCCCGCCCCTGTGATATGAGAGTGCAGCAGCTCTAATAGCTGCAGAATCCACTTGAGGGCAGTATCATTACTAACATCACCATCCAGACAGCAATCCCCAGGATGGGAGTCTTTAAAGTGAAGACCACCACCTAACGTGAACCTCGCTGAGCATTACTCCGACTTCTCCTGCTCCTAAACTGGATGAAGTAATTCCTGAGAACAAACTCTCCCCAAATGACCCGCGTGTTGAATCCCGGTGATACAGCCCTGCTCAAAAACACCCAGTGCTTTGGTTTGAGGGAGGATAGTGTTTCATGGCTTCTGACAGCTCGTCCCTGAGTGGGTATTGTGGTCCCGGTGCCCCCCCCCTCCCCCCGCCCCTCTGTGTATCATTGAAGACAGGCAGTAGCTGGGGGCCAAACAGAGAGGAGAGAAAGGGGGTAACAGGTCCAATTACTCGGTCCCAAAAGTCTGATTAGAGCCCCGGATTTATCACAGCCGAGGCCCGGTAGAGACTCGCTGATACACTGAACAATGGTGGCGGGGAAATGCATTTTTTACAATTCAAAGAGGTGCATTTAAACTCCCAATGCCTTCATTTCCACTGTTACCTCCTTTATTTCCCCTTAGGAAGTATTAAAGTCTGAAAATCTCATTATTCCACGTGGGATCATATATATTCTGTCTCATTGCAGGTCTCTATTGAAGCTATATGATGTTTACAATGGATGAGGACTTCATGTTTATATGGCTGGAGATGTTTTGAAATGACTCTTTGGTTTCTCCACTAAAATATGAAATAAAGATCTGCAGTTTTGAAGAACGTCCGGCTGCACAGCAGGAGTTTGTACTGACTTGAATCACAGGCTGGTAAATGGGATTAAAAACGTAAAGGTAAACAAGTACTAGCAGCAAAATATCACAGATAAAAGTACTAAATGAAGAAGAGCATGTTAGATGTTAGATGACAACCTTTATTTTTATTTATAATCAGGGGGGGTTTCTTACTTTTAGAATCAGTACAAAAAGGAAGGAACTAAACAAGAATATACAGCCAGGAACATGAAACGCCTTAAACAAATAAGGAGTCGTTAACATTTAATTGAATCAGAGACTTTGGGTTTAAATTGATTGTTTTGTTAAATCAACACTCAAAATTGGTACTTAATTGCTTCTTAAGTACTTATTATTGCTATAAACACAATTATTATCCTCCCTTGTCATTTAACTGAAGAAGTGCTTGTATCCATAAGTAAAAGTAGAACAATGACTAATAATATTACTTTTTAGACAGGATTTCTGCAAGTTTCAAAAAGTTAAGTTGGACTTTTTAGGACCATAATGAACGAAATGTAAGACCTATGTCCAGTTTGACCATATCCCCCATAATTAAAGATAAGGTGCAGTAGCCTAGTAGAAAATAAAAACCTTGAAACACGCAGATGAAATCATAACCTCCTTGGCGAAGGTAAATATGACCAATTATCCCAACAAGTCTTATTCAGGAGCTTGAGGCTCACAGAAGAGAGAAGAGGAGAAACCTCCAGACTCAGATCCAGCTAGTTTTAATATTCACTGCTGAGCTTTAGGTCTTAACAACCTTTAGAATATCATGCTTACACCCAGGGTTTAGCAGTAAATATAGAAATGTGCTTGCTTCCACGCTGAGACTCCACGAGCAGCAGCTGACAGAGATGACAAGGACAAAAGCCTTATTTCGTACGTCTTTCAGATGAAGCCTCTCCAGGGAATTTATTTTATTGAATTTCGCAAAAACCTACTTAGTGTCGCTGCCGGAGCGTCTGTATTTTAGATACTCGTGTCATTCCCACTCTGCCTCACTTCATCTGAAAGGGATCGTAATGTAGGAAAATGAATAATGTCTGTATCCCAGCCTACTTCTGAGCAACTGTGACTTCCCTCAGACTTTCCAGCCATAGAAAAAGCAAACTTTTGTACTGATAACTGCTTTTCAGAAGCCACTGCGAGAACAATCGCTGCCACAGAGCCCTTTCACGGTACGCCGGCAACGCTCTTTCAACACGGGCTTCCAAAATATCCTGTCTGGGGCGACCATTGAGCAAACAGAGCATTTTGTTAGTCACGTCTAATGTACAACTTCCCTGTCTGTGTGTACCCTCTTCAGAAAAGGTAAACCCTGCTAAGAATGGGACACAGAGGGGGTCTGTCTCTCCGGCGGATCCCCTCTGTAGGAAGTTTTTCAACAAGCTCCGGTGAGAGACAACTTTGTTTGAATTCATCTCACCGAAAGACATACCTCAAAACAGTAAGCAGGACAATGGAGGCACAGTCGAGGAGGTATGAAAGCATGAAAGCATGGGTGGGATTTATGAACTGGGACATACCAAATCCCACATGTGGTGAGAGAGCCCCACAAGCTCACACACCCTTCACGGATGCCTCATTTACTTATCACACTGTATCACTTACAGAAAAACCAGACAGGCCGAAAACAAGGCGATATCGTGGGCCATCTGAGGTCAGCTGCAGGTGCAGGAACGTTTTCACAATACGAGACAACGTGGGTTCTCGGCAGTGCACCTCCTGGCCAAGGCTTTTAATGCCCTCACTTTCATCCTCAATACAAAGTAGGAGATTGTAATTGCAGTAGGCAGCGAGCCACATATATAAACATAGGTGCAACACCATGTTTTTGTAGTGCTGACAAAATATCGGTGCACCGCAGACCGAACACCAGGAGGACGGAGTTGGGCCGTGTGGCTTGACAGATGTAGTGCGAGAACAAGAATGGGCAATTACGAGAAAACTGGTAAAGGAAAAATCATTCTCACATGAGCCATCGTGAGGAAACTCCAGGACCCGGATGATTCATTTGAGGACATTAAATAAAAAGACCAGATTTAAGTTCCTGAATCCAACCTTGAAATCTGGGTCTTTATGACTTTATAGTCTCTCAATCTGAGCAGTAAATCTGATTTCAGCAGCGGTTCCCAAAACTCACCAGCCGTTTTCACTTTTTTTTTTTTAACTAGCCGACTGAACTTTCAAATTGCTGGGAAATGGCTCCAAAAACTCTTGGTTGGTCAATTCCTCCATTAAAAAGCCATCTTTCAAATCTGATCCGGTGCTGTTCGCTTTTCTGATATTTCGTGGAAAGTAAGATCTTGCCCCAAAGCAGAAAATTCTGATTTATGGTTGTGCATTAAGGATTTATGGCTGTTGCTGCAGCAGCTTTGTGTGTAGACTCTAAAGTAAAAAGTGTTAAAGTGTATATGTTGGAGATGACATAAGTTGATAGTGTTGATAGTGAAGACGGAAGTTAAAGAAAATGTATTATGGAAGTAAATGAATAAAAACAGTGATAGTGTCCTATTCACTACTGAGATGAGGCAAAATAAACGTAAATAGGATATAACTCATCGAAATACACATCAATAAAGCTGTTGGAAAATTGGGTGAAGTCTGGCAAATGCATTCAGACTTGAGGAGGCAACACATGACGTATTTGTTCTGTTGCGGTTTTTGTTTACAGCTCATTGACACGTCTTCGGTTCCTCTTTTACATCCCGAGATATTTGTATCCTCCCAGTTTCAGGATTATGTCCAGACTTCAGCGCATGTCTGAAAGCAGCTGACTGAATCAAGTGCGGCTCATCTGCGTATAATAAATCTGAGTCTGTGTATGAAATCTGAGGCTGATCATTAAATCAGAACCTGTGTGGTGTAGGTATCTTCATGGCAATCAGAAATGTGGCTAAGTTATTCTGTCCATGGCTTCACCAATTTTTCATTCAACCACCCAGAGATTTTCAAATGGGGGTTCAAAATAAGTTATTCCTGTGTTTTCTAGTGTTGCACGGTATCCACCTCCCGAGAAAGTTTGAAGGAACGTAATTTTGCTTAAAGGTGGAGCAACAGCAATGTGATCAATTCAAAAGGACTGGGAATGATTCAAAGAAGAACTCCTGCCAAAAGGACTCAGGTATTTGTCCTGAGGTCATGACCAGTATCAGGCAATCAGATGTTCTGGTATATTCAAATTTAGTTTGTTAAGCCTTGGCGCTGGTATTTGCCCCCTGAGCATTCACCACTTCCACCTTTTTAATTTGCAAAAAAGGGACTGAAGAGCAGATCATTTTTTCCAGCGTTCAGGGGCATTGGGTGGTATTTCCCCTCATCTCAATACACTGAATACACAAATATGTGGCCTCGCAGAGCAGGAAGGTGAGCACCACAGAAACAGGCTTTGATGAGGCCTGTTAAATGAAAACATAATCTCTGCAGAGCTGAGGGAAAACTCAAACCAGGACTCCGGTGGGTGGTCAGAAACAGCTCACCGCCGAGTGGCAAAACAAAAATACAGGCGATGTTTTCACCGCACTCGGTTTGATTGAATGTTTACAAACTAATTGTGAAAAGCTGGTTTACGTTAATCTTCCATAAGAACACGCCGTTTATTTGGAACACTAATTCTCTCCTGGAATGTCACTTCCCAGTTGTCTGTAAGCGCCCGAGTCAAGTCCCATCAGCCCAGACAGTGTGCTTGCTGCTCTTTTTAATCTAAGAAATCAAAGCTGAGTAAACACCGCTTTGGTATGTCTAATTCTTTGAGCCAAACTCCAGTGGTCAAGTTTCACACATGCCGACACACATCTGGAGCACTCTCGGCATGGAAGATCAGGCTTGATATCCTGCACATGTTGCAGCAGCGCGAGGCTCCTCCGAGGCTCTGACCCTGACACTCTACAAATACATCACTGAGGAGGGGATCTGATCCTCGGGCTTCTGTATTTATGGAGATGTCAGGGATTTCACAGAGGGAGCCAAGCGCTATCATCCACGTTTCCAGGAGGAACTTAGATAAAGCTTGAAGACATAATCGTCAGAACAAAGACAAGTACAAAACAGCAGAGGAGCAGGGTGGATATTGCACTTTTACCCTGATGCTAAGGGCAGTCGATCAACGAGTTCCAGGGGAAGAAGGAAAACTGTTGAGTCCCGATCTAGCACTAGATATATATCCAGGACTTGCTTTAAGATTTATAGATAGACTTAAGTTACTTTTTCCTCAGTCCTCACTTAAACTTTGTCTTCAGTTGTCAGACAACCTTGACTAGAAGAAGCACGAATGCAAATTTGGCACAAATGTCTCGTAAAGGACGCAGTCATTTGTTAACTCTGCCAGGGAAGTTACGCTCTCACCCCTGTCCCTTTGTTTCTTGCTAGGTTTAAATGTTAGTTAGTTAGTTAGTTAGTTAGTTAGTTAGTTTGTTTGTTTGTTTGGTGGAAGGATGAGACATTGGCCAAGAAAGAACCAAATGAATCAATACAATTTTGGTGCAGATTCAGACAAAGAGATGGATCCAGGACTTTTTCCATCATCGTCTCCATTTCTGGATGCGTTTCTGGACATTTTCACAGATTTCCCAAAGAATAATTCATGGATCTTGATGAAAAATCACATATTCAGAGAACTGATATCAACGAGTGTTGCATTTAAATGATTTTTCCGCCATGGATCCACACAATGGGGCAGATCTGGGAATTTCTTTTATCACATTCTTTGACATTGCCAAATCGGGCCCTTGGCGGCAGGTCTGTGCTCTGAGTGCTATTCTACTTATGAACTGGGATGATGATAAGACTCTCGGGGTTAAACCATCCCATTCCCTTCCATCACACAAAATATAACACCAGCCAGGAATTCATCCGAGGGCGATTGATGGATTTGCTCGGAGACAGGTCGGGAGTGTGCTGAGGCAGCGGAGACAGCAGCCGTCCCTGATCTCCCTTGACCCGGCCAGGGTGCAAATACATCGGTGTCACAGCAAGAGCTTGGGTTGCTTGTGTAGGGTTTCACCTGTCAGCTTTGTGGGACCCTAACCACGATAAGCTGCGTGTGTCGCCAGAGAGGTTTAGTGTGAGAATAAGTGTGGACAAAGATCTCTGGAGAAATCATCTGCCCTCGGCGCCGTGTTTAGCAAATTCTCCAGGAATGTGTTTTTCCTTTGAGAGCATTAACTACAGGACCAGGTTTTGGTTATTGAACTCTGCAGTGGAACCTGCATTTTAATGACTTTATTAACTTTGGCTCAATTTTTAAGTCTCTGGGGACGGCAACATTAGTCAGTCGCTCGACCCACTTTGGTTGAGACTGAGTCCCTAAAGGCACGTCTCGCCACTCAGGCAGCCATCTTGGCAATGCCCCTGGGCGGTTATTTCAGGAGAATAAGGAAAGGCCCCTATCGAATTAAATGGGGAGGAAGCCATAACCATATTTTCAATGGGCATCACGGAAATAAAAACATGAGAAAACACATTCTAATGCCTAAAAATAGGAGCGATGATGCTTTTTTCCACAGGCTACACTTCTATTACACACGTCCAAGGTTTCACAACAGCTTACCTCATGAAATCACTATCTTTTGCATATTTCATCTGATATTAAAAACCTGTTCACGTTCACCGTTCCCTGATGATGAAGCCTAATGAATCTGGTGAACTGCTAGCATGGCTGTGTACGCTGTGATTGTTGTGGTCAGAATCTCTCCTCTCTGCAGCGCCCTCTAGTGGATGTATTTCTTAACAACCATGGCAAAGTAAAGGACGCATGGACGTGCCTGGACAATCTTTGAAAGCAATGCATCTCTTTTCATATGTAGAGGAGCATTAATGAGCATTTAGTGTTTAGAGCTGAAACAATGAGTCAGTTATCTTCAGTATTTACATCTTAAGACAATCAATAAAACGTTTTTGTAATTTTTCTGTCATGTCACAATGTACGAAGATGCACACACATGCAGGGCTCTGTCTTCCCATTAAAACCAGTTGTTTAACCAGCAGAGGACATCGTTAGACCCAGTCTCTGTCCTGAAACCACAGAGTCTGCAGTCGTCCCCGATCTCCCTTGACCCTGGCGAGGGTACAACTCCACGGGTGTCACAGCAAGAGCTTCGTTGGGTCGTGTATGGTTTCACCTGTCTGCCTTTCAGACCTTGATCTGAACAGGTAGAGGAGAATACACCTATAGAGAACTATCCTTTTCTTCTGCCATCCCCTCCCTCTTCTCCTTTCTCTCCCTCTCTTTTCTTCCTGCCCGGGCTAATCTCTTCTCAGGTTTAGGATTCCCGGTCAGGGCTCTTTGAGGAGGAGGAAATATGGGGTTGGGTAAACATCAGGGCTCTCACTGCAGGGATTACAACACCCATATATCACTGTGACAACTCCCTTTTCAGCGGATGACAAGTAGCCAGGACCCTGTGCGAGGAGGGATCCCATGACACTTCCTATCGCCACAGCCGACACCGATAGCGTATACCGTCACCGTTTTCACAACATCGTGTCAGTTTATGAGGATCCGGTGTCCGAATAGTCTCCGTCAACAGCTTTGGACCGGTTTGAGGTTTTCACACATTATTGCACCTGATGTTTTTGCTTGTGGGCATCTTCACAAGAGGTGGCAACGTAAACGGAAAAGGACTCTACAGAAGTGCTTTGATCACACGTCCCCCTCAGAGAGACTGCACTTCATTGTCCGTGACTCCATTTCACTCTCTCCCCTCGAACGCAGCAGAGTAGCTGCTGGATGCATTGTGCCTCCTCTGAATGATGTGAAACCGAAGTCAGACCTCATTTGAGGAAAAACTCACTTTTTATCCAGGAAGACATCGCTGAAGGTCAGTGGGGTGGATCGTTTTTCCCCCAACTTCTCTGGGACGAACGCAATTCCATGCGCTCATGCACTGTAACTGTCAAAGGTTAAAATTCAATTAGCGGAATGGCTGTTCTTTTCCAGGCCGGTGGGTGCGTCCAATAATTCCTCAGAGTGATACATAATAAGAGGCAAGAGGCACTTAAATGCTCTCCCCAGTGGTTCTTCCCACTGGTGAGCAGTTGACAACAAGCAGTCATGTCAGAGGATGAAATCATTTAGGGAGGAACAAAAGAGGCTCTTTGTTAACGGGGGTTTCTCTTTAACAATGTTTTGTAATGAAAAATCTGGAAGGTGCACAGAGGATTGATGTAATTCCTCTATTCTACCATCAATTGGGGATTCAGGAGGTTTTTGAGAAATGATCAGAAAAATTAAATCTGCCGTGTATTTCGGTTTCAAACCTTGAAATTTTCATCTCGTTAGAAAAGCAAGGACACAGAACTCCGTCCATTTTCTATACTGAATATTCTTTGAGGGTCGCAGGAGGATCTGTGGTGTTAGAGGGGTTGAACATGCACGTGCAGCAAAACCGTTATGGACACTAGTGAGTTAGCATGCGACATATAGCACTAGTGCTGAGGTTTACAATGCAGCAACGGGTAAAACACCGATTTAAAGATCTCTTATGTTATTACAAGGAGTGAAAATGTACTTTTGGTTCATCATGAAACTGTGGCAGGACAAATTTGAATATGATGGGCTGCCTCAGTCTATGGGAATCAATCTGCATGTATTTGAACTGTGGGAGGAAGTCGGAGAACCTGGAATAAACCCACGCAGACACAGGGACAACATGCAAACTCCACACAGAATGAAAAGGAGGGTATTTCATTTGGAAATTGGAGATTTTGTTAAATCTTAAGTAGATTAAAAACATTTCTAGTGACGTGCAGCTCTGAATATAGTGTGAAATAGAAGTTCTTGTGTACTGGCCCCTTGTCCTGGTCAATGGCAACGTGAACCTTCCAGTAAAATCCAGAAAAGTAAGCTTCCCATGTCTGGACAAATATTATCCTTCATAAGACACAAATCCTCACTGATGCCCGGATAAAGCCCGACACATTTTGAATAATATTTACCTCCGTGATTTCTACAGTAGATACCAAATATTTACACAACCCACTTTTTTTTTTTTACAATATCAATTTGAAGACGTAGCAGTCCAAGTAGTGATTTTGATATCACATCAGAGGAACAACTTTTACATTTAAAACTGATCTTAGACCAGAACACTCACAATTTATAATTTAATTCAAAGAGTTTCCTATGAACTATGTTCCCCTCTATTGTGCCTCTGCAGTATAGATTCAGTGAGCAGCTCTAATGCATCGTTCCTCAAGGGCAACTCAGTGGTGGTGATTAGGGAGTTCACCCATTAACATGTTATAACAGCGAACGCAGCCACGGTTCAGATGTTCACAGATTATGGCTCCGACTGGGCTATTGTGCTTTGTTTCACCAGCGTCTGCTGTTGCCAATCATAAGCAATTATCCCACACAAACTATTTTCACAAAAATGCACCGAAGGAAAAACAAATCTAATGTTAATCTGGCCTGTAGCAGCGTTTAAGATGTTATCTGCGAGGCTGTGGCGAGTGCAGTCACTTTGGTGGATGTTTGACAACATGATAAAGTTTCTCCGAGAGCCAGAAACAACATAGAAGAATTTTTAAGATCTCGTCGAGATGATGATGATGATGATGATGATGACTAATGTTATTTTATTCTGTGGTGCAGAGGATGGTAGAAAGAAAAAGGCACAAAGCCACAAAGACAAATAAAGGGAAAAAGGAAATCTATAATTCACAGTGTCAAACATAAATAAACACATTCATCAATAATGGTTTAACAGCAAGAGTGAATGTTGATTGCTGTCGAACTATAGACAGCAGCATAGGTATAATTATTAAATCATTGTATCTTGGCTTCCCTTACAAAAACCTTATCAGGCTTTCAAACAGAAAAACCTTTATTTGTCTTTCCATGAAACAGAACATTTTATCGAGGCTGTAAACAAACTGAAAATAAACTCATCTCCTGGGTAACAGAGCTGTGCAAAAACCAAATCATTTGTTAAATGTCATGTTTCCATTCAAACAGACCCATCCACTAACATGGAGGAGGCAGGGTTTCAGTTTTTCATACTGCAGCCAATCACCAGGCGGCAATCAAGACACTTTGGCTTTACGTTTGAGGAGCTGTCATGTCGTCCATCTTCCAAGTTTTGAGTTATTCTCTCTTGTCTTGTCTGCTTTATTAGAAGCAAAGATATGAAACAAGCTTTGTGACAAATACTCACACACACTGTGCGGCCGACAGAGGACGTGTTGGCAGGCACCTCGACAAGTACGAATGAGGCCATCTGGGAAGAATCATCCTCATTATAACAAAAGGCCAACAGTCATTTATACTCGGCGGGATTCTGCTGTTCCACTGTCTGCTGAAGGACATTTTATCACGGTGAAACACGTATCATCTCCGTCCACTCCCTTCCTCTCCTCTCCGCTCCCTCAGAGGAGCTGAAGCTAATTAACAGCATCACCCGCCATAATTCTGAGAAAAACTATGAGGCTCAACATGCGATAGTGGAATTAAACTCAGATGTGGGTCGGCGGTGATTGGATACGATTAAATTAAACGACACCGTGACGTCAGGGGTTCGATGCCGACTCGCCGGCCACAGCGAGGACCTGGTCTCCTTCAGCTCATCGTTCACTTGCGCAGGACAGAATAAAAACCGGCGCAAACATCCGCTCGCCCAAGGATCAGAGGTTTTTTTACCACTGATTTGCGAAGTTATCCATCTGCCAAGAAGCCTCATGTGTCACACTGCTGCAGAACATCTCCGAACACAAATCATACCAGATGTCAAATGTTAGGCCAACGACGCCATGAATATTCAACATTTGTCTCCGACTCTGCCCTGCACATCTGGACGAGAAGTTGTGATTTGACATAACGGCTCTGGTAGCATGAATCCTGACATCTCTCACTGTGCAAGATGAATAATTCAACTTTATATAATCCTGTAATTGCCGAGCTGTCAGTCGTGGATTTCGGGGCGACCGCATCCACCCTGAAGACTCCAGTGAGCACTTGGCGAGCCCGGTGGAGGATTCCCATGACAACACAGCTTAACGGTGGAGGTCCGGCCCACGCGTGTGGTGGTCGAGCTGCACGGCACTCTTTTTTTTTTAAAACCTAAAGCACCTCTGTATCCTTTTCATCCTTCTGGCATTCTGTTCAAACAATACCGCATGAGACACACACACACACACACACACACACACACACATGGCGGGAGGTGAAAAGTTTATATCCTCTCCTCTAAATCACACTTGCAGCAGCCACACGTTTATTCCCTCCTGAATGACAGATAGACGCACGTCCACGTGTGCACGAACACGAACACATGCACACGGGCGATAAAAGACAGCGAGCTCGCCCGGAGCGTGGAAGAACGAGACCAGACACTGGAACAAAGACACTTAAAAGACATTTGCTGTTCTGTTTACTTTGGCTTTCTCTCAAATATGCGGAGCACAGGAACTGTGTTCACTGCAGGAGGAAATAAAAGAAGATAAATGAGAAGACGGTGGAACTCACCTTTGACTGGTGGAGCCGGATGCCGTAGAGGAGAATATTCCTGAGCTTGGCGGCGGAGGCCACGTCCATGATTGCCGCTGGCTCTGGCATCACCGGCTCATCCGGACGGCACAAACGCACCTAACAAAACAAAGGGCAACACGCCCGATCAGACGCCACCGGCCAATACGGAGTGACTCCTAACAGAACTGCAATTATGTCCCTTTTATGCAGCAATTACAGCTCCTCACTAAAATACTTGGTTTAAACATGTTGCAACTCAATAGGCCTGTTTATTTAAGGTTTGTGTTGAGGGAGGATTTGAGCAGCACGAGCTCGGCTGTGTGGTTGATGCTCGGTCCTGTCTGAGGATATAATGACTCTAATTCTGTTGTAAATCTTCACGGCCTCTGCGGTTTATTTTCACCAATTAAAGCGGCGTAATCCAGACACATTGGCTCACGTTCCCGTGTCATCCCTGCGAGCTGATTTCACTAACCGTCCCACTGACGGCAACTTACATCAAGATTTATTCACTGCAATTATTTCGTCATATTTCCTCAAATCCGGTGACGGTGAGACGTTGAGAGTCGTTTCACACGGGTCGAGACGTCTGCTCTAAACATGTAATTATAATACTTGGGCCTGAAAATCAATCAGATGTTTGCTGTCGTCAGGTGACGTTCAATCTGAAGACGGATTATTCAGACCTCTTTTGTACCAACATGAATCACTTTGTTTCCACGAACAAATTGAATCATAAACTTTTTACAGTTATTAAGACAGATGTTTTTTTTCATCTGCACCAACAGTGACAATGATATTCATTGACTTACACGTGTTAACATATGGAAACTCCCCAATGTCAACCAATGTAGAGCTGATACAATAAGTCAATTAGTTGATTAACAGAAAAATAATCAGGAATATTTATGCTGACAAATGACAAATATACAACGTTTGCAGTTTATTTTGGCCTCAGACAAACTTTTAAATCATCGAAGGGAGATTAAGAACTGCCTTATGCCTCTAGGTAATACTTTCTACTCATTTCACTGGACAACCTTAGTATTTTTACTGTTTTCTTGTGTACTTTATGTCTTAATTTATCATACTTTCGAGTATGTTTAGGCCCCAAACAGCTGGAGATATACTTTGCTTTTAACTACGTATACATGTATGTATCACGGCTGCTTTATACATCCTGCGACCGATTGGTGCATCGGTTGTGCAGGTGGAATATTCCTGTGATGTGCATAGTAGAAAGCAAGAGATGCATCTGGTTATCTACGTGAAAACATGGTTGCTATGGTTACTTGCTGTGTAATACAGTGACCAGTTAAACTGCTGTTTGAGTTGCTCAGACACATGATCTCAACCTGTCAGTCAGAAACAAGCATCTATGTAAAACAAAACCTCCCGGAGCAGACGTCCCATGATGGATTCATGAAACCTAACAACACAAGACATGAAGTGGTAATATCAACAACATGGGGTTCGGTCTTTAATGCCTTGCTCAAGGCCATGGCACCTCGTTTTCACAGGCTGTTTGAAACAGTGACCTCCATCAATCAGTCTGCCCCTCTGCCCCGGGGGCTACCACCTACCCTTCAAACTCAATCATCCCCCCGCTGATCACAACCATGTGATCAAACCTGCGATACATAACCAGAATCGTATGTAATCTAACTGCAGCCTCGTATGAGGGAAAAAAGAAACACCTCTTTGGTCCTGAACTAAGCCACATCGCTTATAAGCGTGAAACTCAGCGGCTGCTTCAGGTTTCTCCAAGTCACAGCTTCCCAGACTCGGTTTATTCACGTTCGAATGTGACCATGAAATCAGGTTAGACGCAGACAGAAGAGTCGACTGTGTGTGATCCTCTGATGGAAGAGATTTCTCTCTTCTTTCTCCTCAAACTTCTACAGATATTTTCTCCTGGAAGAAAGCAACTAAGTTTTATTTTTGTGATTTTGTGAATAAAAAGTCTGAGGAAGTGGAAATAGAATAGAATAGAATAGAACTGGTGGGAACTGGTGCAGGCTTTTCCTCGGTTGAACCAGAGCAACATGTTTTCGGACTCTCGCCGCAGTGATGCTGAGCGAGACGTGTTTTGTCGTAGAAAAATCTGCAGCTTTATTTTCATCTCATTACGTGACATTGTTTTGACTCCTGCTCTGTGTGTGTTAGTTGAAAAGGGGGTCAATTCCTCAAATTTAATAAAAGCATAAACAGGCCTTTCACAAATATTTAAATGTTTCTCTGAGCAGATTTCAGTTTGTTTTGAGTGTTTTCTCGTCTCTGTGTTTCTCTGGCAGCGGTGAAAGTTTGAATGAGGGGAAACAGCGAGCGAGGTCGAGCCGCGGCGGCGCCCCCTGGAGAGGTGTTCGGTTTCTAAACAGCCACTGAGCTTCTCCAGGGACCTGAGGTGGACAACAGGTGACGTTTTTACAAGGAAAAGGGTCGGCTCACCTCGTACATGGCTACATGTACCTCACTGAAACTCAATCTGTCCTGGGGCAGAAGTCTGTGTGTTCACAAACAGGCAAAGAAAGGTTGATTCAAACTGTGGAAATTATACAGAGTCGTGTTCAACTCGACCTCAGTCAACGTTCACCACACACAGTAGCAGTTGTGTGCCGACTGACGTCTGAAGAGACACAAGGTCTGATAAAAGTGTGGCCAAATTAAAGTAAAGACAAACAACCACGCTGGTCTCACCGGTAGTGAGCGTCCTCCAGAAGAATTATAGAATCAGTGTGTATCATGAATTTGGGACAGAGCTTCGTTCTTGTTAATAAACCTAAGACGTGTGTGAACTCACCCAGATGACGACCAGCGGGTGAAGAAGAGCTCGATTCGCTGCCTCCAAATCCATCAGGAAGGATTTTACTTCAGACAGACAGGAACCATTAACCTGGAGACCAGGGGATAAAGAAACGTGGCTCAGAACCTTTATAGAAAAGATACAATTTTCTCTAAAAACGTGTTTTGGTCAAAGCAGATCATGTTTTTTTATTTCTCAGAAAAGGTTATAATTGAAACGGGAACTCACAGAAACCTGGATGAAGTTACATTCCTCTGACAGATACCTGCCGTTGTCCCCCGTCAGATCTGAGACCACGTCCAGCTCCTGCAACACAGAGACACTCGGACGTTCAATATTCAGCTGATGTTCCGCTTGTTAAAGGACGTTGAGTGATAAACACTTGAAGCAGGTGCTGCAGCGGCAGAGCAAAGACGTTTGTGATGTCGAGTGACGGATCGACTTCGGTGCTCAAAAGGTCAAGAGGCTTCTGGTTTTTGTTTCAGACACTTCTTCAGTCATTTGGTGTGACTGCCCCCCCACCCCCCCACCTGTTTTCCTGCCATGAATCATTTCACTTGAGACTGTGCAAGTGAGTGGTTTATTTCCATCAGCTGTAATCGGAAGCGTATTAGAACAAATGGATGAGGTAAAAAAAAATAAAACATAAGCCATTTCTGGGCTCCTTTATCCTTCTGAGCTGGCAGGAGAACTCTGCCATATGCAAAAGCCGGGGACGCTAATCATACACAAGCCAACTTAAATTTCATTACTCTGCAAATTGAGTTGAAGGCCGACGCACGGCCAAGAATCGTAAAAGCTTTTCCTGCTCGAAAGGACCAGGACATTCAGGTCCTGATCGTTTCAGCCCTGGCACCCGAGTGACGAGAGGCGACCGGCGAGCGCAGCGTCTGTCCGCCATGTCCGATTTACGTTCACCTTTGGTGCTGCGCCTCTAATTACAGCTTGGTACTTCAATTTCACACACGCAGCGGACAAACAGAGAAATAAACATTCGCAGTCTGCGTTTGGCTTCGACACACAGTTGTTCTACCCATTAAAATAACAGAGAGTAATTGAAAATGTGAAATGGTGATGGAAAACACATGTCGCTGGGTTAATTGGTCCTGAAAGATAAACCGCCCGTGGCTTCGGGAGGAAAATCATTTCAGTCCGAAATGTAGATTTGCGGAGTTTAAGAAATTTGACATGATGTAAACCAGCGTGTCCATGAAATCCAAAAGAAGGAATGTTTATTTAAATTCAGGCACAGAACAAAGAGCCAAGAAGCTGCGAAGGCTCGACGACCACACCACTGCCAGGACCGGAGAAAAACAAACATCAGCTCACCAGCGAGAAACCAATTTGAATTTCAAATGGGTTCAGAATGAGAACAATTCTCTGTCATTTTAGTGACAAAGAATTTAACATTGAAATTTTACTCAAAGACGCAATATTTCAGTGTTTCTCCGTGACTAGGAGCCGGTGGAATTAAGCTGTAACACAACGCTGACATATTGGCAACATATCAAAAGTATAATTGCCTATTTGGAGCAACATTAGAAGTATTATTGCAGTTATGAGTTTTCTCTGTAGGGTGACTGGTCTCAGAGGAGTTGAGACATTCAGAGGGAGGAGGAGACCCTGGGGTAGACCCAGAACCCGCTGGGAGGACTACATATCCCATCAGGCCTGGGAACAACTCGGGATCAAACAGAAGGAGCAGGAAAGCTTATCTTGGGGAGAGGAACATCTGGAACACCCTAATTATCCTGCTGACACCATGACCCAACCTCAGGTATGCGGCAGACAGATGGATGGACGAACATGGACGGATGAAATCATTGGGAAGCGAATTAAAAACTGCTTGGAAAACTTGGAACGCGTCGTTTCTCACTGTTCGAACCGACAAACAAAAAGAAAAATCTCGTTCCCTATTTGAAGTCTGACCCGTTTCAGTTTCTTTCTGTCTAAATGACAGATGCGCTTCTCGATCGAGGTTAATCGTTAAAAAAACCTTCACTTTGTTGATACACGAGTCGGAGAACGTGTTTTGATGTGGAACTGAATAAAAGAACATTATCGTACATCAAGATAAAACAGGATAAGAGAGAGAACACAGGAGGTGATTCAGCCTCTTTCAATGAAATGAAATACCTCTTCCCCCTCATGTCACCATTTAACATCCACTTGTCTGAGTTCAGCCCTTGTTCCAAAATCCACTGCTGCCAAATGTCTGAATAATGGTCCTAATTATGCGAGATAGCCCCGCCCACACAAACTGGTTCAACTTGTATAAAGGAGTTTATCATTCAGTTTTATAAAACCTTTCCTATTATCGGACGTAGAATTGTCTCAGTAATAATTATTTAAGACAAAAATATCTCATAGTGTGATACTTTAAGCCAGGATACTTAAAATATAGATTTACTGGCACATTTCCTGATTGAGAGACAGAAACTTTGAAACATTGCTGCCACCGAGGTGCCGCTGATCATGGCCCTTTGTCACGAGGGAAACTTCCCTGGATAAAGAAATGTTAAACCTAGAATGTCACACAGGAGAACACGTCGCTCCACCAACGGCCAACAGTTCCCTTAAATCAAAATTTCTTTCACTCAAAGATATCAGTCCCCTAAATATGCCAGATTTTTCCAATAAGAAGGCCCTTGAATTATTCCCTGGGAAACTGGTGAGAATGTCAAAAATGTTAAAGGAGGTGATTCCTGGATCTTCCCCCTTTGTCCAGATCCAATCCAAAAAGTAATGAGCTTCTAGTTTCATAGAAATCGAACCTGTAGTGTTGACATTCTCCTTTTTGTAGTGATTCACTCAAGAGTCCACAGGGTTTCCTGACTCTGTGTCTGTCCTGCATGTGCTTGTGTTTCACACCCGTCACCTGTTGGTCATCTCCACTGCAGACACAGGCTGACGAATCACCCACACATGGTTTCATGTATAGAAACGTGTTTCCTGGCTCATCCTGACGCATATATATATATTTCCTGGGTGTAGCTGTTCATAGGCCAAGGGTGTGTGGGTGTGTGTGGGTGTGTGCTGCAGACCATTATGTGTCTCTGTGTTCCGGCGTGATCCAAACAGTCCATCCTCCTTTAAACTCGCTCCAAGATCTTGTTCTTCGGAGCTGGACCGGGCCCCACAGACAGATCAGACTGGAGCCGTTCCCATGTGTGCTCAGGTGGCTGGGGGCGGGCGGGGGGGGGGGGCTGTGTGGTGTGTTTATCCGGTGCGCGTGTTCGGAACCAGATACATCTCTTTCAGGGAGTTTGGGAAGGGAAGGAGGATGAAAGAGGAGTGGAAGTAGCGGAAGATGAAGAATTACCTTTGTCCCAGTGCTGTGTGTGTGTGTGTGTGTGTGTGTGTGTGTGTGTGTGTGTGTGTGTGTGTGTGTGTGTGTGTGTGTGTGTGTGTGTGTGTGTGTGTGTGTGTGTGTGTGTAGGTGGAGGATTTGGCAGCATGTGTATGTGTGAGAGAGGAAGACGTCCACAGTAAGAACGTGATGAAGGGATTCTTTCAGCAGGATGTTACATGAGATATGGATTTGATCCAGATTAAATCCAGACTCACACTGAAAGATAAAGTTTTAAGTTGTAAATTCCAATAAAAAAATGAATATGTCAGGAGGAGGAGGAGGTTTTCTTTTCTCTTAGAGTCTCGGAGCTTATGGTTTCTCTTCTGTCCGTTTGTTTCTCAGCAGGATTACACAAAAACTTCCAAGAACTCTTTAGATAAATAAAAATAAATACATTTTCTATTGCAACCATCAGGTCAACATCACTTTAATGTTCTAAACACATCTTTGCTCAACAGATCAGAAAGCTTGTGCCTCTGATGCTTTGATTAACAACAAGCTGAATATCAAAGTTTATTTCACATTCTTTCTTCGTCGTTCTTTTTAAAGAAAGACGAGAGTTGACTGGAGGTGCTGGTTACGTGGTTTGCTCGAGGGAAACCCAGCAGTTATTGAGGTGAAAGAGAACATGTCCCATGTGGAACCTCTGTGTGGTCTGCGCCGTCAGATTTAATATCTCAGACTGTCGCTCCGCACCGTTTTTGCATATGGATGCAGTTTTCCATCGTCCATTAGGAACAATTTCACAAATGAAACGGGGGATGTTTGCAACACGGGCCGAGGACAACATGGGAATTTGATTTGCCCAAAAATGATTCAGAGTCGAAGGGAGGGATGCGAACTGCGGTGGAAACTGGGAGCTCGTCAAAGTGTGACTGGAGCGAGGTGGTAGGACGATGAGGAGGAGAAGGCAAGAGAGCTCATCGCTGAACACTCCATTCATCAAGCAGACTCCCACCGTACAGGAAATAGAACTGCCATCTGCTCTCCTGGACGCAGCGCAGCGAGAGGTGGAGGTCGGGGGAGCGGGGAAGAGTGAAAATGAGGAGGAGGGAAAGTTGCAGTGTGGACGTCCCAGACAGACTCCATTAAAGCAGCCTGACCACAGATGGCGAGTCTCACTGCCGGGGCCACCCAAGTGGAGCTGACACTGAGCCGGAGGGCGGACGGGAGGTGCAGGTCAGGGAACAGCGAGGAAAGGATTGAGGGAAATAAAATGGCGGGGAGTCAAGCTGCATATTGATCTGTTACAGTCACTGTCTTACCAGGTCCAGAGCTGCAGCAGCTTTCTGTAGAGTGTCAGCCAGCGTCACAGCTCCGGCTGATCCACCCGTGATCACACAGGCCGACCCAGACAGAGACTCTGGAAGAGGGAGACGTGTGATTGGTCAGAGACTCAGCTGCAAACATTTTTTAAAACATTAAAAATCTGAAATTTATGCGAGCAGCGAAAGATCCTGGACTTGAATTAAGGCGATGGCTCAAACCCAGAGTCCCTTTCAAACGTTTCTAAATTCAAACCGACGTGCACACACTTCTACAAGAGGAGGGGCACACAGCCACGAGTGAGCCCCGCCACAAACACAAACACAGTGCGCAGGTATGTGTGCACACGACAACTATGAAACACAAACGCACACACAACCCGACAACACTCGACAGTTTCTCAAAGTGACAGATGTGAGAACTTTCATCCACACACACACAATGAATTCATTCACTTCAGAGGCTCTGGGAATAATCACCGTGCACCGTGTGGCACCATCAAACAGGTAATTGTTGGCCCAGGTGCTGGTGGGGGGGTGAAATACAGGGCTTGTGTTTATTTCCATTTCTCTGATTGTGATAGTCTCCCTTGTCCCGACTTGCTCTGGAGAGTATTCATAGACGGCTGCCACCCTCCCTGTGCAGCAACAAAGAATCTCTGCCTCTGAATACAGTGAAGAGCAACTCCGGTTCAATGTCGCCCATTCAGCCCCGGCCTCCACAGCGCCGCACAGGAACAGACAAAACACTCAGAACATTGTCTCCTTCAGCCTTTCATGTACAGTTTGTCTACATATGTACATGCATGCGCTTTACTGTGGTTTCGCCGTGTCAGACTAACGTAAGGTTTCACATCCTGCGCTTGTCTTTGCGTCTGCTCTTTATGTTGCAGTCACACACCTTGTCTGGTTTGGACATTCAGACTTTTCAGTTTAGACTGAACCTAAATATCAGGTGTGAAAGGTTCCTCGGACCAAAAGAGGAGGTCTGGATCCGGATCCAACTGAAGAGGGAAAACTGTTTTTTGATGGTTCAGACTTTCGGACCAATCCCAGGAAGTAGAGACAGCATAAAACAATAGAAGAAGAAACAGAAGCAGCTGCAGTCTTCACCTCCATCAACATGATGTAGACCAATCAGTGTCAAGTATAGGTTGACGCAGGTTCTCACTCTTAAATAAACAAAAAAATAAATACATAATGTGCAGATAATGTAAGAAGATGAAGATGTCCACTATACACAAACAGAAAATAATGCCAAGGTGAATAAAGAAGGTATCTCACCTTTGATAATGGACTCTGCTGCAGCCAAATCCCGTTTGTAGGTCACCTGAAGGACAAATGAACGTGGTTACGCTGGAGTTCAGTAAAGCTGAACCATAAAAAACAAATATACAAAATATCTACATATTGATAATTCACCAACCATCTAAATACAAAGTGTTATTTGATTTGCGCTACTCAAAGTACTGAAGTAATGACATCTGGAGTCGGTCCTTCCAGAAACATTGTCCTTCTTATGCTCCGGGTCAACAGTTCCCAGTGTCACAAGATGTTTAATAAAATTATGCTCCACACAAAGCTTTTCTTTAACCTTTGCTTTTTATTGATCTGTAAAGTTTTATTCAAATGAAACAATCTAATTAGACTTTTCCACGAACAGGATCTTTCCAGGGAACCAGGAATCTCTGCAGAAACCAACCTCGACTGGGACTTTCCCCAAGAAACTATTTCAGCAAAGTTTGCTCTGCTAATAAAAACACCACATGACTTGTTATTGTCTCTTTTGATCGAGCTGCTCTCGGCTCACGGACCCGTGTCGAAGGGTCACGGCTTTGTGTTTGTCACAAGCATGAATTCAGGGTTAGTCTGGAAAATAAGTTGCTCTTTAAATCTCATTCAAATGTCGTTCTTCATCTCTTTGACCAAAACAAACACAACTCTGACCATGTTCATTGTACCAGGGTGGAGACGGGACTCTCAAAACCTCAACACATAAAAACAAAACTGTTTTCACGGACAGTAATGCTCAGTGTAATTGGCGTCATTTGATCGTTAGGATTTAATGGTTTAAGCCCTCAGGCCTCACAACAAAGTCTTTACATTTAAACTAATTTCTCCACGTTAATCCCGGATGTCACATTCACGAGATTAGGATTTCCTCCTCTGCCAGCGCCCTTCAGTTTTAATTCACAAGCTTTCTTTGTACCCTCGTGATAAATAAGTAGCAGGCGTACAGCTGCGCTCGCCAGGGTGTTACCAGATCCAGAATCCCCGACCCAAACCAGGCTCCTGGCGCGCTCACCTTCCACAGCGTTGGCGGCCCCTCGATGAGCTTGGCGTTGGTGCCACAGTACTGCAGAGCCAGATGGAGACACTCGGTGCCAAACTCAAAGTCTGACTCAGTGCACTGCAGAGGGGACACAGAGGAGAGGCAACTGTGGGACAATGGATTTCCATCGGAACGCAGAGAACGACTGTGTCGCTCCGCTGCATCGAGTCCCCGTCTAACGAGGGGTTAAAAGTTCACACTCAAACTGTTGTGACTTCCTCAAACTTAAAATGTACAGTCTGGGGAAAACATCAGACGGTCTGAAGAAGTTCGCCCCCTGCTCCAGCAGAGGGCGCTCACTTTTAACTTGACCTATTGCATGCCCACTTGATCTGATCGGTAAAGTAAGTCCATCAATGTAAAAGTGTTTTATTATGAGAATGGAGGACGCTAGCAGGCGAAGCCGTCCCGACCGGACAACCACGACACCAGAGTAGTGGCGAGAAGCAGAGTGCGGAGTTATTATGGGTTCTACGCTGTAGATGGCAAAGTACAGAACAAAGCTGAGGCTGCAAGGCGACTGACTTCCTCTTCAAAAATATCAAAACCTCGTCTGACTGTGTGCGAGTGGGACAAATCAAACCAGTGGCAAACTTCTTCTTGGAAAAAGGGACAATTCTACAAAATACATGATGAAACTCTAAAAAGCCCTTTGAGATTTGCCTTTTATTTCATCGCCATCGGGCCATTTACTTCATTACATAACATTCAAATTCTGTTTTTTACAGTGATTTAACAAGACTGAATCCTGCAGTGACCAGTACATCAAACAAAACGAAAACACTCCAAAGATCAGAGCTGTTCTTCGAGCCAATACTGGCGACGTTTAAAGTTTATGTCCTTAAAACATCACATCGCACACTGCTGAATAGATTAAGATAACTTTGGGGTTGTTCAATCTGTTGGTGCAGCAACAGAAAACCCTCTCACGTTTAAATTTCACATTAATCTGAAGTTTGGATTTTGACATAAGCTGTGATCAAAGGGTCAGCTGCCAATGTGGCCTCTATTGTTGGTCCCTGAATCAATGGAAAAGTTAGGTTACAGATTTTTTGGACAAAGGGTCATTGACACAGGGGAGTCACAGGAATCTTTACAACCCCCGAGATGTCATGAGGCTCCTTTGGTCAGCGGTTCTTCTAAACCCCTCATCCTAATGAAATGAGTGGGCGGACAAGCCAAACGATAAAAATGTTCATTCTAAAGCAGTGGTACCAGTCAGGCAGAAACAGAAGAGGTAATATCAGTATACGTGAGTTTAGTTCTCTTGCTTTAACACTTGTCTTAAAGAGTTTGGATTCAGTGAAATTCAAACCTGCCGTGAACTCACTGATCTGACACTTTTCTGATCTAACGGTTTGTTTTCATTTCCCCACGCACCTCTGGACGCTCTGCATCACGATCAGCGTCTTCCCAGAAGAGAAACTCGTAACATGAAGCTGCCGTCACCACATTTTTCAGCAGATACTTCGGAAGGACGATGTTTTCTTTGGCTGACGGACTGTTGGCCCTGTACCACTCTTATCTTCCTGAGCTGAGAGTTGCAATGTGCACGTTGGGTTTCTACAGGTCACAAGTTATTTTCCCACATTGGGGAAAGTTAGAAAGTAAGAAGTGATGTGTTTTCTTGTGGTAACTGTGGACTTTACACAAATTGTTGTTTCTGCATTAACGAGAAACGGTAAAAACCTAATTGAGGTTTACTGCGAGAGTTGTTCTGTTTATTTTATTCAAAGAATTGTTCATGTGGGTGAAGCAACATGATCCAGGATCCTGTAATGTTTCCCTACTTATTTAAAGATTAAATATTATTTCACCATTTTCAATCGAACTGCTTTAACATCAGAGTTACACAATCATTTATTGTGTTGGTCGACTTTACAAGAGAGTTTCTGGAGAGTTGAAAAGTGTAAATATTGAAAAAAAAACACTTTAACAACTTTAATCATTGTTGTTTTTTTGTATTATTATTATTAATTATTATTGTTGATTCATTTTTTGTATTTCTCCCAGGGGGTCGGGATGCAATTATGCTTATGTGGTGAGTAATACATGTATATTTATGTGGTGAGTCTCATATTTACATTAATCACTTTTTCCGTGGTTTTACAAGAAACAGTTCGACGTATGCGACTGGAGGAAAATGCCGCACGTTCAATTTTGATGTTTATATATTTTTTTCTAAAGAACATGCATGACATTTGCTGCAGATGCTGTGAGAGGGAAAAACACGTCTCTCATAATCAGCTGAATGTCACATTTCAATGGAAGTAAATAAATGTGAAGGTATGACAAATGTTTCTGGGGCAGGGACAAATCTGTGTTGGTGGAATTCCCACATAAACAGGCAGAGGAAGGAGTGAGCCAAAGGTCTCCACCAACTCAAGTAGATGTTTTAGCTGCTAAACGTTTCCCTGAGGTCCTCAGCTTGTTACCGAACCCGTGTGTGGCTGCTGTTTGCTGCAGAGGTTTGTCTACTGGGAGTTTATCGGAGCTCATCGGCTGAAAACAACAACACAAACAGAGACAACTGAAACCAAACAGCCACAGTTGTGGGGTGAAAAAACCCTGTGAAGCTGAGAGGGATCACAGACTGAAAATGAAGATGGACGACATGACAGCTCCTTGAAAGTGAAGCCAGAAACATCTGGATCTCCCCCTGCTGGCTGGCTGCAGTACAGGTCATAAACCCTGACTCCTCGATGATAACGGGAGGAAGTGGAGACTTGTCGTCCACCTTTATTTAGTCTATAAGAGAAACCAGAGTAAGACAATGATTCTCTGAGGGTCCGTCACTATAGAGGTTTTCAGGCATGAACTCTGGAAAATGTCTGGAAGTTATCTTACATTTTCCGGATTGTCTTTCATAACGCAGCAGGAGATTGTCTTTCCAGTTTTGTGTCCATCCCAACGTCATCAACACACCCATGCTGCTGTATTCTCACATGGACTCACTCTGACATTTCCCTGATATTTTACTTGGGGGGGATTGTGGGAAAGGTTCCCGGAAAATATCAGGAACAACTTCCTCGGCCATTTGTGTTCTCACATACAGTGGCTCTGGAAATCTTCAGGAAAGTGTCAGGACTTCAGATCAGGTGAAAGTGAAGGAAGCTTCTCACTTCACAGCCATTTAATCCATTGTTAGAATATTGACTGGAAACCCTTTAAACTAAAGAGTAGCTTCTCTAGTTTCAGTGGAAGCAGCAGCATTAACAGCCTGTCCTCGCTGTGGGTGCATTTACGTCATCTCTGCCAACTGTGATTTATTTTCCTGGACTAATCTTAATCAAGATGAATATCTTCCCAGTTTATTGTACCGACTCACTCGTGGCTGGGAAAGCTCGGTTTGTGAAGATCTCATGGACGTTTGGATCGAGGCGATGAGCTCATTGGGTTTAAAAGACAAAGACGAGTTCGTGCTACCTGAGATTATACCTGGGTAATATTTTATCAAGCTATAAAAGAGAGAGGGGTCTTTTATTCCAGCGACCCTGGAACTGAAGAGAGAAATTACAGGAGAAATATGCTCTTGGTCTTGAGGTAATTTAACCTTTAGTATTTTCTCCCGGTACAAAAGCCGTCAGTGGGGACGCACTGGATAAAGTGTCTCCCCCTTTGTCTCCTCAGCCCTGAGTTCTTCTCCACTCAATGGATGTCAAGCTACAAATGTGCAGCTCTCAGAGATTTTCCGTGCACATGTCCTACAGTCCTAACCTGACACTTTCCCGTCTTTTGAAGGGTTGAAGAGGAGAGCAACCCGGGGAGAGGGGGGACACGCTCTCCCAGCCTCCCCCTTCGCCGGCGACCTCCCCGGTGACCTCCCCGGTTTGTCTTCATTTCTGGAAACCCGACTGGCCTCGAACAGCACTGGGCAAAATGTGAGCTCATTTTTCTGAAAAGGCCAAAGCCAACAAGGCTCTCAGAGCGATCTTAAGATCCCAAATGTGCCAGGAGTGAAAATAACTGCGGACAAATGGGGCTCCAATCGCCTCTTAGCTCAAAGTTTGCTGCGTTCTTCAAAAAACGAGGCTATCGCAAGAACCATCTAATGGAGGTGAGGTTGAAAAAGCAAACTCAAAGTGTCTGAAAAATAAATAAGGTCAACCTCTGCAACTCCAGTTTCACACTTGTTTGCGCTGCCAAGTCTTCGCAGTAAGCCCCGGCTCTGAGAGAAGGATCGACACATTTACAGCTTACATCAGCGGATAAACTCTTTCCATTTTTTTTTTTCAGGTACACATTAAAAACACACTCAACTACCCGACACTATTAATCCCAATCCACCTAAATGTTTCAGAGCTCTCGCAGCGTTTTTCCAGCTTCGCAGCGTTCGTTACACACACACACACACACACACACACACACACACACACACACACACACACACACACACACACACACACACACACACACACACACACACACACACACACACACACACACACACACACACACACACACACACACACACACACACGTCTGCTGCAGCGTGGCAGAAAGTATGAACATGTCATATCGTTCCCACATGCAGAAGAGGCCGGGTGAAAGCGATAGCACACGGGCCACAAGCTCTGACACCCTGCAGGTTCTGGCATATCAGCTGAACAATGAGGGACTGTGAAGTCCTGCTGTGATGTATGAGGAGCATGACGGCCTTTGTCATGTAAGTGGTGTAATTTTTTGACGGCATAAATCTCGACCTGACATTTCATGAGGTTTCAGAGACTTGTTTTGTAAATACAAACCATGTTTCGACTTCTTCAGCTGCATAAAATCATCAGATAACTGTAGTGCAACAATCTCAATGGGTTCCTAAGTTTCATACAGTAAGAATCATTGCATAGGAGGTGTTATATTGTACCAGCTATCCACTGAACCTTTTCTCTGACAGTGAGAATCAAATTGTCGTCAGTGAGCGTCCTACCCTCTGATAGGCTTGATGGATGACGTTGTACGTGAATCCCTGAGGCATCTCGCTGGCTCTGTACTTGCCTCGCTCCAGGGAATGGTCGAGGTAACCCTCTGACGTGGTGGCTATCACCGTGGAAACAAGAGGGCGGATAGCTCCCGCGGCCTGAGAGGAGGAAAGAGGATTCAGTTTTTAATAATACAGTCTCCTCATAGTTTAAACACAAATCGTAACTTCTGAACGAAGACGAGGAAATGCAGTAGAAAGCCTCAGAAAAAAGCTTGTAAGTTGAATTTCTTTCAAAACTGTACATTTCAGAGAAAACATTAACTTGACGGTACTCTCCGTCAGCGGCCAGCTGGAGCACGCCCCCCTCCCGCACTTCCTGCCTGGGAAAATTTAAAATAATCAACTTTTCTGAGATAATATTTTCATCCCACTATAACATGATTAAAGACAGTTTCCAGGAGCAGGAAGTCAGCGAGCGTGTGCGGGCGGGGGAGGGGGGGAACTCAAATGAAAGGAAAGCAAACATGTGTTCTGCGTGTTACACATGTGAGTGAAAATCTGAATTGATCTGCTGCTCTTCGGCGCTGACAGACTTTCTGTCGTGAGCCGGGCGAAATAATGAAGACCAGGCCGCCTGCTGTGAAAGTTCATCTCTCACACACACACACACACACACACACACACACACACACACACACACACACACACACACACACACACACACACACACACACACACACACACACACACACACACACACACACACACACACACACACACACACACACGTTGGTCCGTGAGCTCTTTGCCTTCTTCACAATCTGTGTGACCTGCGTTCACCAGCGTCTCCTCTCAGCTGCTGCACCTCGCACATGAATCATTATCAAACTTCCCCTCGTCCCAGCGGCCCGTGGCGTTGGCCCAAGTGTTTTCCATTTATCCCAGATGAAATAAACACGACCACCGGGAGCAACGGACGTGTCAATCTGATAAACAGTTTACGAGGAGATGGAAAAGGCCGATCACCGGGATTATTTGTCTTCTTTGGTCTGAATTCCCAAGTGGAAATCTTGACTTTGACGTGTTTTGGTGTTTGGTTTGTTTACGTTCACGCGGCACGGTGAGTCCTTGAGAGGTGAAAGCTTGGACTCCAGCTCCTATAACCGCTGTTGAGATGATGGATTTGTTTATACTCTGTGTTGTAATTGACCCTCTCTGGTTTTTAGCTAAACGCTCAAGAAGAAATGAAGTATGAGCCACGGCTGAGATTTGATTAAATGTGCTGTGCTCTCCAAGCATGAAGCAATACTGGCATATCGGGGTTTGTTTCCTTGTAGGCGCAATATAATCTTCCTGACCTGCTCCAGGAAATAGACACATCCTGCCTCCATAAGCCCCTCGAGAGGTTACACATCTTCACTTCATTTCCACTAATGGGAGCTTTGCAGATAACGTTGATTATTGAAATTTTTCCTACAAACACTTGAATGTTTGCAGTGAATAAAGGAGTATTTCAAATAATTTCTGGCAGGATTTGTTTTCTCTCTGCTTTATTTTGTTGTAAAAAATAATATTTCAGTCATCTTCTGATCTGAGCTCCTGCTTTTACTTTTTTTCTAAAGATAAAGATAAAGACAAATTCACATTTCCCAAGCATCAGTATCTCAATAAATCAATAGTTTTGTGTGTTAAACATTTGAAAATAGTGAATAAGATTATTTAAAAAAAATTATAATAATAATAAATAAATACTATTACTAATAATCCTTTAATCTCTTCATTTTTTCACCCAAAAAAATATTATACATATTATATTGATGCTGTAGCTTCTCAAATGTGAAGATCTGCTACTTTTACTTGTCTTGAATTATAGTACATTCAATATTTTGGGGTTTTAGACTATGACAGATGGGAAAATAGAGCTAAAAAGTTGCTCAGTCATTTTCTGTAACTATTAAATCATTATCATGGCGGAAACAAAGTTCAGATACAATTATAAAATGCTTTAGTTGAATTATCTTTTACGATACTGACCCCATGCTCCTTAGCAGCCACGGCTATCTTGTAGAGAAACTCCTCCTCGACAAAAGGCCGCACAGCATCATGGATGATGACGACCTTCGGCCTGTCCGCCGACACTGGCCTCCCCTCCTCCTCCTCCTCCTCACCCAGAGCCAGGACGCCGTTACAGATCGACCTGTGGCGAGTGGAGCCGCCTGCCACCACCCGGACCTTCCTGTGCTGGAAGCGCTGGACGATATCCGTCATCAGCTCCATGTTTTCTTTGGCAACGACGACCACGACGCTCTGAATCCATGACACCCTGCAAGAAAACAACTGCTTAGAAGAGGAGTTAAAACAGAACAGGAAAGGTCGAGATTACAAAACATCCAGAGATTCAAACATCAATATTTTCCTCTTAGATGTGATGGAGTAGAAGCAAATGACAGAACACGTGAATACTTATGTATTGTGTTCCTGTACTTATGTCTTTTAAGGACCAATTTAAGCATAGAACCTACAGAGTGAGAACATTTTGGTTGGTCCTCACTCTCAATGGGTTCCTTGAGGGTTAAGACGTGGTTCAAGGGGTTATGGTTAGAATTAGGTTTAGGTTAGGGTTAGGGATTTAGTTTGGATGGTTAAGGTTAGGGTAAGGGGCTAGGGAATGAATTATGTCAATGAGTGTCCTGTCCTCACTAAGATAGAAGTGTGTGTGTGTCTGTGTGTGAGTGTGTGTGTGTGTGTGTGTACATGTCTATTTGTAGTTATGAGGGCCAACTTTTGTTCAATACCATCATTGTGGGGACATTTTTGTTGTTTCAGGGATAAGACTTGGTTTTAGAGTTAGACATTTAGATGGTGTGAGTGTGTGAGCAGCCTGCACTGACACACTCCGGCCGGTAGAGGCGCTGTTCCTGCTGTTCACTCTCCATCTGTATCCCAGACTCGTTATAATAAACAATAACAAACCTGGATATTAATTCACTTTACGTTGAATCTTAATGTTCCTGTCTTTATGAGCTCGTACCTCTCGAACGCCTGGACGGTGAAGCTGACGAGCGGTCGACCCAGGACCGAGCAGAACTGTTTGGGGGTTGAGAGTCCGGTTCTCTCCCCGGTGCCGCCGGCGGGAAGAACCACGGACACCGGGAAGTCGACCCGGAGCTCCGCGGGCTGCGGCTCGCTCCGCCCGGCCTCTTCGCCTGGGAAAGCCCGAGGATGTGAGGGCCCGTCCGGATCACAGCGGCCGTCCTCCATCGTTGATGTGGTTTGTGTCCGTGTGGTTCCCCGGGGGAGAGGAGACAGGGTCAGGACGGGTCCATCACAGGTTCGAATCTATGGGTTCTTATCAGGTAAACACCGCAACGTGGAGAAACAGCGCTGTCAAGGTGTGGGATTCAAACGCACATTTCCGGTGAACACCTTCAAAATAAACGTCTTTTGTTTATTGTTTCCTGTGTAAATGGGAAACTCAATAAAAAGTGGATACTTGTTAGTGGGTCAATAATATGTCAGTTTAATATCTATCACACCACCTATAAGAGCTAATAAACATTTAATTAATTTATTAAATAAACATACATTTAATTGCAGCAAATTACTTATTCAAGAGTCTTAAGCATTTATTTGTGTCTTACTTGAGAATAACAGTCTAAATAGTTATGATTTATGTAAAAAAATGATAAGTATAAAAACATAATATATACGTTTCTGAGTGTTAAAAAGAAATAGCAATATGAAATGTGTTGAATTAGTTTTTTCCAGGAAGGTCAGCACTCCTCCAGTGGTTTAAAGAAAACTAATAAATGTATTTCCTGCTGAAATGATGTTGAAATTGACAGAAGTTGACGACGGCTGATCTTGATTTGCAGAAGAAGAAAAGTTAAAGAAGCTGAATATCAGTTGAGTAGGTTGACAATTCTGTTAACCAGGTGTAGTTTACATTATAAATTATTAATTATACTTCACACTCAGTTGAGTTTTTTGTATCTATTGTCTTTTATCCATTGTATTTGCTTTAGATATTCAACCTCACTTTTAAAGAACTAATTTCACTTCCGGTAAAGCTCAAGTGAAATCCACAAATCTGATGCATCATTAGAAAAAGCTCCAAGTCAGAAATCTCCTGAGATGTCAATACTACATTACGCATTTGAAATAAGAAACCAGTTTAATGTATGAAAAAAACGTACAAGATGAATCTTCGATCTTACTTTATGTTGGTGTGGAATTCATGATACAGAAATTATGAAATTGTCATTTACGAGGAATTATTTCACCAGAAAAGACCATTTTCTCTGATCCTCCTCCTAACTTCCTCTGTTTATACAACATAGACACTTGTCCTTAGTAAAAAAGTGATATTATATACATGTGTAATATTCACTCTTCATCTCAACCCACCTGCAGATCAAACTCTCCACTGACAACAATACGTGATCAAAAGTTATATTTATTTCAAAGTTATTACAAGAATGAACGATGAAGAAGCTTTTCCCGACTTCACCCACATACTGACGTCACGTATGTATCATGGTATATGTTGCCACAGAAAAATATATTACATCATACATAGTACAATTTTATACACATGGCCATACTTCAAAAGGCAAGTAAGAATTCGATATATATGTACAAGTATTTACACAAGATTGTTTTTTAGATGTTTGGTGTCATTTACTGGTGTTGGCATGAAATGAATATGGAAACACAAGCACACGGCTGCATCATGGGACAATGTGGCGTTGCTCAGGGGTTCGGGGAAGCTCTGCAGACTGTGCACCCCCAGGTCTGTTCACATTGTCTTTAACCATGTGGATTCAAACGTCAAGTCCTTAGCACGCCCCCTCAGAGCTTGGAGTGAGGAACCAGCTTCACAGAAAGTCCCAGTCAAAGATAATCCACAATGGCGAGCTCTGGATGACCACCTCCTGTAGGTGTGTGTGGATTCAGAGTCTGTGTGTGTGTGCCGGCTCTCAGGGTTCAGTCTCGTGCCAGTTCTCGCTCAGCCGGTTCTTTCCCAGCCTCCTCTTGCTCTTGGACTTGTGTTTGTGCACGAGCTGCGGCGGCGACACCGCCAGCTCCTCGAACTTGTGTCCCGACTCGTTGTGCTGCCGCGTGTACCTCTTGCACTTGCAGGAGGTGACCACAGTGATCTTGTACGTTCTCGTGCTGCCGTCCTGGCACTGCAGCTGGATGCGCTGGGTGCGGGTCTTGTCGTTCACGCACCGCCAGTCCTGGTTGCCGCTGCTCCGGCGACCCCAGAACTTCCTGCCGCCGGGGCCGCCGATCCAGTTTTGAAGCATCTGAGCCGGGAGGCACTCACCGGCGCACACCAGCTCCTTGATGGGGTTGATGCTGGTGCAGTGGCCGTCAGAGATGTACTTGGTGGACCTCAGCTCTCTGCATCCGATTTGGCTTCGATCTGTGGAAACACAATGAATGAGAATTGTGAGTTGTTTTCTCTGACCAAGTCCAACACGCCAACATATTCAGTTACGTCTCACGTTTGACCACAGACTGTAAATAAAGATGGACGTCACATCTCCACTTCCTCCCACAACCCAGAAATGAAGCCAAAACATCCTGGATGCAGCCATCTTGTGCCGATGATGTCATTTGGAGCCAGAGTTTGTGCCAGATGGAGCTTGACCAATCACGAGTCGGTGTCAGCATGTCGTCCGTCTTTATTTACAGTCTTTGACAAAGAAAAGCAGCAAATCCTCACAATAACAGAGTCACATTATATTGAAACATAATAGGTCTAAATGATAATTATGAGCTACTATCCAGCTCTTTACCCTGAACATTATCCTCCATTATAGGTGGTGAGCTTCTCTGCAGCCTCAGGACCCTAAAGAGCACAGGAGCATCGTGACCTTTCTGCTTCATAAAGGGAATTAAACTTGTTATTTTTCAGTGTATCAGCGATTTATATACCAGGAGGATTATGTCTGTGCTGCAGGCGAAATCCCCGTCCCCCTGCTCCCCTCTACCACTGTAACCAGAGCTCAGCTCCATTCATACAGCTGCATACACCTCAGTGACAATGGCCCCCTCTCTGTGACAGCGTTTGAAGAATGAATAGGGGTGAGGCTCCCTCCCTCTATGTCTTACCCCCCCCACTCTCTCCCTTCCTGGGCTGCAGGGGTCACATGGTTTCCTGTGGATGACACCGTCACCGCCTCGCATCCCTGCATCCGGCCGACAGCTCGCCAGGTGAAATAATCTCTGTTGCATGAGCAGAGGCTTTTTTTATGATCAATCCGTCGACTTTATCTGTTTTTGTTTGTTTTTAGCAGCATTACACAAAACTAATGGACAGATTAGCACATAACTTGGTGGAAGGATGTTGTTTGGTTCAGGGAAGAGCCAATTCAATCTTGGTGCAGATATAGATCAGGGGTTTTGGGGCCTCTGCAAACATGTACTCTACTAAATGCTCTTTTAAACTATAGGATGGGATTACATTCTACTGTGACAGCATCGTTTGTGGTATCTTGACTTTTTTATCAAAATAAACTCTGTGATATTTATGAAGTTTTTGATAAATAGTTTCTCAGTGATTAAAGGGATGATGGGATTAAGTTCCTGAGACAAAAAGAGGAAATGTGACGCCTACACATGAACTTTCTCAAGAGCTCTGGGTTGTCTTCACCTTTTAATGAATGAGAACTAATTATATCAAGCAAAGAAGAGCAAATGTTTTAAACAGTCACATGGAACAGATTATTTTCTGCTGCTTCTCTTTTCTCATCTGTTATTCGTGCTCCTTAATTTGGCCTCGTCAGCTGCAAAGAGCATGTTTGACTGCAGGAAAGTAACCAGATCATAGACAGACCCTCATTCAAAGAGCGTCACTCGAGGATTCCTCAGGATTAAACACCAGAACTGAAAGGAGCCGATGAGAAAGTTGTGCAGTAGAAACTGATTATTCCTTAAAATAAAGTACCTACAAGCACAAAACAGCCATTAACATCTGGTTTGTTGATGAACAAACATCAAGAATTATCGCAACATAACTTTAATCATTACCAATGCAACAGAAATACCAATAAATATCGATATAATACTTGTATATTGTGCACAGTGAGGAGGTGAAACATATAATTCATCTGCCTCAGATCTCTGAAGTGTTTTAAAAGTGTTTCTCATTCTCTGAAGAAGAGTTTAAAACCACAACTTTCACTCAGGAGCAAAAATCTGCCCTAAAATAAACAGTTATCGTGATTATTATCAACTGATATGATCATTTTTTTTACTTGATTTAATATTTGGGCCATATTACCCAGCTATACATCAAATGCAATAAGAGATACCAAGTAATTTAACCATTTATTATAACAATAATGTAATAACAACTTCTGTAATAATGTAATAACTAATTTCTGTTGCACTTATCTAACGAAACAAAATATTTGTCCTGACATGTCATGACGTTTATTGCGATAATTATCGATATCAACGACTTACATTTTTTAAACCGTCATATGATTTTGGCCATATTGACAAACTGGACCCAGTCTACATTGTTGTAAAGCTCTAAAACTTCAAATTCTATTATGTTATGAAATTCTCCATCGTGGCATCATGTCTTTAAAGTTGAAAGAAACAATACTGTGACGTTTATCTTGATAATTAACGATATCAATGATATTAAAACTTTGATCTGGATGTACTTTTTGGTCACATCATCCAGCTCAATGATAAACTATCATTAGATCATTAGATAACGTCTGACAGCCTCAGTAAATGTCAGAGCATCCTCCTCTCCTCCTTCCTCTCCTCCTTCCTCTCCTCCTTCCTCTCCTCCTCTCCTCCTCCTCCACTCACCGTCTCTCTCCTGCGCCTCTCCGCCCTCTCCCCTGCCGCCGGTGCGCGCTCGGTTCAGGGACACGTTGCTCGGGACCTCGGGCTCCGGGGCGCCCTCCGGGGGGAACAGCAGCTCCGTGGCGTGGTTCCTGGAGGCCTGGCAGCTCCTCAGCAGGATGCACAGTAACACCAGCGACTCGTGCGCGCTCACCTGCATGTCTGCCTCTGGGTGGTGGAGGACGTGGAGGACGTGCAGCGGTTGGAGGTGGAGGTGTTGGCCGGGCTGAGGTGCACTGATGCTGGGTGAAGTGCAGCAGAGGCTCCGCTGAGCCGCTGCTTTTATACTGTAGCTCCGCCTCCAGCTCGGGCTGCAGCTCAGGTGTGTCTCTGTCCCGAGGATCTGATTGGCCCACTCATAATGTAAACCCGCCCACGTGCTTTTATTTTGGAGGGTTGCTTTCGATCATGGATGATGATGATGATGATGATGGTGATAATGAAGTTAATAGTGATGATGATGAAGAAGTCAATTGTGGTGATGATAATTGTGGTGGTGATAATGATGATGAAGCTTATTTTGATGATGATGATGATGATGAAGTTTATTGTAATGATGATGATGATGATGATGATGAAGTTTATTGCGATGAGGATGATGATGATGAAGTTTATTGTGATGATGAAGTTTATTGTGATGATGATGATGATGATAATGAAGTTTATTGTGATGATGATGATGATGATGATGATGATTGGATTAAGTGTCAATCATGACATTTCACCTCATTTTTATATCAACAAATAACAGATTAAAGAACATGAACCCCAGAACATCAGTGTGATAATAACTACCTAAACTTTGAGAAAAACTTATTTGACGTCTGTTTTGACTTTGTGGTTTGGCTCAAGTCCCATCTGCTAACATGGAGGAGGCCAGGTCTATGACTCATACTGCAGCCAGCCACCAGGGGGCCCTTGAGACTCTTTGGCTTCACTTTTGGGGGGGGCTGTCATGTCGTCCATCTTTATTTAGATTCTATGTTTGAACAAAGCCACTAAAAATATGAGCTATTGATCAGTGAACAGATGAATTTCCTGTGAAATCGTCTGAACTCTGACATGTGAAGTCCATGATTCGGTCCACAGCTGCTGACGTGCACACAGCTGACGATTCCAGACACCGACTCACGTTCTCCACGTGTGCAACTCGCCTTTTTTCTCGGTCACACGTTTAATCCAAGAATGAAAGCCGATATTGTTTGTGTGTCTGTGAGTGTGACGTCCTCCTGCTGCCTCAGTGACACGTCTGAAGGTCTGAAGTGCTCGGACTAACTGGAGTCTTTGTGTGTCCGCCGCACTAAACAAGAGGAGATATAATTACTCGTGTTGGGAACATTCAAACCGGGCTCGTCTCACTGATTTGAAAAGCTGCGTCGTGCACGGACACTAATCGTTGCTCATGTGTGTCTTTCAGGATGGAGAAGATGGAGGAGGAGGCCCGAGGTCTTTTTCTTTTTTCTGAGTGAAAGGTTATCAGTGGAATCAGCAGTTAGAGAAACACACTCAAATCCAGCAACAACACAAAGTTTAAACTGAAGATAAAGTTCAGTCACACTCGTAAAATATAGAGAAGAGTTTAGTTTTGCAGGTGAATATTGACTAGTTCCAATTTTAGTTATTTTCTGGAGTTCAGATTTCCAAGAAGGGAAGTAAGAAAAAGAATGAATTTAGTAAAGAATGAAGTTGGACAAACAGAAGCAAGGAGAGAAAGAAGGATAGAAAAGAAAGAAGGAAATAAATTGGCCAAGTAAAACTGTAAGATTAGAAAGGAAGGAAATATATCAAATGAAAGAAGAGAATAGAAACGGTGAAAGTGCAAATGACAGAGGAAAGAAAGAAGAGAAGGAAATGAGGTAATAGAGGAGTAAAGGTCCAAAAGAGAAGGAAGAAGATAGGAAGACAGATGTGACGATAAGGAAGAATGGGAAGAAGTGATGAATGACAGAAGGAGGAAGGAGGAGGACAGAGGGAAGGAAATAAGTGATGAGATGTGAATGTGAAGGGACCAGAAATACTGAGTATCAGAGCTTTAAAACTGGAGTAAATGGAATTGTTCCTCTTCAGATTTAGGTTTTGAAACTGACCCGTGTCTGTTAACCTTCACCCTCGCAGTCTGTTGTTGTTTCTGTTTGACACCAGAGGCTCATTCACTCCACTTCCGAGAGAAGATAAAGGACAACGTGGTCGGCTCCTCTCAGGACACTGTTCACACTCCGACGCCCCACTGAGCCTCTTCTGAGAGCCGCGCTGCGTGAATGCTGAAACGTGAATATGATAGCAACCCCCCACCCCCCCAAACGGCTTTTGTACTTTCACTGTGTAAAGAAACAGAAAGCTGAGAGCGGACTCCCTCTCTGTGCCCACTGAAACTCAGCAGCAGGAATTTGGTTGCCCCTAACCCTCATGGGAAATGAGAGGTGGCTGGGTTAATAGCATACTGACAAGAGGCATGGTCGGGGGGGGGGGGGGGGGGGGGGGGGCAAAAGGTATGTACAACACCGAGAACAAAGCCAAGAAAGGAAGTTGGGAAAAGATCCCAACAGGAGACAAACAATAGAAGGAGAGAACGATATGACAATAACCTACTTTTACTATTTGTTCGAACATGGCCACATTAACCTACTGCAGGGCCAAGGGGCCAAAATGTGTCCTTAGGCCTCTGGTGTCCCCCAACGTACACGGCAGTTTTCATCATGTCCCCCAGAGACAACAACCAGCAGCTTCTCAGGGACTGACGGAGCCTTCTGTCCGTACTCTGGGGGGTGTAACCAATAGTTCAATCGAGACGACCATAAGACACGAGGAAGACATTTCAACAAACGTTTTGAGAAGAGACTTTTGTTTTCTGGCAGAAACCCTTTGCTGCCCTCTAGTGGATGTACTGCTCAACAACAAGAGCCAACATAAAGGATGCATGGAATTATGTGGTCAGTGTTTGAAACAGACGCGTTGAGCCTTAAGCTGATCAGCCAATCAGCAGATTGATTATCTGCAGGAGTTGTGACCAATCCCCTGGTGGGATGTAATGAAGCATGTTTCATGTGTCTGTACTTGACCTGACTTGGTTTCAGGTATAATTCACTTTTACTCCAATACAAATATCAGATGAGGCCCGAGTGTAAGAAATTGGCTGCAATACAAAAGTTGTGAACTCCAGGAGTGAGACCTTGTGTTTCTGAATCATGGGGAAACAGCCCCCTCTGCTGGACACCGACCTTCAATACAGACACATTTGAATAGTATCTGTAAAATATGAAAATGTACAGCAGAAATGATGAGGATGGTTTTTATTTAACGATAATTCGGGGCAAACAGAGTCTTGTTGGACATGTTCAGCTTCTCTGTTCAATGTAAAATAATGAGATTATCACAGATTTTTCAAAGTAAAAGGAGTTTTGTTTGTAAGTCATGAACATGATGTTTCTTTCTTGTGCCGTGTACAACAACGTTCTGTCAACAGGTGATTCAGCTAAATGAGAAATTTGGAAAATCCTGAGCATTAACGTCACCTATCAATTTCAAAATAAAGCCATAATTATATCGTTCCATGTTTAAAAATATACATTTTTGGTCATCAGTGTGCAGCCACGCTGTCCACTCACAATCTACCACGAGGTTATCAGTACAAAAAAAACAACCAATCAATAACAAATCAAGTAAATTGTGAACAAACATCAGCTCTGATTGGCTACAGTCACTTTACTCCCCACACAGGCTGCTATCGCTTCTTAAGGCAGATTTACGCTCCGTCGTGGACGCGAACCCTCAACTCCTCCCCCCCGACCTCTACCACAAACATCAGCCTACACACCAGGGTTCAAATTCACATACGACGGTATTATCAGAAAACATAAAAAAGGACAAACGGATTGCGGCTGTGCCACAAACCTTCCTTAGAGGCTTTAGTGCGAGAGTCTCAGCTCCATAATAAATATGTAGGCTCCTCCCTCCTGTCGGAACCGGTCCGTGTCTGGCTTCGAGTCTCGCTGCCAGGTCTCTGTCGGTGGAGTGTGGATGTTTTCTGGAGAAGATGGCGGCTGACACGTCGACGGTGACATGGTCCTCAGTTGTCAGCGGCTGCGGGGGAGGGGGTGTCTGAGGTGTCTGAGACGCTCAAAGGAGCAACTTCACTGTTGTTCTCCACCGACAGCTCCTGTATGGAGTCCGTCGCCTCCTGCACCGCGTCGCTCTCGTCTGAAACACAAACACAGCTCGTAACTGGAGGTCCGACCTTTCTATGACTCTGAGGGCAACATGAGGTTATGTTCAGCCATCGTCGTGTTTAGTTTCATGAAGCTCACAAGCAACATGGACAAGAAATGTTCATGTTTTCATCCGTGTCGATTTGTTTGTCTGTCAGCTGGATTACAGAAAAACTACAAAACAAATTTCCACAAAACTTGGTGGAATGATGGGACCTGGGCCAAAAAACTTGGAATGAAAACTGTAATTCAAGCCCTATATATGTATTTTTTTATACAAATAATGCTGAATATCTGCTCAAACTAGAAATTCAAAGCTCCATAAAGCAGAAAAATGATGCTTTGAAAATATCTGCATCCATTACTGACTGACACTAGTTAGTTTGCAGACAGGTTGAGGTTGAAATCGTTAGAATCGCCGTGGTATCGATGCTACTTCTGTTCACTATGGAGTATTCACCTCTTATTGTGAAACATTCTTCTGCAACAAGCGATAATTCGTTTCATATTTGTGAATCATAAACGCACCTTCTGTCTGCTGCATCCTGAGTTTGGCTGATTCTGCTTCCTGCGTCTCCCTCTGGTCCTGAAGCTTCTTACAAACTTTCTTGTGGGTGAACCAGTGCATCTTCTGACAGTCGTGGTCGCAGTAGATCACCTGGTGGACAAAAGGTTTTTAATAAAATAAGAAAGTTATGAAAAGTATTTCTTCGTGTTTTATGGGAAAATCTAAATTGTCACTCTTCTTTAATTTTGTTTTGTTTTAAGTAAAAATAATCCTATTTAGATAGAAGACAGTTCTGCAGAAGGTCAACAATGAAACACACTGACCCACAGATCATCGGTTTATAAGGTAAACATTTTGTTCACATAAAACTAATCTCATGTATAAACTGATTTATTGCTGTAGTTTGATTTCTCACCATTTTACAGATGGAACATCTCTTCTCGGCTCCTTTCTCTCCACACGACGTACAGAACTCTGCGTCCATGAAGCCCACCTGACCCGTGATGGCCTGAGTCAGCACAGACAGAGCTGTGGGGTCATTCCCCTGAAAGACAAGCACAACAAACCTGTTAAACATCTAGAGGAGGCTCTCACTCAATTTAAATTCTCTTTTAATAAATTAATCCAGACTCACAATGTCCACGGGGGCGATGCTCCGCACCAGCTGCTGCAGCAGAGTGGCGTCACAGTAAGGGAACTTGCGAATACATTCCCTGATGAACTTCTCTTCATAGACGGGGAAACCATCGCTGTCCCGGCCCTTGAGCAAACTGCAGGAGAGAGAGCAGGAAGAGTTCAGGAAAACCTTCACGTTGGAAATACCCAGCACTTTAACACACCATCAAAAGAAATGAGTTTTAAAACTAAAAACTACGTGAATGCAGCCAAACAGCGATACTCTTAAAATCCACTCCACCTCAGATTAATTTAACATTTCAGTTTTAACACTTAACGTCTGTAATGAACGGATCACGATGCCGTTTTCTTCCACATCACATCACACACACACCTCTTGACGAGTCCATCCAGCTTGTCCTCGCGGTTCTTCAGGAAGGACGCACACTTTCCCAGCACGCAGCTGATGTAGTGCATCTTCATGGCGAGCACCTCGTTCATGTCCTGCTGCTTGATGCACTTCTCGCAGATGAGCTCCATCACCCGGCGACACTTCTCCAGAGCCTCCACCTCCGCCAGCAGGGGGTTCTCCTTCACCAGCATCACCATCTGGGGAAACACAAGAAATTCTAATTGTACCAAAAACGTGGTGTGTGTCATGTATTTTAACACAATTTTCAATGAGCAGTCTTTTTTTTCTCCGACCATTATAAGTAAGTTAAGTTTATTTATATAGCATTTAATTTAATAGCTTTACAGGGACACAAAAAGGTCAAATCTGAACAAATATAACTCTTATCAACAGTCCTCGTCTCGTGGCGTCGCACCTTGACAGGGTTCAGGTTGGTGCTCATGATGACCTTGTGGAGGGGCCCGGCCAGTTTGGACGGCAGCTTCGGCTCCTTCTCCAAACCCTGCGGTCTCGTGTAGTAATCCAGTCTGGCGCGTGAAAAGAAGTTGTTTATCACCGTGACGCAGTCGTGTTGCCCTGAGGATGGAGACAGGAAGTAGAAACATGAAAAGGTCACATGTTGAGGTCTAGATAGAGCTACATTTGCGTAAAGAAGTGGCCCTTGTCTTTGTGTGTATGATGTATTAACTAATAAAACTGTGTGAGTCAGGACAGATAACATCCGTACCGACAAAGGCAGCCATTTGTGCGGCGGTCCTTCCGACAGAGTTGACCACATCCGTTTCCGCCCCCGCGTCCAACATCATCCACGTGATGTCAGTCTTCCCTGCAGGCACAGAGGAGGACAAGTCACAACACATCCACGGAGGGACTTTCCAGACCAACAGAGGAAGATGATTTTAATCATTCTGCTGCGATGATCAACTCCGACGTCGTACCTGACAGTCCGGCGAACATCAGCGCTGTGTATCCGTGCTCGTGCTCATTGCAGTTCACGTCCGCTCCGTGTTGCAGCAGCAACCTGCACATGTCGGCCTTTCCTTTGTAAGCAGCGTGCATGAGAGGGGTCATCCCGTACTGTGGAGGAGACGAGAAGGCTGAAGGGTTCTGTGCACTTCACATCGAACACACATCCCTTCATCAGAAAAACTAAATGGTAACAAAAAGACCCTCAGAGTTTTAACGTGAATATACATGTCTTTATTAAGACCAGTAACAAAGCAGCGTTGCAATGTCGCTCCTAATAAGTTTAAGCTCTATAACAGCTGAAGAGCTTCTGAAAAGACTCGCATGGCTTCAGTTACTTAACAGAACATCTGAGTGAAACACCTGATTGTGACAGGTGAGCACAAAGAGCGACAGACAGAGAGAAGGAGGATCTCCTCCAGGGCTCTTCAGCATGAAGACTCAAGTCCTCTTGTCCCACACACATGTCCCCAAACAAAGGAAGAGCTCTGCTAGAGGAACTTATCGTGTCGTCCTGAAGCGTGACAGTCGTACGTTGCACAACCAGCTTCAGCGTCTCTGATGTGTTCATGACACTTCTGAAGTTATGAGAACAGTCGAGTCGGAGAATAGACACAAGAGGAGCTGTTTACCTGCCAGGCCATTTGATGCAGGAAACATATGAGAATGATATAACACATGAATGAAATTGTAATAAGTTGGTAATTTATTAATAGGTGAATAAAACAAACTACCGATTTAAACCTTTATTTAACAATGTTTTTTATACTCATATCAGATTGTATACTATTGTGCAATTACACCTGTTTATTATACATACATATATACACGTTTATTTGAATATCTCCTCAGTCATAATGCAGTAACATCCTCGTGCAATCAGCCTGTATCACTGCACTTTAAGTAAATTTCTTTAGTTTTCAGTTACTTTCAAATTTCTATCTGTATATGATATGTGTAATGTACACATATCTTATTTAATATATGAATTCTGTTGCCTATTTTATTCTATTTTACACTTTCAGGTGTTCTCTTGTGTTCCTCATTTTGACTTTCTATTGGTGCAACAAGTGAATTTCAACAACATGTATATTATCTTATCAGCCTCAAATATGAAAAGCGATTAATTCGATATAACATGAAAATGTTTAATCAAGTGTTCTACGCTTTCTAAGTCACCATCGTCATGTTGTGATTTTTAAATTCATTTTTTTTGTTATTGTTGTTACCTGTGCATATAAAAATAATACTAAACACGAAATAAACACCACAGCCTCCTCCCATGTGTGTTAGGACAGATTTAAGCTTTTTTAAATCTATATATCTATATAGATATAGATATAGATATATAGATTAATACATAAAGTTCACTGTTACCTCATCCAAACAGTTGACTCTCACATCTTTACATCCCAGCAGCCTCGACGCCTCCTGAACGTTTCCTAGAAACACAAAACTTATTATTATGACATGAAACACAACATGAAGCTCCACCAGCAGGTAACACAACTCCAGACCCTGTATCCCCGAGGTGATGTTACACACACACACTGACAGCCACTGACCCACAACACATTCATGCTGTGCACTGACAAAGCAAACACTTGTATACAAACTAGTTATTGTGCTACAGGTGGAGATGAAGACAGGAAGCTGGTCCTGGACACATCACTGGCTGCTAGCTAGCATTTAGCTGCCGTTAGCTTCCCCCCTTTGAACTAACCACTGAATGAATACAGTGTTGTGATTCAGCAGAGCTCCAACAGAGCAACTCACGAGGAGCAGAACTGACAGTGGTGTGTGTTGTGTGTCTGTCATTATAACTTGAGCTAACAGGAGCTAGCTGCTGCTGCATTGCTTTCCCTGAGGGATTAGCATTAGCCGGGTGGGGGGGGGGGGGGGGGGGGCTTACCTGCAGTGATGACCTCGAACAGTTCCTTTTCGCTGGGGGACAAGTCTCCTTTCTTCGGCGAGGACATGTCGGTGGTGGTCGGTGGTGAACGAGCGGCTCGGAGGCACAGAGGAACGCGTGTGATGGGTGTGAAGCGTCGCTCCGAGTGAGGGGAGAGAGAGAGAAGCTGCTAAAGCTAGCTGGGGCCAGCTGTCACGTGGACTGTACCACCGTGGGCTGTCAGCAGGGGGGGGGGGGGGGGCGGTGTTACATCACTAATACTTCAACCCGATAATAACAGAATCATTACGGTGAAATAATACTATCATATTATGTGTTTTTTCTCAACAATGAATTCTCAATAAATGGAAGATGTATGATGGTTAAAAAAATGTCTTTAAGAAAGTATAAAATATGTAGGATTCTGCTTTTCACCCCCCCTTTTCTTTAACTGAAATGATCAGTTCCATTAAAGTCCATATTTATATAAAGGTCAGTTTTCAGGGGAATAAAATGTTTAACAGTAATTTGTCCATATTTATATTATGAATGAATTATATTGTAAAGTATTATTGAATTAATAAATTATAGTAGAGCGACTTTAGTTCAACAGATGAGACCTTTTGCAAAAACAATGGTCGAAACTTAGTAAATAAATGCATTTCCCTTAAATATACAAATTTTGCAGTTTATGAAGTAAAGCTAATGCAACAAATTCTCCTGGTTATAATGTTTAACTTATATTTCTAAGGGAGTAGTTTGTGAAAGTTGAACGATATTGTCTCTGAATCAGTAAGTAGCAGGCAAGAGTTTCTTTATTCATACAGCAATTCTAAAACAACTGTGCTTCACATTAAAAGCATCAAACAAGCATTATGGAAGCCAGATGGTTACATTTACAATAATATAAATATTAGCCCGTTCAAAACAGAAATACAAATTGAGATGAATAACAAAAGAGCTTCTGCTGTGAGTTACAGAATCTGTCTGTGATTCTCCTGTCTTCAGCTGCCTCCGTCAGGCTCCTTGATCAAAACTCTTCCGTCAGGTTGCTTTGTCCATCTCACCGAAAAACCATCAGTCGTATTCACTATCCCCAGCTCCAGCTGGAGCTTGATCTGAGGAGCAGACGAGCAAATCAAACATTTCAAAGTGTAGCATAGCAGCATATAGGGTTAGGAGGAGGGAGTCGAACATATGACTCACTTGTTTCAAGATCTCGTCCAGCACCTCAGGTTTGTTTAACTCCAGCACTGAGCTCTGAGATGTGATCCTCACCTTAAAGAAGGACCTCACAAGGGGACCTGTTGAGGACACACACACACACACACACACACACGCGCGCACACACACACACACACACACACACACACACACACACACACACACTTTATTATGAGCTGATACCTTAAACCAAAGCACAAAGACTGTAAATGGAGTTTCCTCACAGCTGCAGAGGAATGGCTGTGCTTTGCCACACGACCGTTCTCCCCATCGACCAGATTCGCTTTTTAACAAAGCAACACATGTTTTTACGTTAGATGTATAAACGCTTTGGTCTGCGTTCCAGAATCTCAACGACGAGTAGGTCTTGTCCGACCACACCCAGGGGTCTCTGTAGAGGCCGATCCAAACCCGCATGCCGGCGACTAGTTCCAGGATCCTCTGCGTCTCCTCCTTGTTCCTCACACTGGCGAGATCTGTGTGTCGCCTCCTGCAATAATCTCGAGCAACTCTCCACATCAACTTCTCTGTCGAGAGAACGTGTTGTTCTCCCACGGGTTTTTCTCCTGAAGACAAAAAAAACACAGAATCGCAATTTTGTGTTCGTTCAATGTTGAAGTTCTTTTATCCATCATTCCCTCTTCATCCATCTTTCTATCTGTCCATCATCCATCCTTTTATCCATCTTTCCATCCATCCATCCATCCTTCTATCTACCTGTCTGTCCATCCAGCGCCCAGACCCTTTCATCCATCTTTCCCAATCAATGTGTCCATCCATTCATCCATCCCTGACTCACCATCAAAGCATACCGAGTACAGCAGAGTGTCACAGGACGTTGTAAATAATTTCCCATCTTTTTGAGAACCACAGTTGTGGGCATTTGTTCTTCCCCAATGCAAATAATCCCTTTCTCCTTCCTTGTAGAAATCTTTGTCCGACAGAGACCAGTGCCACTTCTTAAGGTTTCCTTTTCTGAGCCCTATCCACACGGCGTCATCGTATCGGCCCTCGACAACTGTCAGCGCCGTCGTCATCTCTCCCAGGTCGTCTATGGTGGCCAGGTCGACACATTTGCTCCTGCAGTAGCTCTGAGCCTCAAGCCAGGTTTTTGGAGTTTGCACTAAAACGAATCGATGCTGGGGGAGAGACGTACACAGAGAACACAGCCCTGTGGGAGAAAGGTTGATACATCTTGTGTTTACTGCGAAGGCAAGTGGACTTGCTTGTGTTTCTGTTTCACCGCTCGTCCAAAAGGCTTCTTCAGTTCTAACCGACTCTTGGGAGGTTGCATTGATTTAACCTCTGTGGGTCTGTATCACCTGAAAACCTCCCATCAGTCAGGAAGAACTGAAGAAGCCTTTTGGAAGAGAAGAGAAACATCTTCAAGAGACACAAGCTGCCACTTGTACAACTCCTGAAAAAAGATCTTGTGCTACAGACGAGGAAATGAAGGGAATGTGCAATAAATAGAAATCACGAAGGCCGATATCAACATATGAGGTGTAACACTCACCTGGAAGAAGTAGGATGAGATGAAAAATCTTTTCCATTGTTGTGATGAAGTTCATCAAAACAGAGGAACAAGGATTTACTTGTGTAATATTTCTTCAGAAGGTCCCAACAATGATAACTTCAGCTTATTGATTTCAGGTCACTGTGCGATGACGAGCGGATGCTGAATGATTTGCTGTGAGATCCTTTGTCTCCTCAAGATGTAAAACACATGGAAATCACGTGTTAAGAAAAACACAAACTGTATGCTAATCAATTTGGATGGTGACCTTAAGATGGATCAGGGGGCAGATCCTGCATTTTCTTAAACTTTCTTTTACATTGTGAGATAAGACTTCATGGATCTTTATTAAAAATCTGTCATGTTCAAGGGACTGATATTTATGAGTGTGTGTAATTGGTTGCAGGATCTAGTGAATTTGTTTTTTGTGTTTAATAAACAAAAAAATCAACTTTGAGCAACCTGGTAATTTTATGCCATCAAACATGTTTATTCCCTGTTGAGATTATACCCAACAAACATATTTTGTAAAAAGTTCTGTTGAACTGACTTTTTCCAACCAGACGGGCAACGATCATGTGACACAGTTACTTTCATATCACTGTACTGAACCTAAATATTTAGTGTCTCTAGTAAAATTATAAATAGGTTTTACAGTGTAAACTAAACCCAGTCTTGAATTAGAAAGTGTTGATGCAGGTTTACGTCATGTGCAGGTGTTTTGGACCCAAAGGAAGAACACAGAGGAACGGACTTTCAAATTAAAGGCAAGATTTTCTGACAACTCATGGAGATGTGAGGTGAGATGGTTGAGCCAGATGGGGCGACGGAGTGGGGACAGGTGAACTGTAGGAGGCAGCAGGAGGAAGGATAGACAGCACACGCACACACACACACACACACACACACACACACACACACACACACACACACACACACACACACACACACACACACAAAGGAAGGATGAAACCAGCAGGAAACACAGGTGATGACGGACAGGATGAGCATTGACTCTGTCCTCGGTATGTAAAACACATTCACGCTGAATCAAGATATATGCAAACTTCATCCCAAAGCATTTGAAGGTTAAACTAAAAGGTGAGTATAATAAAATAATAAGATGTCTGCTCACGCTCAAACCTGCTTTTCTTCTTTCTACAGAAAAGTTCTATCTATCTGTGCAAACATCAGAAACAAGATGCAGTGAATAACTCATCTTTCAATAAAAGTGCACGTTGTAGAGAGACAGACTGGGACAGGCTGAACTTCTGCCATGAACCCCCATAACCTCAAGGAGCCCAAATTATCCAAATTCACTGTTGTGCCATAATCATTAATCACAAAAAACTAAAACTAAAACTAAACTAAAACACGTGTAAGTGCACTCCAGTCCAGCAGGGAGCAGTATTCTATATTTCATGTCTGTGTCTTTACACATCACACAGAGGGCTGGAGACAACACTTCCGGTTCTCTCCTGTCGTTAGAGACACATCTGACCAGAAGCAGAAGGTAACGTAGAGTGTTTACGTCACGTTGTGGTTTATTTGGTGCAGTAGTTACGTTACTATTCAGTTTGAATGGCTCGAATATTAGAGGTGATTGGATTTGTGTGTGTGAGAGAGAAAGAAACAAGCTTTACTTTCATAATGAAGTGGAATAATAACATCCAGTCAACTCCAGATGTTTTCACTACATACAGATGTAACATTCAGTTACTCTCAGGAAGTAACAATATACAAATAGATAAAATGACAACAAAACAAACAGAGCTGAATGTTCACATAGAACAACGACACAGGGAATATCGTTCTATAGTTGGTTTTATTGACAGATAAAACATGTGGGTCCAAACAATATAAAAGTCATTCATATACAAAACAAACCCATTAGCAGACAAATAAGAAGATATACAACATATACAAGTAGAGAAAGGTGAACCAGTTAAATAATCATTGAATAAAAAGATAATTTATATTTTATTGAAACATAATTTGTCTGTGAAAGGCTCAACAGATAAATCGTCGGGGCTCTAAACCAAACACCGACTATAACAAGCTCATCTACAGACGCTTGTTCAGACAAGTGCTGACCCGGTGCTTCCTCTTCATTCAGCTCTGACCGGGGACATGAACCAGGAGAACCAGGATCTCATCCTGCAGGCGTGTGGAGCCTCGTCTCTGCGAGTCGGAGCCAAGATCCAGACCCTGTGGAGCGGCTATGGGGAGATAGTGCGGCTGCACCTGGACGGCTGCGCCCGGCCGTCTGTGGTCGTCAAACACGTCAAGTTTCCGGAGGAGGCCGAGCACCCGGGCGGCTGGAACACAGACCGCTCCCACAGGCGTAAAGTGACATCCTATCAGGTGGAGACACACTGGTACCAGAACTACTCCACCAATCAGAACTGTCGCATCCCGGCCTGCCTGGCTGCCTGTTCCCATGGAGACGAGATGCTGATCGTGCTGGAGGATCTGGATGTGGCTGGTTATGATCAGAGGAGGTACGATGACAAAATCATGTATTTTTAGTTTCCTCAATAATAGATGTGGAAATCATTGCATTTTCAACCTTTGGGCTTCTGTGTTAAAACAGCAAACCTTTCTCCTCAGGTCATTAGATGTGGACATAAGTAACATCAGAATAAAACAGAAGGGCAGATGTTCAACCTTATGGACTTTTTAACATGTAAAATTCAATGTGCCGGAGTAAAAATGATAAATAATCTAAAGGTTTGTAACAAAAGAATAAGAAACTGCAAGTGCCAATGTCTGTTTTCTTCATCCTACATATATACTCTTGTGTTTCTCCAGAGCGAGACATGATGAATAGGAGAATAAATAAAGCTTCAGGCTGGATAAATGCAAACAAAATGTTTGTTTTCCTTTGCAGAACCAGCGTGAAGGACGGAGAGATAAGGGCTTGCCTCCGCTGGCTCGCCCACTTCCATGCTCTGTTCCTGGGTGCGGCACCAGAGGGGCTGTGGCCCGTCGGTACCTACTGGCACCTGGAGACCCGGCCGGATGAGCTGGAGGCCATGGACGACGCCAAGCTTAAAGCGGCAGCCGGCGACATCGACAGGATACTCAACGAATGTCGCTTCAAGACCGTCGTTCACGGAGACGCCAAGTTGGCCAACTTCTGTTTTTCCCCGAGCGGACAGGACGTGGCAGCTGTAGACTTTCAGTATGTCGGTGGAGGCTGTGGGATGAAGGACGTGGTTTATCTTTTAGGAAGCTGCATGAACGAAAAGGAGTGTGAAAGGAAGGCGCAAGGATTACTGGACTTCTACTTCACAGAGCTGAAGCTCGCTGTGAAAGACGATGTGGACTTTGCTGCCCTGGAGAAAGAGTGGAGGGAGATGTTTGTGTTTGCCTGGACAGATTTCCACCGTTTTCTGTTGGGGTGGATGCCTGGAAGCTGGAAGATCAACCGCTACAGTAAACAGCTGACGAAAGAGGTTTTACACAAACTGAAACCGGAGCCAGAAAATTCCAGCACCAGACAGAAGAGCAAGCGTGTGGCTAAAAGGTGATCAGCTGGAAATCTGTATATAGAAAAATAAACACACATCTTTAATTCCTCACATATTTAAAAAATGTTATCAAACCATTTCTGGATGAATAAACATTTTTAAAAAGAGCTTTTCCCGTCTATCCTTGTTATAGTGGGTGAACTTCTTTTAATTTGTTCCTGCAACCACTGGTTTTGTTTGTTTATGTTTTTATGTTTCCTGGAATTAACAATGTTTAGAACTGGATGAGAGAGTGACTGGGATGCATCTATATCCTGAAAAACTGACCCATACTGGAACTACAGTAACTGAGTCCTCGGATGGTAGAGATATTATTTACAGATTTTATCTCTTTATGTACGAAGGGATTTTAGTAACAAGAGTCAATCAAATAAAGTCAAAAATCATTTATTTGAAAATAAGGTGTTGACTCAAAGTGCTTTATAGTTACACCAAATGAATAAGTAATACAACTTTACATAAAAAAAGTACAGTGAGAAATAATATAAGTATACAAATGTACATGTTTTGACAACAGCTTGAGTGATTGGTTTATCTTTTTTAAAGTAATGGTCTTTATAAGTTTCACAAAATAACCTTCAGAGAACATAACTTGAAGATTTTCAGAATGTTTCATGAAAATATCAAACAAAATGCTTTTAAAACATTACGAACATTTCAAAAGATTTAATCATACAAAGGGAAATTAATGTTTTTAAAGTCTTTTCACAAGAGGGTTTTCTAAATGCTTCATGACAATAACCTTTACTAAATGATTTTAGAACATTATTTAAAGGTTGAAAAAGATTTAACCTTATTATTATATAAATAATAATACATTTTTGGTGCTTTATTTATTTATCTGATCAGCTGTTTTGGGGGAGGATGATGACGTGTTTCCGGTATCACACCCGACATGAGCTCAAACCGTGGCAGCGGCAGCTCGTAGAGGCACTTCCGGTGGCAATAGCAGCTGCCACTGATCTGTAAAGGCAGCTGCCACGCTGTTTGAGGGCAACTACCGCTGGCTGTGACTCATTCCCTGAGATTTATACGTAGTTTATGAATATGTATTACTGTTCTGAGCACCAGGAATAACTGATCTGTATTTCTCCACTTGTGTTGGGAAACTTGCTCGTTCATATCTGATTTCTTTGTCATATTTGTACCGATTCTGCTTCAATGCTGTAAATGCTTTGTCTTTGTTTTGTGTCATTGAGCTGAAACTTGAAATCACACTGCTGCCAGGCTGCATTAGGGGGGGGGGGGCACCTGTGGCTGCAGCTGCCACACTGTTTGGAGGAATCTGCCTCTAATGCCACGCTGAACAGAGGCAACAAAGGCAGCTGCGAGTGTGTAAAGGCAGCTGCCGGTGTGTAAAGGCAGCTGCCGGTACACACCAGTGGCAGTTTCTGTTGACACCGGAAGTGCCTCTACGAGCTGCTGCCCTTACTGCCCGACATTTACAACAACAGGACGGAGGATCCGAGCAGCCGCGGGTCGACGGGACCCGAGTGAAACCGGCTCAGCAGCAGATTTAACCCCCATCAGAGGTGATAACCCGGCGTCAGTGCACCCAGTCCGGCCGATGGACGCGTTGTCACCGCGGACACGGTCCGTCAGTCCGGACCTGGGCTTAGCAGACCTCCGCAGAAGCTAGCTAGCGTTAGCCGAGGAGCTAACTCCGCTACCGTGGCTCCATGGCCGGGGTCAGAGTATAAACAGTCCAGGGGGGGGGGGGCTGCCCTTTAAACCGGGCTGGACACGGTGGATGTGTCGGTGTGTGAACCCGGGGGGGGGGGGTCTGTGCTGGTTAACGGACTCGTTAGCCCTAGTTACCTCTGGAGCCTGCTGGTTAGCTTGACTCGTGGTGATGTGGAGGTAGTTAGTTGTTTTGGTAGTTGACTGTGAACATGATGCAACAGGGCAGGTGTCCGGGCTCAGCTGCTGCCTCCACCTTCAGCACATTATCACATCACTCATAGAAGAACCGTGAAGAACCGGCTGGGCTGGTCGAGGCTGCTGTTCTCAGGGTCTCGTTCCACTAGTTCATGAGTTGGTTGGACTTTTAAAAGTCAGAAATTAGTGGGAAAGTTGCATATTAATTATTAATTATATTAATTAACCCTTACGACTCTCTGAAGATGTTGAAGAGTAAATAGAAGATATGTTGTATTGTCCATAACACAAATCTGTTATGTGTATGACAGACTGTAAGACCGGAAGAAGAGATTTACAAATGTTTGGTATTTTTCCTCCAAAATGGGCAAAAAACGACGAATCGATAAGTTATTTGATTTGTCAGAATAGTGGAAAATGACCATGATGATTTCTCTGAGCCTTACAAATTGTTTTCAAACTTATATATGTATATATTCTGTTTACTACAGCGTAAGACTGGAATTAAAGTAAAAAAACACCACAAACATTTAACATGTTTGCTTTAAAATGGGCAAAACGAAGGTATATATATATATATTTACCAACTTTCGTAGCAAGGACACTGACGTTCTTCTTCTTTTTCCTCCAGAAATCCAGGAGCTGTGGCCACAGAAGAGCAGCTTTGATTGAATTGCAAACCGGCACAGATCTTCAGATGGAGCAGAGGTTGTAGAGGGGGAACTCCACCCCCCAGGTACGATAGGGACTGTTGTAGGTGTTTTTATTTCTGTGGCCGGAATGGAAAAGATTTGAGGGTCACTTTCTCCTCAGGTCAGTCCTGAGTCGTGACACAAAGCTCTCCTGAGCTCCGGTTCTTCAGAGCCCCACCCTGCTAGTAATATGAGCCATGGACTCTGGGGCAGTTGATAGTCCTGTAACCCTGGTCCTTAAGGCCCCCAACCAGAAGTATGAAGACCAGACCATTAACTGCTTCCTCAACTGGACCGTGGAGAGGCTGAAGAGTCACATCTCCAACGTGTACCCCAGCAAGCCGGTGAGTCCGGGGCTCCTGATACTTTTCTCTGTTCAGATTTGAAGCTACATTTACTTTAAAAGCAGTTTAAAATCACTCGTGTTGATTATGATGATGTTTAGTTGGTGTCAGAAATAGGTCAGAATATTCAGCCTTTAACTAAAGTTTACCAAAAGACAAACAGAGTTGTACCAAAAATTATTTTCATTATGCTTTAATAATTGCTCAACCCTGACAGTTTTCTAAACAATTGAAATATTTAGTTAGAAACCAACTGAACTTTTTATGAAACAATGAAACTGACACATTGAATAATTATTTTTTGAGCAGTGATAATTCATCCCTCTGTCGGGTTGATAGATGTTCGAGTGTAGTGTTGTACTTTTTATGGACTAAAGTTACGTCAGTTTCAATATAGTAAAAGATTTTAAAGTGTGGGGGGGTGAAACCTTGACTATCCACTCCTGCAGTATAATCCACTCTGCTGCTCGTAACTCTGCTTTGTATGTTCCAGTCATGTGATGAATACAATACAGAAGTCTTCCTCCTGTGTAATGACTCGTTAACAGGTTCAGTGTGTTGGTTTGTTCTCAAGCAGCTGCCCCCTCTTACATTTTCCATATAAAATAGATGGTGCTGCACATTTAAAGATAGGATATTAAGTTTATGTGTTTGTTTCTACTCCTCAAATATCAAACGTATAAACCACAAGAAAAAATGTCAGCATCAATTAAAGTGAAGACAATCGACAGCTGTCGTTTCTTTAAGGCACAAATTTCTCCTCCTAAAAAGACACAAAGATTCTCCACTGAGGAGAAGTTCTGGCTTTTGAGTAAGTTTTAAAATCGAATCAATCTAATCTAATCTAATCCAAAGGTGTGAAATTGCTTTACACACATTGACACATTAGATTTCATACAATTCAACAAAGTCCTCCTCCCCTATAGCTATAGGTGGAGATAACAAACATGAGAGGTTGTGTATATGAAGGAGTTTCTGCTGTGGGCTGCTCACTGGAGGTGTTTCCTCAAAACATGTTTGTTGTTGTGGTTCAACATTCTTGACCTTGAAAGCAGCTGTCGAGGAAATAGTCACCGTCACATTATCCTCGTCAGCGCAGGGAGTTTGAGACAGATGAGCCGAGCCGCTGGGACGAGAGTGAAACAGGTTCAGGGACAGATTGAACTCCTCCCAGGTGATAACCCGGCTCCAGTCTACTCTCTCAGCCCGATAAACACTTCCAAGGATTTCAGGGGTTAATTTTAGATCGAGTCCCTGGTTTGCTCCCGGGCCCGGAGCAGTATCACTTCCACCCAGTGTTTGTGTTTACGTCTAACCAAGAGCTACTAGATTACATATCAGATTTAAAACGTCACATAGAAAGACACAGTATATATATATTTATAAAGTCACGGTACAGAAAAGACCGAGACACCTGAATGCACCTTCTTGTTGCTGTTTGTGTGTTTTTAATGATTCAATGAAGACACATTTGTCTTCCCACTGCTCATGTCCCTCCATGTGTTGCTGTTTGTGTTGTAGCTGTCCAAGGACCAGCGGCTGGTGTACTCAGGAAGACTCCTTCAGGACCACCTGCAGCTCCGAGATGTGCTCAGAAAGGTGACGGCCGATGATGCACAACGTTTCACACAGATGCAGTTTAGTTTGGCCGCCCTGCAAATCGATTCTTTGTGTCTGTGCAAATGTTCAGGAACTGGAGCAGGGACACAATAGCTGATCCACAGTCAACAAAGGGCGACTGTGTGTCTGAGTTCTGGTCCTTTCCACACTAACCCTCTCCCTCTCTGTCCTGGTTTTGTCTCTCTGCCCTCACCTCCTCCTCCTCCTCCTCCTCCTCCTCCCACCACTCCGGCTCGTGTCCTGAACTTATCGACCCACAGCAGGAGGGATACCACATGATGCACCTAGTGTGCGCCTCCCACAGTCCCCCAGGCTCGCCCATGCCTCGCAGCCCCTCCACAGCCAGCTCTTCTGCTTCTGACTCCAGCGTGAGTAGACTGCCACCGGGCGCCCACATCCTCCTCTTTCATAAAGGCCTCCAACAGTTTTGTGTGTGTGTGACAGCTCCATTGTTTGGAGTTGAGCCTCATTACAGGACACACGGAGGCTGAAAACACAGTGAAATGGTGCTTTGTTCGACTTTGTCAACATTTATGGGAGCTGCTGAGCCACGTTGAGGATGTAGCTGTTCATATTTACTGCCGGCAGCGTTTATACACAACTAAACCCTGAAGAAGACATAATAAAGAGTAGAGCCTGAACAATATGGAGTTTTCAAAAAACTTCTAAGATGTCGTTATCAAACCCTTGTGACAAAGAAATGTCATTGAGGTTTTATATTTTACATTTTAACCATAAACTGTATTCTAAATAACTATGAATTAAAATTATTATATATTATAAAATATTCTGTTTCCCACATGCTGGTGATGGTTCTTGTTTTTTTATCTATCTCGTCACTCAGAGTTCAGGCAGTGCCGGCTCCGCCTCCTCCGCCACCACGCCCAATCAGGACAGTCAGCCAGCCTCCCCCTCCTCCCCCCCTCTCCCTGAAAGTTATGACGGACTGAGGTATCGCGGCAGCTTCCCCCAGTTCAACCCTCAGGGCCCCCCCGGTGTCCCTCAGTGGTAAGACACTCTCTGATAGCACAACGCACAACATATGTAAGACGTTATAACAATTGATGTTTCCGTCATAGTTTAGATTTACTGATAATACATGTTTTTATTTTATAAAGTAAAGGAGCTCTGTTCATAGTGGTAGTGAGTTGTTGTTACTGCTGCTGTTGTTTGTGCATCTTGTTCATTATTGATGTTCTTCTTCAGGCCAGACGGAGCTCAGGTCCCTCTACAAGGAGGCTTCCCTGCCAACATGCCCCCCCACCCGATGTACATGCCCATGCAGATGCTGTGGTGGCAGCAGATGTACGCTCGCCAGTACTACATGCAGTAGTAAGTTCAAGAGATGAATATTGAAAGATTCCCTTTAAATCACACTTGCTGGTGCAGATGAGCAGTTTATGGACCTTTTCTCTGTTCTGCCTCTTCCTCACCTCGTCTTCTCAGCCAAGCTGCAGTTGCTGCCTCTCAGCCTCCCAGCGACCCCCCTCCCCCCTCTCCCTCGTCCGTGCCCCATCAGGCCGCTCAGCCCAATGAGGCCGTGCAGCCGCCGCTGGGACCTAACCCCGCCCCCAACCCTTTACCGGAGAACCAGCCCGCCAACCCCAACATCCAGATGAACGCGCAGGGCGGCGCGGTGTTAAACGACGACGAGCTGAACCGCGATTGGCTGGACTGGTTGTATACCGTGTCCCGCGCCGGCGTCCTGCTCAGCATCGTCTACTTCTACTCTTCATTTAGCCGCTTCGTCATGGTGATCGGCGCCATGCTTCTGGTCTACCTGTGAGTCTGCGCTTGGTTCGGTGTCTTTACCAAAGTAAAGTCGTCTCTTCACAGATAAAACTTTGAACCCAGGTGTTTGTTTGTGTGTTTTTTAGGCACCAGGCCGGTTGGTTTCCCTTCAGGCCGGAGCAGCAGAACCTCGGAGGAGGAGACAGGCCGGAGGCTCCTCAGCAGGAAGCAGAGAGGAATCAGGACATTCAGGAAATGGTGGGTTGGAGAATGTTGGCAGGTTTTAAATTCATCTTCAAAACGAATAAGGTTTTGAATATTTAAACAACTAGAAAAGATGGTTATTTAATCAGATCAGTGTAAACTTTCAAAGATTTGTCTGTGAAAACTTTGCTGCAACATGACAAAAACACAAGCTTATTAATGCATCAGAATATTGTTTTAGCTGTGATCCAGTGTCTGTTTTGTCTTTGATTTATCTGCACATCTTTAAAATATACAGAATACACAGGACACCTAGTAACTGCAGTTTAATTCTGTGCTACTATATTTACCTCCTGTGCTCCGAGGATAGAATGACTTGAGTCTGCCGCCTCGAACTCAGCTGCACTGTGACAATCACACAACAGAACTTGCACATTACTTTAAAATCAGGATCAGATGTTATTCAAATCATCGTTGGGGTATTTTCCTGCTGAAAAAACGAATCCAACATAGCAACATGTCCTCAGTAATGTGTGTGTCTCTGTAACCTCGCCTCTCTCTGTCCATGTGTGTCGCAGGAACGTCTAATGGACGAGGGGGTGGAGGACGATGACAGCGGTGAGGAAGGAGGCGGTGGCCCTGAGGACCAGGCCGCTGCCGCTGCCGGTGGTGATGCTGGTGATGCTGCTCCTGCTCCTGCTCTCCCTGAGCCAGGCTTCCTCACCACCATGTGGTCCTTCATCAGCACCTTCTTCACCTCGCTCATCCCAGAGGGACGGCCCCAACCGGCCAACTAGGTACACCCCCTCTTCCTCCTGCCAGCAGGTGTCGCTCTACAGCAGTTCCCACCTTCCCCTCTATGGTCCTCAATGTCCCGTTTCCTCGAAACACCTAGTGGTTGAAAGCGGTTACACACCCTTCTGTCCCCGGACACCTGACACGACTCCAGCTGCTCGACTACAAACCTTCTACCTGCTGCCGACACACGGACGGATCCTTAAAACCACGACTCTGAAGATGCTGTGTGAGTTCTGCAGGAGTTTAGTGGAACACGTGAACATTTAAAAAAAGAAATATCAAGCTGTGTTTTTGGACTAAATGCTTCAGTTTTTCTTTTCTGTTATTGATCATGAATTCATTGCGACGTGATGATGGAGAGAGACGCTGGAGGGAGATGTCTTCCATTTTAAACCGTGGGGAGATGTTTGTCTTTAATAAAACGTGAAACCACATCTCTTAAAGACATTTTCATGTATGCACTCGATGTGCTTATAGACATTGCAGCTACTGAAGCACATTGTTTTCCCACTTAATGTATTTACACATGTAAGTATATGCATCTTTAATTCCTCAATATATGCTTTTTGAATAAAAATCTTGCTGCAGTTTAAACTTTGTCTGTCGTGTTTTACTTCCTGTGCTGTAGTTTGTCTAATGTCCTGCAGGTGGCGCCATTCACTCATGTTACAGTTCCTTCAGATTGGTACTTTGTGTGTGTGAAGGATTTAAACATTGTTTTCTTAATTAAAAACTGATGACCATAGTTTTTAAATTTTGAATTATCTGTAATGAGTACAATTATCCTAGCATTAATACTAAGAAAATACATTTTACAAAAAGCAAGTTACAGAATGTTTCATTTAAAGTAACGATGGTTTAAAAAAAAGTTCAATATCCTACATTAAAATAGACAAAAAAACAACTCAAGTCAAATTAAAGTAAACAAATAAAACGTTATTATAGTGAGATTAAAAAAGGAAATACTATATTTACTATTTTAAAACCTGTGCTCATGGTTTTTCATGCAGCAGATAAGACTTAACATCTCCACTTCCTCCCACTGAACTAAAAAAGGATATGGGTGGTGGTATCTTGTGAGTCTGGGGTTCCCACAGTCATGAAATTTCATCCCTGTTTTTATATTCTCAATTAATCTTATCTTAAAAATTATAAATTTCTCTCCACAGTTTGCTCGTTGGGTTTCTCCATCAGTTTGTAAGGTCTCTCTGTGTCATGATCTGACGCTTTACAAGTAAAATAAACCAAACTTCCAATGTCTTTGTTAAACACACTGAATCTTAGTCTTATCAGAAATGTAGTACAGGCCCATTATTGGCTCCGGGGGGGACAAATAGGAAGGACAGTGTCTCGGTGAAGTGCAGCTGTTTGGTGGACGGGGGGGACGGGACCATGTGTTTTCTTCACCTGCTCAGATCTTGCAGGTTGTCCCATGTGTGCACGTTGAGGTTTCAGTCGCTGTCAGCAGATCTTCCACGTCTCCGGAGTGGACGTGTCCTTGAGCTTTGAGGGGGAACTCAATGAAAGTGCGGGGCCTCGTGTCGGTCGGACGCTGCAGTTGGACAGTGTTGGGTTCGAGCTCCGACGCTGTCCTCACAGATATCGAGGTGAGCGAGGAAGCGGCTCAGACAGCGATGCACTTCAGAGAGTCCTCCAAAACCCCCTAATCGAATGACCATGGATTTTTGTGTAGTTGGTCGTAGAAGGCCCAATTAATTATGCATGACAGCGGCTTGACGGCCATTTGATTTCGTTACGGGCGCCCCCTCCGAGCCACCCATCCAATCAGGTTAGGATCCCCCCCCCCCACACCCTGGCCCCCACCACCCCTCAATTTTTCCCGCGGCTCTGGGGCGAGGTTAGCCTCCCCTTATCTGTGGGAGAGATTTCTCTAAGAGGGTGTTTGAGCCCTTGTAGGACATTTCATCATCGTAATAAGTCCTTGTTATGCGGCCGGCTCGCTGCCCGGCCATCAGGCCTCGTTGTCTGTGGGGAGGGAGCAGTTGGGCTGGACACCTGCCACCGAGGCCGCAGAGGAGACGCTTCAGGAGGAGCAGGGAGGAGATGGACACCTGATGCACTGCGGCACCAGTTGTTACTGCTCCATCACGTGGAGCCTGCAGCACTCAGGAACCACTGGGAACGAGTGGAAACGACCAGAACAAAACACAAACCTCCACAACTCCCCAGTGGAAACTTCTCCCTGGTCCTGGTGCACAGCAGCTTCATGGAGCCTCAGGTCTCAGGTGCACGTCTTTGATGACTGACGGGGAGAATCAGGGGCGGAGCTACAGGTCAAAGATCAGGAAAATATAGAAAACTGTGACAGATATTAGTGTTTAGCTCATCACTCATGTATCATCGGTGGTATATAACAAAGTATTCACTTCTTTAAGTACATTTCTGATGTATCTGTACTTTACTTTTTAGATTTTATTTTCAAGTTCAAGTACTTTTACTCCACTACATATATCTACAAATATTTGTGCTTTTTATTCCCCAGCCGAACTGAAAAGAACTGAATGACATAAACCATCCTCTAGAAAAATAACTTTTTTTAGTTTGGTCCATGTCCCATCTGCTAACATGGAGGAGGGTTTATGACCTATACTGCAGCCAGCCACCAGGGGGCGACTGAGATGACTTGGCTTCTCTTTTGGGAGCCGTCATGTCGTCCATCTTCCATCAGAGTAGATGTATTAAATACAAATGCTCCGCTCTTGTATATCAATTATATATTTAGTTACTTTTCACCAGTGATTGTAGGTTTTTTATCGTATTTTCATTATTAAAACGTTGTCTCATAAATATCAGAATGTGAACCGCTGCCCTCACGTCCAACCTGGTTTTTAGAAACTTTCTGCAGATTCGTACTCGAGCAGAAATCCGAAGGTTTGCCGGCAGCACGTGAAATCATTCCGAGCTCCGTCAGGAAGTCCTGTCGTCTCCGTTTGTCCTCGGGCAACTTTGCTTTCAGGGCGTATTTCCGCTAAAACGATTTCCCATTGTTTGCCAACAGGTTTCTCATTTCACCACAAACTCCTGTGTGTGTTCGTGTCCTTTGTCCTCCCCGAAGCACTTTGTGGCCTGTTTGTTAAAAGTGCTTTATCGCTAAATTTGACTTGGCACGTCTTGTCAGGACGGATCGCAGCAGATGAGACTCTCGACCTGCAGATAAAACATCCATTAAGTGGCTTGTCTGGGGCAATTCGGTGCTCTCTCTCCATTAGCATATTCTTGGCCATTTGCGGGACGGTGCATCAGTGGGCGCACGCTGCCGTCCTGCAGCCAGTCACCACGCCATAAAGAAGCACCTCTCACTCTGCTGCCGCGCTAAATGTCGTCCCCGACATTGTAATGCTCGCCGGCTGTCCTCCGCCAGACGATTCAAACGACCGCTAAAAGCCCAGAGGGGTGGGGGGGGGGAGGAAAAAAAGGGCCAAAATGCAAAATTGATGGAAATGACATTAGATTCAGCTCATGCTCCTCACCGTGTAAATTATGCCCCAAAATGGACTCTCTGGCCCGACTGTTAGCTCCAATTTGTTGGGCCATACCTCACACGGGCTCGTCTTGCCCTTCCCTTCTCTCTTTAATCCAATCACGGCCGCAATGGATGTTATTTATTTGTTTATTTATTTATTTTCGAAAGGATGTAACCGATTCTTATCAGGGCCGAAGTGGGGCCTTCTTCCTGGTGAAACGGTGACTAACGTCCAGCCATCGATCCGTCAGTTCGTCTGTGGTGGCGGGTGATGGTTCTGGTGATAGACGAGCGTGTCTGTGTTTAGACGGAGGCGCACGAGTGGGTTTTCATGCAGTGAAGTCCACACAGCCGATACTGTACGTGTGTGTGTGTGTGTGTGTGTGTGTGTGTGTGAGCTGAGTCTGACGTCATGTTTCCTTTTAAAAATTCCAGATTCTTTGATTCGTTCAAATATTCATCAGCTGCCGATAAAAGCGTCTGAAATGTAAATGTGAAACGTCGCTGCTCTTATTCCTCCGCACATCGCTCACAGCTTCCTCTGCAGAATGTTATGATACGTGATGGATTCTAATGCCGAGGTGCATCCTGGTAAGAGCTTTTAATAATTCACCAACTCCTCAGGGCTGCAGAGTGTTTGGTGCGAAATCATTTGTTTCGTCATTCTTAACCTTCTCTAACTTTTTTGTTGCTTCATCAGGATTCTTCAATAAAAGCATGAGGTCAGCAAATCCCAAGGAAACAGCAAAAACTTTTATTTTATTATCATCTTGGTATCAAGTTAATGACCTCGGTGTGTTTTGGGAGAACAGCAGGAATAATTTTATCAAGATGATGGAATAAATTAGAGATTAAAGAATTTAAGATAAAAAACTTGTGATTCCAAAATATCGTACTTTTGTGAACAGCTTTGTTTAAAAGATGTTTTTTGATGTAATGTCGTTGACGTTCTGACCCGTGAACTTTACTATATTGAAGTGGGTTGTCCACTAATGTAGTTCGATCCCAGTCCCCCCCCCCCCTTCTACGCAGTGCGTCCTTGGACAAGATACTGAACCCGAAAATGACCCGTGTGTGTGTGTGTGTGTAAATGGATGAATGGCGTCATTAAGACAAAAAAAACATGGACGCCACGTCTCCACTTCCTCCCACTCCCAAATGAAGCCAAAATATGCGCGGATGTGAAGGCGGCCATCTTGTGCCGATGACGTCAGTTGGAGACAGACTCGGGGATCGGGGGATGGAGCTGCGGCAACGTGGTCCCACTGGTTAACGTGCTCGACCAATCAGGAATAAGCTCATTTGATGGAGATTATTTATATTTGTATAAAGTGAAATGTTGTGTTTTAAACTTCTGTGTCTGGTTTAAAGGGAAAAGTTTGAAACTTGACTGATCGGCTTCATCATTGTGTTTTTCCACTTTTAATGATTTGAGACTTTTAATTTTAATATCAACCCTCGTTTCGTGTCCCTGTCGACTTTTGTCTCGCTGCTATAAATTCAAGAAAACACCCAAAATTCAATGAAAGTAGTGAATATTAATTTTATTACGTAAAGATTCATGTCATATTAAAGGCAACTTGATTTCTGCTCTGTATTATTTCTTCACTGTACTGGTGCCTTTACACAAACACCAACAAGTGGATCACGTCAGTCCTTCTGTCTCGTCTTTCCTCTTCCTGTCTGTCGAACAATTCAAAATACTTCTCTTGTTTTACGATGCACTCGCTGATTTAGGGTCAAGATGAATTTGTGTTTTTCTGTTTTTCTGTTTTCTGTTTTCGTCATGAAGCGTCCAGGCCCCTCAGGTCGTCTGGGACGAGTCTGTTTTCTGTCCCCGGAGAAAAAACTAAACGTGAAGAAGCAGCGTTCAGTTTTTATTCTGCTCACATGAGAACTGCAGGTTGAGCTGAAGCTCACGTCTTTAAAATCAGTGCTGGAGACCAGAAGCTTCTCACACGGCACTGTTACTCTATTTGTTTAGTTTTTAAATGTCTATTTAACTTTTTAATTTATATGTAATGTCTTTCTTTTGGCATCTTTTTGTATTGTATTATGTTGCTTTTAAAATGATTTCATGACACATGAAATATTAACTTACCTTGTTTAATATTGGCAGCTTTAGAAAAAGTACATTAGACTCTGTCGGTGAAAATTGAGAATCAGATAATTCAAAGATTGAGCTTCTACAGAATCCTGAATTAAAAATTTTAAATTAACCACATCAGATTGTGCACCAAAGAAAAATTATTTATTACTATTCAGACTTATTGTGCATCTGATGTCGTGTTTTATATAGTTTCAGATTAATATCCACGACAATGTGATAAAATTGTATGTTAAAAAATGTTTAGTTTACATATATATATATATATATATATATATATATATAAATAAACTAGATATAATGCAGTTACCAGCCAATGCAGAGTATATCAGTGCAATGTGAAAGCTGACCACTAGGTGCTGCTGTATGATGTGATTTTAAGGCAGTTAAAACATAAACAGAAAATTATAAAATAATGAAAATTGATTTCTGTTCCGGCCTCTTTCGTGTTTAATAATATTTTATCCCGTAAACTAGAAGATACAGATAATTGAATGAAGAATAAACGACAGCGTTTTGAAAGGTTGAAATCTAAATAAATATCTGTGTTTCAGCTGCAGGTTTGAAATCATCTCATGATTTCATTTATTTCTGACAATCTGTGATTCACTGTGACGGAGAAACTTACACGATATCCCCAAAAAGAAAAAGAACTCAAAGTGTTTGAGTGGTGATATATATTTCTCAAGGTTTTACAAATAACTACTTTTTTTTAATGCGGCATAAGTACATTACACATTATTTCCAGAGAGCAAAATAAATATATTGCACTTAAAATTAAAAAATAAAAAAAATCATCAAAAACACAATCTCGTCCGGTGTCGTATTCAGATTATGGAAATATAAAAGGAAAACAAACGTAAAAAAAAATAAAGAGGAAGGAAAGAGAATATTCTCAGTGGCAAGTCGGGAATGTGCGTTTGCTTCAAAGTGTGTTGTTGTGTTGTTGTGTTGTTGTGTTGTACAAGTGGAAAGATGGAAACAACTGGCGAGAAGGATCCAAGCTCTTGTTTCTCCTCAACTCGCAGATGAGAATAAATCAACTGTTTCCACGTTATAATGAAAACACAAAGAACATTCATGTCCATCTTCTACAGAAACATTCGTCTTGTGATGTGAAACTTTGGCAAAAGTCAAAACGGGAAACATTTACAGTGTTTGTGAAACCAGCTTTTACACAGAGTGAGATTCCGTCCGAGCACTGAAAACATCTTTGTTCATTGCACACGCGTCTCTGCTGCTGCTGCTGTTTCCACGGTTACAGAGGTGGTCTTTAGGAATTTATACATAAACATGAAAAACAATCTCCTTCTGAAACAGAAACGTTGAATTAACTGCAGAAGAAAACGACTCCTGAATAGACGATAAATACTTGAACAGGTCGAATGAGTCTGGTTCAGCTCAAACCGGATTCTATAGGCCGATAATGATATTGGTTTATTTGATTTTGAAAATCAAATATCAATAAATATATAAGATAAAGACTTTTGATATGGTTCCTTCAACATCTAATCCGATATTTGATCCACAGCAAAAGAACCAAAAGCTTATTTGATTATCTTTTGATTCTTTACATTTTCAAAATCAAGAATTTTTCTATTTTAAAATTATAAACTAAAAATGCCCAAAGTTCAGTGGCTCCAGCTTCTCAAATGTGTGTTTCAGTGTTTTCTGTTTTACTAAATATAAATAATATTAATAGTGACGTGAAAGTATTGTTATTTTGCATCGTGGAATGTTGAATAAAACAAGTCTGAATAAATCTGGTTTGAGCTCCAGGAAACTGTTGTGTATTTCTGACATATGTGGACAAAATTATTAATTTAACAATCAAATCGAATATAATAATTATTATAGATCTTTTTAAAGTTGAAAAATAATCTTAATGGTTTTTTTAATTAACATTTTGGCCATAAACTAACTTTTTTCCAGTTTCTAGGACCCTCTGCCTGTTTTACTTTCTCATGTATTTCTAAATAAATCACTCTAATCAGTTTTACATTTAAAACTCCGCTGCAGCTTTAGAGTGTGTGAGTCGACTCCTCCTCCCTTTTTGAAACCAAACTGCACAGAGCCATTATTTCCAGGTGTGGACGCCCTGTCGACACGCTCCGACGCCGCCATGCATCAGCTCGGCAGCGCCTGCCAACGGCCGGCTGCTGAAAGGCTGCGGTCCACGGTCGGCAGGAGAAACGAGTAGAAGCTGATTTACAAACCACACGTCAGATGTTTCTGTGTGTTCAGACGTGAAGAGATTTCAGTGTTTGTTTCCAGATCAGTGGAAACAGAGTGAGAACATTTAGGGGCCGTTTCACACACTTGAAATATTGAATTAAAATGTTAAAAAAAGGTTTTTTAGTGAACTTGAATTTAGTTTCAGTCACAACAGAGAGTGAAAGAATGAAATCTATCACTTCACTAAATAGAGAACTGGGTGATTTAGGGAAACAGTCAAAGAAGCTTCTCTAGTTTGGTTTAGTTTTCTTTTTTTACTTCCTGACATTTTGTCGTCTGATTCAACATTTTTAATCAATAAATAGTTTCTTCCATCTTGTTGTTCTCAGTTCATGTTGTTGATTAACGGTGCGGATTTTCTCGAGCCGGGTGCAAAGAATTGGCAAATTTTGAAGAATCGATTGAAATGGATTAATTTCTTCGTCGTTTCGAACGATGCTTTGATTTCGACCTTTAACGGAAATAAAAATCCTTCACTCCTGTCGTAGGTGTGTGTGTGTGTGTGAGTGTGTGTGTGTGTGTGTGTGTGTGTGTGTGTGCGTGTTCAACTACTGTGGCTGTGAGCTAACGGCTAACGTGCTAAAAGGCCAGTAAGATACCAGCAATAGTTTCTTTGTATTTTCTCTTCTCTTCTTTTTACTTCCTGTGATTAAACAACATTTTTGTTCAAGAATGATCGAAAAGCAGAAGAATGAATGTTTATGGAGCTAATTAGACACATGAATTGTTTTTGTATTTATTTTGGAGGCTTTAACTTTCAGTTCATAATGTTGTTGTTTTTTGGTGTCGAGTCTTTTTAGTTGGTTAATAGTGTGAAATTGCGCCTGTAAAAAAAAATCTAAACATTCAATTGATCCAATTTCTGCAGAACTTTTAAAAGCTGGTTTGACTGGACCTTGAAAGTAAATAAAAAATCCTTTCCCCCAGTTGCAGGTGAACATATTCATCCCATAATATTCCATATAAAGTTCACCCAGTGTGTTTGTCTACTGCGTCAGCATGCGTCCTATGGTTTTTCTTTTTTTTTTTTGCACTCTACAGTGAGAATTTTCCTATGAGTAAATGCAGTATTTTCACCTTTGTACAATGTGTTTTAACGTGTGTTTTTTGCGAACAGTATTTCCGAACAGAGCGTGGAGGTGTTTAACTTTGTACTGTACATATGGCTGCTTTCTAGAAAACACAGAAAAAGCTGAGCTGGCGTCTCTGATACGCTGAAGAGTTCCCAGACTCGGACTGAGCTCCGCTGTCCATCGTGCTGCAGCGTCAGACACGAGTCTCTCCAGGAAGTAATGTGTAGGCTGCACCGTTGAAGGATCACACAGCAACCTGCCGTGTGTAAAGCTTGGTGGAGACCCAGTAGAGACGTTGAATCTTTAGAGGAAGACGTGGTCTTCTAGATATTGTTAGATTTGGTTTGAATTGAGGATCCACTGTTCTTCAAGGGCCAAGATCAAACATGCTCCCTTTGTTGTCTTGTGTGAGATGTTGCAGTTGTCATAGAAACCCTGGAACCTGCTGGTGTTTCCGCAGGGTTCAGTCCTTTTTTCTTCTTCTGGATTCTCCTTCAGGAAGCCACGTCCTCTTCGCAGTGTCACCGCCCGCTCGCCCGCTGCCGTGAACTATTTACAAACACCAGAGGAAAGATACAAACTGGATGAGGAGTGATGAGCCGGCGTGGAGGAGGAACTTGTTGCACTGGACTCAGTGTGAGGTTCCGGTCGCCTCCTCCCCAGGATGGAGTCATACGAAGGGCGTCATGACCGTGGAGGAGTGGCGCAGTCCCTGGATGGCGGCGTAGGGCCCCTGCTGGAAGTAGTGGTGGTAGCGGGGCATGTGGAAGGATGGGAAGGACGGCCCGCTGCCCTGCATGGTGCCGGCCAGCGCACTGGGCGTCAGCGGCATGCCCAGCCGGCTGTAGGGGGGGAGGGAGCCCTGGATGGGGTGGGGCAGGGAGGCGGCGCCAGCGCTCATCGCCGACAGGGACTGTGGGTAGCCAGAGAAGCCCGATGCGGTGGTGACCCAGGAGCTGAGAGAGAGGTTGTCTGAGGCGGAGAACGCTGAACCTGCAGCGGGAACATGGCACATGAAACATAACTAACTGTCCAACATTTTGTCAATAAGTTGTTTGAGTTATGATGGAATGGGCCTGAGAACAGGGACGTCAGGAGGTACCGAGTTACACGCTCACATGATGTGTGTGTCTGTGACAGCGTCTCACCTCTGGCGTGTGCGGAGTGGATGTCCTCACCCAGGTTGTCCTCGTCGCCAGTGTAGGTTCGGATCGGCGACCGGGCGTACGAGTGCTTGTGGATCAGGTTCTCAACACTTTCCCTGCAGCAAAAGCCGAAGAGAGAGCCCCCAAAATAAATCTCCTTTGTTTCCACTGTGAATTCTCCTTTAGGGAAATCGCACCTGAGTCTAACAACACACTAGGTAGGAATTCATTTGTGGTGGTCACATATTTAAGAAGCTGTTGACAAATTTTGTGACCACATCTTTCTTTAAAAAAAAGAATATTGGCATTTTCTTCTTAATTTAATACACATCTCATTCATATTCTTAAAAACCCTTTTTAAACATTCAACATTTTACTTCTAACACACACATGCAATCCTATTTTTCTCAGGATCCCATATTTTGAAAGTTGTGGCAATAACTTGTATATTTCGGGAATCTGACATGTCGCAGATTTCACCATAACACCAGAGTCATTTACTGTTTTTACTGTGTTTCTCTGTGTCCATGCATTCATGTAGTGTTCATGAATAGATGTGTGCGTCCACTGTGTCTATTCCTCTTCTCCTGTTTGTGTTGATGGTACATGTAGATTTTGCCGTGTGTGTGTGTGTGTGTGTGTGTGTGTGTGTGTGTGGTCTCTCCCACAAAGTGCATTAGCTCATTTGAGTCTTGTCAGACAGCACTTCTCAAACACAGTGACACAAATTGTTGTGGGGCAGTTGTAGTGCACGAGAGAGAGAGTGCGTATGTGTGTGTGTGTGTGTGTGTGTGTGTGGGCGGACAGGCAAGTGGTCTGCATCATGAGAGCCATGCGTCCACATTAGCAGCCCCCCCCCTCCGCGGCCCCCACCCTCCAATTAGGTTAGGAAAGTGCAATATCTGTCAGCAGAGGAGTACAAATGTGTGTGTTTTTATCAGCGTCGGGCCCCTCCGGCACAGAGGCCACGGCAAACTCCCACAATGCACAGCAGGGCTGCAGGGAGCCGAGGGCAGGGGAGGGGGGGGGGGAGGCGGGGCATGCTGGTTTCAATCAGTCACCGCAGCCGATTGAATTACAGTGTGTTTTAGTGCAGTGGCCGACTCCAGACTAATGTGATTTCTGCAGCTCCCTGAAGATCAATTGATCAGGTCTAATTCACAGCCCTCAAAAAGAGAAAGACAGAGGAGGAGAAGGAGGGAGGAGAGTGTGTGTGTGTGTGTGTGTGTGTGTGTGTGTGTGTGTGTGTGTGTGTGTGTGTGTGTGGTGGTGGGGGGGGGGTCAGCGGTCTCTGTTCAAGATGTTTGATTGAGTGAAATGAGCAGATGGTTTGATTTTGTCAGCTGATTTTGGCCGTTGTGCCGGAATCAGGGATTAAGAGAAGTGTGTGTTTTGGCAGCGTCCATTAAAATCCTCTGGAGGGGGCTTCGTAACTGTAAGAGTGTGTGTGTGTGTGTGTGTGTGTGTGTGTGTGTGTGTGTGTGTGTGTGTGTGTCTGTGTGTGTGTGAATGAACTTGCACTGACTCGTCTCCTTCATGCACAAAACAGTACATTAAAAAAGAGATATGTAACGAGAAGAAAAGACGACGGAGGCGAGAGCAGAGGATGAAGAGAAGGAACGATGAGGGAGAAATAACTGAAAGGAAGAAGAAAACAAGAGAGAACAATGAAAAGCACGAATCATGAAAATCTAGAGAAGACGAGAAAGTGAGTGAGAAGGAAGGAGGGAAAGAAAAAGGTAAAATAAAGAATAGAATAGATAACAAAGAAATATTTCTAAAGAAAAACAAGGGGTAGGTACAATAAAACAAAATGAAAAAAAAATCAGGAACGACTACAGAGGAAATATAGAAAAACAGAAACGATTGAAATGAAGACAAGAAAAGTGAGAAGGAAAGTATGAAAAACAGACGACAAGAAATAAAATTACAATAGGAAGGAAAGACAAGTAAAAAATAAATGATAAAAATAAATAAGGAAACAAGAACAGAAATTACTTAACAACTAAGAAGGAAAGACAAAAAAACTAGAACGAGAAAAACAAGGAAAGACCAGAAAAGAGATAGACAAGGAATAAGAAAAGGGAGATGAATGAAAGAAAGGGTAGAAAGGAAAATTAAAAATGAAGGAAAGTAGATAAATGTACAAACAAGAGAAGGAAAATACGAGGAAAGGGTCAGAAAGTAATGTAAAGTAAAGAATGACGAAGATTATCTGTTTCATATTGACACAAGCAGAGAGAAATAAACAATGAAGCTTCTGGGTTTACTAATGAACAACACACACACACACACACACACACACACACACACACACACACACACACACACACACACACACACACACACACACACACACACACACACACAGACACACACTCCTCCCTCTCTGTGTATCTTATCGGCGGCTCAGAGGTAAACAGACAGGACCCAGAATCCCCTGTACCTCTCCATGTCCGTCAGCCGCGACGAGTCCCGGAAACCTTTGGCGAACGGGTTGCTGTCGATCTTCAGTTTGGTTATCTGGTGAAAAAAAAAAGAAAAGAATAGAAGAGTCATTCATTTCTTAAATTCATCCTTCTCTCATATTTTCACTGTTTCTCTTGTTTCACAGCTGCTTGTCTTTGGGCTTCAAAGCTAATTAATAGTCTATTAATTACTGTAATTAGTTAATTATTCCTCCTCCTGTGCTGCAGAATGTCCTGGGGGACACCAGGGGGACACCAGGGGGGGACAAAGTATTTTCTCAACCTCATTCTTACGAAAGCGATAAAGTCCTAATTAAACAGATAAGATACTGAATGTTAAAATTTAGATTTAAATCTACTTTAGTTTCTGAACTGGAACTGGAACTTTATTTGTTGCTTTCGTCCCAGATATTAAATGATGAAGTCTTCAGGGGCTGTGAGACGCTGAGCGAGACATCGAGGGAACATTTAACACAACAAATGAGACGATTGTGATTAAAGATCATGTTAAAGCTCAACGTGCTCCTTGATCCTGTCAAATTCAAGTTGTTTCAGCTTTAACTTCTTCCCTCAGCTGCTGTATTCTTCAGAAATTAAATATGTTAAATATTTATTATTTAATACATTTGTCAATATCAAACTCTTTGTGGGACAATCACCAGCTGCACAACAGCAGTTTGATTAAAGTCCAGAGGAGGAACACTGGTGCACGTCGGCTGTCAATCACTCACCAGCTGGTTCTGATAGGCTGTGACGGCCGTGAAGACGGTTTCCACGAAGACGAAGGTGCGGAACTCCTCGGACTTGAGGTTGAGCAGCGACGCGGTGTGGTCCTTCTTCTTGATGATGTGGACTCGGGGCTGGTACTTGTGCATGGAGTTCAGGATGATCTGCGAAGCACGACGACAATCAGTGATGATGAAGGAAAAGGTTCAACTGAGGAAGAGTAAAGTCTCATCGGGGAAAATACGTTGAGAACGATTTTGATATTTTTCTTCAAGAAACTCCATGAAAAAGCAGCTCTGTTGTTGTTTATCCTATTTATTAGAAACATAAAAACTACTCCTGCTGAACATAAAGCAAAGGGAATAAAAATGAAGGTTTTCTGTCTCGATTGGAAATTAGTCCAATAAACTTAAGTCTAATTATGGAAAACATTTTTCCAAAGCTTGGTCCGATTCATCTAACAAAATAATAATTGGAATTAAAGTAAAAGTCAATGGGGACAATTGTCGCAGGTAGTTTCTACAAAGCTGTTTATAAATCAATAATAATGTCGAGATCAACTTTCAATATCTGCTTTTAACCAAATATGGATTTGAAGTGTAGGTTTGGGTAAATGCTGATGAAGATCAGGTTATTTCTTTTGTATTTTCTAAATACATTAAATGTTATCAATTAACAAAGTGCATTTAAAAACAAAGTAATAATTATTATATTATAAATTCATATCTAAATAAGTATAGAGCAATTACACTGGAACGTTTCCGAGGTGGTGAATTACAAACGTTCTACACTCAGCCTGTCAAAACGTTGTCTCCTCTCTCAGCTGCCTCTGACTCTGTGAAGCTCTGTGTTTATTTTAGAAATTAAAATCCTCCAGATTTAACAGATTAAAAAGAGAGGGAGCGCCAGCGAAGGTGGAGACTCACAAAGAAAAACATGACGACGGAGAGAAACAGAGATTCGATGCAGACAGACGAGCAATAAAGAGATGAGAGTAAAAACAAAGGAATAAAAAAAAGGCCGAGCGTGAAGAGATAAAGTTGTTAACACAGCAGCTGCAGCATCACTGTGAGAATTTCCCTCCGTGACTGTTGCTGTTTGGCTGCAGCCCAGGAAACTTCATATTTATCTTCCTCCGCCACTGAGTGACGGCAAATGAGTCAAATACAGATGTTACACACACACACACATCAGCCACAGAACTAAATCCAGCTGTTTTAATACTGCGGCTGATCTGTGATCTGTGTGTGTGTGTGTGTGTGTGTGTGTGTGTGTGTGTGTGTGTGTGTGTGTGTGTGTGTGTGTGTGTGTGCAGCATTACACTACAAAATAATTAGTAATAACAAGATCAAATGTTTTATTATATAAAGAGAAATGTTACTGCCCTTTATCTTTATCAATGAATTCATTCTACTTGTTTTTCTAAACGATAAGTCTACTGATGTACTTTTTAAGATATTTTAAGATTTTCATCTTTCTTTTTCATTTATTAAATAATTTGTTTGACTGTATGAGTCAGGGAAATCAGGAATGACCAAATCAATGAGTTAAATAATAATAACTAGTGCATGTTATAGGAGATAATGGGAAATATCCTCCTCTAAGTGTTAGAAAGCAAAAGGATTTAAATGACTTCAGAACGACAACTGAAATTTTAAAAAATCGTAATACCACATAATGTGAAATGTGAAATGTCAGAATTCCACATTTATTAGTTATCATCTCAGTTGGTATCTTTTACAATGCCAATATTAATTTAGTAGGAAAAAAAACAGGTGGTTTTGACGTCTCTTTTCAATAAAAAATACAATATTTGTCTTAAAACAAACAGCTTTGATGTAATTTGAGCTATTTAATGTATTTTTAATGTTTTAAAACCATGTCAATGAGCTACAGGTCTGCTTTACAAGGACATGTCTGTGTCTCACCAAACAGCTCAAAGTAGTAAGGAATACAAATATATAAAATATGTGTGTGACTAATAAAGTAAAACCTAAACGACTATAATAGGACAGTAAAGTTTTTTACGTGTTGGCGCTTCGGTTACAGCTTTGTAAATAATCTCAGTAAATTATTTTTGGACTGAAACACACACACACACACACACACACACACACACACACACACACACACACACACACACACCTGAAGTTAACACTAAATCTGTTGCCTGTTTGTTCTTGTCAGTGAAAGAAGGATTAAAGGAGCAATTTGCTCCAGTCAGACGAGTAATTATAATCCCACACTTTGGCCTTTAAACCTGACGGAGACGAAGCTTCTTTAGTGGAAACTTTAGATATGCAAATATATATATATATATATATTTCTGTAGAGTAATAATTTTTGATTTCTTTTACATGCAACCTGCACAGAACCAGGTCCAGACACAAAGTCCTGCACACATTTTAAATTGAGTCGTTTCAGATGCAGATGTGTGAAGTTAATGTTATTAACATGTCAGTGTGTTTACACGTTATCTTGCTTTTTAAAGGACATTAGCTTTAGCTGGAACTGGAAGCAGCTAGCTTAAAGCCCGTAGCTAACAGCTGAGTCCGTTAATTCGCTCAGTTAACGTGTGTTTTTTTTCTGCGCAGACCTCGAGAGGAACAAAGAGACGCGTGCTCACGTGTCCGTGTTGGTCCAGCTCGTTGTTCGTCAGCTTCACCTTCTCGAAGGAAACCATCTGCTTCATCAGCTGCTCTCCGGTGAACGGGGAGTCCGGGTGCACGTACAGCCTGCACCGGAGGAGGAGCAGGAACCGGGAGGAGGAGGGAAACGGAAACTTGCGTTATTCTAGAGCGTGAAATTCTGAAGGAGAACGCGTTCATACTCACATCTGATTGGCTGAGACCTTACATTACCCAATCAACGCTCACATGTTAACGGGGCAATTACAGGTCGCTAAGCAACGGTGTCCCATCTCCACCGTAAAATAATCATTATTATTATTATTATTATTATTATTATTATTATTACAACCATTCATTTCTATTAGGGTTACGTTGGTTGTGTATTTTTTTTAATATTGGGTTTTTTCAATATGTGCAAGCAAATGCAAAGGAATTAAAAATAATAATAAATTAGACTCTTACATTAATTAAATACGGGACATCTTTAGTCCACGTGTACCGGTGATTTACGGTAATTTTTTAACAAATAAACCAACTCAAACAGAAGTCACTATAGCAACTGTCAAAAATAATTATTGGTATTTTATTGTTTATGCAATTTAGGCAGTTTTTGTTTGTTTTTAAAATGTTTTCATTTAACTTGTATTCATGACTTTCAGCGACCTTCTTTATGTTTTAAATTACTTAATGTAGTTCGATACGCAAGTGGGTTTTATTTCATTTCAAATTATTGAAAAGAAAGAAATTAAAAAAGGCTATAATGTGATTAACGATGCCAGAAAGAAGCGCAGGTCAGGTGTGTGAGTTCTGCGGAGGACGGGGGGGGGGGGGGGGTGCGAGCCGGGGAGCCACGGTACCTGGCGGGCAGAGGAGGGTCGGCCTTGCCGGCCACCAGCCAGGAGGAGCGGTGGTACGCGTACCGGTACCGCTTGTTGTCCACCGGGACGATGTCCATCAACACGATGTACTTCGAGTCCTGGTCCACCCCGGAGAAAGAGACCCGGATGGTGGGGAACATCCTCCTGGTGAGCAACAGACAGGTCAGTCAGTTATTATACTATTAATACAACTATACAGGCATTACTACATTTCCTATTAGTATTATATGATTCATATATAAATAACTTAATCCACTGTCATGCAGGGTTTTTAAATACTGAGCTCATTTTAGACGCAACGAAATTGCTGTTGGGTTTTGCACCTTTTTCTAGTTGAATTGATATTTGTAAATAACTGCTGATCATTATTCCCTAACCCTGTTTCTTTACACGGTGAGATGTAAATACACCAACGTGTAAAAAGCACTGCAGCTAATGAGGCAATGAAGCAGCTCCTCATGACGGTGATTTGTTCAGCTGCAGATTACAAACAGCCTCAGGTCAGTAACACTCACCTCATTGTGCAGCTTTTACTGAGCATTAACACACACGTTGTGCAGAGTGAACCACACGCAGCAGCAACCTGACACACACCCGACTGCATCAGGGTCAGTCATAAAGTCACTTATCATGTGTATGTATATGATTATTATATCAGGAGTGTGGAGCTGGATCTAAAGGACCTGATGCTCTGCGTGGGGGAAAGCAACCACAGGGAACTATATATTATATATCTATAAAGAAAAAAGTATAAATGCTCAATGATGATACAGTTTTCCTGGTTTTTCGTTTATCTGGGACAACATGTTACAACGTAATTTAGCATTATTGCATGTGCATGTATTATTATTAGTAGTATTACTGTTGCATTACGAAATTAGACTATATGGTAATTAATATATAGATATTTTTGAATAAATGCAGACCTTCCGGACTTGGTGATGATCATCTCGGTTCCCAGGTCGTGGAACTTGTCCCACAGCTCCTTGGTCTCCAGGGTGCACGAGATCTTGGCCATCTCCTCGCTCGGGACGCCGGGATTGGTGGGGATGAGGGGCTCCGTGCACACCGAGGGCGCGCTCCCGCTGAAGTCGCCGCCGTGCGCGTCCAGGGAGGACAGGTCAGCCAGAGCCTGGTTGCACGAGGACTTCTCCACGAACTGCTCTGTTATTTTTAAAATTATTATTAAGAGAAATTAATATAAACTTTATTTTCATTCATGTGACAGAAACAACACAGAGTGATAAAGACAAACTAAGAGATTATAACCTTTATTTAATTAAAGTCAACATGAGTTTATATAAACATGAAGGCTATAATAACAAAATGCAGGCTGGTTGTAAAATGTTATTTTATCGTTATACCTATGGCAGGAGAAGTGTGATTCTAAATATTAAAATAATAACTGAAGTTGTATGTCAGATTATTTTGTTGTGTGAAAATGGAAACATCATATCACAAATTGAATTTAGCTGTTTTATCCTCAAATAAAAGCTAAATCCATTTTTACAATTGTATTTGAATTATGAAATAAACGAAAATCTGTCTGACAACTTGTTTTTCAGAATGGGAAGAGACAAATTAACAAATCCACCCATCTCGTCTGGATTTCTCTCTCTGTAAAATAGAAGCTGCAAATGACACCTGACTTAAAATGAAGGAAATAATAATAATTTACATTTTCTTATATCTTTTGTTCCAACGTCCCCTCGAGTAAAGTGAGACATTTAATTTATTTTCTCTAAAACTCACAATCCAACATGAAAAAACTGAGAACGAGCGAGTCAGACAAGGATTCCAGTCACGTTCACATTTCTCTTGGAACAAAATAAATAATGTTAATTTCATATTTAACATCATTTATTAACAGCCCATTTGTAGCTGTCAGTTTTATATTAGATAATTTACATGTGAATTTACGCACAGATAGGCTGAGGGTCAACATGTCATTTGTCAGAATTGTTTCACCTCTTTTATTTATTTACTCATGAATAATAAAAGTTCACATAAGATTCACTTTTTACTTCACTGTCATCACACACTTCATCCTGGTTTAATTATAATTCCTCATCTTGTATATATATATATATATATATATATATATGTATATGTTCTTCTCTTGTCCTGCCTCTTACTGTACTTTACATTTATCAGTTTCTCTTCTTTCTTTCCTCTTGAATCCTTCATAAACTCTGGATTTTAATTTAAATAACAGGTGCATTTTTGCGCACAAATCAAACGGAAATTAAAGTTCAAACTTTCCGCTCCTCCACTCCTCCACTCCTCCTCCATCCTTACCCAGGGGCTTGATGGTGCTCTCCTCCGTCTCCTTGTCCTTGCTCGGCTTCCCGCTGGACATCAGGGCCGCTATGGAAAAAGCATTTGCCCGGGATGACAGCTGCGGTTTCGGGGATGACGTGTACTCCATGTCCTTGGTGAAAAGGGGCTCGGGAACAAAAATATTCCTCTTTAAATAATTATAGTTATAATTATAATGTGAAGAAAAAAAAAAAATCCTTCCAGAAACTTTCGACCCCGCCTGTTTTTGTGGCTTCCAGCGGTTTGGAGAAAGGAGACAAACGCGCAGTCTCTCTCCTCGACTTGCTGTGTTTACGCACGGTCAGTGGACGCGCTCGGCTCTGTGGACACGCTCGTCACTGGCCGGTGGAGCTCAGTCTCGCTGGATGCATGATGCGAGGAGGAGTAGGAGCAGGAGGAGGAAGAGGAGGAGGAGGAGGACCGAGTATACCGGAGACGTGTGTGCGTCCTGCGGTGCCAGATCTGTGGCCGGCTGCAGCTTTGGGAAGCTTCAGTCCTCAGCCCTCGCCCTCCCCTTATAATTCCAGCCTGCCCTCCAATCGCTGCCTCTGGCTCCACGTCACACACCCACCGTCCCGCAGCAGCTCTGATACCGAGCAGCCAATTAAATCACCTAAAGCTGTCAGGCTGTTTTTCTTCTCCGTGCCTAAAACCCCCAGATACACACACACACACACACACACACACACACACACACACACACACACACACACACACACACACACACACACACACACACACACACACACACACAGAGTATTGGAAACGAGTATGGAATGTCTCATGGCTTCACACTGAGCTATAGGAGGTGATGACACCGGGAGATGACAAATACATGGTCAGGAAAATGTAATTATTTGCCGCCATTGCTCGATATTGAAGACTGAAGTATAAGAGGTGAGGTTTTACTTTATGACTTGGGGCCCTCGGAGGCTCCCGGACCACATGTTGGGAACCACAAACCCAGACTGTCAACAAGGGAGATGTGGCTGCAGACGTGCGGCTGAGATGGTGCAATATAGGAAACTTGATAATTAATGGCAGCAGAGAGAAGATGATGGCAGCTTTCCACTTATGGGCTTTTCATATTTTTTCATGCGATTTCCCGCATACACACAGAAAACCACAAACCCCTTCTGTCAGTAAATGTGTTAGTCAAATTAACGGAGGTTTTCAATTTCCACAAACACACAATCTGGACTCAAACACAAACAATAACCTCTCAGACTCAAACCAAACAGTATGGAAACAACATTGTCTGTAATAAACACACATTTCATTTAATATTCTGTGTAAAAACAGATGAAACTCCTGCTGCTGCGTCCTCTGATTTGAGATTTTCATTTTCATCCTTTATGTAAGTGTTGTCTGAAAAACATTTACACATTTTATTGTAGTAAAAATGGAAATACTATGTTGTAAAAAATACTCCATGACAGGTTAAACATTAAATATTTAACGCAACTTGACATAAGCGTTCAAGCGAGAAGCAAAATATTATCAGAATATTACTGATGCATTTCAAAGAGTAAATGCATATTATCAAAAAAGTCATCGTGGACCTGGAGTTGTGATATTTCCCTCAGAAACAGTTGTGGGGTAAAGAGGCATAGACGATTTATGGAAGTAGCATTAAATACTTCAACAGGTTCCTTAAAATAGTTTTTGAGTGAAGACGTTTATATTCTCCACCACCAGGCTGTTTGCATTGTTACGTTAAATTGATAAGCATCATTAATAAAGTGAGAACACGTGTCGGCCATTGAGGGAAGTTTTCAGTAAAGTTCAACAGACTTTAAAACACCAACAACACAACACGCAGATTCAAAAATACACAGTAATCAACAACAAGTAATCACTGTAAGTAACGTAGTATTTAGAGCAGGGCACAAAAACGTGATTGACAGTTAGTGGGAGTTTTTTTTAAATTATATTTCTTATTTAAGTGTTGCAGATGTTTGTATTTTCCATCTTCATTAACGAAAACTCGCCTGTAAACGTAGGATGTTGCAGATCACAACAATAATTAATAACCACACTGACCCTCAGCTTCATACCTACAATGTAAACTTGAACCACTGACCCACACATTATGAAACAGTGATGCTGCTTTTGTCCCCAATTAACTGGTTTTTGAAACGTGTCCCCAAAGGTAGCCTATGACAGAAGCCTCTCTCTCTCACACACACACACACACACACACACACACACACACACACACACACACACACACACACACACACACACACACACACACACACACACACAGGAACCTTATTGAGTGCAGGAGCAGCAGTCTTGGGTTAATCCGTACTATGACACACACCAGTGAGCCCCTAATCTTTCACACACACACACACACACACTCACGCAGACACACACACGCACACACTTTCACGTGACAACAGGAAATGCACATTATTCTTAAGGCCCACTTGTAACAGTAGAACAGCTCGGTTGGTTTTAATGGTGACAACAGAGCAGTCTATTACATTTATCCAGTCTGTGCTGCAGGTTTCCAGACTCGGCCTCTCCACTGTTCTGATCACATTACTGTCCTTACTCACTCATTCAATTTCATATCAAAGAAGAAAGCTTTCAAGACGGATTAAAGAAATCTTTTTTTATTTTTTATTTCCCTTGCTTTTAACTTGATAGCGACCGAATCCGGTCTAGACGTCACCTCAGGGTGAGTCTTTATCACGGCAGAATGTTTTTTCTTCCTGGATACAGCTGATAGGCAGCGGCTCGGCGTGCGACAGCCAATCAGAGACACGACGCTTTCACCACAGACCCGATCGCAGATAGACGTGATTTTGAGAAGTCGAAATGTCTGATGGTGGAAAAAAGTCACATGTGAAGCTCACAAGGAGGAACTGCTTCCCTAAATGCTGACTGTAGATGTTTTCCAAAGGTGTGTGTGTGTGTGTCTGTGTCTGTGTGTGTGTGCATGTGTGTGTGTTTGTGCATGTGTGTGTGTGTGTGCAGGATCACCTCTCCTCCTCAATGTCACTCTCTCTCTCCTCCCTCAGAGCCGGGGGGAGGGGGGGGGGGCCTCACACAAACCCAGAGCCAGAGATCCGCGGAGCAGCTAAACCCATTAGGCGACTCCTGAATGCAAATCCGCTGCTGCAGATATTTAATAAGAGACCTGCGCGGGCAAAACTAGATTACCTCGCAATTGCCAGTGGATAATGTGCTAAAAGCTTTCCCACTTAAGCGTTTACTCCTCACGGAATATTATTCACACTCCGAGGGGCCGGAGCAGCTTTAAAGAAACACACGACCTGGAAGAAGAAGGAGAAAAAAGACAGATGGTGGTGGGAGCTGGGGTCGGTCTCAGCCGAAGACAGGATGAGTCACATGGAAAACAGGGAATAGGTTGTTTTCTGTGTTGGTCGACTAATCACTGATGGAAGCCCAAAAAAAGATGGAGGGTGGGTGGGTGGATTTTTATGGATCAAACCACTGGATAACAATGACACACGTGTGTTTTTTCTCTTTTATGCTTTTATAACATCCAAACCGACTATTATCGTTTCAGTTTTCCCGGAATGAATCATCCACAGCTTTATCTTAAGAGTCCCAGTCCACTCTGCTGCTCTTCTATGAATGACTGTGTTTCTGTCGTTACCCCACATGCATAGTGTCCTTTTTGTTTCCAGCCCAAACCCAGTTACAAGTCTGATTCATGACTTAATTGAATTTAGCAAAGCTGCCAGGAATCCCTAAATACAAGAAAATGACCCAGTCTCTCATAAAAACGTACAAATCTTTAGTGATAATCAGCCAAAACATAATTACTGAACAGATCAAGGTTGTAAAAAGTTTCTTTCATTAGTTACACACACAAATACAACTGAGTCATATCTATGATAAAGTCTCTTTACATGTGGTGATCTCATTCCAACTGGTTTCTGGGACTTCTCTGATTAAAAGTCCAAATACGCCGTCGTAGAACACAGAAAATATGAATGATTCATATTGAAAACTTTCTCCTGAAAGCCCCACATCAGTACTTTTAACTGGTTCTCTACTTTTAACTGGTTCTCTACTTTTAACTGGTTCTCTCATCTGCTCTCTACATGATGTACAAATATCTACTAATCACAAATCAATATAATTACATATTTCATTTATTAGATTCCCTCTATGCAATGATATTGTTTTCTGTTTTGATTCATTTAACTTTTGTGACAATGTCAGAAGTTTCATAGAAATACATTTGTCAATATTTTTACAACAGGATGGATAAGACACGTGATGTATACATCTTTCTATATATACACGACAGGATTTCAAATAGTTTTAGTAAATAACAAAACAAACCAAGACGGAAATGGAGGATTTCAGTTTGTTATCTCTATAATGTGAAAGTTCTTTGCTGTAAATATATTCATGTTTTCTGAAGCTGTGAAAGGTATTTCTAACCAACAATGTCTTTAAATATGCAGTTGAAAACATGATGTACACAAAAGTGCTGTTCTTTCATTAGTAAATCAAAATTTTACAATTATATAAATGTATGTACAATAACAAAATATGGCATTTAGCTTTCAAATAAATTTAGAGGATCTTTGATTATATTCTCACATTTCCTCTGACATTCATCTTTCCAATCTTTACAATAATGTTAATATTCTTGAATAGGAGTAGAAGAATTCTGTCAGTTAGTTAAAATAACTTGTTTAATGACAAATTGACGCTGTAGAATGAATTCATATTTTTGTTAGTGTGGGGGGGACAAAACACTGAAATCAATGAAATTCAGATTCTTTCATGTATTCAAAGGAGAAATCATTTCATTGAGGATCATCAGTGATAAAAGCTGGACTCATTCAGAGTTGTCTTTTTATAGTGTAACCTCTGGGCAGATGTGACCGCTGCCTGCACTGTACAAAATGTCTCTTTTCAAAGGTCACGCAATCTTGAAATGTTTCACATCTGACACTTGTTTTATTCAGACCTTTTACTTTGAAAACAGCTGAAACCTTTTGTTCCCTGGCTCCTTCACGTGTTTAACGAAAAAAGATGATTTCTCTTCTGAGCATATTGAACTTGTTGCAGCGGAGACGTTTTGTCTGTGCTCTTCCTCCCTCACATCAGTATTTTTCAGTGGTGGCAGATAACAGGATAGGTGACGCCTCACCACACCGACAGCCCACAAGCTGCAGCACTCAGGGATATGACGGTGAAACCATCTGAACAATTATTCCTCCAGATAAATGGCCGCGGCGCGAAAAGGTCAGCAACAAACGACAGCCAATTCCCCGCAGAGTGGAATCTGAGGAAAAATAATCGCCCTGTGATTGAATTGAATCCGGGGACATTTGAGCCACAGTAATGAAATGGCTGTTGTCGTGACCCGACCCGTTCACCTCGCCAGTGATTTTTTACCAGATTACAGAGCAGGCGGCAGGGGCGACTATTTGCCTACAGGAACCCATTTAATATATGTGCATAGGTTTGTTTTGTCAATGTAAATCCCCATTATCACAGGTACTTCTGAATATTACATGAAAGCGTTCACCTGCAGGGCTGATGGGGCCACAGCGGGGGGGGGGGGAGTTATTCAACTCCAGTTTTACACCTGCAGCTCTAAACAGGTGGAACCACAGAACAAGCTTGAAAACAAAACCTGGATCATTAACACGGAAACTCAGGCAGAGGTCAGAGGTCACAAAATATTCTTACGTCGCCATAGATGAGTTAAAATATTAGAAGCCAGACTGAAATATCTTAACAGATATTAGATGGATTGAAGTATCATAACATCTACTATACTAATGCCAATATAAGCTTGCAAAATACGTTTTTAAGGTTTTCTCTGATAATAAACCACTATTTGAAAATTAACTGAAGCCAACGGAAAAATTTGCTAAAGGGGGATGGTAGATAGTGAAGACGAAAGAAACATCAGTTAAAAGTAATAAATAAGTCAACAAAAAAAATCTTTCAGTTTAGATATCATTGTTGTAATGAGGGTTTACCTCATGAGAAAAGCTCCATGATATGAATTCATGCTGGAAGCTACAAAGCAAATGGAATGAACAAAAGAGTAATAATGAAAAATAGATGAATCCTGCAGGAGGAGCTGAGCAGAGAAACTGTGGGGATGTTTTGATTTGATCTCAGAAACAGATCATATCAGATCACAGGTTAGCTGCTTTGATCTGAGGCACGTCAGACTCACACACGCACACACGCACACACACACACACACACACGCACACACACACACACACACACACGCACGCACACACCCTCCACAAAAGCTGAGGCATGCAGTGGTCGGTCTGTTGCCTCCGTTCATATGACTAATTAGACCAGCTTCACACTGCGCCGTTCCTTTTGATGCTGATCCCTGGTGCTAATTGCTGCGTCAGTCCCAGGCCACAGTCAGGTTAAGTTCAAATGCAGGACCGACGTCTCCACTAACCCCCCACCACACACACACACACACACTCACACACACACACACATACTCACACATACACACAACCCCCACCATCAGCTCTCTCTCCCCCTGACTCTCTCTCTCTCTCCTCATCAACCTCCACCAGGAACTTTGACAAACAGATTCGTCACAAAGTCTCAAAGCAGCTGAGGCTGAAAGTACTGATGAAAAGATCATTTAATCCCAACATTGTTAAGTACCTCGTCATTGTGTGTCCACAGAGTTTACAGTCACAGACCCTGTGGCACAGGGTTTGAATAGAAGTGTGAGATGTGGGGCAGCATGTTTTTATGTGAAGCTAAAGTATGAAGTAGCCAGACTGAGCATAAACCACAGTCAATGATATTTCCTCCGTGATCCAGCTCTTGTGCTGCCAGTTACAGGAAAGTGGAGCAGCCTCACTGTCCGGATGGTTTTACAGTCCGCGGCAGACACAAATGAATGGCACATAAAAGTTCAACAGGGGTGCTTATTATTAAATTGAAAAATATATACTATTACTACGGTTTCTGTGTGTTCAGCCTTTTGTGAATCACAAACTAAGCAGTGCTCATATCGCTGGTGGTAACAACAAGTTCACATGATATAGAACATTTATGTTGCGAAGCAGAAAATGAAAATGTGGAGGTTGTCATTTTCTAACGTCATGGTGACATCATTATGCCATAATTTATACCATATGATCACAATTTTGTGCTCATATGGTCATCAGCCACACACGTTCCCAGTTCCCTCATCATCCTGCAGTCATGACCTGAACCAGCTCCTCAATCTGTCTCTTTATGTTCCTACAATCTACAAGCATCTTTTAGTTGAAGTTGTTCTTCTTTATTAGAATATATTTGCATTATTCTACTGAAATATTGTTTGTGTTCTTTTTCGAGTCTCTTATGTCTTTGTGTTTTTTTGCAAACAGACACACTGACAGTCTCTGAGCCTAAAAGCATCGTGTCCGTCCTCCTCGCCCCTCGCCCCTCTGCTCTGTCCGTCTCTACACGACTATCGGACATTCAGCTGGTCAAACAAGTGTTAGATCTTTAAATGGGAATGTTTGACTCCACCAAGCTGCTGAATAATTGAGTGGTGTAAAAAACAGACAGATTGTTGCACATCTACCGGCTGCGTGTCCTCCAGAGTGTGAGAGAGCGCGACAGACACCGACGGCGAGAGGCTAATAACACCGGAACCCTTTTTGCAGCATAGCACGGACAACCGTGAGATTTTAGCGGCAGGGGCGTGGTGCTAAAAGCTAACAGAGGGATCTGAGGAATACACTCCTCCAGGCCCTCAGCCTCTTTGTACATGTCTTTAAGGAGGAGTGCTGTAATTGTGTGGTGACTCTGCAGACCGAATCGACCCCAATGACCCCCCCGGGGAGGCTGTTCCCGAGATGTGCCAAGAGTCACATCTCTAAATATGGCCAGGCCGAGGGGGAGTCATCGCTGCATGTTAGACTGTGGACTTCACCTCCGTGTCCTTTTATTAGTTTGACCTCGATTTCAGAACTCCACACTTCAGCTCCACAGATTTTCACTTTGGCAAGAAGAGCGGGGGAGTTGTGCACAGAGGAGCCTTCACACTGAGGCTGAAAAGTTAAAGTAAAAGGTCAAAAGGTTATTAAACAACTTTATATCCGTGTTCAGATCGTGGGCATCATATTTATAGACACACATGATTTTGCCTTGTATGTTTTTCAAGATATTTGAATCCATCATTGCAGGAAAATGTCAGATGTCACAGGATTTCATTTCTCAGTTCTTTTAAAAAATGCTTTAGAGGCTGTTTGGTTTTATGTTTTCACCATTTTCTGGGTTAGGGGGTTTCCTGGTTTGTTTCTTTATGAGTAAGATTAAACAAAAACAACTCAACGGATTTCAATGAAACTTGGTGGAAGGATCCGTTGTGGTCACAAAACAGCCCATTATGTGCAGTTCTGCATCAGGATTTCATCCCTTTCTTTAACATGAAGTGAGATAAGATGTTGGGAATAAAGTAATCTCTCTCTCTCTCTGTTATTAGAATTAACTTTAACCTTTATTCACTTAAATTAACTGTAAGACCCAACAACCTAAAGTAAACTGCTCTTCTGCTTAGAAGGATTACAGAGACTTTTTCCCCCACTCACACATAAATTTGGTGCCTGTTTTTATAACATAATTATCTCCCCCCCGCCCCCCAAGGGATCATTAAGCTGCAGTGGACGCTCATTTGTGCCATTTCTTTTTAGAGACAGTTTGGCATGGAGCTGGTTCCAGTCGTGACTTCAGGACGATGAGGAAACTGGAGACAGGTGAGCTGGTGATCTGGTGATCAGGTGATCAGGTGATATGGCTCAGGTGTGCAGTGAGATGGAGGGAAAACAGGAACCAGGATTCCACAACAAGCAAAACACACAAACACACCAGGAAATCATAGAGAAACAAGGCTAATGGGTCACATCTTTATTTTTCAATGTGCAATCTATCTTTATATGTTTATATTGCATGTTTACTTAGTAATGAAGGAATATCTTATTTTATTAATCCCAACAGTTTGTATGAAAGAGGAGAAATGAATCAACCTCAAATGAACAACACAACCAACTTACTATAACGTATCTTGTAGCATTCGGAAACCAAACAGGTCAGAGTCAGAGGAAACAAGAGACAGAGATGAGAAGAGGAATCAAACAGTGCCGCACACACTTCAGTTTCTCGAGCATCCACATCTGCAAACATCAGTGGGACACACACTCGTATGGTTTACATGTGGGCCGGGACAGAAAGAACCGTCCATAAGCTGTAATCTTGTGTTCGCCTTGGCCGCCGTGCAGCCTGAACGCTGTGAGAAGTGGGATTAGCGTCAGTGCTAAAATAACACAGAGGAAACTGGAGCGGAGCCAAACAGCCCCAAGAAAAGGTCTATTGTGTTCCAAGTTTTGTTATTGCCCGGAATTATCTGCGATTATAGTTACACCATAATGCACACACATACATGCGCACACACACACACACACGTAGACACTTGTGCACACACAAACACGACATTGTCAGACACACACATTTTTTTTTCATTGCAGTTTTCACACAGTTCCCATGCATTTGTTAACAATCTATAAACACATGCACGTGTTGCCTCCCTGGAGATCTCCTACATGAAGCCACGATGAGCGATCGCCGTCTCCCGCTGCGTCCACGTCAATATCATCAAACCTCCGTGCGTTCGATCCCCAATGCCGGTCCTCCTACCTGCCGGATTCGTGAAGTGTGAGAGCCACAAAGGGCCCTCGTCCTGCCGCGTCCTGCAGTCGACACGACAGACCTTGCGGCGGTGGTTAGGATGTGATCCGCTTCCAGTATTTGACCCCATTAAAATGTCCGTCAGAGTTCAAGAGCAGGATTATGCCGTTTTGCCAATGACCCGTTTGAACTCTACAAAGGGTGCCATGGCGGTGATTAGGGAATATTATCAAGATGACGTGGCTGTGGCACAGAAAGGGGGGAGAGGTGAGAGTGAGGAAGGAAGGTCTAGTTCCTTTTTAGTTAATTTTTTAAGGACGATTATGTCGATCTCTACGTCCACATTTCTCTCACTGCTTTGGAATTGATCGCACTTCTCTTTGGAAGTAGAATAAGAACTTTTAGCTGAGGAGGATTCCTCGAGTCGGAGGAGCAGAGATGGAGAGATTGTGAGTGTTGAGGGAGGGATGAGGGGAAGTTGATGGTCGGACGGGGAGGGCGGTGGAGTTGGGGGGGGGGGGGGCGGCCTCTTCCTCGTGCCTCCAGTCGAGCAGAAAATCTCAGCAAATTAGTTACCGCGACGACGGCTGGTCGGGGAGCTTTCATCCAGCGCAGCAGGGGAGCCGCCATGGGATCGGGACAAGGAACCCCCCCCCCCCCCCCCCCCCCTCCTCCTCATAACAACATTTCCCCTCACCCTTCCTCACCCCCCCCTCTCCTCCCCCCGCTCAGTCACTATCCAACCATCCATTACTGTTTCCAGGCAGCGAGGAGGAGCAGGGGGCTCGTCGGCCTGTTCGGCTGTTAAACGTCTCTCCAGCATTAGCACTCCTGGAAGAGGTGTCACATAAACACCAGGCAGCCGCTAAGAACTGCTGCAGTCCCCGGAGAGTGGCCCTGAGTATCACTGTGAGTACATACAAGTGCACGAAAAGAGCCAACACACATTGTGTAAATCCAACGACAATCGCCAATGGTGAAGTGTTACTGCCCCCAAAACCTTTAACATTTATATCAGCTAGATCCAGATTTTTATTTGGATCGACACCAAGTCCCAGTCACTCCTGTAAATGCTGGATTTTTCTTTTTGATTAAGATCCACAAATGTCTAAAAACCTCACAGTGTTAATAATGTAATGGTCGCATCCTTCCACCAAGTTTTGTAGAAATCTACTTGATAACACGTCACACGTCATCTCCCGACACAAATAGAAACTGTTTGCATTTCGTCAGCTGATGAATCTCTGAGCTGAGGAATAAAAAATCACTGAAGTACATAACAATCGTGTTGTATCAGGTTTTAAAAGGTGCACGACTGATTTCTCCTGATTCCCCCCCAAAGATAAGTGTAAGAGGGTTTTTAATGTTGAATAATAATTCCCTTAATCTACCACCTGATTCACTCCTATCACACATAGCAGAGTCATGGCCCACGTTAGGTTCACATCCAGTAAATGAGTTTCTATGGCCTACGAAAGACCTGCAAGACTGTCTTATAGTCAACAAATGCAGTGAACTGATTGTTCCACCTGTTTATTCAAGGCCTGTTATATCTTATTCTTATCGTTTTAATAACCAATGATCCACTCAGAGGAGCAGAAACTTCTCTAAAGCCGAGAGGACGATTCAACCTTCACACAACTGCACTGAGCTGGAATGTGTGAGAGTGAGTTTGTTGCTGAGATGTAAACAAATGAACTAACGTCATTTTTCCATAAATCACGTGTTGATAACTCTGTCGTTGCTTCGCTCCACACTGCTCACGAAGAAAAAGGAGGTGCAGAACGATGGAGTGATGATAGAGAGATGTGACCAGCGGCTTCTGTTTCTCTGTGACCTCTGACCCCGGGCGCTGCCTCCCCGTCTGTAGGAGTTCAGCAGCAGCAGCAGCAGCAGCAGTCTGATGGCTGCAGTTATAGTGATGGACGCCGTTGCACAGCCGCAGTGAAATATGTGTTTTAGTGGGACGAAGACACACAGACACCGAAAGACAGATACAGTTGTTGTTACAGGGGTCATGTCTAAGTGTGTGTGTGTGTGTGTTGAGGATTAGCTCACAGACAGACAGACAGCCTGTCCCTGAACCCTCAGGACTCCCACTGTGACCTGCTGACCCCCCCACTCCCTGCACGGACCATGATAAACCCTCAGAGCTCCACACAGCTGGATCACCAGAGAGATTTCAGAGTCAGATATATTCAGACCGAACCACCAGTTCATTACCAGACCTCGATCTGACAGAGCCTCTTGTATAAACTCTGTTCTGTGAGTATCTGGACACTGAGGCTGTGATGGTCAGTTTACTGTACAGTTTGCAGATGTTTGCAGAAAACAGCTGTTTGGTATAAAACCAGCTCCTGTGGGACACTGGTTCTGCAGAGTTTCTTGTTTTGTTTAATCAAAATCGACATTATTGTGAAAACGAAATGACTTCACTCTCTCAAGGTTTTATATGAACACACGTCAGCAGGTGATCCAACGAAACATCACATTTCAGCTCGGTCCACTGTGGACTTATCGGACTATTACTTAAAAATATTACTATTCCTACTATTACTAAAAACTTGTTCTGATCCAAACCTACTCTAACGTCTCTAGATCTTACCAGGACCAAGCTCTCCACGAAAACCTTTTCCTCATGCACATCAAACTGCGTAAATCTCCGTTATTTCATGAGACCATTAAAAGAAGAAAATTGATGATTCAGTTTTCATTTACAGACTTTTTTTCAAAGTGCCCTGTTTGTCCTTGTAGATTTTGTATTTCCCGTGCGTGTCGGTTCATAGATAAACTATCTGACGGATCCTATCAGCAGCTCCACAGTCCATTAGTGAGCCACAATTAGAGAAGCACTTCAATTAGTGAACAAGTGAACACAACACCTCCTCTTGCCTCTATCAGCCCGTCTCTCTGCTCAACCCCACACCGCTGCATTTGTCTGCAAGCAAAACACAAAATATTGGGATCGAACCACCGACCCTGTGGTGAGTGGATGGCCCGCTCTATCTGCTGAGCCACAGGCGCCTCCTAAAATAACCACTAGATACTGTTTGCATGTATGTTGTTGAGGCGACTTGCAGTAACTGTAGAAATCTGGTAGTGTTTTGCGTGTGTTGACAAACAAACGGACCAGTTCCAGGCCAGGAGCATCGAGGCCTGGAACTCAGACCCACATGTGCAGTGGGAAAGTATTCAGACGCTGTTCGCTGCTGTGTCGCCAGCAGCTGGGTCAGGATCTGGTCGTGGTCTTTTTGAAGGACCCGGCTCCTCTGCTTGTCTTATCTGAGCGAGCTCTGAGTGCTATGTAACGCTAACAGTGACGGCCTGCTGTCCTCTCAGCCTTTCCCAGGGAGGAGGGGCGGAGGAGGTCGGTGTGTGTGTGTCTGTCTCTGTGTGTGTGTGTGTGATTGTGTTTTATTGGCTGAGAGTGAAAGGGTCTGAGCATTTAGCCTGGAAAGAGAAAGCTGAACGTCTGTGTGTGTATTTGTAAAGCTCATGTATGTGTGTGTATTTTTGAGTCAGTGTTTTGTGAGCTCCTGGTTTCTGCATGTGTGTGACTGGTTGATACTGGGATGACTGGGATGCTGTTCTTTGCACATTTGTACATGGTTAGTGTGTCATTAAATTAAAGGTCCTGCTTGTAGAATTTAGTGACATCTAGTGGTGAAGTTGCATGTTGCAGCTGAACACCCCCCCCCACCCCCCACTTCCAAACATGAAAGAGAACCTATGGTAACCTTCAGTTGTCATAACAACTCAAAACGTGTTTAGTTTGCCCAGTTTGGGCTACTGTAAATATAAAGTATTTAAATATAAAGTATTTAAATATAAAGGGCCCATTCTAGGGTAAAGAAAACATCACTATGATTATTTTATATTCAATTTCTGTCACTAGATCCTTTGACCTGAATCTTACACACTCGACCTTTAATGGCCTCCAGCCGGTGAATTCCACAAACCAGGTCCGAGCGTTCACAATAGTTTTTTTGGGTCAATTCACTCAAACATCGGCAAAAGCCTTGTTGTATTTCTAATGAAAAGTTACGGACCTTGCAAACACACACAGACACACACACTCACACTCTATTCGCTCGGCAATTAGGAAATACGGGAACTGGTCCTAAATGGCGGAGATGGATGCTGGTTAACTTATTTACCCATCAGGCTCTGCTTTCTCGAGCCTCAACTGTTTCGTTTTTTTTTTCAGTTTTAAAAGCTTTTCAGAGTGATAAGCCTCCTGTTCTCCCTCCCTTGGGATGGACGATGCGGTTGTCACAGCAACGTTATGACACCGCTCCATCTCCAGACACACTCCCCCCCCCCCCCCCCCCCCCCCCCCCCCCCCCCCCTTGATGGTCTGAGTGATGTCATTGAAGACACGGAGACAGACGGGGGCCACGGCAGGACACAAGCGCTTTAATAACTTCAGAATATCCTCCACCAGGTAAGATGGCTCCACCCTTCTACCTGCAGGTGGACACTAGACAGTGAGAGGAGCAGTTGGGTCATTGGTTGTCACATGATAACTCAAATGTTAATATAACAAGTGACGATGCCCATTCTGACTATTGACCCTATTCTGTCTTTTAATACATCGTTACATGTGGACGTGGAATTCTTTGTTGAAATGTCCTTGTCGTGTCTTGTGGTCGTCTCGTTTCAAATATGGCGACACCGTCCCCCACGATTTGAAGCTGGAGAGAAGAGGAAGAAACAGCTGGAGAACCTGGTGCGAGTCCGTCTAGTTGTAGAGTTTATTCTCTATTCACTTTCCTTTAGCATTGCATGTTATATTGCATTTTTGTAATAATAAAAACAAGATACCTAAATTGGCCACACTGGACCCACGTGTAAGTTCATAAACATGTTCACTCACATTATGTTGCTTTCAGTGCAAGAGGTTATTTTTGTCCTGTTTCGTAAGTGCAGGTGTCTGTTTCCAGGACGGCTGGATATCTCGTGTCGGACCCTTAAAAAAAAGCTAATTATTGTTAACGCTGAGTCGGGGTCTGCAGAGTTCAGTTATCAGCTTCCCCCTGGATGTGGTTGATAAAACCGTGTAACGCCTGTGAACAAACCTGTTCCTGTTTCAAACCTGCCGAAGGAGGAGATCTGCTGTTTATCTCACTGATAGGACAGACTCCAGGAAGCAAGTGTTGAGAACAGCACTGACACACACACACACACACAGACCAACACACACACACAGACCAACACACACACACACAGAAACACATGCACGCACACTCTTGCACTTCTATCTTAGTTAGAACATTCATTGATGTAAAGCATTCCCTAGCCTCTTATACGCTAAGCCTAATCGTAACTTGAACCTAATTCTAATAATTTCTCTAAACCCAAATCTTAAACAATAAACTTTTAAACTCTTAAACACACACACACACACACACACAGGGTGATGCCATGAGGAGGCTGCTGATTGAAAACAGAGTCTGTGGTGAGTCCAGGACACTAATTCAAAAAATAATACACAAAGGAGGGAAAGTAGAATAAAAAAAGAGATTTCATCTTATTCTTCTGTGACTGTGGACTTAATATTAATTAATATAGCAATTTAACCAAACTAAGATTGAATACTTAGTTTAAATAAAGGAAATAAAATCTCGCTAGTTACAAGGAGTTCTTTATAAATATACTTTTATACATTTTTTTATTTATTTACTGTGAGGGTTTTTTCTTTTTCTGGTAAAACGGCAGCTTACATTTCAGCCGGGAGCTAAATTCATTTTCGCTTCATTCAAGTGGAATCTACAGCCGGGTGATTCAGATTTCACCAGCTGAGTCCCTGAGTGTGTGTGATCACCAGGCTGTGGATCAAGAGGAAGAGCGGGTTGTCCACTAACCAGAAGGTCGGTGGTTTGATCCCCAGCTCCTCCAGTCAGTATGTTGAAGTGTCCTCGGGCAAAACACTAAGCCCCAAACTGCATATGAATGATGTCTAGAGATATATAAACAGCACAAACTGTAAGTGATTTTTAACACGTAAAATAGGTCGTGAGGTCAAAACAATGAGTGGTGAAGGAGTGAGGACGGAGAGGAAGGGGAGGAAGGACAGGAAGGAGGGAGGAAGGAGACGAAGGGAGAAGGAGAGACAGTAGTGACTCTGTGCTGAAGGTGGAAACAGGGTTGTGTAGTTTTCCCACACTGGAGATAGAGCTATCTGTGTCGGTCCCAGTCATCCTGGCAGCGCCTCCCACCCCCGACCCCCGTCCTCTCCTCCACCTCCACCTCGGCCCTGCACAGCTTACAGGCTGTCCTCAGGAGGAGCCAGCCAATAAAGATAAGCTTGACGGAGGAGCCAGCCAATAAAAGATAAGACCCGGGGCACGTCTGTGACTTCCTCACTGATCTTCCTTCGGCAGATACAAGGCACCGCGCTGATACGCCTGGCGTCTCGCTGGCATCCACCGAGAAACCGAACGAGTCCATTAGGCCAAATACTGCCATGATCTCAAGTGCACGGCTTCATCATTTAAAGCATTTACTGTTCAGTAGCGGATTCATGGTTTTTTCACTTCCTGTTTCTGTCGACCCCGGTTGACAGTTGACCTGTATCATTCCAAGACGCACACATTCTTGCACTTCTATCTCAACTCCTCAGTTGCTCTGTAGTTTCTCTGGAGAAGGTGCATGTGTGAACGCAAATATCAGAGTGAGACGCACTTTATCCACCTGGCCTCCGAGTATAAAGTCTGTAAAAATCCAGGAGAAGTTAATGGGTTGATGATGCTTCTAAAACGCGACGGACGTAAACATTTAAAAAACATAAAGAAAACAAATATCTCCCGACGAAAAGTGAGTCAAACACACGTAGAAGACACCGAGGACGATGTCAAGACAGTTTGTGGAGATAAGAGCTGAGGACGGTGTCGGGGGTGATGGAAACAAGATCACGTGATCTCTGCAGAGGAGTTAAAACGTCACTTCCTGTGATCCTGAGGATTTGATGCTGTTGTGAACACGTCTGTGCAGAAAAAACCTCCTGCGTGTTCAATTCTCCGGATTTTACCCGTAGCTCATGTCTTCAAACGGCTTTAGTGAGGACACTCATTGGCGTAATGCATTTGCCAGCCCCCCACCCTAACCCTAACCTAATTCTAACCCTAACCTTAAAAGCAAGTCCAGAAATGTCCTCACTCCGTAGGGCCTATGCTCAAAATGGTCCTCACAAATATATACGTACACAAATACTCTCACACACACACACTGATTCAGAAAACTGTAAATAAGAGTGAATCTGTCATTATAAGATGTCGGACTGCAGCAGAAGCTTTTACCGATCTCAGCGGCCCGTCTCTCCATCACTTTACCCGCTCAGCCAATCAGCATCCAGATCTCTGACATTTCCGCTCTTTACTTTCCTCAGAAAATCTCTGTGCGACCAGATCACCAGGACATTTGAGATCAATCCGACAAACAGCCGAGTCCTGTGTGTTATTAAAGACGATTTTAACCTTTTTATTTCGTCTCGCCGCGATCACGTGACTCGTGTGAGCTGGAGGCCTGGCAGAGGAATCCGCAGCGCATTTGATAATCTGACAAATGTTTAATAAAGGCATTTTTCAGTGGCCTACGTTTTTTTTTCTAATGGCCACTAATGGGAGGTGTACATCGAACATTGGCACATGAAGACAGAGGAGACGTCTTTGAGCCAACAGAGATAAAGTGCAAGTCCTGCTCTGGCTCACACACACACACACACACACACACCACCCTAACAGCACCCTCAGCAAGCCGCCCCCCCCCCCCCCCCCCCCCCCCCCCCCCCCCCCCCCACCCCCTATTCTCTAGTCGCTAATGACGGACAGCTGAAGGCACACTCCTGGGGCGCCAATCAAATTTGCAGGCCTGTAATTGGATTACGGCGGGCAGGGGGGAGGGCTTTTATCTCTCCCGCTCTCTCTTGTTTGTGCTCTCGTCTGCGGGTGAATGATGGACAAAAGAGCGGCCTGTCAACGTCAACTCCAGCCTGACAGAGGATGTGTGTTTTCCTCCGTGTGTGTGTGTGTGTGATTGTTCGGAGGTTCGGAGGCAGCGTAGACGGCTGCCGAGTGTATTGACATTACTTCTTTGCCTTTTTCTTTGGTTTTTCGGCATGTGTGATACTTTAATCCTTGTGTGTGTCTTTGTGGTCGTGTGTGTGTGTGTGTGTGTGTGTGTGTGTGTGTGTGTGTGTGTGTGTGTGTGTGTGTGTGCTGGTTCGAGCCAGGCAAAGAGCTAAACATCACTTAGCTCATTGGCTGGTCTCTGTTGCCCTTTCACCAGAGCTCAACACCAGGACGACACAAAGGCCGCCGTCCTCCGGGCCAAGTTTTACTGATGCACAAGAGAAGATGACAAATCAGTCGCACAATAGAACAAACCAACCACAACTGAACGAAGACGCAGCAAATTCATTCACTTCTCCAACAGCGGAGAGCAAGGAACAGCACGAGAACGACGACTCAACAAAACTGCACATGATTCAGTCTTTGCTGTCTGGTTCATCACTGATTTGTTAAAGGCAGCAGCCTTTTATTCAAGAAAATTGGAAAATATTGAAATAAATCTTTTATATAAAAGTGAAAAACCTTTGTTGCAAATGTTCTTTAGCAGCTTATTCCTCAAATATCTGAATAAGATGTTTGTCAAAGTTTTTCTCCATTGCACTAAGAAAAGAAAAACGTAATTTGTTTAGTTTAATACATTTCAAATTACTCTGAAGACAAAGATGAAGAAGTGCCTCAAAATGTAAAATAATATTCACAATAAAACAAGGATAAATTCATTAATATTTAAAAAATAATAAAGTTTTGGTAAAAACATGTGTATAGATGCAGATGTTTGTGTAAACGTGACCTATAAAACATTATAATTAAATTATTTTAGACTGTCAATGTTGATAGATCAATGGAACTGGAATATTAAAATGCCGTTCTGCAGATCTCACACAAAAACATTATAATTAGAATATAAAGCAAAGACTGAAAGATTGAAATTACTGAAAGATTAGTTTTAGGAATTTTTGTTTCATTTGATTTTTATATTTTCTGTATTATATATTTCCTGGAGAATATTCAGGAAAAACCTTAATGTCTCTGGGTTTTAGTTTTAGTATTTTTGTTTTTCAGAAAGAACGAAACAACACGTGAATTTACAAGAACAACTATTCAATTATTAGGGAGAATTTTTCTTTCAAAATTAAATTTTGACCTCAACGCATCATTGAACACCATGAAACACACACACACACACACACACAGCAGAGACAGCAGGTTCTAATCAGAGTAAAGACTCAATTAAGTCACCACCGCTGACACACACCCTGAGGCTCCTCACACACTCTCCTCTCAGCACTACGTGTGTGTCCTACTGTCAACATGACGGTAATCATGACGTCCGAACTACACACTCACACACACACAAACACAATCATACATGATGCAAATGCATTTACACAATCACACAGTCACCTGCTGCCTGGATTATGTCTCTGTCATTTGAACATCTGCTTTTCATGAGTGTGTGTGTGTGTGTGCTTTCCGTGCTGTATCTACTCAAATTAACTTATAACCCTCAGTTGCTTGAAATCTTGATGACAAATAAATATTAAGCAAAACTTTCAACTAAAAACAACCCAAATTATTTTATTTCTAAAATCAGGACATTGGTTCAAATACAAACTTAACGTGAGGCAGCTATTGATTCATTTTACAACTGAATAATGTTAGTTATATTATCGATTAATGAACAAATGATTTTGTAAAATTGCAACAAAAACAAAACATCGGCTTACGACAAAAGTCAAACAACTAAAAAGTTAAAGCTGCAAATCTTCATATGTAATAATTTTTTTTTTAGCCTTGTGTTATTTCATTGTAGGATTCAAACAGTTAATTTATCATAAGTAGTAGAAGAATTTTCTCTGCTCATTAAAGGTGAGTTAATCTTTTAAACTCACTGAATCACCAGGAACCAACATGTCATACATGATTCTTACTGTAACTTTAAATATGTATTGATTATTAAACCTGACGTGATTGATCGATTAGCTCACCGATCATTTCAGCGCCGCTCACGTCCTGCAGCTGCCGAGACCTGGATGACTGACAGCAGGCACGCTTGTCACCCGTCATGCTGTCAGAGTCTGCGGCTCTGGAGACGCTCCGTGTGGGAACGTTCTGGAAAAGCCCGGCTGCTATCAGTGCTTTCACACCGGCTCCTGTCACCTTCCTCAGCTGACACCAGAGGAGCCGCCAGAGCCGAGAGCGTCACGGTGTGAAAATGAGCCGGTTGATTAAAGGAGGCCGAAATAATCAGGGAACCAAAGGAAAAAAAATCCATCAATTAATTAATAACCGTCAAGCTTTCATCAAGCAAACCGCTGAAAGGAAATAGATGTTTTTGAGTGTTAGAGAAATGATCTGCTTATTATCACAATTCTCCAGGAAGTTTGGTCGGGACATTTACCGGAGTTTGCCTTTCACATATGATTCAGTTTTTCTCCACATTAAAACACTTTCCCACCCTTTCACACCTCCCTTGTTTGGACCGGACCAGAACCAGAATAACAGGAGTTAAAGTTTCCTCGAACCGAAAGTCGTAGGTGATGACGACAGGACGTACGTATGTCAGACAAAATTCTTTAGCCCCTAAATTACAATGTGAAACCAAAACTAACCAGATCAAATGAAACAATGGAACAAACACATGAAACTTGGTTGGAATTAGGTGTTAAACAAACACATTCACACCTTTACAATGCAGACAGACACACAGAGCTGCACTGGAGCAGTGCCTTGCTCAAGGGCACCTGAACGGTGGTAATGAAAAAGGGACAAGTGCAGCTCACAGCGGGAACCTGCTGGTCCTGGATAACTCTGCTGAGATTGATCACAATAGAACCCAGACAGCCTACGGATGTGGGCCACTTCCGGTCGTCCTGTGGCCCGAACAAAATGGACGTGAGCCTAAAGTTGCCCCCTGGTAAAAGAGCAAATGTTGCCCAAATATCCCAAAACAAATGTGGACCACCTTTGGCACAAGCGGTATTGCTATGGTTTACTTGCGGCCCAGATCTGGAAAACAGGAGTGCCCGCCCAAGTTCCATCATTTCACGGCGTATGTGGGTGAGTGTCGGCCTAATCTGGGCAAGAAGTAGTCTCAGCTGGAAAAAAATACTGTCAGTGCCCTTTTCTGTTTGAGCGCTGTGAATGCGTGCACGTCTTTATTTAGATGTTTTTTTTGTTTTCGTGGATGCCACTGGCTTGTTTTTGTGTGTGTATCAGTGTGTGTTGCTGCTGTGTGTGAACGGGAGACCGCAGACAGGGCGTCTGGACGCTGCTGAGATCTTCCAGAGCCCCGGAGCAGAGTGCCTGTCCCTCAACCACGTCGGCTCTGAAACACACTCAAGACAAGTTAATCCTCCAGAGCTCGGCTTTATCTGCACCCACCCACCGGCCCCCCGACTCCCTCACTCCCTCTCTCTCTGCGTCTCCGACTCTCGCTCAGACGTTCCCTCCGTCTTCGTCCCTCCCCTCGCGCCCCGTGATCGATCGTGTACTTTGCTAGCACTCGCTCAGCCCTCCATTTGTTCCCGCACACACTGTGAACGCCCTCATTTCTCAAGCTGTCCACATCCACTTGTTGCAGCAAACGTCTTTATGTGGTTAACAGAGTGTAATGTGCTCACTCAGCCATTGTTCAGCCGCACATGGATGAAGTTAACAACTGTACTTTCACATCTTGGAATAAAGTTTGTACAAAACTGTTACTTACTCTTGTATAAACCAGGGAAAACATCTGTAAAACAACCAAGAATTGTGTCTGTAACCGAAAAGAGATTCAAATATGTTCAGGAGAGAAAGTGAGTCTGTGATAGACAAGACAAACTAATGTGGGTTTTAACTTATCACTGTACATCCTGTTTTCATGAGAGAAAAGTCTTAAAAAGTGAATATTGTCTTCTCTTCGGATTGACGATATCTCAGTTTACCAATGTCAAATGTTTCCTGACATCTGAAAATGTTTTTCTCAAAAACACGTTGGACACGAGGCAGCTCGTCTCACAATCCAACCTGAACGGTGGTTTGAACTTGACCTTGTCCCGTGGCAGAGCTGTCACTTCAGCTCAGGACTCTGAACAAAGGGAACGTTGGGGGGGGCTTATGACTATTTTATTACTTTGCTGAAATGTTTTTGGTATATTTGGATCATGGCAATTAAAATTTTCCATGACTTTTGAACACTTTTAATTTGTGTTCTTCCAGTTTCACTTACATTGCATGTTAGCAACGCCATCAATACGTCTGGGTGGATTAGCGGCGCGGCCCTCGTGTCTACTCGTCGTTCGCCCGAAGATGGGTCACATGACCCGGTGACCTATCCTTCTGCACAGAGCGCTGTCTGTCAGCGCAGGACCGGCTGGGATGCAGAGCTCAACCTCCGACTCTCTCGCACCAGAGCTGGATGCCTGAGGATTAAAGTGTGTGCTGAGAGGTAGATCTGTTTTGTTTCTCTAATGCGTTAAGTACTCGTGAGCATCGGAGGTGCTTTACCAGAGATAAAATGCGTGATTGCAAAGTGCAGTTTTCATGATATTCCTGCATGTGTGTGTGGGTGTATTTGTGTTTTTTTGGACGTTGGTTTGACTCTATAAGTTTCCTGGGAATTCTGTCAGTAATAAATACAGTGAGGCTTAAGTGTGTGTAAACACGTCTGCAGTACCAGACTCTGAAACGCTCTCCTGTGGATGGAGGGAGTTGGGAAAACTGAGCAGGTTTAGTGCCACATATATCTGTCTTTCGGAACTTTTAACGTATGAGAAAACGAATAATAAAACTACTGCTCAACTTCAGTTACCATGACGACATCCTGTTTGAGTCTCATAAATAAATATTGAGCAGGATGTTCTGATGCAGGAGGTGATGCTCCTCTTTGATCAGCTCAGCTGGGAATACATAGAAGTGTTGTTTCATTCCAACTCTCCTGACTGGTCTGGAAAAGTTGAAGTTTGATTGCTGTCACGATGCTAACGATGGGACTTCTATGGGACAAAACATCACAGACACTTCTCTCAGGTTTGGCGGTTGTGATCAAAGGAGTAAATCTCCATGTTCTCTATTTGATGTGTCGTGTCGCCAGGTCCTGGTGTCACTATCACTGTGTTTTGCCATTTTACACAGGCAAGGTGTGACTAAATGGCGCTGACTATACTTCAACTGTGCAAGAATCTGAAGAAAGGTGACAGATCAGAAAAAAAAGCTTAATCTGGTTTAACTTCAGCTGCAATGCAACATGATGTCATCTACCCAGACGCTGTGTTGGCTGGTCACACACATGCAAGTGTGCATTCCTCGTGGATTACTTTGTACGCTGAGCGCTGCATTTCTGCTGCTTACCTCCAGATTGTTATGGTGAAAGATAAACCTGTTGCCACCGTGATAACGTCCCAGAGTTGTAAAAAATCCTGTCGGAGGGTATTACAAATCTCTGTGATGTGATCTGGCGTCCAAAACGCCTTTTTAAGTACATAAATTCCTTCGACTGCACTTCCCTGGTACGATCTCATTGTCTCACTAGTATATGAAGCAACACACCCCGACAAACGCGGCCTTCTACAAAGTTGTTCCCGTGAAAACAAGTAAAAATCTTTCAGTAGGTAAAGTGTAATCATAAACACCAGACAGGATGAAACAAACAGGAATAACCTCCAGTATCACCTCTGTTCCTTCGCCTCGGGGCTGATACCAGAGGCCGTCAGCCCATTCAAGGCATTTACAGTGTCAAGGTGCAAAGTGGGCTCCTATTCTCACCCAAATCCTCCCAAATCTCCCCTCTCTTTCCCGGCTGGGCCCGTGGAGAGGCAGGCCAGTCTCCACAGGTGCAGCAGAGGGAAGATGACAGCCTCTCTTCAGCAGGGCTTAGCTCCTCTTGTGTGGCTTTGAGGCTCTCAGCCAGCGGATTCCCTGGGGCCGTGGTTGCAGCTACACCCTCAACAACACAGGTACTGTTGTGCTGTCGGTCGCGCCGTTTGGATTCCGCACAGATGAATACCAAAATGGGACAGACGGCAATTTGTGGCACAGATATAACAGACGTGTCTGTGCTCTTTGAAGCGAGGGATCATCCGATGCCAGCGGCCCTCTCCAGTCACTTTTTTTTCAAAACGAGCTCGTCTGTTAGCACCCCGTCGACGTGCGTTCGCTCACAGACGAGGTGCGAACACTGAGGTAAAACCTGGGAGATCAAAGGTGAAACGACTGTCAAGTGGTTTAAGTCGCGGCTTGTCGGTGACCTCAGTGAACAGACGCATTATTATACACTTAAACACGTCCTGTAACATTGACATACTTGAGGAAATCTTTTAGTGTTAATCAAGGAGGAATACACTTAAGTAATGCAATGCAAATCCCTTTTGCTTAACCATTTAATCAATGAGATGGAGTCTGCAAAAAGTGTTTCCTCAAAGAAGGAACTATGTCCCAATTTCTGTGATTAAGCCAAATGTTTCCTTCCTTTGTATTGTAGACAAGTTTGAAATAACTGTTGAAGATGTGTCACAATAATTGGGAACAAATGGCATCAATTAAGGCAACATCCAAACTAATACATTTTAGTTTTAAACAGGATCTCTGTCCGCACTAAAGTGCTTTAGCTCCGTATCTGAAATAATCTCCAGTAATTCCAACACACCTGAAAATGAATATACCATGATGCATCCACATACACATGAGGCAAACTGTCGATCTGCAGTTGGTTATTAAGTTACAGAAAATACTACAAACGAGGAAAAGCTGTGATGAAACGAAAGAGCAGGGATTTCTTTTCTTGAACTGACGACGACTTACTGACAGTAAGGGTAAGCAACGCTTCACATCCACCGCTGGTAGTCGAGTCGACAACCAGGAATGAAACGTCTCAGTATAAATACACAAACAATACGTAAACAGAATACAAGTACGACCTAAGATGAAAAAAATTCAGGGGTATTTCTAACATATACTGTAAGAAAAGTTGGTGAAATTAACAGTGAAGTGCTGTAAAATCATGACATAAAAATATTGTAAATGGAAAAACAATGAAGCAGGGTTTAATTTACAGTAATATTTTGTAAAATACTGAACGTAACATAACTGTTAATTTTAAGGTAAAAATATGCTAAAATAATAATATTTCTTTGTAGAATTTACAGATTACTGTAGTTTAAACAAAGAAAAACTGTAATACAAAAAGCAATACAATACAGTTAAAATTACATCATGACAGTGTTAAAAAACGTTTTTTATACAGAATAAAACTATTACATTTTACAAATTTATATGTTATACTTTACAGATAATAATATGTACAAATACAGCTAAATTATGTTAATATGAGGGGTTTTAAAAAACAGGTGATGTGTCTGTTTAGAATTGAGTAGGCCTATATTTAACAATATATCAGTAGGGTCATAATAATAATAATAGTAATAATAGTAATGATAACTTTATTTGTGTAGCACTTATCTAAACAAGGTTACAAAGTGCTTCACACAAAAGTCCATGGCAAAAATGAATTTAAGAGCCAAATCATAACAAAATAAGGTCAAGACCTTAAGTTTATAGAGAAACCCAACAGTTCCCACAATGAGCAAGCACTTAAGGATAAAAACTTTTCTTGTTATTATGGTAATTACTAGTGATTAGTTTCGAGAAATAGTTGGCTCTTGCAATTTTTATTTTGTCATTATAGGAAGTTAAGAGTTCTTTCATATTTAGGTAGTGGACATGCAGTTTGGTCTTTTTCCACTTCCGTTCGTCATCAACCCGTGGAGAGGTGTTAATAGAGGATTTCATTCTTGTTTTAATGGGGGCTATGATATCCAGTGTGGTTTGACAGGTATTATTGAACCCATTAAGTAAAATATTAGGATCAGATGACTCATGACTCGCGTTGATAACGTGAACTTTTATGTAACTTTTATGTTTTTTTGGTCAACGTTGAACAGGGAGTCAAACTTAACACAGAGGGCGTGATGGACTAGACATGTAAACCACGAGGTCCCAACTTTGACACATAAATAAGTTATAATTCGTTAATAGCCTGGTTAAATAATTATTTCATTGTAGTATTTTGAGAGTCAACAAAGTATTTGGTAGAATCTTCGGAACAAAAAATGCCTCCCAAGTCTTCTAAAACCGTGCTGACTCAGAGGCTAAGGCTACTATAGCAAGAACACTGTGGACGCTAGCATGCAACAGGCATTCCGGGAGATTGTCAAGGAAGTTATTCAAGAAGAGAATAGCGGTCTCCGTGATAAAAACGGCCCTAGATGAATGCAGTGACAAACTACGTGAGCATGACGAAGGGCTGAATGACTTGGATACCCGCTTGGAGGCGATGGAGACGCGATACGCAAATTTGAGCCAAAAAACTACAGGAGAAGACTGATGATCTGGAAAATAGATGAGGACGATGCAATCTACACAACGTTCTTGGGGGTCCTAATGGCTTGGAGGAGCCCCCGATTCTGTACAGGGCTCATCATGCCACGGCTCAGGTACCTCATGAGGGGGACCGAGTGCCCGTTTGCGGGTTCACGGGTTCACGGGCTGTCGATGCGTGGCGATTTCTTTTCCCATCAACCAGACAATACAAATTTTTCTCTCCGATGCATCAAACATACTCGCATATCAATTACTTTTTCGTTGACAAAAAGCTATTATCTAATGTCAAAGTATGCCTGTATAATAGTATTGTTATATCCGATCATAGCCCTCTGGTTTAAATTATTTTAAATGACAGCCTTATAATGAAGAATTTACAGTGAAACTGAATGGGGTTCAATGTATAATAAGCAACAACTGCTTGTAAATCTTACAGAAGGAATTCGTTAAATAGCAGCGTGGTCATGCTTATTTAGCAGAAAAGGGCTGTAGGATTTACCTGTTTAAAATGTATTTTTTTTGTAAATTAGAACGGATTAAACTGTAAAAATTACAAGTTGTTCTTGTAAAGTTGTTTACATTTTTACTGGAAAATTTACAGAATTATTCTGGCAACCCAGCTGCCAACTTTTTTCCGTAAAAACAACGGGATTTTTCTTACAGTGTAGTCATATATGAGAAAATGCTAAAAAGAAAGAAAGCTATCAGGCCATTTTTAAAAGGAACATTTTAGAGACAGGGTGGTCTCCGTCACGAGGAACAGGAAGTCAACGTCTCGTCTTTCACTCGTAAAAGCTGACACAAGCCAAACAACCGCTGGTAACGAACGGCATCCTACTTCCCATGGCATGAATGAGCGAAAGCGCGAGAGGGCGTAGCCGTCGCTGCTCGATGGTGTTTAACAGCGACCGGTTGTTGTGTTTTGACTCCTGGTGTTTTGTTTAGGAAGAGAAAGTTTCAGTCCAGTCAATACCGCGTCTCAAGATGATGGAAATCTCGAGGTGATGGAAGTCTAGAGCTTTTGTCCTGAACTCGGCAGCTTATCATTCATCTAGTCCTAAAAGTCGAGGCAGTTGTGAGGCCACAAAACTGCTTCACACAGGAAACACTGACGAAACCGCATCCTGTTGGAATGAACCACAGATAGGAACCAGTCTGTAAACACCAGCAGGCAAAAGGGAAAGTTGATATTTTTAGTTTTTTCCTTGTTCTAAGTAAAATTACTTTTATGAAGCATATGAATGTAATTTCTAACTTGGCTCCAAGGATCACACTGAATTGATGACTGATATTTGACAAAGGCATTCACAATTTCCAGAAGATGAATCCCAATGACTTATGTGATGCTCAGAATTTTCTGCTGGCGCCACAATTTAGTTTTTCAGTACAATGTCTGGTGGGCAACATTCGTGCATTGCCCACATCCGCATGTTATCAGGTAGGGAGATGGCCCCCGGATTGGACACAGCTACCGTTTCATTTTGGAACCTCAAATCTCCTACATACGATCAAAGTAAATCACATTCCTAGGTTCTTTCTGTCCATGCATCACACATGTGTCACAGGTTTAGCTCGGAGCTGCTGAACAACTGGATGGAAAAACGTGTTGATACAAACAATAGCAAAAAGAAACGTTTGAAACATCAAAACTCATTTGAGACTATTTTGTATTTATGTTTCCACCATGATGCAGACTGCTCCGTTTCATGTGTTATTGTGTGCGTTATCTGTGTTTAACATTACTCTCTGCTATTTTCTGTGCATATTTGTGATACGGCTGCACGTCTATGAGCTGTGCACCGTATCACCCCTGCTGAATTACTGTTCTTTATTAGATCACCAATGAGCTCTCGACATGTTCCGGCCACTCAAACAGTGGCAAAGTAACTTAAAACACACAACACTGTTCATTTATAATTCATGTTGGGAAAACAAAAACACAGACAGTGTATTTGTGACTTTCCTGAGACATCAGAGGAATGTCTCTGTGTGTGGTAGGGGGGGTATCGAGCAGCGTGAGGAATGCTAACAGACTGCTGCTCTTTATTTGGTCTGGCTCTGGCTCTTATCTGTTCCTGATTCTCGCAACCTAACTTTGTTCTCTGTGTTCGACCAATCACAGCCTGGCGCAACCTCTCCAGATGCGGAGTGAGCCAATCGCGACGGATTGGGAGGAATCCTCTTGTTTTTTTGTGTGAACGTGAAATCAAGTGTAGACAATAATATGTTCAGAAGAATGTAGCTTGTGATAAGATGAGAACACTGAGGATACAAACACACTGTCGCTTCGAGTCCATCGGCATCTTGAAATATCACAGGGCACACGAGTGAACAGACGTTAGACGCAGCCTCCTCATGTGTTCGGTGTTAAAGCTGCATCTGTAGTCTACCGGGAGAAATGTTAAAAAATTCAAAATCGCAAAAACTACTGAACCGATTTCCACCTAACATTGTGGAGGGATGGGGCGTAGTAAGAACCTGTTAAATATTTGTGCAGATTAAAGCTAATATATTCAATATGAACACAAATTGAATTAGGTGACAGGTGCTCTGTGGCAGTCGGTGGGGGCGGGGCAGCTTGCTAACAGTCTGTGCACTGAGTTGTTTTCTTCTATGTTATTTGGTCAACTATAGCAGCGGTTGACAACCGGCAGCCTCCAGCTTATAATATGTGTCCTGGCAGATCATTTTGTTGATTTGATCGTTGTTAATCGTTGTTGCCGTTGGGCTAGTTTTAATTGGTCATTGTGCTGGTTTTGTCACGCAGACCTGGCAACCCTGACAGCCACAAATAGAGCACAGTGAGTTCTGGTTTTTAGATAATTGTACATGAAATATTTGTCCTAAGCTGAGTTTTCAGTTCTGACTCTGCATCCAACTCAGAGTTGTGCAATGAAGGAGTGCAGGGCTTGACTTTTCCCTCCATTACCAGAAACAGCATTTGATGACATCATTAGAAAGGGCCCGAGCCAATCAGGGTTTGTTGTCGGCGAGCAGCGGCGGCGGCAGCACGGTGTGAAGCATTGCATCAGACTTGGAGCTACAGAGCTGCTCAGGCTCTGCGAGGCCACAGCAGTGTTTATGGAGCCGGGCTGGAGATTAGGATGACTGCATACACTTCTCTCTCTCCTCTCAGACTGCTCACCATGAACGCTCACTGCTCCCCTCCTCTTTTTAAGGGGGTCCCCTTATCGAAAGCCTGGAGACTGGAGCAGCGACACTATCTACAGATGTGGGGAGGATGTGTGTGTGTGTGTGTGTGTGAGCAACAGAAAGAGAGATTGAAGTGCTGGCGGCTGCCTTGAAAAGGGTCAGAGCGTCAGATATGGCTGTCGCCAGCGCCGTCATGGCTTGGAAACTCCAACACAACCCAACAAGGCACCATTGGGAGTCTTATCACACAGCACCAATATTCACTAAAGCTGCTGAAACGTGTTCCGCGGGTGATGACCTCACTGTGGCCGAATGCTTCAGATTCACAGGAACAAAGAGAAATGATGTGGGTTTGAATTTTATCTCATTCTTCGCGTCAAAATCTCGCAATTTTCAGCTGTGAATGTTTCGCGTGACAGATCAGAGCAGAGCCCCACTAGACAGGTCATACATGTTTAGAGTATCACACGAGGTTATGTACATATACAGTACACGACCATCTGTGTGCGTGTGTGTGTGTGTGTGTGTGTGAGTGATAAGGAGAAGGGTGATGGCGCCATGTTCATCCTCCTCTCTGCAGCACTGCAGTATTTCCCATGCTGTCCACATCTTTAATGAGAGTGTTTTTGGTGTTTGTGCGTGTGTGTGTGTGTGTGAAAGAGATTTTAAGCTAAGTGGCTAAGTCTCTGTTGACGCCTTCACAAAGCAGCAGAAAGCTAATTTAATCAAACCGGCCTTTGTTTAATCTTCTGTGTAGTTTTCCAAATGTGTGTTTTATTGTCCGGTGGATTTATTGTTTAAATTTAATTCTTTTGTGGAGCACTTTGTGACTTTGCTCTGTGGAAGGTGTTTTACGATAAAAACTTTGCCTCTGTGGGAAAATGTCTGCACGATTGTACGGGATGAACTTACTTCTTGTTTACCTCTCAGCCCGGCCAGTGTGTTTCTGTAAGTTTTGTGTATGTGAGTGTGTTTGAATCTATTAAAATTATGCCAAGCCTATCTGTGTGTGTGTCTCCAGAGAGGAGCATTCTGATACTATTGTTAGTGAAATCTAATCTCTATGTGTTGTATTGGGGGGGTGTGTGTGTGTCTGTCTGTGTGTGTGTGTGTGTGGGCAGACATTGTGCTGAGCTTGGGTCTTCAGCAGCCTCTTTCTCCATTAATGCTCCATTAGCCAAATTAGAGGCCTAATTGGGGAGGCGAGGAGAGCTCAGCGCTGTTCGAGGCGTCGTGAGTGTGTGTGTGTTTATACACAACCTACGGTCATTTACTGTAAAGCCAGACATTCAAGGGGGCGTTTCATTTCGGACAGGAGGGCCGTTATCAGGGGAGGCCGTGAATGGATGAAGGTGAAATGTTGGATGAGAAATGTCGAGCTCTTTGGTTGAATATCGGACGGATCAGAGCTCTGATGACAGTCGCCAGAGGTAATGGACCGTCTCCGAGCCTTTAAAGGGCCGGTGGCTGCCAATTTGATTAGCAGGTTATTAGCTAATTAGCTAGCTACTTACCCAGCTTGTTGCCCTCACGGCCTTGTGGTGGGGAGGTAAAGTGGAGGAGGCATAAGGTGTGTGTGTAGTTAACTGAGTGAGTGTGTGTGTGGGATGATGTGTGTGTTTGGGTGTTAGTGTGAGTAAGCTAAAGTGAGACGAGGCCTCTGTCACATGTACCAAGTTTATAATCAGTCAGCACAACCTCCAGAAAGTTTGGTCTTTGAGTGATTGCTGAGATATCATGATTTATCTGGAGTGGAATCACACCTATGACGCCGGGGCCACAATAGCACTAACATAATAAGAAGTCTTTCAGGAATCAAACATTGCACATTCATAATTTTATTGCAAAAATTGGTGGAATGGGGAAAACCGGAGCCCCCGGCGAAAACTGCCTCTCCTTCACACGTCGCTGCTAATTTATCCTCCGTCTCGAACTTCTCGTACTCCGCTCGTTGCGCTCCTGTCCTTAATGCGCGTTCCCGCTACAGGTGTGCACCCCCTTATGATGGGCAGCTGATAAGACAGCCTTTGGACATGTGCTGTCATGTCTCATGATATGGAATCCGCAAAATGCATACCGCATCATGCATACTTTGATACTGTCAGCACTTTGAACACACTAGCGTTTTTTTATGTGTAGGGCATATTGGCGTGTGTTTTGTGACGTGTATGGTACGTTGATAGTTTCAGAAAGCCTCCCATCAGTCTCTCTTTGTAGGTGTTTCTGTCTGCTCAGTTGGGGCCGTTCCGGAAAGCCCTTTCCATCTAACTCTTTTTTCCCGTCTTCTCTTCTTTTCGCTTTTCTTTGGTTTGTCGAGATGATGCCGTTTCCTGTCTCTCTTGGATCTTTGAAATGAGCATTCTGGCCATCTGCACACAACAAATATCGTTTTAGTGTCTTGAATACTACAAGTATCATCAAATCAAGACATTGATATTAAAGAATACCTACGTGTCAACAGTCCATGAACCCTGGGGATAGTTGGGGAGAGTCTTCTTCAACTGCTTCCTCCTCTTGTTTTGTGTATTTCTTTCCATAGGTTTGTCGTAGCTGCATGAAGCGACAGCTGGAACATTTTGGAGGAAATCTAAAAATAAACAGATTCACATAATATGACTGTGACCTTTTACATTGAAGACTGAAATCTAATCACTTGATCTTTGAGTCCGAGTGACAACTGATCAAAAGTTTATCAAACTGATCAAGAATTGGACGGACGGACCGGCAAAAAAACTGAGATGCACTGATGTACTCACCGGTTTGAGTGTCCACCTCAGGCTCGTAGATCCTCCTCCTCTTCGCATCTGGTAAACAAATGTCTTCAGTCCTGGTCTTTCTCTTCCTAGGATTATGGTCAAAGCTTGAAGTATCCTCAGCTGGAGCATTTGGGGGCAACACTAAAAAGACAAAGTAAAATTGTGATGTTCCTACTCAGCAAATAAATATTAATGAAACATTTCCTTCTACGGGGTGAATTCCTTCCTACTTTGTCACTGTTATAATGGGAAGTTATCGCACAGACAAAGAGTAACACTAGTAAAACATTATCTCCTGATTTCTCATTAGATGTAAAGATTTCATCCACTGAACTGATTTAACATAAACTAACTATAGAAGGTTTCCAGAGATGTTTGTGGATGTTTTTACAATTCATGGCTATATTCTAATCTCATACAGGTACCATAATCACAGCAATAAATATACAAGAAGTGTTTAAAAGTTATGTTAGCTAATTGACAGCATCTTATATATAACTGAAGTTCAATTCTTCACAACCTTGAACTGAGAGGTACTCACCAGTTTGAGTGTCCACCTCAGGCTCGTAGATCCTCCTCCTCTTCGCATCTGGTAAACAAATGTCTTGTGTCCTGGTCTTTCTCTTCCTAGGATTATAATCACTTCTGGATGTAGCCTCAGCTGGAGTGTCTGGAAGAAACACTATGAAGAAAAAGGACCATTTTATTGTTTTTATTCACCAAATAATTAACACACTGAAAAAGCTTAACACTGGTGTTCAAAAGTTATGTTAGCTAGTTGACAGCATCTCACAACCTTGAACTGAGAGGAACTGATGTACTCACCAGTTTGTGTGTCCACCTCAGGCTCGTAGATCCTCCCCGTCTTCTCTTCTGGTAAACCAATGTCTTCACTGCTGGTCCTTCTCTTCCTAGGATTATGGTCAAAGTTCGAAGTATCCCCAGCTGGAGTGTCTGGAAGCAACACTATAAAGACAAAGGACAATTTTATTGTTTTGATTCACCAAATAAATATTAATGAACTATGGGAAATTATTACACTGAAAGAGCTTAACACTGATGAGACTTAAAGATATCATCCCCCAGACTGATTTAAAATAAACTGTTTGAACATAGAGGGAGAGTATTTACTAATTAGTTACAACAGAAACCAGTTCTAGAAGTTTTCTTGAGACTTTGGTGGATATCATGAATATCAAATATGTTTCAGATTCGCCACGTTTGACCAAACTACCCATAAATCAGTGGTTTGTACAGAAACGTGGCTGAACTGAGATACACTGAATAAAAGTCAATACTTACATATTTGTGTGTTCTCCTCAATGCAGTCCAGCCTCATCCTCTTCAAAGCTGGTAAATCAGTGTCTGGACTTCTGTCCTTTCTCTTCCTTGGATGAGCACTCTGTGAGCCCGATTGCTGACATCGTGGCATGTGGTCATCCAACAAAAGGGAATTTGAAAAATCAAATGCCAACTGCTGTACAAAAGGATGCTCTCGGTGGAAGTGCCAAGCAGGAATGACCGAGTTGGAGGTGTTGCACTCACCCAGGCTGGTAGATGCTTGTAGGTTCGACCATGGTGGCTGCACTGGCTGAACCGGCTTCGTCCGACAGACTTCCATCAGCTCAAAGCTCAATTTCACACTGAAAGAAAAATAGTTGACTTGAGAACCTACGCCGATCTCCATTATTTGAGAGATTTATGTCTTTTTAAGACACAGGATCTTAATTTTGACTTACTAGAAGCTGTCGGGGTATTTCTCTTCAATGTAGTTCATTGTCATGAAGGGATCTTGAAATATCTGGCTGGGTGTTATGCGGTTGCCATAGTCCAGACGCAGCATCCTCTTTAGTAGATTCACAAATAATTGTCTGTCTTCAAGCTCTGCCATGGTGTCCTCCTCCGATAAATGGCAGACTGGTCTGACCTGAGTGAGAGAAAAAGATCACAAAGTTCAATAAAATCTCACAGGCTCATGTCTTTGTCAAATGTTTTTCTAGAACTAAAAACCTCACACTGATGAGGCTGTCCAGGGATTGGAATTGGCTCTTGATCCTGGTTCTGACTCCCATTTCCTTCGGGCTCTAAAAAGAGATAACAATTTATTTACTTGATGTGTCCCAAATACAAGATGGGAAAAGTCATTAAACTCTTTTCAGACATGAAAGCCGAAAAAATGTCTTGAAATTGACATTTTCTGGAGCTTTTCACATATAAAGAACACAGCAGGTGATTGTCCGTATCAGACACTTTCAGAACCACCGGAAAACTTCTGAAACATTCAGGCGAGGGGTGTGTAGAGCTCGCATGAGGCAGGAGTTGATGTATGAATTACATTGTTTTACAGCATATCTAAGATAGTTGCAAAAGAAGCTACTAACCTTCAGGATCCATCGTTTTCTCGCTCCACCTTCCTTCCTTTTACTGAAAAACCATCTGGTGTCCTGTGCAACTTTGAGCAGTCGCTCCGGTATCTGACACTGAGTCTGGGTGATAAGTTGTAACTGTAGGAAAAACACACAACACGAGTAAGATCATTGAGTTGCTTACTAAAACCCAGAAAATTCGGAGCTCCGTGGTTCAATGGAACGCTGCATCAGTGAGTCAGTGTGTGCGTGCATACACGAGCATGCAACCTTAAAAGCACTGTTATCTTTCCCTCCAGTTCTGGGACTGTCATACATTTATAGTAATCGGTTGCTTATTATGATCAGTTTGGCCTCGGACAAATGAGATCACTGTACACGGTTTCCACTGTATTCAAAACAATGACTTAATATGTATTGATTGTAATACTGACCATGTCATATTCACAGTTTCCAGGGTAAAGTTGCGACCCCAGGAACAGCTCTGCAGCAATGCAGCCCAGAGACCAGATGTCAGTGGCTGGTGTTAATGGAAGTCCCAGCATGCTCTCTGGAGCCCTAAAAAGAGGATAATGAGTTATTACATTATCGCAGCACCTATTTCGTTTGCTATGGTTGTACAAGTTGCCAAATACTTGCCTGTAGGCAAGTGGCTGGATGTACGGCGTGTTCGATTCTATGTCTGCAACACAACAGGCCAAGCCGAAGTCAATCAATTTGACCCTGAATGGCTCATTGATGTGGTCCACCATCATGATGTTGTCTGACTTCAGATCTGTGTGGACAATGTCTATCCTGCACAGTAACTCCAAAGCTGTGGCCATCTGTCAGGGTAAATTACAACATAAAGTCAGCAGCTGTACAAATTATCAGAGGATGTTTCTGAATATCTTCTTCCTCTTTTGTCAGATTTTGAAGACATCAGTTGCATTAAACAGTCAAATATAAGGATTTATCTCAACCCACACAGAAGAACAACAAGCTTACAGTAAAATACACTCAAAGAACAATAATGCCCTCAAATAAACAACAACTGACCGTTCACTGGTCCCTCCACCACTCCACTCTTTAACAAGTGTATGGCAGTTCAAACTCTAACTTGTTATTTGATATTGTTATATTTGCAGACTGATCAATCCTAAATCTCGCTGCTCTTAGTAAAGTAAAACACATATGCAGCCTCAAACTTAGTTTTTAGTTTGGAAAGTCTAAATATCAGCGAAAGGAGGTATTTTCAATCAGTGCTTGGAGCTTGATGAACGAGATACGCATGATCAAATCAAATCACCTTCCAGAAATTAAAGCTTCTATTGGAAATCAAAGGTAAACTGTTGTTTCGAACATTACTCAGGATTTTGAGTGGTAAATATTCCATGTGACAGTAACAGGGCTTGGTGAACAGCCAGTTGTATTGTATTATATAGGAGTTCCTGTGTTTATGTCCACCTCTTATATGTAAGCACAACTCTAGTATAGAAATTACCTGATGCAAGATTGGGCGAATCTCCTTCACAGACAAACAGTGGGTGGGTCTCTTCATCACAAAATCGAACAGACTCTGGTCCAGCAATTCGTACTCGACACAAACATACTCGTGGTCGACAAAAACACTGTTGAACTTCACAAAGTTGAACTTGTCTGGATCATAGTTCTTCAGGATTAACATCGTGGACACCTCCTTCTCTGTCAGAAGTGTGAACTCTCTTTTCTTCATTATCTTGACAGCCACCATTTCACCAGTGGCTGTCTTCACACACTTGACTACTTTTCCATAGGTGCCTTCTCCCATAATAGACAGCACCAGGTAGTCAGAGAAGGGTGAGGAGAGGTAACCGATGTAGTCCTGGGACTGACCACATGGTTGAAGGGGCAATGAAGATGTGTTCAGGAAGCTGTACCTCATCTTCCCCCCTATAATGTAATAGCTACCAGAAAAAAAGAAAAAGGAAAGAACAAGGTATTCAATTTTGTCTTATAAATCGTAAGAGTTTACGCATCCATTTACATTCTGGGATATGATTTGTCGAGCTCTTGTGAGGAGGAAAGTAGATTTACTCAAGTACTGCACTAAACTCACTCAACTTCCAATGCTAATTTATACTTTTATTCCACCAAGTATTTCTTTATCAACTATATCTATTTGATGCATTTGGTTACTTAGCAGATTAATCAATCAATGAATGAAATTAATGAAAATGTCCAAAGATTTCCTATTTCGCCAAATGAAATCTGCCCTTGATGAGTTCTTCCCAAACCCATATAGCATACTACCAAGTTTCATGGTAACAAACAACAAACCAACAAAAAAATTAAAATAGTAATAAACTTACCATGTTCTTCCATCAGTGGTTGGATGTGTTCCACATGTGACATGTGACAAGTGAAGACTTGTCACATTCACTTCGTCTATCGACCAAAACAGATCAAAGATGTATTGCATCCTATTTATAAGGATTCCTTTTTATCAAATGCTTTCTTTGAGATTTGATAGTTAGGTTGCCAAACGTCTTTGATCTACTCTGGTTGCCCCCTGCCAATAAACCGAACAGAGAAGAAGAAAGCACTCCATGTCACAGGACACACAGTCCTTCTTCTTTGTTCCAAAAAGAAGAACAGGGTGCAACCCTGCCATCTTGAATTTGTGAACCTGAAAACAAATCGGGAACATGGATTAACTATTAAAAACAAAAAGCATTATATTGTCAGTAGCTCCATATCCTTATTGTGCCAATTGACCATGGCCCTGATCTGGTCAAACAGTATGGCCTATAACCTGTCCACCTTATAGTATTAAAAAGATGCCAAACAAAGTTCATTGAGAGTCAAGTTTGCTTAGAAGGAGTCAAGTTTTGGAGGTATCCAAATTTTGTCAGATTAGCAAAGCAAAATGACTTTAAACTTTACAGACATCCTTGCTATTATAGTACAAAGTTTAGTTGGATGGAAATCAGAGAGAGACATAAAAAATGTATTACTCCCTGTTTACTATTTTTCCAAAATTCTGGTCTAGTGGTCATACAGTGTGGCCTTTGAACTATCAAAGTGAGATATTTGAAGTTTTTGTGCCAATTTTCTGGGCAGTAAATTTAGTAAGAAATGGGGCTATGACCTTGGGAGGGTAGAAAAAACAATGACTAACAATTTTATATGTTGTATTGTACGATTTGAGCATGAATGTTTGACATATATGTCACCTGAATTTCTTACTTCTTTGTATTTACAGTGTTTCCGTACAAGAAATATTGCACTTCACCAAGACATCTAAAGTTAATCTATACCTTTTTTATTTTGTTTTTAATCTGTGATAATAAGTGTCTTTTAACTGCTATAATGTTACCTTGTTGTTATTGTTTTTACTGTCAGTGTTTTTACCATGCAAAGTGCCTTTGAGTACCTTTTAAAAGTGATATACAAATAAAATGTACTATTATACATTCATTCAACCGGGATATGTAGCTAGTGTGATGAGTCAGCAGGCTACAGGTAGTGAAGAGTTTACCAGAATCCGGGCAGCATCGATTAACTTGGAGGTTACCTCCCTTTTTTAACTTTTCCCCCCCGAGCCTCTTTTCCCTGCATCGCCGAGGGAAGAAGCCTGGCTTCTCCAGCTCACATCTTCTCTTTCCATCCAACTCTTCGAGAGGAGCACAAAGGTGCAGCTTCCAGCTCATCTCACCAAGGACACCTCCTCCTCGTAACCCAAGCTCTACCAACGTCCTAGCAGCGATGCGATGTCCTGCAGGAAAACTTCAACCAGCAACTGAGCTACACAGCTCAACAGAATCACCAAGGCAAGAGCCACAACCAGCCAGAAGACTTCACAGAACTTCGAACTGCACAGCAACTTCCTTTTTCCCCTTTCCACGGACGGGTAACACAACTGGCCTTAATAATTATACTAGGCTAAGCAAGACTGTTTATTCGATTCTGTATGATGTTTATAAGTTTGATTTGTGTTGTGATATTGTGGTTACAAGTTGTTGAGAAAGTTAATGCTAGTTATGCTCTTCAGTCCTTCCTTGCATACATCTAGCAACCTTCTCTAATTTGGCACACACACAGACACACGCGTAACTCTTCACCTCATTATCTCTACAGGTCGTAAACATTCCAATAGGGGGGGAGGGTGTTATATTCAATTGGCCAGCCGCCATTTTGAAAGCCTGTCAATCACTCATTTTCATGCCCGTTGCTAGCCAATGGTCTTGAGGCTGAACAGACCAACACGCCCATGCTAGCGGTTAGCTGTAATGCTAAGGAGAAGTTTTTCAAAGAGCTCCAGGACGCTCACTCATTCCATCACAAAGTACCCGTCAACGGCATGCGCATCGATAACACAATGGTCCCGGTTTGGGAGTTTTAAACTGCGGTTGCCTTATATGTGAGTGCCGGCCTATGGTGGCAGCGAGGGAAGTGTCCATAGCAACAACCATAACAACAAAATAAATCCGATAAAAGAAAACTAACAACAAAATATCATACAAACCATCTGAAAGAAGATTATGAAAATAAATATAAAATTCTTCAAAGTTGATCAAAAACACATTTAAACTATGAAAATATTTAATTTCCCATAAAGAATAAAATGAATGTCCGCCATGTTTTTTGTTATCACGAAGAGAGCGAAGCGCATAGGTCACGTGTCCCCAGCCTCCTGACTCACGATTACGTGGAATTCATACGAATTCTAGTGCATTACTTTTCGTAGCATTTCCTACGAAATTTTGATGAGAACAGCCTGACAGCCAGGAGACCAAATGTTTGCAGAAAGAGACAGAGTCTGGTTAAAAAGTCATCCGTACTCCAAGGTGAGCCAGTCCTTCTCTGCTAAAATTGCTCCACGTTGGAAGGGCCCCTACAGAGTAGTGCGGAGAATCAGCCCACTGGCTCACGAAGTAGTCCTGGAGGATTCTGGAGAGGATCTCCGTGTCGTGAACATTGCACAACTTAAACCGTGCTATCCAACAGCTCTGGATTTGGAGAAACACCAGCGCTGTCGCATCATGGAGATCTTTGAAGAGGAGTCTGGGGATGAAGAGTTCCTTGGGTTCCAGTAAATGCATAGGAAAGGAACGCCTATTCAGGCTCTTCTCACGAAATAATTAACTTGATTTTTCCTTTCTTGACTAATACATCATACTTTGGCTTTTTAATAATTGCACATGTGTGCATACATCATATATGGGTGGATGCCAGTGTAACTGTGTGTGTGTCTGTGTGTGTTTGTGCAGGATAATAATTGTTCGATCCGTGTGAAACTTCCCAGACCTGACCTCTCTGGTGAAAGTGCTCTAGAGTAGTTGGCAGAAACAGCTGCAGATAAACTGTGAATGACCTACGGTCTATGTGAATGACAGAAAGTTAGCTTAAACTAATCCCCTCTAGTAAGGAAGCCTGCAAGGCGCTCCGACAATGCAGCAGGTCTGTGTGTCCTGAGACCTCCGCACCTCTGCACTTATCAATGCCTCATATATCACACCGTCTCTGTAAAGCCCCAAATGACTGGCCTGGCTCCACAGATCCATGCTCACACAGAGCAGCAACAGAAGTTGCATCAAAACTATTTTGGAGAATGTAGATCACAAGATGAAGAGGAAGTAAGAGGAGAACAAAAAAGCCGTCTCCTTCACTGTTGATTCAAAGACTTGTTGACTGAGAAAATGACGAAACATCCAGGTATTGTGTTGCAGGAGTGTGGAGAAAAGGATGGATGGTGGATGGACATTTCTCTGCTCTCAGACACATCTGGGGGGACAGACGATTGGAGTGAGTGGTCACACAGACTGTGAACACAGTGTATTTAAAATTTAATTTTAATCACCATGTATTTGTGGCAAAAACTAAATCTTGGTTGGGTTTCTCCTTCAACATTCAACCTCCACACTGAATCAGTGATTCCCCAGAGTCTGATGGGTGATTATCCACAGGCACGTCTCCTCCTGAGCGCAAAGAAAGCGTCAGAGGATGAATCAATCAATCAATCAATAATTTTAAAGCTGTTGTAAGTCGTTATTGGGGAGCGCCCTGTGGAGAATGGCGGCAAATGATAATCGATTATGATGTAATATTGATGTAACAACATGTGTATAAAATATATACATTGATATTTTAAACTTTATCTCATAAGCTTATAGTTATTAGGGTTTGTAACATTTTGTAGATATTTGTTACTTTTGCTGATCACTTATTTTGAAATTTTAAACTACTGATTCCAAACTGAACACACTCGGCTGTTTTGCTGTTTGCCCTTGGCCGAGCCGCGGTCCCCTGGAAACCCTGTTGATTTCCAGAAGAACCAAAGCCTTGGTGGGTAACTGGGTTACCAAGCCTGTAATTTGTAAGTAATAGAAGTTGTCCTGGATGAGGGCACGTAGGTATAGTCCAGGAGATGTTTTCAAACGGGGGAGGCAGCAGTGGGGGGGTACAGAGAGACTTCTCCACTTCAATCCTGGTAAACAGGATTAAGTTGGAGGTATAGGGAGAGGGCGAGCTGGCCTCGGGTCTTTCAACAGCTCCGACTCGGTGCTGCCAAAGAGCCGGGAAGAATGGTCAGACACGTTCATTCATTTAGCTGCCGCGCCGTTCGACAGCAGTTCATTTTCATTGGAGGAAAGAAGGGTTTCAGGAAAGCTTGTGGTAGTTGTGCAGTCATTTATGTAATTTACTTGCATCTGAATGTGGCGGTTGAGTTTGATCCGATAATGTTCCAGATATGTAAATTAAAACCAAATGTGGTTCGTGCAAGATGACATTTCTAATTTTTTAGGGCCAAGTGTGCACCAAGGATGTTTGTGCATTTAATTAACCGAAATAATTTTGCTTCTTTATGTATTAAAAGCCAAGTGCATTGTGCACAGTTTGTACTACTGGGACTGAAACAACAACTTTATTTATACTTCTATGCACTTATATTTACATTTTATCATACAATTGCTTACAATTTTCTAGGTGGCGCTATAGAGCAATTTTGTCTTGCCAAATCTGGAGACCCATACAATTTTTGATGCGTGTGCAAAGTTTCATGAGTTTTCGTAGGCGACTCTTTACGGAGAAGAAGAAGAAGAAGAAGAAGAAGAAGAAGAAGAAGAACATTTCAGTAGGGTCCTCCCACTGTTAGTGCTCGGGCCCTAATGATTTTGTAAACATGGCTCTTTTCACTCACACCACCCTCAGAGAAACATTCTTCTTTCTTAAGATGATAAAAATGGCCGTGCTCGGCTGAGGTACGTTTATAGCAACATTTCACTCCGAGGGCTTGTAATTGAATAACTCCATCCCTATAAAAGCAATTGTACGGTTATTATCTTCTTAGGGCCCCATTTGTGTGGAGTGGCACTTAGGATCAGGATAGTCAGAGGGACTAATCTCATATTTGGATTTCTTAGTCATCAGATTCGCTGCTGACGGCCAATGTCATTGCTGCGCTGCCGCCGCTGTCCATTCGGGCCGGCGTGATGATGATGGGGTCGCCCTGACCTCCTGACTGGTGTGATGTGTGTGTGAGTGAGTGTGTGTTACAGCATTGGCAGGAGCTGGCTCATCAATGAGGTCACTATCGAGTGAACGCGCGGCCACGCTGTCGGTGTGCGAGGTCATTTAGCACATTCTCGGGGTCTGCGGAGGAACCGTGGAGATGTTCGGGCGGGGGGGGGAGTGAATATGGATGAGATTGATGGACTGTCGGGAGGAATTATTTTCCCCAGCTCATCAATGTCGCCCAGTTAAAACCTTGTGATCTGATTAGTTTTGACCACTTAGCTAATCTCACTCTTTGATTCCATGTTGAGGAAACGCAGAGAAAAAAACACTCTCTCCTGAACTTATGCTGTGACGAGAACATTGGAAATAGACTTTATGAGCATTTAGCGATAAATTGATTTGTTCGTCATTTCTGTGATGTCGTCCATCTTTATAAACAGACTATGGTCCGGCCAAAAACTGGATTTGTCAAACTAACCAGCTGCGTTTTTAAAAAATCTCTGTTTCAGGGCTTGAAAACTTTGCGATTCTTTTTAAAACTGAAATTAAAGAGTGTGGACGTAGCCACAAAAAGAAATCACTCCGTCCTTCTTCATCCGCCGGCTAATATGTGCGCGTGTGTCCCTACATCACAAGCGGTGATCGTCACTTCCTCAGCCGCGGCAGCAGGTCACGTCGCTGAGACTGCGAGAAAGACAAAGAGTGAACACATGGAGGAGGGATGGAGGAAGAGGAAGAAGAAGAAGAAAGGAAGGAGGGAATAAAATGTTTCACCGCTTTCTTAGGGACTCAATGGGTGAAGACCGCCCCCCCCCCCCCCCCCCCCCCCCCTCCTAATCACATTACCCAAGAAAACTTTTACTTATGGCTAATGGAATTCGCTTAAAATTGAACCGCTGGGGCGAAAGTAGATTTGCATTGATCCAGATATGTATAGAGCCAAAGTCAGTCTATCTATTCTGTGAGGGAATTAAAGGCCGCTAAGCCTATAGAGCCAGACTGTATAATCCTATGTTAAAAGATCAATACTGGCTGGAACCCGCATGAGCTTCTCTCATTGTGTTTTTGTGTGTCTGCCTGAATGCACTCACATTATATACAACTGAGTGTTTTCATCCCAACTGTACATTTTGCCTGTAAATCCTTCAGTTTGTGAGAACTGTCCATCCATCGTGAAGGAAGAGCTCCTCTGGAAGAGTTGAAGGGGGCGTGGCGGTGGTGGTGGGGGGGTGGGGTTCGCAGTCAGACTGTTAACACCAAACAAATAAGCCAGGGTTCCCGGCGTTTATTTAGTCTGACACCCATCGTCTGCTGTGCCCTCTGACAGCTTTAACCCCGGGAGGAGCAGAGGCAGCGCGGCGGACGCAGCTTTGAGAAATAAACTAACATGCCAAAGGGAAACAGAAACAGTAGTTTGATGACGGATCATTCGATGCCAATATTTACCGGTTGGTTATACCTGCAATTCTACACATGTCAATAACAGCTCAGTCGAGGATAGACAACTGAATCTACTTCATCGATCCTATAGGAAGAGATCTAACGTGCTTTCAGTGACGATGCTAACTTGCTAATGTGAAGCGATCATCATCATATTCGCCCACAGACTTTAAACAAAGATGGACGATAAGACGATACGTCAGTTTGATATGAGCCACCAAAAATGACAAGAACTTCTTTGAGAGAAATTTTTTTTACACGTGTAATTTGACCTTTTTCATTTAGTCCATGTCCAATTCACCAACATGAAGGAGGCAGGAGGACGTATGACCTACACTAGTGCCAGCCACTAGGGGGTGATCAAGATGCTAGGGCTTCACTTTTGAGGACCCGTCATGTCGTCCATCTTTATTTACAGTCCGTGTGTGTGTTCTGTTATTTTTTAATCATTTGTGACAGAAAAAAAGATGAACAATTAAAATTACATTTAAAATCATAAAAATGTTTGTGATTCCAATGTAAAATAAAAAACAGGGTATTAAAGGTTGTTTTTGTCTTAATAACGTCAGATTTCTGTCTCCATCTTGTTGTCATGTTACAACACTTACCGGCTGATTGCAGATATGTAATGGAAAATCAATATCATCCCAATGTATTCATGTGATCTCGTTACACACACACAAACAAAAGCACACAACAGTAGATGAAACCGTAACAGGGCCACTGATTGGACCAAATGCATCTGTGAGAATACACACACACACACTATTCTGAACATTGTCCCGAGCACAAAATTAAATCACAACTGCTTTTGTGTATTACGACCAATCACAGAGCTCCCAGCAGGCCCGACCTACAACAATAGCGCTGCTAATATTAGAACAACAGGCTGCGATTCCTCTTCACCTCCACTCTCATCCCCTAACGTGATTTCCTTTTCTTTACAGTAATCTGTTTGGTTTGCGAGGGTCTGAGGGCGGCCTGGCGCTGTGGCGTGCCGAGCGGCAGCTGTCTGTAAATGGACGGCGAGTGTCTTTGTTGCGTTGACGGGGAGGAATGAGTAGAGGTCACTGTCTGTCAGTCACCAGCTTTGTTCGACGGCTTTGATACGTCCGTCAAAGTGACGGGACGGACGAGGTCCACACGAGGCTGATTGTTGAGTTCTGGTCCTGATGTTAGAAATGTGACTTCCTGTCTCCATATGGCCTGAATTGATTTGTTGAATTAACTCTGGGCTGTTGTATGTCTTTTATCTTCTTATCTAAGTGAAGGTGTTTTATCCTGACGCACATGCAAACACATGTTCGTATCTAATTTGAACTATTCATCTCTTCAATGCATCTCTTGCTCGGCAACTATGCTCGACATCGGATCAGGGCGACCATTTCTGCAACTTCCCCAAACAACTCTCCGTCATTCACACTCACTTCGTCCAGTAATCGTCAGCTGAAAGGGAGCTGGGTTCTAATTCCCCTTTTTTTGCATTTGTTAAACATCTATTTCATGTTTTCCAGAGGTCGATTGCAGGGAGTTATGAAATAGATTCACATGGCTGTCCCTTCACTCTAATACCAAAAGATTACAAAGTAAAAACACAATCCCCTTAAAAAATCATGTTTAAATTCACTATACAGATTTACATTTGGTGCAGATCCAAGTAAAAATCTGGATCTAGTGAATTTAAATGTGGTTTTATAATCCAATGGCCTTGACGGAGGTTTGTGCTGTAATGTTTTTGTAGAATAAAATGTGTTTATTGTCATTTACGTTGTACAATAACATTTGTTGTGCAACTCCAAAATGTTCTACTATATAGACAAGTAATAAGATCATATATATATATATATATATATATATGTAGTAAAGCTGGTAAAATAGTGCATGGTGATAAGTAGTAGTAGTAGACAGTATTAAAGAAGTTCCAGTAAATAGTAGACAGCTCTTTGTATTGCTCTCACCTGTATGATGCTAAATGCTAAAGATGAAGCTCTGAGTAAAACCTTCCAGACAACCTGGGTTAAAAGTTTGTTTAACTTCTTGTTTCATTAGTTTCTCTCATTTTCCTGTTCTCTCTTCCTTTATTTCCTGTTTTCCCTCCGTGCCTCCGCTTCATTCCCTCTCTCTTTCCCTCAGCGTTCATCTGACGGTGCAGTTAGCTGAAGCACTGCAGTAAAAACCCGTCTAACAAGCTGCTGACAGCGCGCTGAATCAGGGGCAGAAGCAAAGAAAACCGTGGAGATGGATTTAAGTATGCCCCTCGTCATTAGCCTCAACATAATCAAATCATTTTACTCATTCAGAAGTTCTCGGGGGCCCGGGCCGGGATGACGAACGCTGTCGAGAAGGTTTCATTCTCCCCTCTCTCTCTCTCTTTCTCTCCCTCTCTCTTTCCCTCTCTTTCTGCCAGGAGAGCTATCGCTGCCGTCTGTCCAGCTGCCGCCGCCGCCGCTGGTGCTGCTGCCAAACGAGGTCACTTAACAGCTTTTAATTGTTAGTGTCTGTCTGCAGTCGCTCGGAAAAACATGTTGGCACCGCTGTTAAAAAAGGAGGATTTAGAGAGTTAGAGGTCGACTGCAGGTGAGACGACACGTCAGGAGGCGGAAAAACACCAGAAGTCACTCTTCATTCATAATTTCACTTTGCGTCATCGTGTTTTAATTGAGAATAAGTTGTTTTGTGCCTCGTTAATGTCGCAGCAGGTTCGGTTTCCAGATGGAAGACAAAGAAGGAGTGAGTCAGGGTGAGGAGAGGTGAAGAGAAAGACGACCGTTCATCTGTCGGCTTCTTTCCTCTCCTCCTCTGGGACTGCTCATGTTTTCCAGAGCTGAAAAGTGTCGTCTCTGTTCCCGGCTCCACTTCGTCCTCTTTGTGTTTAAAGGTCAAGAGGCTTTTCATGCTTCTATCTCCCCCTGGTGGTTCACGGAGGAATAACACAGCCGGCAGCGCACACGACTGCCTATGTGTTGTTGTTGTTTTTTTACACGGTTTTGGTTGGAGGTGTTAAAGGTGAAGAGGTGAAGACGTGGAATATTTTTAAAGTAAAAATTAAAAGTACTTTTAGCAGTTTGTTAATTCACATACAGACTTTGTATTTGTTTCTTTAATCTGTGTTTTATCCTGATGAAAGTATCATTGGGAGTCCGGGGTTATTCTGATCATCCTTTAATGCTTTTGATTTTGTCTATATTACATTTTTTTTGTTATTATATCAATCTTTGTAATCAGTTTTTATCAGCACAACATTTTCTATATGACCCCACGATTCATTTTTCTCTTTCTTCTGTTTACTCGGTGACATTTTGAACCCGACTCGTGATCTGATGACGCCGGCGTGAACCTCGACTCCTCAGAACTCAATAATCAATCGAAGTTTTCATCTCCTCATGATTCCCGTGTGTAATAGTGTGTGTGTTTCTGTTTGTGTGTATATGCATGTGGGCAAATACATGCATGTGTTTTGTGTCGTACGTTTTGTATTCCATAATGTAATGTTCTTCTTTACATTTGTGTGTGTGTGTTTGTGAATGTACGAAAACACGAAAAAAGTATAAAATAAAAAATACAACGATGATTGAGTAAGAGGTTTTTATTCAAAGACGCAGCTCAACCTCATAATTTGATTATTTATATGTTTTATTTTAATGTCTCTAAACACATGAGATGATCTCTTCTTCCTCTGAGCATCAGGAACAAATCCACCCGATAAAATTTAAAAAGCACAGTATTACTTAATTTCTTTAACTGCAAATACTTTTATATAGATGGTACAATTTTCACCACTGAAGTAGAACTTAAACATTAATATTTAATTATTGCTCTAATTCTATTTTGATGTGCTTCTGAACCTACGTTACATTAAACTGACTTAATTTCAGAGAAGTCTGAATAATTATCTGAGACGGTAAGTTGTGAACATTGTTAGTAAATTGGTCTCGATGACAGAAACACAAATTAATTTCATTTATTGGAAATATGGAGCGTGTGTTTGAATCTGCACTTTGCAAATATCGCAGTGTTATTTCTCTTTGTCCCTCCCGGGATCCTGTAGCATTGTTCATGCAGCTGTGGACATGATGGCGGTACAAGTGAAGAGACACACAAATATACACACACTCACACACATCACACACACACACACTCATACACATCACACACACCTCTGACACACACACAGCCGGCATATGTGCAGCGGGCGGCCGGCGGTGTTGATGAATTGATGTGGCGGGCGGCTCTTCTCCTGCCAGCTCAGGACACACAGCTCAGATTCATGAGAACCAGAAGTTCCAGAGAACCATATATATCTCAGAGGCTGAGTGTGTGTCTGTGTGTGTGTCTGTGTGTGTGTGAGACAGAGCTGCACATGTCTGTCACTGAGCTGGCCGGGCCCCGGGGCCTCAGACCAAACACAAACAAACAACAGCTGGACCCAGGGAATTCAGACACACACACACACACACACACACGGTTCAGAGTTCAGTTTAAAGTTAATTCTTTAGAACTTAATTCTAAGCTTTTATTCAAGTTTAGGGAAATTGTAAGAAATATACATTTTAAAAACAAAATTATGGACAAATTTCTTTTACACGAAACAAACTTGAATCATATGTTATGAAGCCGTAGATCTTTGAACTCCTTTTCTGTGTGAGAGTTGTGGCTGATATGATTGGTGTGTGTGTGTGTGTGTGTGTGTGTGTGTGTCTGAATTCCAGGTAAAGAGCCGTCGTGTTAAAAATGTCACTGTGGCAGAACAGGAACATTAATTAATTCCTGGCTTCTTCTAAAAACCCTCATGATGTTGTGGAGCTGGTGAAAGAAAACGAATCACATCAGCTTTTATTTTCTGTCTGTCGTTCTCAGTTAATGTCAGAAATGTCGTTAAAATAGTTTGACAGAAGACAAGTTCAAATCCATTCTGAGGAAAAAGGTGTAACACCCCTAAAGAAACATGTGTTGTCTAAGTGTTCCTCAGCTTTCTGTCCGGCTGTTAAAAGATCAGAAGAGAAGGAGGAGAAACCAACATTAATACAAATCCTCCCCGGCTGATGACTCTGGTAAAATATCATCTTTTTACAGCTTGTCAGTGATAAAGTGACGAACCAACACACCATTCGTCTCAATGAGCCACAAGTCAGCGAATTCTTCTTCTCCGTGCTTTTGTAATCTCCATTTGGACTCAGTCAGAATTCACATCATTAATCCAGAGCCAACGACGGCAGCGTTTGATTTTTGGCCCATTTTCCAGATTAGGATCCAAACCAATCAGAGCAGAGTCTGTTTTTTGTTTTTTTTAATTCCTTTATTAGAATTAAGACCTGAAACTTTATCCCGTCTCCTTAATTTGTTGCAATTTTGCTCTGAATTGATTGTTAGCGTCACACTCAACTGTATTAGGTCCCATTTGTGTTACGGAGACGTCACTAATTCTCTCAAATCTGCCTAATTTATTCATTAAATTGTCCGATTCCGCTACACGAGTCCAGCAGCTGTAAAGAAATTAATTATGAGGAGACAATAAATTATTTATCCACGTCGGCTCCGAGGCTAAAACAGATGATTCTCATGTCTACATGTAGTTTAATGGTGTTAGTGTGAGGCCGGAAGTTTATATTACAGATCTTATTAAAGAAACTGGGACTGTTGGACTGATTTAAACCTGGAAATATGGAAAAATTGAATTCTAAAATATTAAAATGTTTCCCCAATCTGCATCAAATATGTACATGAACTCTTTCTCCATTATTATTGACCAAAATGAATCAGAAGCACATGTTTGTGTGTTGTATTCTGTCTTTGACCCGACTGATTAATCCTGATCTGCAAAACAGCTAATTCAACATAATTAAAACTCAAAGTTTGATGAGAGGAACCGTTTGTGTTTGAGTTGATGAAACCGATTCCTCCGATCGTCTGAATCTTATTTTTGAACGATATTATAATTGAATATGTTGATACTGGTGTCTCCAGCCCGGCCAGTGAGGATTTGTCAACTTGCTCTTTAACTAAACATGGGAGTCAATGAGGTTAATCATTTCCCCACTGGCTCCACCCGCCTCGGCCAATCTTTCTTGGTTAGGCCCCGGGGCCCATCCGTCACCGGGGGGAGAAAGCCTCCAAATTCACTGAGATCACCGACAGTTTTTCAGCCTCTCCCTCTGCTTACACTCAAAACAATCATCAGAGAAGATAAATATGCACAGGCAACGCACGGCTATCGCAAGAATTGCCTCTGTTCCGGGAACGTCCGGCCTAATCCGTTCTGCTCCATCATCCGTCCAGTTGACAGGGGAGGCTCTGCCCGGTGGTCGCCGGCCGGGAGCCTCACCGCGGGCCCGGCCCCGGTGGCCTCATGTCCTCGTGTCCTCGTGTCTTCCTGGACGCTCAGGGGGGCCGCAGCTGCTCGTCACGGCTGCTCCTGCCTCTCTCCTGTCGGTATCGGCAGCCCAAACTAAATAAAGATGTTTACTGACAGGCTAATGAACGGATGGGCCCTGGTGATTTAACCTTGATGAATGGTCCGCTCAGGTGTTTTCAATAACGACAATAAGCACTGCAAGCCGCAGGCCCACTGATACTGGTATAATGCATTATTAGGCCATTAGAGGCAGGCCAAGAGAGACCACTTATGCACTGGCCTATCAATAATGCGGTGTCCCAGTCCACATTTGGGCCCGGGGAATTAGTCATACTGATATTCTATTTAATAAAAAAATCACAAGACGACGCATAAAGAATCTCATTACATTTTAACAGGGTTACAGTAACCCAGGAGGACCGCGAGTTTAATTTTCATAAGAGCATCCATTCCTCAATTATGTCAAGCAGAGAAAATGTAAATGGCAAATGGAATGCTAACAATATCTAACCAGCAGCGCATCTGCAGGGGAGGAGAGGAGGGGGGGGGTGGGTACTGTGTGTGTGTGTGTGTGTGTGTGTGTGCGTGTGTGTGTGTGTGTGCATAGTTTCTGATCATGCAAGAAAGAAAAGCAGGACAGAGAAGCACACAATTTGCCAGTACTGTGTGTGTGTGTCTGTGTGTGTGTGTGTGTGTGTGTGTGTGTGTGTCTGTGTGGAGAGCAGTGAATGCAGTGAGCAGAACTTCTAAAGATGATATTTGATCCGTGAAAATTAAACTTATACCGGGTTTTTATTTTCTGTTTTTAATTTCTCAATAATCACTTTATTATTATTTTCTTCTCAACAAGTGTAAAAACATGTGAGAGTTTCTTTGTTTATTTATCTGAATAAGATCGTCTGACAGCTGAGGACTCGGTGTTGATGATGACAGATGGTTTTGACCAGAATAGATTTCTCTATGCAGATGATGATGATTCAGTTCAATAGAGACGGTGACAGATGACGAGTTTGTTGCTTGTAAACGTTTCAATACAATTTGTGCCCTTGCGGCACTTTTGACTGGTGATAAGGTCGATACGTTAGTTAGAGAGAAGAAGAAAGAGCAGATTAAACCACATGTACGTAAACATGAGCGGCTTTATATCGCCTGGGTCATCAAATTATGAGATAAGATGAGATGAGATGAGATGAGATAGAACTTTAAAATCTTGGAGGAAAGTCTTGTGCCAGATATTTCTCCAAAGTTAAAATGAAAAAGAATGAAAGCAATAAAGAAGAGAGGTATAAAAATATTAAGTGCATGAAAATGATATGAGTGTAAAAAGTCTTCATTAAATGTCTAATAACAACTAGACCTATGTTTTATATATTTTGTTGACTCGTGTACTTACATTATCCAAAATGTTCGAACCCAGAGAAAATTTCATTCAAGGTTACAGGACGTTTTATTTTGGTCGCCGTTTAATTTGCTTTGCAGCCAAATGTCGATGCACATGCAAGATAGAAAAGCAAATGAATTCCTTATGATGACATAAGAAATGAAGATGCTGTGTTATCAAATATCTGAGTAATGTTAGAATCTAGTTTATAGTGTTAATTGGCATAATTCAAATAAAGATTGTGACAATAGCTGTATTGAAATTGCAAATAAAATATCAATATAGTATGTTAATGTTTGTAAAACCTAAAGTTATAATCTAACATGTACGTCATCCTCTGAAAACAGGAGAAACGCTCGTGTGTGAGTTCTCTCCAACAAATCTTCACTTTGACGAAGCAGAACATGACGCACATGTGATCGGTGCAGGATTCATGGGGTTGGTATGAATACACACACACACACAAAGACAAACACACAAACAAGTGGATCAGTATATTCTGCAGCGCTTCAGACTCACATACGTCAAATCTTTGGTCGACTCGCAGCACGTTTCATCAAAAAGGCCCAAAAGACGAGCGCTGAAAGGTGTCACTCTGCAGCCCGGCACCCCGTCTCTCCCTCACACACGGGCTCACAGACTGTCAGTAGCTGTATTGGCATGTAGCTATCAGCACCCGGGGGCCGAAGGCGAGGGCCCCTGTAATAATAAACGGCTAATTGAAGGACTGCAGTGAGCAGAGGGGCGTTAGCGGGGCGCCTGGCCGCTGAAAGATCACTGCGGCACGCCAGCCAGGCAAGTCGCTGAAAGAGCCTATTACACCTCGCCTCTGTACCTGGGGCCAGTGTTAATGAAGACATCACACACACACACACACACACACACACACACACACACATATACCCTATACATCTGACCTGAAGTGTGAGGCACTGTGGCGTTTGTGTGACGGCAGAAACACAAGAAAACACAAGATTTGGAACAAGATTTAAAGATTTTATAATAGTTAGAAGATAAAAGATTCCAGTTCACATGTGCTGGTTGTTGCTGTTTTGCTTCTGATGAATCGGAGTAAATGTGGTTTAGAGCACAAACTGTAAAGAAAGATGAAGGACACGTCTACGAAGAAGACGCAAAATATCCCGGATTCGAACGCTGCGATCTTGACGCTTTTGATGTCATTTGGAGTCAGCGTCTGCGCCATAGTGATCGTTGGGTGGAGCCGCCGCATCGAGGTCCCACCGATACACACACTCGACCAATCACGATTCAGTCTCAGCTGTCAATCATGATGTTTCACCCTCTTTTTATATCAGCAAATAACTAACTGAAACCAAACTTAGCAGAAAAATTTCATTTGAACATACTTCAACCACGAAAAATGACAGAAACCATCTTAGAGAAGAATTTACTCGATGTGTAGTTTTTTGTTCGTTTGGTTAATGTCCCATCTGCTAACACGGAGGAGGTGGGGTTTATGAGCAATACTACGGCCACCAGGGGGCGATCAAGATCATTTGGCTTCACTTTATATACCGAAGGTCACCATGAAGTTCTTTGCTTTTACCCTCAATCCGTCAAAAGCGGCGACCGTCCTCCAAAGACCGATTGAATTCGACATTTGTTTGAGTAAATGCCAGAAAATAACGTGTAAACTTTTAGTGCAGAGCAACGACGGAGGATCAGAACAAGGGAGCGACTGAAACAAATAACTTTTGAACCCAGAGGACTTGTTGCAAAACACCAAAAAATCTTATCCTGCATTTTTCTAGTAGCTCCAATCTGCTCTTATCAATGCTGCTCTTCATTTCATGTCTTTGTGTGTGTGTGTGTCTGTGTGTGTGTGTGTGTGTGTGTGTGTGTTTAATCTTGTAGATAAACGATTGCAGCGTGAGAACCAGCCCCCTCCTCAGCCCTCAGTGACACTTTCAATACTCGCTGCCAACGAGCCAATCACAGACGGCGAGGTACGGTGGTGAAATGGCCAAAAGTTTTAGACAAAAAAAGTCTCTCTCGTATCAGCAACTGGAGGAAACTGCACCACAACTGTAATTTCTCCACCTCTTCTCCACACCTCTCTCCCACTGTCGGCCCCTGTCTCACCCCCTCGCAGGGTGAACCGAGGGGCCCCCGGGAGAAACAGCCCCTTATGTGGCGCGGATGAAGCCATGCAGAACGCTCATAATCTTTTAATACCCACACAGGCAGGAAAGATTAAACCGTCAGGGTGTTGACAAGTGACAGAAGAACCCCGTCGACTGTGTAAGTCGCAGCGGTGGACTCACACACACACACACACACACACACTTACATTAACACACTGTGTGCAGCCCACCCCTCCTTTTCAAAATGGTCAGGGACTCTTCACCTCAATTAAAGCAATTGGCTTTCCAGATTGCTTCCCCAATACTTGATCAGGTAGCAGTAAGAGGCTTAGGCAAAATCATAGTGGTAATGAGAGACAGAGAGAGAGAGAGAGAGGGAGAGAGAGAGAGAGAGAGAGGGAGGGAGAGAGAGAGAGAGAGGGAGAGAGGGAGGGAGAGAGAGAGAGAGAGAGAGACAGACAGGAAGAGAGAGAGACAATTCATTTCAGTATTTATGTATTTTTTGTGCCAAAGTTTACTTGTATTGATTATTTTTACGATGGTTCCATTTTGCTGCACACAGTTAAAATATATCATTAAAAAACATTAATTTTTGAATGAAATGATGATTAAGAAAACTGTTGAGCTGCAGACGTGTTTGATTCAATGATAGATTTTCGATGTGAACTCAAACCGTCAGTATTGTGTTGCGGTTCCTGTTCTCTGTATGTGTCGGTCCCACAGTGACACTGCTCTTGTGTCCATTAACCAAAATGTCCCAGCTGGGTGACTCGGGTGGTGGTGTTAGTTCAGGAGTTACGGTGTGTGTGTGTCTGTGTGTGTGTGTGTGTGTGCGTGAGAGAGTGAGAGTGAGAGTGAGAGAGTGAGCGGGGCCCCTCTGGCATTGTGTAGGGTCTGAAAAGGAGGTCACTGATTGAGCCTAATTATATTACATGTATCCTACTCAGGGCTGGTTAGGACTGTGTGTGTCTGTGTGTGTGTGGTTGTGAGTGTGTGTGTGCTACATCTATCTTGTCACTTTGCGACTGACGACTCACACGACTCCCATTTTTGTGAAAAACATACAATACGCAGTGTAACTTCGGCCACCAGGGGTCTCTCAATCAAAACAATAACCAAAAAAAGTGAGTGCTCTTATGTTTGGATGACAAAATAAAACACAATCCATCGGGCGAGCGTCAGCGTCTCTTATCTGCAGTGACGGAGCCTCGGACATGTGGTGAACCCCTCGCAGCCGAAGCACCTCCTCTGTGCTGCAGCTAATCCTCCGGGTCCTGCGGCTGCTGACCGTGTTGCCGCTCGGCCTCATTTGTCTGCACAGCCGGCGCGGAGCAGAGAAGTCATATGACTGCATGCTGTGCACATCGGCCTAATCGTATGGAAGAGATGATCACAGGGCAGGAAATCGCAGCACAGGGCTAAAGGAAACAATCTTTCTGCACTGGCTTAAGCCAATCATGTCCTCTCTCTCAACCCCGCCGCTTGGCCTCTCGCTTGCCCTCCGTCTCCCCCCCCCCGTCTCTCTCTCTCTCTCTCTCTTTTTCAGCTTTTTCAGCTTTTTGACTTTAATTCTTCTCTGTTTGCTCCCGGTCCTCAGATGAGACTTAAACCACAACTTTACAAAATATACAATCAGTGTTAAATTCATAATGTATTGGATGATCAATATTTTTATATGTTCAACATTGACACCAGACAAGAACTTTGTAAGTTTATTTAGTTTTAGACATTAAGAGTTGCTTACAAAGAAAATCTGAATTAACTTAACTAATAGATGACTTTCTGTGTATGAATCGTTAACTTATAGATGTGACATATATAAATATACAATGACGAACAACATCACGGCTCCGCTAAGTTAAACCAGAGTCTTAATCGCCTCCTGGTGGCTGATTGCATTGTAAGTCACAAACCGAGCCTCCTCCATGTTAGTAGATGAGACATGGACCAAACTAAACAGTCAACGCACACATTAAATACATTTTTCTCAAAGTCGGTTTCTGTCATTTTAGGTCGTTCTCATCACACTGATGTTTGTTCACTTGTTTCTGTTTCTGATCAGTTTGGTTTTAATTTGTTATTTGATGATATAAAAACAGTCTGAGACGTCATGATTGACAGGTTAGACACTACGTCCATCTTTATTTACAGTCCATGGGTCAGACTTGCTCACAATTCTTTTAAATAAATGTTGTTTTGCCAGATTTTCTACAACTGAGGTCGCAGTTATGACAATTTAATGCACCTTAAAAACATTGCCAAAACAAAAGAGAAACACTTTCCACAGTCAAGAGAAGAAGGGAAGTCTGGAATTTTCTAAATGATTCTGGAAAGTGGTATATTAATGGAACTCGTATAAAAGATTCACTACTGTCAGTAAATGCTCTGGAGCTTTCTGAAACTTCAGCTAATTAAAACATTAATGAATACACATGCAGCATTAACAGCAGTTCAACATCAGCAAATCTCTGATCACACAATCGAGGCACTAATTTGCTGATACGAGTTCTGATTTAAAAAGTCAACCTGTTCTGTCAAGTGAAACACGAACACTGAGCCGAGCAGCTTTTATTAAATGGAACCGAACAGCGGCTGTGATGTGGATCCGGCTCCGCTCGGCCCGACGTCTCGTCCTGGCTCTATCTCTCCATCAGTGGAGCAGCAGGTGAACCGGCCGACAGCTTTGTCCCGGGAAGCGAGGGATTCAAACGCTCAAGGTCAAGGTGCGCCGGTAATCCAGACAGCTGTGTTACCAGGATTAAGACCAGGCCGAGGCCGTCGCTCCCACCGCCCAAAACAGTTGTTGCCATAACCACCACGACCTGGGTGGGGGGGCGGATGGGTGGTGGTACTACTCTTACTTTTGAATGTCTATGTTTTTATTTGTTTCGTGTGTTTTTACTCAAGGTTTTTAGTTTGTGAAGCACTTAACTTTGTTTTGAGAAGTACTATATAAGTAATGATTGATTCAATTCAATTATCAATACATTTATTATTGATATTATTATTTCAGCCGTAGCTCCTGCTGGAGTTTTGGATCAGGAAGGAAAACTTAAAGATGATAATTGAGCCGTTCAACAAGTCGGAGAGAAAGTGGATTCACCAAAACATGGTAATTGCAGCTTTACGTCAAAAAACAACTGCAGAAATCCAATAAAGCTGCTCTCAGATCTGCACTGAAGTCTGGACATTTGTCTGAAATTTCTCTGGAGGTTCTGTAGTTGAGAACGTAAATGTCCGAGTCAGTTGCTTTTGACATTTTCCAGAACTTTCCTGCCAGCCCCTAAAATGTCCGGACGATGTCAGAGTGAGAATTTAGCAGGAAAATGTCTGGACAACTCACAGCGAGCGAGAGGACGTGTTGATGAGGTTTCTAACACGTGATAGACGTGAACCTGGAAGAACACAAATATCTCAGGATGAAGAAGAGGAGCCGCACACGTAGGAGACGCCGAAGAAGACGTCAACTTGTAAAGACGAGTAGATTCGAAAACTTAATCTCTGGATCAGAATTTAAACGTCATGTCGTGCCTCCTGCTGCTCTACAGGCTCCACCCCCCTCGCCAGAGATAATCTCCGGAAAATATCCGGACCCAATGTTCCAGACATTTTCCAGAGTTCATGTCTGAAAACGTGTCAGAAATTAAATTTATCTCAAAATTAATTTACACTTCTCATTATAAACCTAAACGCTCCGTATCTAAACCTTAAACGTGCCTCTAGAAGAAGAGAGAGGTGGGGGGACAATCCTCAATCTCTCTAAGATGTAGTTTCATCCACACACACACACACACACACACACACACACACACACACACACACACACACACACACACACACACACACACACACACACACACACTGTGACAGCCCCTCTCTCTCTCCTGCGGTCTGACTGATGTGGTGTTGCGGCCCCGGGGCCCCTGGAGAGCACTAATTGAATTGGGTTCCACAGAATACTAATGGGCCTTAATGCTGAGATAACTGATCCTCAAACAACGAGTGATCATTGACAGCATGTGTTCCTGCTCCGTGATAAACATGTCACAGGAACACACGCAGCCAGTTGGTCGGGAAATTTATTCCTCCCCCCCCCCCCCCCCCCCCCCATCATGTTCTGTCCCACCCCCTGCCTCACCGCACACGGGGATGATGTCACTATACTTGTGAGGACCCGTCAGGAGCCACAAACAAAAGTGCATCAGTGGAGAACATCCAAACACAGATTCATGCATGTGCACAGAGTACGCTCATGCAAAAAATAATGTTCACACTCGTACGGACACATGAACACATGCAGGATTGTTCCCATTTCAACAAAAAGTGAATCATACTTTAGCAATTTTCAGTTACGCACTACTTTAATTTAACAACACACACTGAGAAAGTGGAAGATACACAAACACACACACAAGTCTTCCCACTGTCCCTTAGTTACTTTGGCGTTGGGTTCCTTTCTGACCGAGCAGCCTCCTCCTCCTCCTCCTCCTCTTCCTCCTCAGTTCGTGCAGCAGAGACGACCTCAGTGATCTGATCAGTCCTGTCGCTGAGATGCAAATGGATCTGACAAATGATCAGATACACACATCACAGCAAAAAGGACGATCACAACCGCAGTTTGATGAAAAACACAACTTTTTAACGTAAAATTTAAGCATGACTACATAAGATTATATGTCTAATATCTTGATACAGATCGTTATCAAGTTATTATTAATCATTGTCAGAGAGTCAGTTTGCAAATGTATAATTGGGTAGAAGGCAGAGCTGTTGTTGAAAAGTTACTATGCTTGAGTTCAGTGCACGAGCCACATGCACACGTCAGAATCCAAAGTCTGTCTGGTCCTGACGTGCTTTAGGGCCTCAGCTCTGACTGGACCATCACAGTTTGCAGGAAGTGTTTAGCTGCATGAAACGTTTGATTTAAATGACAGACGTCCAGAAACCTGAGTGTAATCCTGCAGTTTGAGCTGTTTCAAAGAAGAGGAGACGACTCTAATCTGTGCCGAGTCTTTTCTTCGGTTTAATTCATGTGTGGACACAGATATTTTGGTCCAGAGCAGCTGTCTTTAATTAGCATGAGGTCCCTTAAGCAACATCCCACAGAACGTCTTGGATAGAAGGTGTCGTCACCCACAAGCCCCGACTCAGCCAAAAACACCCCTGACTCTACCCACCCGCCCTGTGGTCCGGCCTGAGCCTCTGCCACGCTGTGTTTGGTGTAAAAACAAATCCCCTCAGTTCAATGGCAAGCTGAGCTAACAGCTTTCAATAGCTTGTCCTTCACCATCGTCCCGTCCAGCGACACCTCCACGTCTCTGACAGCCCCGAGCGCCGCTCAGCCTCAGTTATTGTGTTTTGGTTCAGGCCCGGCAGCCACGACTCAGCCGGGAGTTTGAGAAAATACAATGGTGGGACCGAAGAGGAGGAGGAGGAGGGGGCTTTTTGGTGGACTGGAAACTGGGGGACGATGGTGAGAGATGTGGCGAGCAGGGAGGGGTTTTCATCCCCACGCCGTGTCCACATGTGTTGGTGGTTTTCAGGCGTGGCTTTGGACGAGGACGGCACAAACGCACGGTGCTCCAACAACAACTGCTGTAGGGTGGTACAACAATAAGCATCCTGCCAGATGTGTGTGGGCAGTGAGGACGCCTGCTAGAATAAGACGGTTACATTCAACCGGCCTGGGAAACAACACAGGACATTCTGTGGCTCCGCTTGTGAAGTGATGAGGAGAATAACAAATATTTGACCTAAATTGAGATTTGTTTTTTAAGGGGCGGCCCAAGGTCTTCTTACACTGTCCCAGAATAATAATGCATGTAACTGTAAATTCTGTTAAAAATTCCCTGCAAACTTGTTGCCAACTGCTAAAGAGCAATATTAAAAAAAACATTACAATAACCTCTTTGACCAGATCAATACTGATTTAACCAATATGTCGTTTCCCACATGTTCAGTATCACAGCCCTGAGGAACTCCTCACTGATCTGACCTCTGCACAAACAGCTTCGACTCTGCGTTCAACTCCTTCTCCTCCTTTTCCTCGTGGTGATTCTCACAGATTCTCACATGCAGACTCTCGGACTCTCGGTGCTGAGCCAGCGAAGAAAACAAACACACTGTCTCCCCCGAAACTTGTTATCCCTCCATGTTCTCTCTTCTTACCCACAGGCCCACCACCACATCGGCACCGAGCAGGAGTTGGTGTTGCAAGGTTTCACCGCTGGGTGTTTGTTTGTGGAGTTGGAGGGAAGCTGTCATGATGTCACCACCAGACGGCAGACAGGATTTTTCCCCCTCTCGCTCCTTCCAAGCCAAACAGATGAGATCAACTCATATTTCCTGATGTTCCCGTCTCTGTCGCCAGATAGAGCACCACAGCGTCCAGTTTAAAATATGGCACCGATATCTCAGCCCAAAGGCATCAGTATCTGCTCGTCTGCTCATTTACCAGTTGCCATATTTTTTTTAGATGAAAATACAATTTCCCCTGTCAAGGCCCAGGGATCTGCAGAATCTCTTACATTCAGGGATGATGGTGATAAGGCTGCGGCTGTTGTCTGGCTGCTATTAAGAAAAGCTGAATCTTTGAAACTGGAGAAGAACAAGAAGAGGAAGGAAAAAACAACCATAAAAATAGATATTTTGGAGAATGACGCCAACATAAGGATTATTCTGGAATAACTGGAATCATCAGCGGATCAACACAGACTCTTCCAGGAGGTGAAATCTGTGAGTTCAGGAAGCAGACATGTAATCTTGTGGTTGTTTAGTGACATCTACTGGTTTACAGATGTAGGTGGAACTGACTCGATGCATGACACATTCATACAATTGTGTTAAATAGTAAACAGACAAATTCTATGTCCAGAAATGATATTGTCAGTATTATTATTGTCCTATGTTTTAAAATACAAATAGATTTATATTGCCCTCATTTATTCGGCCCCAGCAAATCCCTTTAAAGTTTTTGAGATGGCAACAATATTAGAGCCTCTACTCAACGCACTGCTAATTAAGAAATCAACGTCCTCAATTTGACGACACATGCAAATACAGAAACACGCTGCGAATTTAGAAAACGACAAATTAATATTTCCAGGGGACTAAAAAAAGTGATGCACCTGTAGTTCTTCAGTTTAACGCCTTGTGAAGTTCCATCACCGCTGACATAGCAGACTCTAATAACTTCATCATACAGGTTCATCACTTGTTTGGGTTCCCTGGAAAACATTTCCCTCGTTGTATTTGCATGTGTTGAGCCCTCTGGGCCTCCGTATCACACACTTTATTAATTTTTGTTTTCATTTATGTTGTTTTTCTGTGTATTTTACATTACAATCTGCCTCCCTCAGCATTTACACTCTTATTAAACAGATGAAGCTCACATAACAATAGTATGATGCTAAATTGCACATTTACTTTTGTCCTTTCTATTTATTTGACCATCCTGAATATGATGGTACCCACAGGCTACCGGTCACCATGGTTACTGCTGGAAGCCCCGTGTGGCAGCGGCAGGCGGCCGGCAGGGGGCGCAGCGCCATCGGGTGTCGTGGCTCCGGGAGAACCGGGGGCAGATCGGAGGAGCGGACCCGAGCCTCCGTGGGGCTGCTCAGCTGCGCTCACACCGCCCACTGGTGCCTCCTCCGGGCTTCTCTCTCCACCTCGCCGCGGCTCTTCCTGGAGAACCATGGTGGCTAAGAGCAGGAAACAGACCGGGAGGAGTCCGGCGACCCCGGCTGACCGCGACCGGAACCCGCTCGTGTCGCCCCCCGGTAAAAGCGGCGGCAGGCGGCCGGGCAGGGAGGGCAAAGCGGGCTCTCACCCCAACGGGCTCTCCGGCATCGGACACAAGCTGGGGCTGAGTCCCTCCGCGCTGGGGCGGCTGGGGATCACCCTGCTCCTCGGTAAGTTGTCGGCGCTAGCCCGTTAGCCGCTAAGCTAGCGTCGCCCTCACGTTTATTCCGTAGCATTAGCGCTAAATTAAGTTATCGCCGCCGCGGATCTGCGGGCTAACGTTAGCTCACCGGGGCGATGTAGCTCCGGCAGTTAGCCTCCCGTGGTGGCTGCTGGTTCGAATCCCTTTAAAGTGGCCGCCGCCGCTGCTGCTGGTGCAGCTCCACACGTGTTAACAGGTTTCCTGGTAAAGTTGAAGCTAATGTTGTTGTCTCTCCTCCACCAGTTTGCACCAGAGGAGAAACCATCACAGCAAACTCAAAGTGACATGTTAATGGTTTTTATTTCTGCACAACTCAAAGTTATTTCTCTGTGTCCACAGCTGCTCTGTCTGGGTTCCTGCACTGGTGAGTTCCTCCCTGGGTTCACTGGTTATTACTCCCTGGGTTCACTGGTTATTACTCCATGGGTTCACTGGTCTTTACTCCATAGGTTCACTGGTTATTACTCCCTGGGTTCACTGGTTATTACTCCCTGGGTTCACTGGTTATCACTCCATGGGTTCACTGGTTATTACTCCCTGGGTTCACTGGTTATCACTCCCTGGGTTCACTGGTTATCACTCCCTGGGTTCACTGGTTATTACTCCCTGGGTTCACTGGTTATCACTCCCTGGGTTCACTGGTTATTACTCCCTGGGTTCACTGGTTATCACTCCCTGGGTTCACTGGTTATCACTCCCTGGGTTCACTGGTTATCACTCCCTGGGTTCACTGGTTATTACTCCCTGGGTTCACTGGTTCTTATTCCCTGGGTTCACTCGTTATTACTCCATGACTTCACTGGTTATTACTCCCTGGGTTCACTGGTTCTTATTCCCTGGGTTCACTCGTTATTACTCCATGACTTCACTAGTTCTTATTCCCTGGGTTCACTCGTTATTACTCCATGGGTTCACTTGTTATCACTCCATGGGTTCACTTGTTATTACTCCATGACTTCACTGGTTATTACTCCCTGGGTTCACTGGTTATTACTCCCTGGGTTCACTGGTTATTACTCCATGGGTTCACTTGTTATTACTCCATGACTTCACTGGTTATTACTCCATGGGTTCACTGGTTATTACTCCCTGGGTTCACTAGTTCTTATTCCCTGGGTTCACTCGTTATTACTCCATGGGTTCACTTGTTATTACTCCCTGGGTTCACTGGTTATTACTCCATGACTTCACTGGTTATCACTCCATAGGTTTACTGGTTATTACTCCCTGGGTTCACTCGTTATTACTCCCTGGGTTCACTGGTTATTACTCCCTGGGTTTACTGGTTATTACTCCCTGGGTTCACTGGTTATTACTCCCTGGGTTCACTCGTTATTACTCCCTGGGTTTACTGGTTATTACTCCCTGGGTTTACTGGTTATTACTCCATCGTCCCTGCTTGTGTTTACCTGTGATTTCCCTCTGTTCCTCAGGCACCATCTCTCTCAGCTGTTTGAGAATGACAGACACTTCTCACACCTGTCAAACCTGGAGAAGGAGATGGCTTTCAGGACTGAGATGGTAAAGTATCAAGTTCATTGTTTTATAATTGTCTTTATGAAGAATATTATGAGACTGTGTAATTGCAAGAGCATGATATTTATCTAGAGCTTTTCTAGTCCTGATGACCACTTTCAGTTCAGGGTTCAGTATCTTGCCCGAGGACACTTCGGCTTGCGGACTGTGGAAGAGCTGGGATCACACAGCCGGCCTTCTGGTTTGAGGACGACCGCTCTAACCCCTAAGCCACAGCCCCCCTTTAAAGAGTAGCTTCACATTCTTAGCTCCACCAAGGAGGTTATGTTTTCACCCCTAAAAGATGACCACACGTTTGGTACGGATCAAAGGGCGGATCCAGAAATTTCATATAATTTATCATAACTAGATGTTTTTGACATTCTCACTGATCTCTCATGGAATGATTCCTGCATCTTGATGAAAAAATCGGACATATTTAGGAGACTGATTATTTTCACTGAGCGTGTGAAAGTTAGTGCAGCCTGATTGAATTTTTAGCGGACCCTTGGGCCTTGGTGGCTCTTCTGAGTGTCATTTCAGTTTCAGTGTGGGGGGGGGACAAAACCCCACTTATTCCAGAGTTTATCTGAAGCTCGTGTGATGCTTCAGAAGTCTGAGCTGCAGAACTAAAAGTGGATATCTTCCAAAGTTACAGTCTGTGAAAAACTCCCTCTCCGTCTGCCACAGCTCAGCTTGACAAAGAGCTAATTTGCCTTTAAAAATACTCTTAAGCGCTGTAGATGTCCTCATTATATGTCGTGCTCAGACTGAACTGAAACGTCCTATTAGCGGGTTTCACTTCCATGATCAGATTACAGCAGGATGCATGCATTCTACAAGACGTCGCTGTGTAAGCGTGTGTAACCATTAGAGCCCAAACCATTAAGAGATAAGCCCAAAGACAAATTTATCTACAGGTAATTTCGTCATCAATCATTTTATTTAGGATAAAGCACAAACATTCCTCAGTGGAACACGATGTTTTGGTGGCTGCTCTCAGAGGAAATTATGTGGAGAATGATTCGCTTTATTCTGACATTTGGAACGATAGATTCGATTTAACAAAGAAAGAAACAGGCATTTTATTGATTTAAAACAAGCATCGGTTTTGTTCAACCAGATTGCTCAGCTGGGAACAAAGGGAGTAATGCCAGGTTTCGAAAAGTGGTTTATAAATGAGCGTAGAACAGAGTGATGAGAAACTGTGGATTCTGTGGCTGCAGTTTTAAATCTGGGCCGTGGGTTATTTTCTAAAACCAGGAGCTGGTTTTCTACCAGAATATTGACTTTGACATCATTGTGTCCGTTGCATAAACCGACCGAACGTGTAGAACAAAGTTCAACGAAGGTGAACTGACCTTTGGGTTCGCTTGATGGCAGATTGTGCTTCGAAACAGGGGGAACATTCAGTTCATATGAGACCAAGTGTATCATCTGCACAATCAGAGAAAATCATACGTTCCTCCCACAGCGTTATAAACAATGTGGGACCCGCTCTTCAAATCTGACATCGTCGGCACACGTCTCATTTCTGTGCTGGTCTATCGCTTCCTGTCTCGGACGCTGTAGAGGCCGCCGCACGAGGTCAGAACCGGGCGAAGACCCGTGATTTTAATGTCGCACGTTCTTTAACGGCAGTAGCTGTGTAAAAGCTGCTGATGCTTGACGCGCTCCCCGAGCTTCTCGCCCTTTTTCCGAGATGACACTGAAGGTGACAGTTTAATCGTATGCAAACAGAATATTTCTCTTGCTCGGTTCCCACTGTGTGCGAGCAGATGGGCTGTGTTGCTCCCGCCTGCGTCTCCAGCCTGAGCTGTCTGAGCAGAGTTATATTCAGTCTCTCTGAATCACTCAGTCTCTCGGAGTCTCTCCCTTTCCCCTCCATCACTCGGCCCTGACATTTCTCTTTCTAACAATCCCCACCCAACAATCCTCTCCCTCACATTGAGTTTTATTGAGGTTATGAGTTTAATCTGTCGTTCGTTCTCTCTTTTTGACTCCAGGGTCTGTACTATTCCTATTATAAGACCATCATCGAGGCTCCCTCCTTCCTGGACGGTCTCCACCTGGTCATGAACGATCGGCTGACAGAGTACCCCCTGGTTATCAACACACTGCAGAGATTCAATCTCTACCCAGAGGTAATGTTCCCGTGGTGTTCTTATGATTTGTAGGGTGGAAGCATTACTCAGGATATTCTTCAAAAACTCAGAGGAGAAACATTCTGCTAATTTCAGGTCCATAATTCAAATTTGTGTTATTAAATAGAAAAGGGTTACGTGCTCTAATGTGCAGAAAACGTTCCTCTTTTCAGCCACAAATAAAACATTTGCTTCCGATGGCAAAGCAAATCATCAGAGTAGCTCAAACAAACCCGTTCTTTCTTCTCCTCCTGTCTCATTTAGTAGAGTCTCGTGTAGAAAACATCCAGGTTGTGTTGCAGCTTCTCATTAACTCAATGACAGGCTATAATTAAACACTTCTGTTGTCTGGATCAGGGTTGAAACTAACGACTCAGTTAATGACGCTCTTGTCAGGTTTGTTCGCACTTTGCTTCTTGTGTCTGCACCAGAGATCGTTGGTAAATTTAGTTTTAAAACTGGTTTCACACTGATTTACTTCTGTCCTTCGCTAAAACCAGATCATCACTTTCACCTCAGGGGATCCGTCAGTTCAAAAGTAAACAACTTCTAAGTGTCTCCGCTCCTCAGAGGAATCAGGACAGAAAGGTCCTTTGAGACGTGTTGTTTGAACAGGTTTTTCACCGATTGTCCTTCCTCCCGTCGTCCGTCTCTTCTCCTCAGGTGGTCCTGGCCAGCTGGTACCGCATGTACACCGGTGTAATGGGCTACTTTGGGATTCCCACTAAGATGTGCTGGTCCATCAACAGAGGAGAAGGACTCACGCCTGTGGATAGTTGTGAAGGTACACACTGTCGCCATGGAGCTCCACTCTCTTCTGCACAAACACACACACACACACACACACACACACACACACACACACACACACACACACACACACACACACACACACACAAAATCAATTACAGACAGTAGTATAAGATATCTGCCTCACACAAGCGTAAAGTATCACAGTATTGACCCAGAGCTACGCTGACATTTAAAATACTCACTCTGACTAATTTCTTCACAAGCTTTGATGATTCTCTTCACTCGTGGACAGAAGCAGTTAAAAAGTCTCTGGAGGAGCAGCTCAGAGAAAATGTATAAATTTACACAGAGGGAACTGAACTAAGGAGGAAGCTCAGTGGATTCCGGCTGGAGTCGATACTTCAACTGAAAGAGTTGAACATTTTTTGCTCAATGAAAAGTTCTGCTTCTTAGATTTTGGGGGAAAATGCTTCTTTGCTTTCTTGCAGCGAATCATGAGAGAATTCAAACCACTCTTCATGTCAGTTCACAATTAGGCTGAAGCCAGATGACAATTCGCTTCTCTCAGCTCAACATGACAACTGGAAGTGTAAGAGAAATAACAAATTAATACAGCAAATCCTGGCTGTACAGTGGTTTGTGTACCGGACTGTTGGTCAGGCGTAGTGATGTCGTGGAGTCTTGTTGTAGTTGTGAGGTCCACAGACAATCGGTGGAGTTTTAATACAATAAGTCGGCCAAGAAACTATTTTAAAATGACTATATAAAAGTTTTAGCCATCACATAAGAAAAGCAGCAGATACTCACATTTCCCGAAAGATGAAATTAAGTAATATTTGGAATTTTGGTTGAAAATAAATTGATTATGAGGAATTTTGCCAATTAATAGTCTTTAGATTCATTAACCGACTCGTTATTTTAGTTCTATTGTCAGTAAAAAGGAAAAAAAACAGGTATTAACATAGAAGGTCACATAAAATCATGTCAGGCGTTGTTTGACATTTAGGATCTAAATCACAGCAGAAACAGAACAACAGGTTTAACACTGCGACAGTGAGAGAAACACAATCTGATTATTGTGGCCCCGAGGGCAAGAAAAAACGTGTTTTAACATTTAACGCAGGTGTAGTTGTTTCTTTCCCATATTAGTGAAACAGTTTACAAGCGAAAAACATTTGTCAGCTTTCTTTGTTGAGCTGAAACCTCATGTTTGTTTCATCAGTGAAGTGCAGCCGGGTCAATGTACACAGGTTTGTTCACTTGTGTTTACACGAACATGACACAGGAGCCAACAGTCACAATGACGGAGTGGAGAGATATTTCCAGACGGAGCTTGTTTGTTGGAGCAGGTTTTCACACTTTGTTGTTTTTCTCCAAGTGATTTTCATTCACATCCCGGTGATGAAACAGCTTTTAATAATATCAACACGCTCCCCAGTATCTTGTTAGTCATTACAGCCTCATCAATCTGTTCCGTGTACCTGCTAATTTGTCTGGCGGCGCTGCTGAAAGCAAATTATTCACCGGTGCTGGAAAACCTGCTTTTAGCCACCGGGTAAAAAAAGAATTCAGGAACCAGTGCTTCTGCATCACAACTCAACAACGTGTGATTATTCAGTGTAATATATGGTTCTATCTTCTGTTGTGTGGAAGCTGGTCAAAGGGAACATGTTCTCAGATGTGAAATAAAATCCAGCTCTTTTATGATCCTTTGTGGAAATGATCCTTTCGCCTGAAGTCTTCTTGTTCCACAATGTGTGGCAGCGCTGTGCTTTATGTTTCAGAAGGTATTTGGTTTTATGTGGTGAGTAAGTGCGTTGTTAAACATTAGTAGACCCTCGACAGTAGGTTTTATGTTTAAGTATTTGCATGAAAGGTCTGACAATGTTGATACAGAAAAGCACAAATACTGTATTGTATATTTTACAGACCCACATTTTTATTTATTTTGATCTAAATTGTGTCTGAAAATAAGAAGAAGCAGCAGAAAACCTCAGGGGATCAGGATGTGCGGTTCCTCGTAGGTAAAGCAGAGCGCCGTGAATTTATTATCGCAGCCAGGAGCTTTGCAGAAGTGCTGCTTCTTTCGGGGGCTATTTTTGCACTGACCTAACTTCGTCAAGTTGGAGTTCTCCAAATGAAAACAGCACCCGAGATGCAAGTGGTGCAGTTTGAAAGGAGACGCCATTTCTATACAAATCTCTAAAGAAAACTAAAGGTTCAGGAGGATTTAGAAGTGTTGAGAACATGGACTCACAGTTTCCTCTCTTCTGTGCTGACCAGACGTTTTACAGTTAATCACAAATAATACAAATTGACTAATAACATTTTCATATTCTGTCCAAAACCAAAAGATTTTCTATTTGCGTCAATAAAAAACAGAGAAAAGCTTCAAATTCTCACAATTGAGAAGCAGGATTTTAGTGCATTTTGGTTTTTGGGAGTTCTTCTCTCTTTTTCATATTCAGTAAACCCTGCTTATGAAAAAGGCTCATCCCTCTCTCTCTCTCTTTGTTGGTGTGTGTTGTGCACTTTAGGAATGGGCGATCCGACGTATTTCTACGTGGCCTGTGTGTTCGTGCTGAACGGCCTGATGATGAGCCTGTTCTTCGTTTACGGCGCCTACCTCAGGTAACTCCGCTCGCTCCTGTCACGCTCTGACGCTCGGGAGGAGAGGATGAGTTTTTATGGTCCATCTCACCTGGCAGCTGTCAAACCTAAAGAAAAAATAACCCTTCTGTGGTTTGTCTCCTGGATTTTGACCGATCCGATGAAGGTTGACCTTTCTGAATCCGTCTGCCTCTCTTCTCACTCTCTCCCTCCTAGTGGCAGTCGGCTGGGCGGCGTCGTTACCACCATGTGCTTCTTCTTCAATCACGGCGAAGTGAGTGTGCCGTCCTTGTCCCTCCTTGCGATCACTTTCAGTGAGGCAGGATTTGAATGCTGAAGCTTTGTAGCTCAGCCTCTCTGGGTCTAAGCTTCTGAAATGTGTAAAACTCCGAATTTTTAAAAAAAGGCTCTCGGAGGAGCAGAGGGTGGTTAATGGGAGCTCATTTCATTTCCTCAAAGGGGCTTAGAGTTGTTTTGGGCTGGCACTCGCAGCCCAGTCCCTCCACCCACCTCCTTTTCTCCAGTTTCCAACCAGAACAAATTGTGAGTCTCTATTTCTCCAGATCAATACGCTGACATTTCCACACACTCGGTGTTTTTCAGTCCTGTCAAACATCCTGTTCGCCTCTTTTCATCAGTGGTTTGTGGCATTTCAGCAGCAATCGGAAATTGTCCTATTTTCTTTTGAGGAAGTTAAGGGCTGGTAAAGTGTTCTGAGCTGAGATAATACTGAAGTGGTAAGTGTGGTATTGCATATAAGTAGTGGTGTGAGATTTTATCAGGTGCTAGAGACAAGTTCTCTTTTCACAAACAGTGAAGAATATGAAGCAAGTTTCTCTTAATGCAGAGTCCAATCCAACATGGTTTTTTGGGGGCAGATGATAATTTAGATATTAGTGAGTAAAACTGTTCCATTACTGCTCCACCGGCCAATTTATATATTCTTAGAAATGTAAAATATTCCTAATATGTCGTTATCAAACCCTTTTGACAAAGAAAAGTAGATGAGGCTTGATATTTTACAGCTGAACCATACGTTGTATTATAAATAACTAATAAACACAAATACAAGTTTTCATATCAGGGGGAACATAAACACAGATACAGATATGTCTGCGTCATAAAAGGTTTGTCTGCTCTCTTCAACCTCTTTTCTGTTCTCAACCAAAAACCAGCCACATGTAATTACGTCCTCTTATTAAGTGGCTAAAGAGCAGCTTGGCAACATGAGTAGGACGAGGTGGACAAAACACAGCAGAGAACAGTACAGTTACAAATGAAAAATTGTATTAGGTTTATTTTCGGCATAAACAGTCGAGGCTCTGCTCAGGACTCTACACCGAATACAGGCTTCTGTATCATGCACGTGAACATTTGAACATCTGCATGGAGACGTAATGAAGACAAACAATATGAAGAAGGTTTGGACAAAAACATCTGGCAGATAAATATATGCAAGTGTGTGTGAGAAACATCTACCAGCAGCAGTAAACATCAAATCAGTAAATACATCAGTAAATACATTTTTTCCAAATGGTAGAAAAGTCACATATATCGTAGGTCTTAAATTAGAAGCTCGAAAAACAGTGTGCCACTTCCCAGGGTTAATACAGGAGCTAATAACTGAAGTTATCTGTTGGCTGCAGAGGAAATGCAAATTGGTTTTCATCTTTGCTAAGTGATGTTGTTTTTCCACCCACTGTGATGCTTCAATTAGTTTTTTAACATGTGTTTTTTGTGTTTGTGTTTGTGTGTGTTTGTGTTTGTGTGTGTGTGTGTGTGTGTGTGTGTGTGTTTGTGTGTTTGTAATCAGAGCACTCGTGTGATGTGGACTCCGCCGCTGAGGGAGAGTTTCGCTTACCCCTTCTTAGTCCTGCAGATGCTCCTCCTCACCTACATCCTACGGTAAACTCTCCTCCAGTCTCAAGCATCTGGGATTTACTTACTCTTTTTAAACATTATGGATCTTTATGAATAAAATCAGACGTGTGTAGAGGAATGATATCTATGAGTGTGTATCACTTAATGCAGCTTCATTGAATGTAAGGGGCTGTTGGGCCTCGGTGAAGGTTTGAGCTTCACTGAGTGATATTCTAGTTTAATTCTGTTTGTTTAGTTTTGGTTTTAACCTCAATCAGCGACGGGCCATTACATCTATTGCTCTATAATCTGTATCTAACAATGTTTATATGTTAAACACACACACATATGAATTTTGTTTGAGAATTGCAGCAGCGTCTGTTTTCTCTTTCATCCTCACACCCCGTTGAACTTTAAATGTGTGAAACAACCAGAGCGGTAATGATCAGGAAGCTGTTTCCTTGTGACATTAAAGCAGAACAGGCTCCAGACACATTCTACCCGTTTGCCCTTTGTGTGGTAATTACTGTGCTGAAGCGGAGCGTGCTTCTGTTGTCGGCTAAATTGTGCACAGAAGCAGCCTCTTTGTGGAGCTGAAGTACTTGTCGCAGATTAGTCTCACTGCACTGTCAGCGAGCGGACGCCACCTCGCGTTGTGCGAGCTCAGTCAACAGTCAGCTACCTTCAGTCTAATGGAGAGTGAAGCCTGTGCCGTGGTTTCTCGGTACATAACCAGGTGTTTGCAGTACATTCAAGAGTGAAATTGAAAGTGTGTGTGTGTGTTTTCTCAAGCGTCTTAATGCAGCTCCTCTTATCTTCCATACACACACACACACTCTCACTCTCACCGCTCCATTCCTGTATTTTTTTATCTATTTTCCTCCCTCGTCTCGTCGTGTCTCTTCTCTCCACAGGACACGGAACCTGAGCCGGGCGGCCATGGTCGCTCTCGGCGTCTCCAATGTGTGCTTCATGCTGCCTTGGCAGTTTGCCCAGTTTGTGCTGCTCACTCAGGTAAACAAGGGAGCAGGAGAAACCCAGTGAGAGAGAGAATGTGGTCGGAGAGGAGATTAGAGAGAATAGAGACTTGGAGCGAGAACAGGATTCTGGCAAGGAAGCAAAGGGTTCAGAGGCAGGTGAAGACGGAAGAGGGAGGAGAGGAGGGGACAGAGCGAGAGGTGACATTACGAGAACGCATCGTTTCCATCGTCATTTGATCAAAGCTCTCCCAACATGCATTAGAAAAGGATATATTTAAGATCTGAAGGGGAATATTTGACACAGTTGGAAGGTCAGATTCTCTCAGACAGGCGAGTTAAAGAGAGGAATGATGAGAGCGAGAGCGTAGGCTGGCAGACAGAGCCGGAGAACAAACGGGTCGCTGCTGCCAGCATCTGTGCTCAGCAACAGTTTAGCCCAAGCTGTTGACGGCCCCCTCAGGGCACAGCTGCTGTCAGTGCAGGCGTTTTTAAAAAAGAGGCGACTTATTTAACAGCTGTTCTATCTTTGTTTTATTTTACTATGCTGCTAATTTAACTCGTGAGCCTCATCCACTGTATGTGTAAACCAGCCTGAGGGCAGAAAGCTGAATGTCCACCCTGCACACTCCTCGGTTTGTAAAGATGGACGACACGGTAGTTTCCTAAAAGTGAAGCCAAAACTGTGTGATAACACCTGGTGGCTGGCTCCCTATAGGTCTGCCTTCTCCATGTTAGTAGATGGGACGTGGAACAAACTCAAAAATCACAACAACTCCTTGTCAACACGACAAATGACGTCATTGGCACAAAATGGCAGATCCTGTAATCCTGACACGTCCTCCATCTTTATAAACAGTCTATGTGTCTGTAGTATTATTCCATTCCATTCGTTTTCTGACTCTTATTCAGGTTCAGATTGTAGATTTGAACTCTGCACATATTGGATGTTTTTCTTGCTTATGCTCTCTTATTATTATTGACCCTGTTTTTTGTGTTTTATTTTCAGGTGGCGTCTCTGTTTGCCTCGTACATCCTGGGCTACCTGGGTCCCACCAAGATGCAGTCCATCCTGGTCACTCATATGGTACAGTTCAACTCATCAGAGGGTTTCCTGTGTTTCTTGCAGTGGCACTGAAATAATTAGGAATGCACAAAAACAATAAATTACCAATCTGTGCATGTGAGACGAAAAAAATTTAAATAATCAGAAACATAGCTGCGCGTGGATTCATTTTTGTATCACCGTAAATAAGAAGTCTTTCCAGCCGCCGCGGTCCTCGGAGGTGTAATGTGTTCTGCCTCACTTCTTATCTCACTTGGTTCCTCGGCCGGGAAAGAATTGCACATGAGCCGGGAGGACGACACCAGCAGAGACGGGGATGACTTTTCTTTATTATTAACTGTGCTGCTGAGCGTGCACCGCTGCCTTTTCACCATTAAAGAGAGATGATATGTGGGCGACTCGGACACTGCCAAGGACAGAAGAATATTATGGCTGTGTCGGTGTGTGTGTGCGTTTCCCTCCGGCCGCTCGTCCTTCTCCTGCACATTCTTTCTCCCCTAATCCCTCGGCGTGCCCGGCTGTTAGCCAGGGCCTGTGTGCGCCGCTGATAAGGAGAAAGTCCCTTTGTGGCAAGATGGTAAGATTTGTGTCAGGAGAAGACATACGGTTCTGCATAATTTAGAGAGCTTGGCGACAATGACTTTAGCCTCGCATGTGTGTCTGTGCATGTTCTTAAACACAGAGTACAGACACAAAACCCAGCGTGTGTCCTCTACGACCTACAGCGTCAACGAGCCGGCGCAGGGACACTTGTTCCAGGAGATCTGGACACAACCAATACTTTTATTATCAATTAATCTCTCTGTCATTTGTCTGATTAATTGAATGTTTTAAAATTCGATTATCTGACATTTTTTGGACCCCCTCGATTAATCAAGTACATGAGCAGCATTTATCAATCAATACAATATATTGGTTAACCATTAATTTTCTATGACTAATCAATTAATATATTTATATTTGCCGCCCTACAGACATTAGCCCTTCTCGGTCGCCCCGCTGTCGAGTCTAATACAGAGGGGCGCTTTATTCCTCTCTTCACTGTGGGATTAGGCATCAAAAAGTGAATTTAATGGGATTATTTCCTGCAAGTGGCTGCGTGTTCAAACTTTAATGCACTGGTTTTAAATCTCTGGAGTGTTTCCAGCAACACGGTCGCACGGTCGCAATAAAGACTTATTGTTGACAGTTAATGCGATCTGATTCCCAGACCCCCCCCCTCCTGCTGGAGAGACACAGAGATGTTGTTATTTGCCGGCAGTGAGAATGAAGCTGTGTTTTTTTTGGGGGGGGGGGGGGGGGGGGATCACTGGAAACCTACAGAAGCCAACTGGGCCCCTGAGCCTGATGCCAAGCTTGTGTGTGGAGCATTGTTTCTAATTACACAGACAGATCATGCACATGGAGCTACTGGAAACACTGGTTACCGTCGCTGTGCACAGTCAGACTCAGCTCTGCAGGATTGTGATGAATAACACCTCCTTCTTGTCTCCCCCCCCCCCCCCCCCCCCCCCCCCCCCCCCCCCCCCCCCCCCCCCACAGATCACACTCGGCGTCTGCTTCATCCTGATGTTTGGTAACTCCATGCTGCTCACATCGTTCTACGCCTCCTCACTCGTCTCCATCTGGGTGAGTCTGATCCACTGAACTGTACGAACAAGTGTTGAATGTCCTGAGATGAGATTTACTGACAAGACAGAACAAGTTAGTCCAAAAAATAATAATGAGCACATTTGTACAAGTGAATTCATGACAGGAGGAAATGGGCTTCAGTTGGGAAAAGCAGCGCTGGTTCTGAACCCGCCTGTTTGGAATCAGCTGTTTGTTCGGCCTGTGGTGATGCTGGTTGCAGTTTTCTTTCTGAAACTGTAAAAGTGTCCTGCAGTAGTTGAGCTGTAGTAAGTAAAGACCTGCTGCTGGACTCAGTCCTCAGAACCTAAAGTGAAGACCTGCTGCTGGACTCAGTCCTCAGAACCTAAAGTAAAGACCTGCTGCTGGACTCAGTCCTCAGAACCTAAAGTGAAGACCTGCTGCTGGACTCAGTCCTCAGAACCTAAAGTGAAGACCTGCTGCTGGACTCAGTCCTCAGAACCTAAAGTAAAGACCTGCTGCTGGACTCAGTCCTCAGAACCTAAAGTGAAGACCTGCTGCTGGACTCAGTCCTCAGAACCTAAAGTAAAGACCTGCTGCTGGACTCAGTCCTCAGAACCTAAAGTAAAGATCTGCTGCTGGACTCAGTCCTCAGAACCTAAAGTAAAGACCTGCTGCTGGACTCAGTCCTCAGAACCTAAAGTAAAGACCTGCTGCTGGACTCAGTCCTCAGAACCTAAAGTAAAGACCTGCTGCTGGACAGAACCTGAAGCCACTGCTGCTGGACAAACAGCCGATGACCTGACTATTCAACGTTCGGTGAAGCTCAGCTCGCAGAACCACGAGCTGGAGAATCACTTCCCATCGTGTTGTTGTCATCGACAATGTCACATGATGAGTGTGAAGACAATAAGATGATGATTATTTATTTAATAGATATGATCGAGAAGATGTATATATACTGTTTTATAACATTTCTGGAGTTTTACTTTGTGCCTTACTGATTTTGTTTTCCAGGCCATCATTGCACTGAGGGATCAATTTGCTAAGGTTTTCAAACCTGGCATCATCATCATGGTACGTAGGATTCACTGCTGCCTTGATTCTACTCCACTTACTGTACTTTTCATATTTGTCTATGATGATTGGTATTCTTATAATATTTTTATATTTGTATACTGTGAAAGGGAAAACAATGAAAGATAATTAATGAACACAAATGTCCTGAGAGAATATGTTAAACATCTTTACTAAATACTCACTTGTGCCTTCAATTTATCATTGAATTGATTATGTCTGTTACTTCTCAAGGCTCTTTCTGTGTATTATTACTCTACATCTGCATTGAATTTCACATTCAAAACTAGAGGTCAGATAATTGACGAGGCTGAATTTGCTCTGAGCTTCACTGGCTTGTTCCCAACCTGACTCCAGGTTCCTGTTTGAGTGTGTGTTTGTGTGTTTGTGTGTTCAACCTGTCAGTGTGTGTGTCTTCTCTTCCTCCTCAGGTCATGCAGGGTCTGGCGTGGGTCGGCTCCACCGTTCTGCTCAAGTTCATGTTGTCCACAATCCTCGGTGCCTCTGACGACGTAAGTGACAGAAACTTTAAAGTAACTTTACACTGAATCCACTTTGTTCGTGCCTCAGAGCTGGAGACAGCAACAGCCACAGGTAAAATGTTTTCAGGTTGTCCGTCATATTTGTTTAGCATGTATTAAAATCATCTGGTTTTCTTTTGCAGGCTCACATCAGTGGACTGATCAAGTCTAAGTTCACCAGCTACAAGGACTTCCACACTCTGATGTACACGTGTGCTGCAGAATTTGACTTCATGGAGTTGGAGGTGAGGTTCGCTTTGACCAAAATCGAGCTCCTCTTCAGAGTAACACGTTTATCTTCTTTGAGTCAAAGCTGCAGGAAGCGCTGATAACGAAAGAGCTGTGTACGCCGCGTCCTTGTTTGCTGATAAAATGCCAGTCTCAGCTGGTCTGTTGTGAAAATCTTGCCAAACTTAAGCTTTCAAAATGTCACAGTCTCCCGTGAAGATAAAAAGATGTACCTGCTGTTTTGAATCAGAGAGCATGGAGAGAATCAGATCTGTGCTCTGAATTTAAACTTCACGACAAAGCCGTGGTCTCGTACTCTCTCACCAAACCTCACTAGTTTAACCTTACATCAATATTCTGATATTTACCTGATAACGACAATACTCTGAATAAGACGCTGCCGTGTAAACAACATTTTTCTGATTACCAGAACCCAAATGAGGTCATAAGCCTTCTTTTTTTTAAATTCTATTGGGAACAGCTGATGTTGTGGAAGCTATGTTGACTAAGCTCTGTATCATGTCAACAGGAGTATGAATGGAATTCTGTATCAGCAAATCATATAAAAATCATAATTGGAGTAATGTCTTTTTAATAACAAGGTTAATAGTCAGATTATTGATGTCCATGTCTCCGTCTTTCTCTCCCCTTCAGACGCCTCTTCGTTACCTCAAGACGTTCCTGCTTCCCCTCAACATGCTGGTGGTTGCTCTCATTGCCGTGAGGGTGAGTCCTCCCAAAGGTTTTTGGACCATATGTCAGAAATGGACGAAGACTTTGGTTCATTTTAGAAGCAGAAGAACGAATCTGACGAGAAGTTTGTGTGTTAACTGCAGAACGTCTGGTTTCAAAGCGTCCTGAGGACATTAAAGGGAGAGAAGATGTGTGAGCTGATCTCCAGCAGGGTTATCTTTTACTGAAACTCTGCAGAAAAACGAAATATAAATCTTCGGAGAAGTCAGAGCAGTGTGCTTGTAACCTGACAGACCAGAACAGGGGCAAAAAAAATGATTTTTACATCCCTGTCAGACGCTTGTAAAGTTTAATTGCTCTGAGAAATAATTGAAGCCGAAACATACGAGTGTCTAATGTTCAGATAAGGCTGAGAACACATACCTCCACAGAGGCTAATGCTCCATCCCGCCACGTTCAAGCAGTGGTTCCTGTTAAATTTTTAATAACACAGGAGATCTCTTGGAGTTTTGCTCTGTTGCTGCATCCTAGTATAGCATCCTCTTTGCGTTTGCATGTGCACCCCCCTACTGTCATAGATGCAACGAACTCTGTGGGAAACACTGCAAAGAAAGTGCAAAAACATATTCCTGGTTCCGCAGTAAACAGCCTCGTTGGCGGAGGTGATAAAAAATATATACTAGAACATGTGAAAGATGGGAAAAGGCGACACAAAATAACGTAAAAACCTAAAAATAACATCTCTCCTTTATAAAATCTGTGTGAAATAAGAGTCAGAAGAGTCTTCTTCATAGTGTTTGTAGTTTTTAGTCTTACAGATTACCGTGCATACATTTCAACCGCAGAGTGCAACTGCTGAATCTAGAATATGGGTTATGTTTGTCTTACTTGTTGTCTTAGTGCATGTTTATGCTTTTTAGAAAGCAAGTACAGGTACAGATTTATTCCCTGCACCTATTTACATCAGTGAGGAAAGGCTCAATGACAGAAAGACCTCTGTGTATTACAGTTTAGTTCAAACTACATCCTTCAAAGTGACTGTTCTGTTGAATCAGTGCCACGTTAAACAGCTTCAATTAAAACTGAACACTGACTCACGAAGGTAAGATCTCCTGCTGAGTATGTAGGTGAGTAGGATTTGGATTAGGCTGCTTCATTTCCCGCCAGATGAACCTAATAAACTGCCGGCGTACAGACTGTATGTTAGAGGGGGGGGGGGGGGGACAAACTGCATGTAGTCTAATCCCATCATGCCTTGCCCACGCTAAGCTAAGAATACACGAGTCAATTTGACAAACAATGGCTGCCAGTACAGGAGCCGGCTGCTAGAAAGAGGCGTTTTTTATTCCAACAGTTTGACAACTTGTCCTTTTTTAGACGTGCCAGGATGTCGTCCGGTTCCTGAGGGGGGGCGGCGGGAAGGCGTCAGGCAAGAGCGACGATGTCGACGAAGCCGCCGGGTGAGTGACGCGATGATTTACAATAAATTACCAACGGAATGAAAATCGTGAAATAGGAAGGTGCGCAAACATGTGGTATTGTAGCTGAGTTTATATATTTCTGTCTCTTCTGGGTTGCAGGTCTGAAATTTCTGCAAAAGGAGAGGTGAGAAAAAAAACTTGTTTTCACATCCTCTGTTATTGTGAAGTTCTTGGCGACACCTCGGTGTGAACTTTCTGCCATTTTTAACCCGTTGTTCCACTTCTCTAAACCGATTTTGTATTTCATTAGATTCTGTCAGTGCATTTGCATCTGCTCAGTTACCACCGCCCTAAGTGGTTTTCAGCCCTTTTCTCATTACTAAGAAATGAAAGGCAGCTTCTCTTCTGCTATGAAATCTCACTGTGCCGCCTTTTGTTCAGCTGCTTCATGTCATTTTCTCTAATATCCCTCCCAGGGCAGGGGAACGTTCAGATGTTCCTCCACCAGTGTGTGTGTGTGTGTGTGTGTGTGTGTGTGTGTGTGTGTGTGTGTGTGTGTGTGTGTGTGTGTGTGTGTGTGTGTGTGTGTGTGTGTGTGTGTGTGTGTGTGTGTGTGTGTGTGTGTGTGTGTGTGTGTGTGTGTGTGTGTGTGTGTGTGTGCGTTCCGAAGCTTCCTGAGTTTCCCAGATAATTGCTTTAATGTTTCTGTGGCTCGATGAGAAACTCTCCAGGGGGCGTTCTCACTGCTCACAGGAGGAACTGTGTTAAAAGCATCACGCACATGTCATTATACACAGCTTGTTCAGAAAAGCTTTTAGATCCACTTGAGAAAGCTTCTCTTATAATTTCATTGTCGGCTTTTAAAACATTACGAGTTGAAACGATTCAGAATGCAAAATGCATATAAATGCAGCCTACGTAGCGCGGTGTTAAGATTCACAGTTTAGCAACAAACTAATGTGACGGTGAAGCTTTTGCATTTTGCGTCAGTGAACTGCTCTTCCTCAATCCAGGTTTCAAAGATTTCTTCATGTTACATCACATCAACGGTTTGATGTCGTAATCACGTGTTTTCTTTATTTTCTTTGAAAACATTGGGTCAGGCAGAGAGAGAGTGCATTTCAGGGATTTGAAGAGAGAATTTGAGAATTCATATTTAATTTTGCCCACTGGTTGTTTGAATTTCAAAAAACCTTGTTATTGAATCATATGCGTAAATTTGTCTTACATACTTATTTACTTACATACGTATTTTAGCAGGACTTTAGGAGATGATGAAATCAGTTTTCACAACTCATGGTGACGTCCTTAAATAGCTTTCTTTGTCAGATGAACAATTTCCAACCCAAATATATAATTTTTAATGTTTGCAGTAATGTAAAATTACATTGAAGAAATGTGAATCTAGATGTCTTCTCAGATGTCTTGGTTGGAGTTTTGTTTTTGGTCTTTGTTTAACTGTTGTGTTCAAAGTTTCTGGTAGATTTTTGTATTTTAAAAAGATCTGTCTTATGTTATTCTCCCTGTTATTTCTCTGTTATTGCCTCTGTTATTTTCTCTGCACCTTCTTGCCACCTCTGACGACTGACTGTCTGTGGACGTGTCGCCCTCCAGCTGGTGTACCACAGTCTGCAGCTGCTGGCGTTCGGCGTCCTGGCCGTCCTCATCATGCGTCTGAAGCTCTTCCTGACACCTCACATGTGCATCATGGCCTCGCTCATCTGTTCCAAACAGGTGCGTCTCTCACCTCGTAGAAAGTGACCCCTGGAAAACACTGTTTGACGTGTAACCGGAGAGGACCCCTCTGTGTCCCCGTGTCAGGTGTTCGGCTGGATCGGGGAGAGGTTTAAGCACCAGGTCGTGGTGTTTGCTGTCATGGCTGCCATGGCCGTACAGGGAGTGGCCAACCTGCAGGCCCAGTGGGGGATCATCGGAGAGTTCAGCAACCTGCCGCAGGAGGAGCTGCTGGACTGGATCCAGGACAACACCCGTCCTGGTAGGTTTTCTTTCTCTCGTATTAAAGATACAGGTAGAGGTGAGTGTCATATCATCATCACACATGATGCACGGTGGAAAGCATTTACAGAAAACAGCAAATAATGATTGTCACCACAGAACCGTGACGAGGAAGGAGCTACACAAAAGAGCAGTTTACAGCTCGGTCGGTTTTATGTGAAGTTCTGGTGTGATTCACAAATCTCCCTTTTTCTTTGTCAATGGGAATGAGCTCTGTGAAACTGTCTCATAGAACCCGAGAGTCACCTCCCGTCAACACTAATGACTGTCAATCACAAACTTTAGGAGACACTCAGGGGGAAGTGGTGTCCCTCGTTTGAACCTAAACCAGGAAGTAGAGATAATACAACAGGATAGAAGTGAAAGTTCAGCAACTGGTGACAAAGCTGATTAAAGGACACCTGTTAAATTTAGTGTTTTTCTGTGACACAGATTCCGTGTTTGCGGGAGCGATGCCCACCATGGCCAGTGTGAAGCTGTCCACAGGTCGTCCCATCGTCAACCATCCCCACTATGAAGACGCTGGTCTGAGGTCAGTGGAGTTTGCGTTAGAGAAACAGAAACAACCTGTATTTCACCCTGAAGGAGTCCTGGTTAATATGCAGCACAGACAGAACCACAAGTTAATGCTGCCCAGATTCAATCTTAAAATCCAATGAAGAAATAATTGGATAATTTCCTTGAAGAATAACTGTTCATCTACAATGCTTCATATAATAAGTACATTTAAATATGAAATAATCTAAAAATATTAAGTCTGAGATATGGGACCATTTTCTCACTCTTAGATCTGTAATATTTCACTTTTCATGATTCGTCTTCTGCGTAAAAGTCCTTCCTCTGGTTCATAGTAGTGTTAATCTGTTTTGTTCTCGCAGGGAAAGAACCAAGCTGGTTTACTCCATGTACAGCCGCATGTCCGGAGAAACCGTGAAGAGGAATCTGATGCAGCTGGGAGTGGACTTCTTCGTCCTGGAGGATTCCTGGTGCACCAGGCGAACCAGGTACCACGACACCGGCAGTGATTCTGGTGCTTCTATCCAGAGAGAACGCCAAAGAGGAAACATGAAGTAGTCTAAGGAGAAATAGTTTATTTTCCTGATTAACTCTTTCCTCTCTCTTCATCCAGGCCTGGATGCAGCATGCCAGAGATCTGGGACGTCGAGGATACTGAAAATGTTGGTAAAATTCCCCTCTGCACCCACATCTCCAAGAACTCACGACCCCACTTCACCACAGTCTTTTCCAACGACATTTACAAAGTTCTCAAAGTCCCCAAAGTCACCAAAGAGCTCAGATAACGCTGTCGGACGAACTGATCCAGCTCCAAACTTCTTCTTTCCACCTCTTCTACCCTTCTGGTTTTTTTGTCAGTCACTGCCGTTGCTGCTTTTTACTTCAAAAAACTCAAACCCCCCCACAGTTCCCCTTTTATCGGAGAGAGCTGTGATTCACTGAGCGGTGGACTGATAACAGGTCGGATTTGCCTAAATGATCATGATTGACCTAGTGCTTCTCAGTATTAGTTTCTGCTGCAGCTTTGTCATCCAGAGACGTTCCCGTAATGCTCCAGTTGGTGCCCAAGTAAAAGCCAACGGGTGTTAAAGCTCTTTTGCTTTAGTTCTGTTACACACTCATTTATTTTTAAGAGATGCTGTTCAAACATCATTGTTTTGTTTTGTCACTCAAAGCAACACTATGTAACTTTTATAACGTTTAATCAGCCCCTTGATTCATTGACTGTGAACAAGGAGAAAGTTTTCCTCCTTCACTCCCTGAACATCTGTTCTCTGTGACTCTGGTGAGTGGGTTCGATCTCCTGTGAGAAGAACTGACTGAGAGTCACAGCTGCAACCGTCACAATCAGCTCCAGGTGAAGAGTGAAGCTGAACTGAGATCAGTTAAAAACAGAGTTTATCTCCAATATTCAGCAGGAAACTTAAAAAATATGAAGAATTCTAAGCAGAGTTTGGTGCCGACATTCCTGGTTCAGGAAGCAGAGGATCACGGGTAATATCCACCGTTCAGTTTCTCTTTTCGTGAAAACCACTTCATCGCTCGGACCAGAGCCCAGCAGAATCAGTCCCCTCGTGTGGCTGCAGGTGGCGCTGTTGCTCAGTAAAAGTTACCTAGTGTTGCTTTAAGAAGGACCTCTTGTCTCGCAGGACCAACCGATGATGTCCACATACTGTGAAGCAATACCCTTTGCAAACTTTGACAGAAGCTTCTATTGTTATGCACAGTGTTAAACTCTGAAAAGATTTTCAGTTTCCTTTCTATAATTTATTTGTGTGAATATTTTTATGCAAATTTCAACATGTTGAGACGTTTTTTTTCTTCCGACGCAAACAGTGTTTTAAGAGTCAAGTGAAACAGGTGAAAATTCGATTCAAGCTTTTCTTTTTGTGCTCGTTACTCAGCATTGGTTCGAAGTTCATTTCACTCAAGAACTTTTTTAGCAGACGCTAAGTTCTTAATTCAGTCATAAACTGGCATAAAGAGTTTTTATGGCAAGAAAATCCAGTGGTTTTACGTTAACTCTGCCCTGTACCGACCTTTTTGTAAATACCCAAACAGCTGTTTTGTACAATACTGATGTTTGGCCTTTAAAAGGTTCTTTGTGTTTCTTGAATAATTGTTAATTGCCAAAGGAAGTTTTGTTATCAATGGCGGGTATTATATTCTGGGCACTGTAGCAGATGAACGATGTGCATTTTGAGAACCATCAGTGTGTGAGTTCTGTAACAGCCAATCCAAACTACTTTACTGTAGCAGTGACTTGATGTAAATGGTAGCAGTTGTTGTCTCCTTTCGCTGGTTTGGACTCTGATAATGATTCTTCAGTATTTTAAGAAAATATGGCTTTGTTACAGTTTGACTAGAAGATGAATGCTACTCATGCCTGTGTGTTGGATATGAAGCTAGAGCCAGAAGGCTATCAGCTTAGCTTAGCATAAAGATTGGAAAAGGGGGAAACAGTTCGCTTGGTGCTGTCCACAGGTTTAAAATTAAACCTCTAATTCTCCCTGATTTACATGTTCTATCTCGTTTGTTTAATCTGGTTTCACACAAATCAACGTGTGATCACTGAGAAGCGTAAAAAATACTTCCGATTCATTGTGGGTCAGAGGTAATTGCCTTTTTCCTTTCTTTCATGTGCGTGTAATCAGGCCTGTCGGGTTTGGACAGAGAATTGGGGCCCGAGCGGCGCAGTAGTCAGAGTTCAGCTGTTTTCCTCTGCTAAGCTCACCACACACTGGCTGCAGCTTCATGTTCAGTGGTTTTAATGCAGATGAGAGATGGATGTCAATCTTCTCATTTTACTCTTAGCAAGAAAACAAATGAGCGTATACAGAATGTGTCCTTTGTGTGCAGCCTGAAGGTTTTATCGTGTTGAAAAGAGGATTTGAAAGTGTGCTTTACTCCCACTTTAGGTCAAATCAGTGGCTGCATAGCTGCATTTTGTATTGATGGTTTGTTATAATCAGACTCCCTGAACAATTTAAAATGCAGTCACTCGTCTGTATTTGTTTTGTTTCCTCTCCTGTGAACTGACTTTTCTCGGCCCTCAAAGCTTGGTGCCATATTTCAGAGGGAGAGTAGCAGATGTGGAGCTTTACAGAACACAGGATCTTTTTTATATCACAACTCCGTGAGGGCACAGAATGAGACGTAGTTCCTCGTTTGGGGAAATAAAACTCATTTGCCCAGCGTTAGATATAAAGATTGATATCACTCAGGCCTGGACATGAAAAAACGAAGCTGCAGCCAACAGTGGTGGTAACTGAGATTAGCATTAGCATTGTCCTTCACAGTAGTTGGAGTATTTCAGAGTTTAATTTCTTTAAAAAAGTCTTATGTACGAGTTTGTAACTGGTTGGAATCATTTCGGTACGACACTGTATAGATGGTTTTATTGATGAAGCATCAGAGTGAGATGACAGAACAAATGAAATGAGTGAAACTACACTTTTAAAACAAAACAAACCTTTATTCACATTTCAGAAAGAGCTTCTCAGTGAGCGGCTGAACAAACCAGTTAGTCTTTTAGATGTTGAGCATTTGATTTCAGATCAGTTTCTTTGTGTAAAGCTCATATGAGAACTGATGATTTGAACTGATGTAGAAGTGATCTCGTGAGTCAAGAGCCCATTGTTCAGGAGTGGGGCCGCGCGTGTCACACTTCCAGAAACACTTTGACGTAAGTAGTTGATTCCTGTTGTGTTTCAGATGTCTTTTATAATATTTGTCTATTTTGTCTGTATTTTAAAAAAAATAAAAATATTTGCATCAACAGCTTCTTGGTCTTAAATGGATATAAATATGTTTTGCTCCACTGAAGGAGAAGATGATTCAAGCGATGGTGATGAGAGCATCATATTCAAGAAGGACCAGTCAAATATGAGCTGTAGCCATTACAGCCGGTGGATGAACTGGTGCTGGTGGAGAGCCGAGGGAACTCAGGCTGATTAAATGAATCTGTAGAGAGCTGGTTAAGCCTTTTGTTTAAAGCTAACACTTCAACTAAGTTTGTATTATCTGTATCAACTTCAAACTTTGCATATTGCTATCTTGAGTTTATTAACTACGCTAAATTGATCTTTTTTCACATCACTACATTGAAAATAACACAAACTTTTTTGGTAGTTTAACTTTTAAGGCTGTACGTACAGTGAAAATTTAAATTACTGCTTTCTCCCATGAGCGCTGGTGTTGCAGAAACTGTAAATATGGATTCCTCTACAGCCTGAAGGAACTGAAGCGTGAGGCCGACCTGGTGATCCCTGTTCTTTGGTTGTCAGCTTCAGAGCCGAGGAGGAGTCGGTGTAAACCTGCTCCACCTCCTGGCCTCGAGTGGAACGAGACACACACTCTCATCTGAGTCTGGTATCAGCTTTTCAATCGCTCCTTTGAGCAAAAGTTCAGTTCGCTCAAGGCTGAACAGGCGTGAAAAGAAAACATCAGCCGCTAACAAAGCTGCACAGTGTAACCACAGGGTGGCACAATCCTGCCCCCCCCACAAAGAAACACAAGCTTTCCCTTTACTGCTGCAGCATGATGGATAAATTAAAGGGATTCAGTTGTTTTTTTTTCAGGAAAGTAACATGACAAATATTTTAGATAATGTATGTATTGAAATAGCAGCTAGCCGAGTTCAACACAAGCTATAAGAAGTGACTTAATTTATTAATTGCAGATTTTGTTAGCGAGGCTTGGGAAAGGAAGAAAAATGTTTGGCTCAAGATCAAGCTGTAAAATAATTGACTTTACTTTTGGTGTCTTATAAAACCCTGAGAGTTGGCAACTTCAGAGTGCAAGGAAATAAAGAAAATTATCATTATATAGGGGAGATTTATTAATAATAATAATAATAATGATAATGTGAGCCAGATGGATGGATGGATAGATAGATCCCAAACTGGGGAATTTCTGATCATTATATTTATGCAATATTCATTAATCTGTGCAATAAAATGGTTCATGTGAAATCCCGTCACTGTACATATACTTGTTTTTACACTATATTAGTTTTTATTCCATTCATATTTTTCTACATTTGTTTACATTATCCTTACACTTAAGTATTGCATGTTACTTATTATCACTCTTGCTGCTGTAGTATTGAAAACTCCCCCATTGTGGGACTAATACAGGATTATCTTATCTTATCTAATTGTTTATTGACTATATCGTCTAAATATTTTAATGCTAATAATGGTAATTTTTGAGAGAAAATTTGACATTTGTTTAATACACTGATGTTTAATGGAAATGAATGAATGAGAAACTTAAACTACAAAAAGGCTGCTAATAAGAAAATAAATAAATGACTTAGAATAAAAACTATATTGAAGAATAAATCAATACAAAGTCTTCATGCTACAGATGTTTTCACATTTCTAACTATCACATGTTTCTAACTATCACATGTTTATAACTAGCACATGTTTATAATTATCACATGTTTATAATTATCACATGTTTCTAACTATCACATGTTTATAACTATCACATGTTTATAACTATCACATGAAGACTCGGTTTCCTTTTGTCCTCTCCCCTGTGACGAACACTACATTTCCCACAATCCCCCTCACTCCGGAAGCTGCGCAGTGCGGTTGTGAGGAGTTAGTGCGAGCGGCGCCGCGGAGGAGAAAGACAACGACAAGCGGACTAAACACACAATGGCGACGGCAACGGCAGGCGGGACGGGCTCCGGCGGACCGGCCACCGGCCCGGTCGGCGGCGGCGGGGCGGCGCTGGGACGCAAGAAGGACGGCGGCCCGTCCACGAAGTTCTGGGAGAGCTCGGAGACGATCTCGCAGATGGAGACGGTGCGCCAGTGGATCGGGAAACACTACAAGAAGGTGAGCTAGCTCCATCGATCCCTCCGCAGGCCCGCGGCACAATGGAGGCTAGCTGCACGGAGCTAACCGCCGCGAAGCGTGCGGCCGTCCCCGCGGACTTTTACTCGTGTTCCACTCGAACACGTGTTAAGTTTAAAACATTTAAAACTCACCGCGGCGTGCACGAGCTGCTAATTGCCTCCCCCGAGCTGTTTACCACTGAGCTAGCGTGCTGCTAGCTAGCTAACCGTCCACCCTGCAGCTAACAACAAGCTCGGAGGGGAAACGGCTTCAATCGATGCGTGGATCGACGCTGCGGCTGCACGTGCTTTTATTTACATTCACAGTATTTCTCTGTTCACGTCATTTTGCATTTAAAGTCCCTCACTGGTGCAGATAAAGGCCCCGGGAAGCTAACCCGATGCTAGTCACGGGACAGCATGCAGTCAGTGGACATGTTAGCTTGATAAGACCCACACAACCTGCCTCCTATTCCCGCTCAAAATGTCCAATAGCCACGAGCAAATCACCAGAAAACGTTAAGATGAGTTTGTTTTGGGGCCGAAGAGGAAGCGGGGAGGGTTTATTCACCTTAACAACAAACCCCTGTGTGTGTCCCTGCTGCTGCAGAGTTAGCCAAACAAAGAGTGGGTCCCTCCTGTCTCCGGGTGTCCCTCCTGTCTCCGGGTGTCACTCCGTGCGCTCTCACTTCAAACTGTAGAGAACAAGAGGCGGTGGAGTTAGATACAGTTCCACGTGTTGTTGTTGGATGCAGGAGATGAAGCTGCACAGTAAACACACACATGGGTGCACATCAACACGCCAGGTTCGTCCTGGAGGAGTCGCTGGGCTCCGGGTTGTTTGTGTCCAGCAGCTTCTGGTTCTACTGATTCATTCATTTGTTTTTATTTATTTTTGGACATGTAAATAAAGAGAGGGAGAAATTATACAAACAGAAAAAGTGTTATTTACAAGCAGCGATGAATGAGATACAGTGAGAAGAAGTAAAAACGTTTAAATTAATAAATATCTTATACTTAACCAGCTTCTTATATATATCTATGAATATGTTGTTTACCTGTGCACTATATTGTATATAATGTACACAAATATATGTAAAACAAGGCAATATATTTATACTTGTATACAAACTCGTACACCTACATGCCCAGAATATAAATATGAACAAATTGGTATTGTTATTTATAGCAAAAAGAGAGGAAGGTAAACTAAGGAAGAATAAATATTAAGTGACCAAATAAAGAAACAGAACCGCTGCAACACCTAGTGATTGTCTCTTCATCCCTGCATCTTGTGAACAACATATCTTTGTACTTTATTCTAAACTGGGTCATGTGTGGAACCGTTTCTTAACCTCACTCCACAGATTGATGTGCAAAAACTTCTCCTGGTTGTTCAGATATAATAAGTTTTTGAATGTTTTCTGGGAGTAACTTGTTTTGAGCCCTGAACAGATGAGTCAGATGTGAGAAGTGGTTCTCCTAGATATTTGTCCTATTCTGTGCCACACTTGCTGTTTGCTAAAGCCGGAGTGATTCACTGGAGGGTTTATGTTTGCATGAGATTTTACAAATGTAAGCAGTTCTGTCTGCAAGAATCCACCCTGCCGCAGTGTCCTTGAGCAACACCCACTACTCCCCCACAGCTTCAGGTGTGCTTAGGTGTTGGTGACCATGATCTTGTGACTTCTCCTCGATGCAAATGAAAACAAACACTCTAGAGGCCACTTCAAATTCAATGCACATCTACAGGCAGCAACATTACATAGTAGCCTGTCATCTAATATTCACACAGTTATGTCACATTTCTTTGACACGTGATAATAAAACAAATATCTTGGTTATTTTTCATATTTGCTGTAATTTCTGCTGTTCTTCGCAAATAGTATTTCCCCTCCCATTTTTGTTGATATTGTAATTGTGGTACCGCCTTGTTTGAGACAAATTGTGTAGCTGCAAATGTCCTTGTTACCATTTCTACGAGTGTGGGTGAGTTGATGAATGTTTTTATTTCGGTCTGGTCCCAGTATGTCCAGAACGACTCCCCCTCCAGTAAATCCCTGGCGGGCCTGGTCGTCCAGCTGCTGCAGTTCCAGGAGGACGCGTTTGGACGCAGAGTCAACAATCCTGCTCTTACCAAGCTACCTGTGAGCACAGCACACACACACACTCATGCATCTCCATTGTGTGGTGTTTGTGCATGATAACATTTACACACACTCCTATTTTCAGGCAAAATGTTTCCAGGATTTCAAGGCAGGAGGTTCCCTCTGTCACATCTTGGGGTCTGTCTACAAGTTCAAGAGTGAGCAGGGCTGGTGAGTCCACTGGTAGTTTACCTCCACAGACACAACTGCTGATCCATAGTTTCATCCTCTCACAGTCATGATGTTTAATCTACATGGCCCCTTTTCTTCATTCACAGTTTCACTCGGACAAATCTTTAAATAATTTGTTTCCTTAAATTACGTATATTCTTGAATTTCAACAAATAATTGTATTTTTGGATAGTGATCGCTGAGGATGTAAAATGTTATTTTTAAAGTTCCTGTTTGCATCACTCCCTAATTCTTGTAGTAATAAGGCAAAACAGGACTAGGTATTTTTGATCACCCTGATTTTAACGTTGGAACAGCTTATAGCCGGTATTGCTCAAGGAAACAAGATTTTAAGGGTTAACAATTACTAAAATGTTTGATTTGAGTACCGCGTCATGTTGTTGCTTTAAACGATTCTGTCCACTGTTCCCAGGCGTCGATTTGATCTGCAGAATCCCTCCCGGATGGACAGGAACGTGGAAATGTTCTTGAATGTTGAGAAGAACTTGGTTCAGGTATGATCCACTGACTCCACACACAAGCTTCAAGTGTTTTCAAACTGGGTGAACAACATAAACCTGAATAGAGTCTCTGCTGAAGTCTCTGGATAATCTTCTTGTCTTGAGGGTAAAATGTTAAAAACTATTTGTTTCTTTTCACATACGCTTCATTTTATATATATTTTAAAACTAGCGGGTGTCGATTAGTCACGTGATACATGCAGTTTAGATGTTTCTTATTAGTAGATTAATGTTTGTTTTGCGGTTTCAGCCTCTGTTTTGGCTTCAGTATCTTTATAGCCACAGTTTAGTGTTTTTGTTACCTCTAAGCAGCTTTAACCAAACTGGTGAAACGGATTGAAAGATGAGCGCTGGTTGTCCCCTGCATGAATTTTGGATACAAATATTGTTTCTGATTCTAACTTAATGCGTCTGTACTTCTAGAATAACTGCCTGACTCGACCCACTGTCTTCCTGTCGCCGGACATCGAGCAGAAACAGGCCAGTAAGCTCAAAGACATCATCAAGAGGCACCAGGTGAGCTCCGACCTTATACATAAAACACATTTCTCAGTTAAGTAAATGTTTCTAATGTAAAGCTCTGTTGTATCTTTCTTTTAATTTGTTGATTATTTTGTACCTTCTTTCGACCTCAGGGCTCGATTACTGATGACAAGTCGAAGGCCACCCACCACATTTATCCCTCAGCATCCCAACAAGACGAAGGTAGAGAATTGTCTTTAACCTTTTTTTAGTACAATATTTACAAAAATGTAATATCTGTTACCAGCGTTTTATTAATCGTAGACAACAAACTGTGTTTTGTGTATGAAACACTTGGTTGGTGAGTGTGTGTGTGTCTGTGTGTGTGTATATGTCAACACTGGTTTGTGTGTGTTGCAGAGGAGTGGCTTCGACCTGTCATGAGGAAAGACAAGCAGGTGCTGGTGCACTGGGGTCTCTACCCAGACAGGTAAGAATGTGACCTCGAACAACCATAGACTTTGGTTCACGAGTTTTGATGAGCCACCATTAAACATACTCTTATTGTTTTTTTCCTATGACTGTCATAACATCATCAGACAGTAAAAAGTTGGATTTGGATGCTTGAGTAGATGGTTCATTTTATTCTTTTCCCAAAAGTGGTCTACGACAACTAAACTCAAGTTTTTTTTTTTGGTTATTAGAAAACGTTTTGTCAGAAGAAATTAGTTTTTTACGAGTCTTGGAATAGATCAAATATGTTGATTTTAATGTCCCTGGTGGTTTTTTTTATCATTTGTAGAATATGTGAAATATATTCTACTGAATCCCTGATTTTTAATATTCATCAAAAAAGTATTTAAAAGTTAGGCTGAACTAATCACCCCGGTAATCAAACTTCTCTCAGGTGAGAACAATATGGTTACGTGACATGCTCCTTATGTACTGTAATTTTTCCTTTTAGCTATGATACCTGGGTATCAGCCGGCGAGGTGGACGGTGACGTGGAGGATCCTCCGAGCACTGACCGACCCTGGAAGGTGAGGATTGAGCAGAACAGGCAGAACTGAACTAGACAGTTTTGAAATGGTATTTGGTATCGAAGAGGAATAAGTTAGCAGCCAGTGTCATATCAGGTCCTTTATTCATATTGTTGTCGTCCACCTCCACTAATGCAAATGGAACATTTGTCGAGAGTGGGTATTTATTAATGCAGTCAAATAAAAAACAAAACACCAGAAGGTTGTGTCAGGATCTGAGTGGTTTAATACTTAAACTCTATTTCTTTGAGGAACTCTACACGTGGTTGTTAAACAAGCAGACATCACTCCCAGCTTCACTTAACAGATGTTTAAATTACATTTTATCAAGTGAATTCTAATGATGAAGAGATCCGGGCAGCAGTTTAAAGGGATGGTTAGATTACTGTCATATTAATGATAAATAAACAACTTGCCTCAACCTCTGTGTGCTTCCTTCTCCCATCAGGTTCACGCCAAGTGGGTTTTAGAGACCGACGCCTTCAACGAGTGGATGAACGAAGAAGACTACGAGGTCGACGAGAACAAGAAGCCAGTCAGCTTCCGCCAGAGGATCTTCCCCAAAGAGGAGGAGGTAGATACTTGATTGATTGATTGTGTGTGTGTGTGTGTGTGTGTGTGTGTGTGTGTGTGTGTGTGTGTGTGTGTGTGTGTGTGTGTGTGTGTGTGTGTGTGTGTGTGTGTGTGTGTGTGTGTGTGTGTGTGTGTGTGTGTGTGTGTGTGTGTGTGTGTGTGTGTGTGAGACCCACAGCTTTACTTGTTTGTTTTATTGAGAAAATTTCTTCCCCAGAAAAATTTCCACTAGCACTAGTCCACCAGTAGAAATTGACACTGCAAAATGGAAGATTACAGATTCAAAGTTTTGTTGAGCAGAAATTATATCAAAGTAAAACCAGTCAAACTCAACTCATGGATTCTGGACTATGTGAAAAAGTTGGTGATGGAAATTTTTCAACTGACAAGTGTTTTTGCTGCGAGCTTGTGTTTTGTTGGATGCGGCCGTGGACTGTGCATCCTCCTTCGTCTCTGTTGTGCCTCTGTCTGTTTGTTGCTCATCCTTTCCAAAGCTTTCCTCGCTATTGGTCTCCTTCCAATGTGTTTCAGGGTTTCTGTCCATGTTTGGAACATCATTTTGAACATTGTCCACGATTTTAAAATCAAGACAATCTGCTGGTAAAAATGTTCACATAATTTCGAAGAATTCTTTTAGTGTGAAGACATGAGTTTCATTAAAAAAATTACGTTATTTTTGTCATTAAGTGAAAAAGGCTGCAAATAATAAGACACATGTTTAATTGAAAGGTGATGCATTACTTTCTGTGTCCTAAAAAGTTGGCGAACAACTTCACCAACTATTATTAAAACAAACTTTAGAAAAGTTTGGCTGCTTCAGACAATTTATGGCAAATAAATATTTCACCACAAAACTTGAACTGAAGGTTTGTGTGAAAGAGAAGCTTCTTTAAAAGAACAGGATACAGGAACCCTGATCATCACCACCACCACAGCATCCCCCCTCCCCGCCGTCGATCTCCCAACGCTTCCCCCTCCTTGTGTGTGCAACCGTTCCATCCTCTCATTCTGCCACTCTTTCTCTCATCCTCCATCCCTCGCTCCCTGCGCTGCACGGGGTTTGTCTGATCAGTCTTCCCGTACACCCGATCGAAAGGAGCGCAAAGCCAACTCCGCCGGCAAGAAGAGGAGGCGCTCGCCCTCGCCGCCCAGTACTCCCGTTGAGTCTCGCAAGAAGGGAGGAAAGAAGGGGTAAGAAGCCCAAGTTTTAATATTACTTTTATTAAATGAAGGAGACTGAACAAAACATTGAGCTTGGAAATTTATAAACTAACATTTAAAAGTGTTTTCATGTTGTGTAGCATTAGCTAGAGTTTACACGACAGGTATTTGGCATATTTCAAGCTGGAAAGTCCCACAAGTCAAACAACTATGTGCACTGGATGCAAGACTTCAGTTTTGTGTTCTTCAAAGAGTTTAACCCAATGCTAGGTCATACAGAGCTGACAGCAATCCTCACTCCCATACAAAGTTAGTAACATACAGCTGTTACAATACGTTATACAAGTTATTCTTTTTAAAGGCACCAGTAGTGGATCAATAACTCGTATCGGCCAAACACAAACTCCAGGCATCCTGAATAATGGAAAAATGATATAATACCACCAATCTTGTCCTGTTTGATGTTACAAAAGATGACTTTGCACTTCAAACTAAAGACAATGGCAGAGTGAGGGAGGTCAAGTCAAAGCTTCGACTCTGAGTCACATGCAGTGAAGATTTCATGGTCTGCAGCCCTGAAGAAGACTGTGTCTGAAGGAGGATTTCTGAAGCACAATACGCACTGAATTGCTAAGTCCTAACTTGGTTCACTCTCTGGTGTCAGGAATCCCGGGCCTCACTGGAAGCGACGAGGCCACAGAGGCGAAGAGGAGGACACGGAGGAGGACATGACCAAGGACCTAGACGACTCGTCGGCTGGTGCCAGCTTGGAGGAGGGCAGCGTTTCCAAAAACGGTTCGTGTATTTTAGGAATGAGCTGAAACGTTCAGTTGTACATCATACATCTAAATTTTTCTTCTTTGTTTTATCACCCAATTCATTAATTTGTGTTTTTCACTGTGGTGGGTTTCCTTGTGTGGTTTTTCTGTTGTGTTATTATTGTGTACTTGGGAATAAGCGTGATTAGAAGAATCCTCGGACTCCGACACAGTGTTCCAGTCACAAATGTAGGAAAACAGCCTGAGGATTTTCATTTTTAACAACCATAGATGAATGAGGCTCGATCTGAAACTCTCCTCCTCTTTAAAAAACCAAATACACAATCCTCTGTAAAACTGCTGTTTTTAGACCAGGTCCCCTCTGCGATGTCCCACTTTCACAAAAATCCTCCTCCTTCTTCATTCCAACAGACACACACACACACACCCGTTCTCGCTCAAATCTATTTCCGTGTCCTCAGCAAACCAGAGTGCTGCTTAATGCCTTCATACCCACAACTGAATTAGACTCGCTTAGATTTTTTTTAAATTTTCACCCTTCAGCACATTTATCTCCTTTTTCCTCCAAACGCAGCAAGTTCAAAGAAAGACAGCGAAAACACTCCGGTGAAAGGAGGGAATGTGGCCGACCTGGGTATGTATCTCTGACATGTTCTGTGCTTAGTTGCGTGTGTGTAACATTGTGTCTTACAAGTTTAAATATAAGAATTGTGATACATCCGTACAAAAAATGTGTTTTTATCTTTTCCAGATGACATGGAGGACGACTCTGTGCTGTCTGGTGGAAAGGTAAGATGACTGACACTGTAGGTGTCTGTGTGACTGGAAAATGGTACTTACATACTTTAACCTTTGCTCAGGGCAGCTACCAATGTTTATTGTATTCGTGTACTACTTTGATGTGTTGAGGTAAATCGTAATTAAGTTAAACTTCTTCCTTTGTGCTTTGAAATTAGTTTATATGACAGAAATGTTGTGGCGGCATACATAGTTTATAATGTGTCCCTGTGTTGTAGTTTTTTTAACAGTGATATAAAACTACAAATAAGACCAAAGTGGAACTGAACTCTGTAGTTTGAGGGATATATCTTCCATTTTGGGGAATTCCTTCATATCGATCATACTTGACATAGATCTTAAATTGAACTTGTTATATTCACTGTCGCTGCTGTGAATACAATCAGATAGGAGCAACGACTTTTGACAGAAAGATATTTAAGTAAAATGACCCATTATGTTGCACTAAACAAGGCATAACCAGTAAATATTGTGTAATCTAAACAAGTAAAATGAATAATTGCTCATAAACTTCATCATCAAGTAGTTTATTGTTTTAAGCAGATTAATCGTTCTACCTCGGTCTGTTTGTTTTCAGAACTTTCTCCCACAGTCTATTTGATCTGAAACACGTGATAGACTGAAATTATTTATAATCCTGGAAAACAAGTCCTTGAAATGGATCAGGGGAACTGTATTTCCATAAAAAACATCAAAAAGATAAAATAAAACAATTATATGGTTGATCTTACTCCCTCAGAAAATAAATAATAAGGAGAACGTTGGCCTGGAAAATAAATCAAATTATCTGCACGCTTATTTCCATCGCCACCACCCAGAAACCACGGCCTTTTTAAAAAATCACAAATATTCATCTTCATTACCGTCTGAGTCGTGCTCACACACAAGCAGTTTTAAATCATGCTGGCCTGTCTGACATCGCAGGATGACGAGGACCAGGGCAAAGCTGAAATCAACCGGCTGATCGACGCTGGCGAGGACAACGTGACTGAACAGACTCATCACATCATCATCCCCAGCTACGCTGCCTGGTTCGACTACAACTGGTAAGAGCTGAGGAATGAGTTTAAATGTTGGGACACCTCTGCACGGTTTAGATTTTTGTTTTTCTTGTGATTATAATAATGAGAAAGCCACAAATGTGTTGCACTATAATGGAGGCTGTGGACCAGAAGGACACGAATTGGAAGTCAAAAGGAGGCTTTATTTATTACGAGCTGAAGAGTGTTCGTGTTTCACTTTGAATTTATATTATTTGGCACCTTTTTGTAATCAATGTGTCAAATCCAAATGTTCAGATAACTAAGAGTCTTTTTTTACGGTTTAAAATCACTGATGATAATTTATGTCATTTCTACCTGATTTCCACTTGTAAATTGTTTTATTTTTCTGTCCTTTCTTCTCAGCATCCATGAGATTGAGAGAAGAGCCCTCCCCGAGTTCTTCAACGGAAAGAACAAGTCCAAAACTCCAGAGATGTAAGTTCATACATATGTACACACACACACGCGTCATGATTTTTCAAAGTGGTACCTTTCCTGTCGTGCTAATCTCTTTTGTGGTTCTTCTCGACTCTCTAACAGATACCTGGCCTATCGTAACTTCATGATCGACACGTACCGGCTGAACCCTCAGGAGTATCTCACCTCCACCTCCTGCCGCAGGAACCTGACCGGAGATGTGTGCGCCATCATGAGGTGAGATGAGTCCTATGAGCGTGTGTAGTCCTCAAAATGAGATGTGTCATCATTAAAGAAATTTGTGGTGCATCAATTATCTAAAGAGAAGGAAATGAAACCAGCCTCTGCTCTTTGTGTCCAGGGTCCATGCGTTCCTGGAGCAGTGGGGTTTGGTCAATTACCAGGTCGACTCAGATAGTCGCCCTCTGCCCATGGGCCCCCCACCCACACCCCACTTCACTGTGCTGGCTGACACACCCTCCGGCCTCATACCCCTGAACCACAGACCCCCACCGGTAAGGACAACTCGAATGACATGAAACTGACTGAGTTATGTAAACAGTTCTGTGTTTGAAGAGATTTTAATATAGCTAAACGGCTCAATTTGACATCTTCAGATTTAGGAAATCAAATTTCTTTTACATTTGAGAGTTTGAATGAATGTTTGAATGTCATTTTTTAACTGAAAAGAAGAGTAATAAGGTATTGAAATAATAATAGTTGTAATTATCATTTAAATGAAAGAGGGGAATTCCTGTTTTCATAGTGAATGTGGGCTAAGATGAAAACAAAAATGAAAATCACAGCTGGTCAACAATACTCATAACACCAATATTTTGAAAACTCAATGTAAAATGAAGATCCATACATGTGCCTCTTAAGCTCACTGAACAGAAACATGAATGTGCTTCTCTCCTCCAGATTCCTCCTCAACAGCCGATGCCGAACTTCATCGACAAAGGCAAAGAGAAATCCATCGACCTGCAGAACTTTGGCCTTCGCACCGACCTCTACAAGAAAAGCGCCAAGGTTGTTGTATATCCTGAATATGTATTTATTGATTTAAGATATCCTGAAAATAACTTCAAACATTATCTTTTCACTGTGTATGGTATGCAAACATTTTGTTGAACATTTTCCCCATTCCACTGATAATCTTGTAAACACTGTAAAAAATGTTTTAGTATCTTTCTCTGCAGGCTAAAGCCGTCACTTCCACCAGGGACTGGACCGAGCAGGAGACTCTCCTGCTGCTGGAGGTGAGTCCCTCAAAAGAAGAAGAAGCTGTCGTTGCCCTCTCTCTTCCACACTTGTTCCTCCTTCGTTTAACGTATTCCATCTTGATTCCTTCTTTCTGTCTTTATGAATCTTTCCTCCCTCTATGAAAGCTGACATATTTTCTCTTATGCCCTCTGACTCTTTAAAATACTGTCTCTTCCACAGTACATATTGTTCCTCCTCTTTCCCTCCATCCCATCATATTCCATCTTATGACCCTTTAGTTTGTACATTTCTACATCTCCTCTGTTGCTTTATTTTAATGGTCCTCTCTCTCCTCGCCCTCTCCCAGGCTCTGGAGATGTTCAAAGACGACTGGAACAAAGTGTCGGAGCACATAGGTTCCCGCACCCAGGACGAGTGTATCCTGCACTTCCTGCGGCTGCCCATCGAGGATCCCTACCTGGAGAGCACGGAGTCCACTCTGGGCCCTCTGGCCTACCAGCCCATACCCTTCAGCCAGTCTGGAAACCCCGTCATGAGCACTGTCGCCTTCCTGGCCTCTGTGGTCGACCCCAGAGTCGCATCTGCTGCGGCCAAGGCAGCTCTAGGTGAGAACTGAGTGGAGGAAGCTGCATATGAGGAGTTGGTAACACGGAAAAATGTCTAAAAAATCTTTCCAACCCTCATAAGTGTGTCGGATTAATATCTGAATCATAAATGAATGCATCGGTCTGTCTACAGAGGAGTTTTCCCGTGTGCGTGAGGAGGTGCCTGCTGAGCTGGTGGAGGCTCATGTGAAGAAGGTGCAGGAGGCGGCGAGGAGCACAGGAAAGGTGGACCCCGCCTTCGGCCTGGAGAGCAGTGGCATCGCTGGCACGGCCCCCGAGGAGCCGGAAAAGACCGGTGAGTCACATGTGGCCGAGAAGTAGAAACGGGATCTGCTTGATTCTTCAAGGAAGTGTGGTTGTGGGATTTTATATATTTTGATCTTATTGTGTTGGGGCGATTGCAGCCACTGGGGGGCAGTATAGGTTAGCAGTTTCACCAGCAGGCCTTTGCATAGAGAGGAAACTTTGAGTTCAGATCATTGTCCTGCTTGTGCGTGGTTGCGTGTTTGTGTTTTGAGGCCGAGGGAGGACTGGATAGTGTCTTCACTTTGTCCTCAAACGATCACATGAACATGAGGCTGCAGTGATCGATCTGTCTTGACATTTCAAGTCGATACACATGTCACCGGCACGTCCAGCAGGGGGGTGAGGTGTGTGTGTGTGTGTGTGTGTGTGTGTGTGTGTGTGTGTGTGTGTGTGTGTGTGTGTGCGTGCGTGCGTGCGTGTGCGTGCGTGTGTGTTGCCGTGGTAACCAGTGGATTAAAACAACAGTGGCAGATGGGGCAGGAGAGCAGGAGGAGGGGGGGGAGCAGAAAACTGGGTCATCACACTCCAACATGAGCTTATCTCTTCCTCTCTGTTTTGCTTTGTGCTTCCTTGAAACATTTCTCCCTCTGGTTAATGTGTGTGTGTGTGTGTGTGTGGGGAAGGCGTCAAAGACACAGTCATCTGTTATAGTGGACGTAGTGTCCTCTGAAGGCCTGATTTCAATCAATAACCTTAATGCAGTCACCGCCTTGCTTGGCCCGAAGCACTCGACCAACACAAACATCATCACACAGTCAATATTCAAACCTTTAACACACACTCAAGTGCACCCATGACATGATTTAACACTCAGCCCCACGTGTGTATTCTCCTGGTTGTGTACGTGTGTCCACATCACACCCTTCCCTGTGGGCCAGTACACTTAAAATGCTTTTGACCTCAATTTCCTCTCCGGACGCGCTTCCTTCCATCACTGTTGGATTGTGTTCAACTCAGAGAATCAACAAATGTGTTTTATTGTCTGACGGCTGTTGTCTCATTCTGTTACAGATACATCGTTAGTGCTCAGTGTGTTGTACTTGTTGTGTAACATCTCAGTCTCACCTCGTTTTTTTGGCAGAATAAAGAATTTATAGGGGAGAATCTTTATTCTCGATTAACTTAAGGCTGCAGCACAGCTTTCTGTCACTAAGTAATCAATCTGTGATGAATGTGTTTTTCTGTAATTTATTCTTTGTCAATCTGTCGACTGCAGAAACCGCAGAGCCAGAAAAGATGGACACGGACTCGGACTCCCAACAGGCTGATAAGGTAAGAACATGTTTTCCATGAATCCTGCAAATCTCAAAAGGCCAGTTTTTTTTTATTATTTGTTATTCTGTTCGTTCCTTTTCATTTGGGAATGAATGTTTTAATGGGTCCCTCTGCAAATGAAAAACACAAGGCTGCCAGTAAATTGTATTATTCTCTTTGCCAACAAATCCCACGTCGAGACCGAAATCACCAGCACATTAATCAGTCAAAAACACTTTCCTTCCCAGTCTATGGCACTCGGCCTCAAACTCAATGCTTCCTACTGAGGATACAAGTCTTTTAAAAGTTCTTCACGAATAAATACTTTTATTGTGCATAAAATAAGCCCCGAAAAAAAAAAAACCATGTTTAGCAAACTGTCCTCAAACAGAAGTAAACTGTTGTTAGTTGGGGGACTGTTTTCAGCGGCAGGTTAATACACATTAGGTGTTTTATTTCCAGCAGAGGAACAACCACTGCGGGGTCGAGTCAAAGTAAACTACCGCATGATGTGTTCGTGGTTATAAAGAAAGATGGCACCCAGTTCCACAGTGTGGCTCACCAGTGTGTTTTTAATAGTTTGAGACCAACAGTGAAGCTCTGTGGTCCAGAGGAAGACGGTGTTTTTGTCTTTTTAGATGTCACATTAAATTAAATACGGCTAAAAGGTGACAAACCTCCTCCCTAACAATAGCAGGACGAATTTCCAGGAGTAATAGTTAGTTTTGCAGCACCTTTCAAATCATTTGTTCTTAATCTGGTTTAGTGTAAACGTTTGATGTGGTAAAACAAAAAATATAGAATATATATTCACTTGTGTATTTTTAAAGACTAGTCCGCTCTCCCACATTGTGTTTGAAATAAATGTTTCCACTCATCTGCATTTGGTCCTTGTCTCTCGGTGTGGAAAGGCCCAGCGGGGGAATTTAATGACATTTGCAAACGTTCACATTGTCCCCGCTCTGCTGGGCAGCTCGGTGCTTGATGGTTTCCTCATTAACATCCATTAACCAGTGTCAGACACTCTGTTCAAATCCCAGTGATTGTCCTCGAAACACAAGTAGGGTCACGACAGGACAGGAACCATCACTTAATTCTCTTAGCTGCGAGGCCCTGAGCACCTCAGCTCAACAGCTACATTCACCTGTTGCCGTTGTGCAGTTGTCTGATCTGAGTAAGACTTGTAACACAGGGTCTTGTTTGTGCGTCTTGTGTCATTTGTATGTGCCGCTTATTGTTATTTCCCTGTGTTTGAACCGCTCAGGCGGAGTCGAAGGAGGAGGCAGAGAAGCCCAGTGAGTCTGCAGAAAAGAGCGACAAGACGGACGCTGCGGACAAGGTGAAGAAGGAGGGAGGAGAGACGTCGGACCGCGAGGAGGAGGCAGAGGAAGGAGGAGAGGCCAAGTCGTCTCCAGCAGGTAAAGATAATGTCCCAAACATTTACAGTTCCCAAACTCGCAACTACAACGTTTATGTCCATCGAGTAACCTGCCAAATCTTTTCTCGATCAATCAAATGTCTCTATGGTGCAACACTTTTCTATTTGTACTCAAATACAGAAAGCACTCAACAGTTAGTTATGTTTCTTTCACTTTCAGAAAAAGAAAAGGAGGAGACCATGGAGACATCGCCCTCAGAGCAGGAGAAGGAGAAGGAGGAGAAGGCAGCTGAAGATGAGGGAGAGGAGAAGAGGAAGAAGCTGGAGCACGACATCGGAGAGGGAAACATCGCCACGGCGGCCGCAGCTGCTCTGGCATCTGCTGCCACCAAGGCCAAGGTGAGACGGCAGGAGAGCTGATGCAAGTTCACTGCAGGTGTTATTTTAGAAACTTTTCAGAAAGACATTGGTCATTTTACTGATTCTGCTGTCTTCCTGTTTGTCTCTCTTGTCAGCACTTGGCGGCGGTGGAGGAGAGGAAGATCAAGTCCCTGGTTGCTCTGCTGGTGGAGACGCAGATGAAGAAGCTGGAGATTAAGCTGAGGCACTTCGAGGAGCTTGAGACCATCATGGACCGAGAGAAAGAAGCGGTAAGTCCAAAAGCTGATGTTTAAACTCGAGATTAAATGTGAACTCTGCTCCAGCACAACTGGGGAAAGATGGCACATTATGGATTATTACATGCACTTAAATCCTCCACACCCTCAGCTGTGGCTATTAATAATGCAGGTGCTCTGTAAACATAAGCTCATCCTGCAGTTTGAAGTCACACCCCCTCCAGTGTCAATTAAAATACAGCCAAGACTGAACAAAACACGTTTACAACTTCAAACTCTCATGGTTACATATAATTATCAGAATGTGAATTACCCTAAATTGATAAACTGGGGGATTCTCCTGTAAATGACTCTGAGTCGTCTCATAATAATGCATTCATATTTGAAGAACATATTTTTGAAAAGAATTATGTTTGGTATAAACAAGTGTCCACGTCCAAAACCAAATGAAAGTGGCAAGTAAACATTAGCTCATGTTGGTCATTTTCCAAATCCTCCAGAGACTGGAAAGGAAACCCTGAATCAGCTCTTTGTTGAGGAACTGAATTGCAAATAAAACATTTTCAAGTGAAACTGTTACCTGTCTGCAAAAAGCAAATGAAAAGCCCTCAGCTGTGTGTGTGTGTTTGTGTGTTTGTTTCTGTGTGCGTGTGTGTGTGTGTGTCCTGCCCATGAACAATCCCTGGAGACGCGAGCAAGAGTGTAAAACTGTGTTTTTCGCGGTGCAGGCATCGGGAGTGTAGCCCAGTTTCACAGCTGTAAATAGTGCATGAAAAGGAGCCTGGTTTACATAAGCTTTCTGAAGACGGGAGAGAAACCAAACCTCTGCCGCTGCCATCGGCTGTAAAACACTGAGCTCCCAACAAAAAATACAAAGATCCACACAGAGGAGCAAAGAAACAAAAGATGGTTTTACACAGTCTGAGCATGATTTCTCCTCTGCAGACAAACAGGCCTCCTGAAGAAAACCTCCATAGAGCTCTGAAAGAAACTTTAACATTGCAGGGTTAAGTTAATCTGTTTGATTTTAGTCACTCGTCCCTGGTGTGATCTTAACATGCAGAAAAGTTTGGTTTATATAAGATTTAAGAGCTCAATCTCTAAATTAGAGCCAAACCGATTAAGGGTTAATGGTCAATGTCCAACACAACTTGATCATCACTTGGCTTATATTCTATCAAATGTATTTTATTCCTGTTTCTCTGCGTCCCGTCCGTCTCTCTGTGCAGTTGGAGCTCCAGCGGCAGCAGCTGCTCACCGAGCGCCAGGCGTTCCACATGGAGCAGCTCAAATACGCCGAGATGAAGGCGAGGCAGCAGATGGAGCAACAAGCTGCTGCTGCTGCCGCCGCCGCTGCTGCAGCTGCCCAGGCCCAGGGACAGGCCCCCGGATCTGGGCCCCCTCAACCAGGCATGCACCCCGGAGGACCCCCTCCACACCACGGAGGACCCCCTCCACACCACGGAGGACCACCGCCCGGTGCTGCCATGCACCCTGGCTACCCCCCAATGGGTCACCACCCCATGGCCACTCTCCACCCAGGACCGCCGGGTGAGAGATGAACCCAGAGCATGTGGTGATAAATGTGCTCAGAGAGGGAGAGAACAAGCATGAAGCAAAGAGATGCAGATTATTTTCTAGAACGTTTTCTCTGTACACAATTACTTAAAATCTACTTGTGGGAAAACGTTTCCTCAACTAATCAACAGCCATCATTACCACAGACTGATCATATGGTTCATTCCAAACAGGCATATTTACAAGTGAAGCATAGAGAGCCGTAGATTTTAAGGCATAGTAGTAGTTTAAAAAATCTGTCCACTTGTGTTTGTAGTTTGAAATGACTCTTCACTCTTTTGCCTGCCGGTCCCTCGTTAAAATGATTTCACTGAAAACGTCCTGTCATCGAAATCTCCACATGTCTGATTAGTTTTCTCTCTCCCTCCTCCACTGCAGGACCGATGGGACCAAACCAGCCGATACCTGGACGTATGATGCCGGGGCCGCCCTCCGCAGGCCCCCCGTCTGGCGGCATGGCTCCCATGATGCCCCCACGCCACGCTGGAGCTCCCAACGGCTTGTGTGAGTTCAAATCTCCTTCTGCCACCCTGTCGCATTATGTCTGTGTACATGGGATGATCACAGTGATCTATGTTCGGTGTTGTGTTGACCGTTGAATTTACCGAGAGCAGAATCCAGTGTTTACACCACAAACAACCAAAGACCAAGTTTCTGGGAATTCAAGTATTGCTTTGACTCGGGCGCTGACAGCTGCTATTTACTCTGAATGTCAGCCGCAGCTAAATGTCTGGTTCATGGCTGCTTATTAGCGTGGCCTCACACTTTATTGAGTCTGCAGCCAACTCCTGACCTGAAGGTTTTACCCGGTGGTCCTTGAAAGGGCCTAAACTCCAAACCCTCATGTTGGGAACCATAGTCAAGACACCGTGGACGCACCTTTTCCCCATAATCTGCATCTTTCTCTAAAACCATAATCTTTCTCTCTCCAGACCCTGGCCCAGCACCTGCACAACCTGAACCGGTTCCTGCAGTCCCTGTGGGTCCTCCAGCCCCCCCGAGTGCACGAGTGGCTGACAACTAAGAACTAAACACACGCACACAAACAAAAGCACACACACACACACAAAACTAACTTTATCTCTGAAACCCAGTCCCCCGTATTTGATGGCCTTCGCGACCGATTCAATATATTCCCCTCAGATCTCAAAAACTCCATTAACGTCTTCACAGGACACACATGCACACACTCAGGGTTCAGTGGCAAGGGTAACCCAATTATACACACACACACACACACACACACACACACACACATCCAGGCTTCCTCTCAGGGCACAAGACTTGTCCAGTAATAAACACTGTTTTCTGCTCTTGGGTCAGATGGAGGCTGGAGAGAATATGTACAGGACAGATAAGGACCTCAGTGTGTCTCAAAGTTTTCCTGTTTGAAATGACACTGTAACCCCATCCTGTCTCTTCACCACGCACACACACCCTCTCTTCTCGTCTCTAAGCCAATCACTAGGGGGAGCTAGTGAGACCAGACAGCAGGGGTTTGTGTGTTCGTGCTCTGAGCTGTAACACACAAACACAGACCATTCACACAATATTATGAATAAAACACACACACACAGAAGAGGACCCAGCCTGCCCTCACTCTAGTCTTGTCGAGTATCTACCTCTCGCTCCTCTTTTTAAACAATACACTGTAGTTCTTTGTGTGTGTCTGTGGATGTGTGTGTTGTGCTCAGGATAGAGGAGTGTGAGATGGCGACTCACTCACTCCTCTGAGCAGTTTGTGTCTCGTGTAAGATGAAGAGACACAGAAATATGATCGTCTACAGGCAAAAAAAAAGTTTCAAATCGGAGAAAAGATGCAGATCAACAGGACAAAACCCAAAATTCGACATATTAAAGCACGTTGAAGACTCTTCTGGGGGGTTACCCACAAAAATAAACCCTACATGTCATTTGTACAAAGCCCATGAAAAGCCCAAAGCCAACAATGTACTGTACGTCTCCACCTTGTCTGAGGCTCTCGAGCCAATTTGTTCCAACTGTAGAGTGAAATCTTTAAAACCCCTCACAAATAATTTCATTTTCCTAAAACGTATATACACAGCAACGCTCTTGTGCAACATTGTGGCACATTGATGTATTTCTAACAGTTATTAAATAACAATTAAGCTGAATCGGTAAGAATGAAACATAAAATACCGTCAAACTTTTCTTTAAGCATTAACACCACACTCTCAGATTTGAGTGACGTGAGTCTGTTAAAACCTCAGAGGGAGAACCGGCGTCTAAACTCACCACCATCCTCAGCATTGTAACACACATGTACACACAAACACACACACAGAAACGTAAGCTAGGCTGAGGCTCACACTGGAGGCTGCGTCCACACACACACCGACTTGGCCAGACCCTGCCACAAAGCACTGGACAACCACACACACAGACACACACACATGCAGACACATACATATAATCTCCTGCTGACCTTCACACGGCCTTTACAGAGAGGGAGACGCTGTGATGCGGCTCGACTGAAACATCCGACCGCGAGCGACACTCTTCCTCGGCGCGGTGGGCTCGTAGATGTTTTTAGGTGCTGATACTGTAGCGACTGAACCACCCCCCCCCCACCCCCCCACATCCCAACCTCCCTCCTCCTCACACCCTTGCTCAAAATCTCTTAACGCCTTGTGCTGCCTACCTCGCTAACCCCTCGCACTGACTTCTTTGCTTTTTAGCCACTAGCCACGGTAAAAAAAATAAAATTAGCAATATCCTCACTCCTGCATATCGACCTGTTTGGGCGGCGAATGAGAAGAAATCACGATTTCACAGTTTAGTCCTGTGACCTGTTATGTTGCAGTTATTAAAAAAAAAAGGAAAATGAACCCGGGGGAACAACCACTGAACGTTTTATTACCCAGCTGAAATGTGTGAGATGTTAATGTCATGTCAACAGCTGATCTGAAACTTTTAGACGTGTCACGGTGTTTTTCAGCAGCTGTTGTTGAACTGTAGGTTGTCAAATGTTCCTTTTTCGGAGAATTTTAAAAGTACTTTTTGTTCATATTTTCTGAATAAACACGTGACCCTGGACTCATCGGTCAGTCTCACCACGGGCTCCATCAGCGACTCTTTGTTGTAGACGTTCAACTTTCCATTTTCCTGTGGATTATAATAACTTGTAGTCGTTTAAATCGTGTTGTCTGCTCAGGACCATCGACTGAGTTTCAATCAAAAGCTCCAGGATCGTGTTTGCAGGATATAATTACAGCGGAGGGAGAAATCGACTCTTTTCCGCCCAGCACGGATATTTAACACGCATCGCATTTTATTTATTTGGTTAAGTTTGCTTGAACGTGTGACTTAAATCAGCTTCATATATTTACCACGAATGTAAGTCCCATTTCAAAAATCCTGTTTTCAAATAGAGGTAAAACTGTTTCGGAATTAAAAGTTTAGCATCTGAAATTCTCCCTCTCATTTCGTGTGTGATTTAAAAAAATAACTTGTTGGTCGTCTCGTACGTTCCACGTTAATAACTGCGAACGACTTTGTTTTAATGTGAAATCTTAAACCACTCCCGCCCTCCTCTTCCTCCTCCTCCTCCTCCTCCTCCTCTCGCTAGCACTGTTAGTATCTCTGCTACCTCTTCGTCGTTCATCCGCTAGCTACCTCTTTCTAGAAATCTTCCTCTCGCTATGTGCTACCTCTGTGCGCGCCCCTTCTCTACCTCTCGTCCCTTTTTTCTTTCCACCTCTTTCTGTTTCCCGCCCACATGACTGCTGCATCACTGACTGTTGCCCTCTTCTCCCGCTCCGTCGGGGGGGGGGAAATAATTAAAAAATCCCTCGTACGGCCGTTGACTCTCGCCCTCGTTCGCCGCGCCCCCTCCTTTCTCATTGGACATCGTGCCCCGGCTTGTTATGTAATATCACTTAAATATGACGGGAATCCCCTTTACATATATGATCTTTAATCGATTCTTTCTTGTGTTAATGGTAATGTATTTTTAAGGAGAAGTTTTTGTGTAGATGGAAGTTTTTCTCTGTTCTTTGGAAGTTTGTAGCATTTGTTTGCTTTTTCTTTTTTTTTTCTTTTTTTTGTATGGGGTCTGTTGGTACTTGGACCTGGACACTGTCGAATAAACTGTGTTTTGTATGAGCCGGACGTCTCCGTGTGTGGACACATTCACTTCAGCCTCTGCTCACAAGCTCAGGTTTTACTCAGAATAGGAAATGCACAGCCGTCTTTGCAGTTTTGTTTATTCCTCACTACATGCAATAATTTATATATGTAAGAAAACAGATGGTACCTTTTTAACGTATAAAACAGTTTTAGAAGATATATGGTTTACATTTGTTATGGTTCTAATATTTCATTTTTAATTCTCTAACTTCACTAATGCCGTCAACATGAAGAACCTCAATGAGTCAATGGCAAAGATGCTTTTAAATAAAGGTTGGACAAAAGTCTGTCATTTTACACTAAAGACTAAAGAATATATATATATAAACATAAAAGTGGACAACATGACAGCTCCCAGGTTGTATAGTATCAAACTATAAGACTCAAGTAGAAAAAGTGCATAAACACTCACACAGATAAAACAATGATACAAAAACCTTAAATTAAAAAAACGACAAAAAGTTCCATTGAGGGATTTAATCCGTTTATGACATAAATAGTTTCACAGAAAAGTACCTGAGTAAATTAACATGTTCCAGAAACTATATTTGACATGTAAACAGCTCAAAGAACTTAAATACATGTGTAAACAGATGGATAAAGGGTTTTAAAAATATGCAGATGAAAGTTGTTCCTTTAAATCCGTTCATCGTTTTCTTTGTTATTCAAAAACTGCAGAGAAACTGGATTATCTGTGTGTGTCTCTTTGTTTTGGGATTAAGGACGTTGATACAAAGCATCTGCACGTGAAGCTGCCACAGAATTTAAATAACACGTATTGTAGAGACGACAGGTTTATCTGCTCATTGTGGAAATACACGTATAATATGATTATAACAAGTAATGTCTGTAATGTCTCAGTTGTGATCTGAGAACAACCAGCAGAGCTTCATGGTAAACAACCAAACCAGTTGAGGTTTTAGATCGAGACTTCAAACGTCACTTTAGGTCATTGGATTACTTTCTATATTTATACACCACTAAAAGCCCCCCCCCCACTATGAGGGTTTCCTCCCCCCCCCCCCGGCCTGTGAGTCACGTGACGGACACAGGAGATGTTCTTGGTCCGGTTGTTTCCGCTGCCGCTCTCTGCTGCCGCTCGCTGACCGGAGCATCTGTGTGAAGGGAAATGAGAAGAAACACACGAGTCGCAGTTTAAAACCTAATCCCAGCCGGCCACTGCTGTAATCTGGCGAGAGAGGGCGGGGGGGGGTGATTTCTCTGTCCAGCAGATTGACCATGAGGCTGTTATTGAGAGGGATGAGGGCCGATTACTCCCTCAGTGCGGGGGGGGGGCGCTTTTTATCAAACACTGTGGGAACAATGATGGTGCAGAGGCAGAAACTGATCAGTGGGATTTATTTTTGATGTTTCAGCTCCTCACAAAGTTTATGGAAAGTTGTGAGTAAAATGCAAATTTGAGAATAAAAAAAGATGGCTGCCGCCGGTGCCACTTCCTCCCACTTTCCAGAAATGAAGGTAGAGACCAGGGGGTGGAGCCGTGGTCGTGAGGTCGATACACACGCTCGGCCAATCACGAGTCAGACTCAGCTGTCAATCGTGACGCTTCACATTGTTTTTATGTCATCAAATAACTAATGAAAACCAAACTGATCAGAAACACGAAAACTTGAAAACAACAGTTTGACAAGAACGACCTCAAATAAGAGAAACTATTCTAGAAAAAGAAATGTATTTAACGAGCGCTTTGACTTTTTAGTTTGGTTCATTAAACCGTGAATCATCGTGGTCGTGGTTAAACTGAAACTCAACCAGTTAGTTTGGTATTTTAAACACACTTAGGTTCATGACTAAAGACACAAACATGTTGATGTCTTCTCTTGTTGCTCAGGAGCAGCTCGGCAGCTGTTGAGGGAAACGTGCGTCTGATTATTTAACAGACAACGAGGAATTCAAACAGGCAAACGTCCAGTTCTGACTCTGACTCGGACCCTGGAGCCTGACAGCTTCTGTTTCCTGCCCCGGTTTCCACAGTAGAAAAACAGAAAACGAACCATTTAGCATTTTGCTGATGCTGCTGCAGGAGGAAGTGTTTGACAGGGAGAGAGGACGAAGAGGTCGAGACTTTTACACAAGAGTCTTTTCACTTGACACTTGGTCTCAAACTTTGACCTTTGAGTCACGGACCGTCCGTCTCTGCACAATCTGCCACGTCACTGCTGAAGTTCGGTGTTTCTGTGTTTCAGATTCAGACGATTCACTCGAGGCCGACAGACAATCTGCCGTCAGTATTTTCAGGATTTGCTCAGATGATGAGAAATAAGTTTTTCTTCAGCCTCCATCACGTGAGAGGTAGAACGAGCTCATGAAGCTTCATTAGACTTTAAACACATCTGAGCACATTCACACTTTACATTTATCAGATGATAAGTTGACAGTTATAAAATCTCTTCCTCTTCGTGTCGGAGGATATTTATTATATCGAAAGATTAAAGCTGTCATTATGCCAGATGGGATTTCAGATTTTCTAATTTTCTGAAAAAATATAATGAACTATTATGATCCTTTATTGAAGTAAAAGTACAAATACATCAGTGTAAGATAGTAAAATCTTATTCTTACACCTAAAATAATAGTTAGTTTTCCTCTGGGTAAAAAGTACAATATTTACCTGGATTAATTAATTGTCGATTAGAAGAATGAATTAGCATGAAATGACATCACCTGGTTTCAGTAAAAGTATCTTGATATTATCCTCAGGTGCAGCAGTGAATGTACCAACTGACGTTTCCTCTAATGCTCAGTTCTATACTCGGTGTCCTTGAGAGCTTCACTTCCATCTATCAGCAGCTTTATGTAAGAACGTGTGAGTCAGGTGTTTAATCTCATCTGAGTGCCGAGTGAGAGGCCGCGGCTCGCGGAGGCGTCTGAAAAATCACCAGCGTCTCACTCGGAGGAGCAGAAACACTTTCCACTTTCCAGTTTAGCTCAGAAAACACGTTCGAGTCGTCACAGCCACACTTTGCATCTTTGTGTTGACACAACAGGAAGTAAACAACACGAGCTGTGTTTGCTCGCCGGGTTTTCGGTCGCCCGCTCGTTTCCCTCGGTCGCCTCCGTCGTGAAGCTCCCCTGCTGCTGCACACTGTAAATAAATGAACAGAGGAGCAGAGCCGCAGTGGGTTTAGTTCAGTTTTACAGGGATTCAACCACTTAAATATCTCAGCTCTTCAACCAAGGACGTGGTGATATATCACGTGTGTGTGTGTGTGTGTGTGTGTGTGTGTGTGTGTGTGTGTGTGTGTGTGTGTGTGTGTGTGTGTGTGTGTGTGTGTGTGTCCTTCCCCAGATTGTTTCATAATTAACATGGCTGCTCCCTGCGGCCTCCCACATCTGCACTGATTCTGCCACATCTGATGAGCTTTACACTTCACATCTCCACCGTTCTCTGTGACTCTCTCTGGATTTCTTCAGTCACTTCTTCCCATTTTACCTCATCTGACACCGTGGACCCAGATTTCACCTTCACTCGTCCCCCCCCCCTTCACGTTCACCTCAGCTTCACGAGCCGCACGCTTTGGTCCCTCGACACTTTCCTGAAAATGTTCTGCAGGGGCTGAACGTGGGAACGCAAATGTCTGAGGGGTCAGTTGCTCCGAACAGTTTCTGGAACTTTTCACAGCGAGTGAGAGAGTTTGTTGATGACTCTTCTAACGTGGAGCGGATTTGAAACTAGAAGAATGCAAATATCTCAGGATGAAGAAGAGGAGCAGTTACACGTAGAAGACGTCAACTTGGAAAGACGAGGAGATTTTGGTGATGAAGAGGAATTCATACGTCAGGTCCGGCCTCCTGCTGCTCTACCCGGGTTTCACGCCGCCCCTGAATGTGAACGAGTCTGACCCGGAAAAAACCTCCTTCATGTGTGAAAGACAGATTCTGAAATGTCCAGACCCACTTTTCTGAACATTTATCAGCAGAGGTCTTTAGATGTATCCTCAGGATCTCTCCTCGGAAGCGAAGCCCCTGAATTCTCATGTGAAGACATCAAATAGAGGCATCGGACCCACGGAGACGTGAGCACGAGTTCATGTTTACAAACCAAAACCCAAGAAACTCCGATCTGGCACAAAGGAGCTGCAGGAGTCTGGATTCAAACTGCTGAGTCGCTGCTGGTTCTTTATCTCTGATGTTTTCCCAGTGAGTCCAACAGGTTTTGTTTGAAGTCGGACCAGATGAGTTATGAGAAACACATTTCGAATCAGAGTTTCTTCACTGGGATTAAGAACCAGGACGTCATGTTCTTACGCAGGTAATTTACCCAGTGACTCATCGGGTGTGGACGCCACCTTTGGCTGAGCTCCTCACACAGCAACTGGAAAATTCAAAACTAAAGTATAATTCCTGCTGATAAAGTCTGTGTTTGTTTACCTGCACATTTCCCATTTACGTGCTTCCTGTCGTGTGTGTGTGTGTGTGTGTGTGTGTCTGTTTGTGTGTGTTTTCTAAATCCTGCCGCAGCCGAACGCGCCGCAGGTGCTCGACCTTTTCGTTGCAGGAGCCTGTTGCTATAGCGATGGCTCCACAGTTACTGTTGATGGCCTCTGGCACCCGACGTTTTGTCTGACAGAACCAGAGGAGGAGGAGCCTCGTCCAGATCATCAGAGTTTTTGTTGCCGGGAAACAGTTTGAGTCCCAGTTTGTCTCCTGTCACACTTGACGTGGAAAAAAGCTGAAAAGGGACAAAAGACCTGATTCTACCTTCGAACCCAAAGGATCCATAAAGGTTTGAAGTGAGTTAACTAAGATCGAGTTAATCTTCAGACTTGAATCGACACTTACTGCGTTTTCTAATCCCAAACTAAATTATACATTTGTAGAAAGTCTGTAACTGCTCCTGCTGCTTCTTTCTACAGAGTACATAGAATATTTGATGCAGTCGTATATATACAGTACACATATAAAGTATAGTACGCCTGCACAGAGCTGACTGTGAAATACTGTTTCCTTTAGTCGATATTGCAAACCTCAGTGATTTTCAGGTTGTGTTTGGTCATGCATGTGTTCACAGTTGACATTTCACTGCAGTGTGTGTGTGTATGTGTGTGTGTGTGTGCATATGTGCATATGTGCATATAACCCCGTCTGACAGGTTGCAGTCAGATTCCAACACTTGAGCATGTATGTGCTTATGCTATATGCCAATAAGTGTGTGTGTGTGTGTCAGCATGTGTGAGTTTGTGTCATGAAAAATGCAGAAGGTGAGAGTAGGGCGTCGGTTCACGACACCACGGGGAAGTGTGGCGTGAAGGAGCCAAACAAAGATGGCTCCTGCTCTGCTGTCCTCTTTGTCCCTGTCCTCTCCTGCCTCCTTCTCTCCTGCCTCCTTCCCTCCTCCCCTCTGTCTCCTGTCTCCTTGCTTACTATCTGATCCTCGGTTGTGTTGCTCTGCTGTTTTACTGGAAGATGCTGGAAGAAAACAATGGATTCAATATTTGTTATTATTAGCGTCAATAAAAATGTATACATTTTAATGACTGTATAAATGTCAGAGTTGTAATCGATATATTTTACTGACAAAAATATGCATTTAACTGAGAGTCATGGCTGATTTTCCATTGACATACAGCCTGATATATTTGTTGATGGCTAGATTTTTTGAACACAAGCAATACACCTGGATTTTTAGTTGACAAGGAAGCAGCGTCAGTCGTTGCTAAGATCAGTAGATTTTGTGTTTTTATATAAAATAAAGTTAATATTATAAAGTTAATATTGTGTTTTTCCTTCCATGACCAAATATCTGCTGTAAAAAGGCTTCAACTCAGGTGAAAACACTGAAACTTTGGAGGAAACCAACTCGTGCTGTTCTCTGTCAATGAGCTCTGAACAGTTGAAGCTCCACAGCCGGTTTGAAGAAGAGGAATCATCACAGCATATGAGTAATGTATTAAAACAGGATTTGACCTGAACTCAACAATAAGAAACTTCAACAACAAACCAGGACGGAGCTTCTCGTTTCCATATGTGCAGCGAGCGGCGTTTCTCCTGAATCCGCCTCCGAGGCCACGTTCTGCTCTCGTTATGAGTTCGAGAGCAAACTAATGAGACCTGGTGCAGTTCAGTCTGCTCCTATAGAGAATGTGGGTCATGGAACAACCTCCGGTCGGACGTTCACCGCTCAGGTTCACTCTCCTGTGCGAGTTTGATGAGGCTCCAGTTGTTCGGACAGTGAACTACAGTGAAATCTGATTAAAGGGTCAATGTGCTCTGGTGATGAGAGGATTTATTCTGCAGCTGGAAACATAAACCGACACCTTTTGGATGAGATTTGGTGATAATAGCATAAATAGAAAAAATGAGAAAACACTGCAAACAGAGCTCAGTCGCCTCGAATTAAACCAAACTGCACCAAACCTCATAAATATCAGCCTCCTACATATGGCCCGATTAATTTCATTCATGAATTCTTCTCTGGAACATAAATGTCCAATAATCCGTCACACAGCGACGCAGCTGGGGTCAGATGTGAGTTGATACTGAGCTTTGACGTGTTGTCACACACACACACGCACACACACACACACACACACACACTAACACACACTAACACACACTAACACCAACACTCAGCCTCATGCAGTTTGGCGTTCTCCAGTATTTTGGGGTTAACGCCTCTCGTGTCCCGCTCAGCGTCACGTGCTGTTGTTGTTGTCCCCGTCCAGGCCAAATGATTTCCATATCAAATTGGGGACAGTGCTGAACAACACAGGGATTAAAAAAGGACATTTAATCCCTCGTGTTCACCCCCAAAACGTGGAGAGACCCCCGTCCCCTGGTCCTCCCTGGTCCTGCAGCTCCGAGGGGACAGATGATGAGACGCTGCTCTGTCTTTCACACAGAAGGAAACGTGATGAAAGTTCTTCTCCAATAAGTTTAAACAAACAGGGACGACAACAGGAGCCGTCGTCGTCAACAACACAGACAGTCTGTGACTTATTGCTTCTCCACCAGTGTCACTTCATTGTTATTTATGAAATGTGTCAAAAGAATAATGAGCTCAAGCTGTTATTATTATTATGTTATTACCTCTGCTCTGTTTGTTTGTTTGTGTGTTTGTTTGTTTGTGTGTTTGTTTGTCAGCAGGATTCCACAAGAAGTAACTTATTAAATCTTTTCTTATCACTTCTTTAACACTTCAGGAGACTTTAGCTTCACTTCTTCATGTCGTTCATCTTTATTTTCTGTCTATTCAAGAAATCTGCACCAAATCTCATAGATTCAGCTTCGTGTCTCGTGAGTTTGTTAAATCCTGTTCTGAGTGTGATTAGCTTTGTCTGTTTTATCATCCTATCAGCCACAGTAGAGATTTCATGATGTTTGTTGTTTTGTTGTTTTTTTCTTTGTTTCCCATTCGCTGCCACTTCCTGAGGTCAACACACAACGAAACACAACGTTTAAAAACCAGACGAAATGAAATGAAAATGAAAAATAAACAACACATCAGTTCCAAACCTTCATGACGGAGACTTCTCGGGGGGGGGGGGGGCTCATGTCCTCGAAACAAAAGGCACAATATTTTACATCATTTAAATTGAAGCCGGTGAAATGTCCGTGACCCACTTTTCACAACTCACTGAACACTGAACACGTTTTCTATTCCACTACACATTCAGATTTTTCTCTTTTTTAAACATGCCTGCTTCCACGTGCACATGTACACATAAACAACTGACTGCACACACACACAACACAACACAACACAACACAACACATCTCCTGTTGCAGCCTCTCTTTCCTCCTTTATCCTTTTTGTGTGTGTGTGGAAGAATGCCCGTGCACGACCCCCACCACTGCCATTACCCCCGGGGCCCTTGGGCATTCATCACCGTGTGTCTCCCCTCATTTACCCCCCCCCCCCCCCCCCCCCCCATACCTCCTCTCCTTCCTCCTCCTCCCTTTTGTTGGCTTCTCTGTGTCACACCATTCAACAAAGCTGCTTGTTTTGATGACATCAGACACCGAACACAGGTTTTGTTTTGTTTTTTTACATAATCTAAACTGTCTCATCGTCCAAAACTGAGAGAGGACGGGAAGTTGTTCTCCTTCGAAACGGAACGATCTCCCTAAGGTTTAAAAGAAAAGAGAGAAGTGACCAGAGTCCTATTGAGATCCGACACTTTCAGATGAATAGAAAAACACAGAAAGCTTTGAGACGGAGGGAGGGGGGGAGGGGGAGGGAGGGAGAGGGGTGAGGAGGAGGAGAGTGGCAAAGTTTTGGGGAAGAGAGGAAGAGATGACAACAAGTGTCAGGAAATGTCGGAGGAATAAGTTTGAGTCCGAGGGGGGGGGAAGAAGGAAGGAGTCTTGGAATATAGACCGAGGAAAGAAGGGGAAGATGGGAGAAGGAGAGAGGATACAAAAGGTGTTGGGGGAGAAGTGAGGGAGGAGAACAAGATGGAAGAGTAATAATGTTTTATGAAAACTGCTGGAGAGAGGAGGAGGGAGGTGGGAAGAGGTAGAGGGTTTTTACGGAAAGCAAAGTAAAGATGGAGAGAGAGGACCAAAGTTTTTTGCTGGAGGTAAAGAGTCAAATGTTTTGGAAGGAGTATAAAGAGGAAGAGGAGGAGAATATCTGTGAAAGGATGGTGGTGAGGAAGAGGGTGGAAGTGGTTGTGTTTAAAGACAAAAGTATTTCAAGAAAAGACTGGAACATGTGCGAAGAACAGGAGGAAAAGAAACGAGTGAGCAGCAAAAAGTTTTCTGTAAATAAATTGTCTCGGAAGATGAAGGACTGTGAGGAGGAGAGGGTGGAGGACGAAGAGTTTGAGGAAGAGGAGGCAGACACATAGAGGGATGAACATGCAGAACGACGTCGAAGTCTTAGGAAAAGGAGGAGGAGGGATTGTGTTTGGGAAAGGAAAAGAAGGAAAATTTAAGGAAGTAGTGAGGAAGAGGAGGAGAAATGTCTGGAAACAAGGGAGGAGGGGAAAAGGGGAGGATTTAAAGGACAAAGAAGTAGGAAAAGTTTTAGACAAGAACAGAGAGAGGAAGAGGAGGAGGAGAGATGTCTCTGGAAAAGAGGGAAGAGGAGAGAGATGGAAGTAGTTTTAGGAAAGAGGAGGATGAAGAGGGTGTTGGAAGCAGGATCGGGAAATAAAACATCTTGTGGAAAATGCAGGAGAAGGAAAAAGGAGAAAAGGGAGGAAGAGGATAAAAAGTCTGAGGAAGTGAGGAGGGAGGAAGTCGTAGGAAAGGGAAGTGTGGAGAGATAGAGAGGAGGGACAGGAAAAGAAACTAAAGGAAGTAGTGAGGAAGAGGAGGAGAAATGTCTGGACAAGAGGGAGAAGGGGGGGAGGCTTTAAAGGACAGAAAAGTTTGAGACAAGGATGGAGAGAGGAGGAGGAGGGGGAGGACGAGGAGGAGGAGGGGGAGGAGGTGGGGGGAGGAGGAGGGGATGTCTTGGGAAAATGAGTGCGGGAGGGGGGAGATGAAGAGGATGGGGGGAGGAGGAGTGGTTGGCATGAACAATCCTTCCTCCCCCTCCTCCTCCTCCGCAGCTGATGAGAAGGAGGAGGCTGCTGTGCGCGCTGCACTCCGCCGTGCGTCCGAGTCCCTCTCAGCCACAAAGTGCCCAAAGCACCCGGTGCTTCCCGAGCCGAACCGAACCGAGCCGAGCCGAGCTGTGCCGAGCCGAGCCGTGCTGTCTGCTCCCACCCCCACCCCCCATAAAAACGCACCCCTGCACCACCACCACCACCACCAACCCCCCCCCCCACCCTCGCTGTTGTGTGGCGATGGAGCCGTGACCACCCTCAGCGTGCGTGAGAACCAGCAGCGGACCCGAGGAGACGGCTGAGACCGAGCGGCTATGGAGGAGGAGCGCAGGGAGGTTCGAGTCTAGACCCGCACGGAAACCCGCAGAGCCACCGGACCGGATTACTTTTTTTAAAACATTTTTTTTTTACAACCTCCGCCTCCGCCAGAACCGGGACTTTGTGTTTCTCTCTCTTTTCTCGTCTCTCTCTTTTCTCGTCGCTGCTCGGAGAGGATGCAGGGGAAGGAGGCGCGCTCCCCGTGCTCGGGATGCTGGAGACTCGCGCTGCTGTCGTGCGTCCTGGCGCTGCACTTGATCCCGGGGCCCGTGCACGGTAAGAGGCTGCACCTGAACCGTGCACGAGAGAAAACTATGCTTTATTTCATAGTTAAATCGTGTTTTTGTTTTTGCTGCAGCAGCATTGCGCCCCCCCCCCCCGTGTGGATATACACACTCCCACAGGGCTGCTCCGAAAGGAGGTCAGTGAGGATTGTAGGTTAGGAAGCACTTAACACTGAACTGCTATTAATCATCTGTGTGTGCATGAGTCTGAACACTTTCATATTCTAAATCAAAATGGGGTAAATACATAAAAATAAAAAAAGACATTTTCTTATGGACACCAGAGCAAAGATCTGCAGGAATTTCGATCCACAAATGTCACAATGAATCCAGAGATTCAGTCTCCAGCTACTTTCTGTATCTGCAGGAATATGATAGAGATGATTTACATGGGGGGGGGGGGGGGGGGGGGGGGGGGGGGGGAATGGCACCTAAATTAGGTCATGGTTAAAAAACACAAGTAGACAATTAAATCCCTGTGAATATCACACAGAGGAGGTAACAATGGGGTCAGGAGCCAATAAAAACCCTGATATGAGGACATTAATTAAAAATATTGCAAACCTGCTCATTGTAAAAGATGAATTATTACATGCATATCACAGGGATATCCACAGATATGAATATGCATGAATGCAACCGTCTCCTCGAAGCTCAGTTTTGCACACAGAAGCATTTGAGGGTTAAAAAAATAAAATAAACCCACAACCACCATTTAAACTCCCAGCAGCAGCAAAGCGATGAGACTCTGTGGAGATGTTACAGCAGAAATGAGATTTGGTGACAGTGTCCGTCAGCCGGTGCTGGACAGCGGGTCCCTGGAGGCACTGGCTCCACATGCAGCCACACAAAGGCCGGATTAGAGCTGAGGGACCCGGTGAATAATTCATGAAGGGATGTGAACACACATTCTGATACAGAGGAAAGAGAAAACACACACACACGAGTAAACATTAAATAAAGACACGGAGCCCCTCTCTCTCTCTCTCTCTCGCTCGTCCTCTTTCTCTCTGTGGCTCTTTGTCTTGAGATTCATTGCGCATGGCGGACTACATTACTGTCAGATTAATAATGCAGCGGCCGCACACTGGAGGAAATCAGTCTGGCGTTATAATCTAATATAATCTGGATGATTCTTCTGCATCGCTCTGTGGAAGCTGAGGGAAGAGATGAGGTTTTTATTGTGTGTTTCATTTGGAAGATGGACACAAATGGAACATTAAAGAGAAATGTCCAGAATCTGATTTTTTGTATCACTCTGGTCAAATTAGATCTTGTCAGTTTCTCCTGTCCCCCTGAAATTAAATGGTGTTTTATTATTTTAAATGGCAGCTGCATTAGTTCCCCCTCTGTTCCTTCATGTAGGGATGTGTGATAGTATCAAAGGTCTGTGCAGAATATGAGATAATTATGTGGAATAACAGTTTTTAGCTCTGTACAGATTTTGGGGAAATTCTCTGCCATTTATCTTTTTTGAGATTTAAAAGAGAAAATCAAACCCACACTGTCTAGATGTTAAATATGAAGCTGGTGGTTTTCTGAGCTGTGCACGAGCAGCAAGGTGGAAACAGCTCAGCGGGTTCCGTTAGAAGATTGAAAAAAATCCTGAAGCTCAATTACAAGCCCACATATCTTCATGTTTATTGAGCTGAAACCAAAATGCATTTTCAGAAATATTAAAGGAGACATATTGAGGTTGATCATTTTAAGTAGTGATATCTCTAATGTTCAGATCACTGTCCTCATCCTGTCCGTTGCTGCAGCTCCTCCTTTCAGCCTCTGTCTCAAACACTTGGTTTTAGCTCCTGTCTCTTTAAGCTCCCCCCCCCCCCCCCCCCCCCCCCTGATAAAGCCCAGTCTGCTCTGATTGGCCACCCAGTCCGCTCTCTTGTGATTGGTCCAACGCTTCCAGCGCTTGAAGGAAATGTCTGCCTCCGCTCTCGCTTTACCTGCCGTTGTTAGGGGGCGTGTCAGTCCAGCTGCCAGGTGTGCATCATGCAGATGTGCTACATGGTGATGTCACAATGATACGAAGGTATTATTAAAGACGTGTTTCAGGAACTTAGGGACACTGAATATACATTAACGATATGAGTTTGGGAACATTGGCCTTGTGGTTGACCAGAGTGAAGGGTTCAATCGCCTGGGTAATGTTATCTAAGGAAACACCCTTGAGCAAAGCACATTTCTCCTCTGCAGAGCTCTGCAGGAAAGCACCAGCTGGCACCTCAGCTGGACGAGTGCTTGTGAAATGAGGTTCACTTCATGCACTTAAAGAAATCCAGACATCATCCAGAGAAAAAATCCTTCAGTGAGATCTTTGTTTAACTGTTTCAGCTACAAATCAGCTTTAAAAAAATTATATTTGACGTTGTATTTTCAAATAAGATGCAAAGGATGCACCAGAAAGAAGATTATTCCAGATTACATTCACTTATTTTAAGAAAATAAGGTTTTATTGGACCTAATCTGAGGGAAACGTGAATATCTGAACCACATTTTAAAACAAATCCGTGGTGAGATATTTCACTTACATCTTTGGAGCCACAAGCACGACTTACATTTAAAAGGGTCATTTTACACCCCCCCCTGTGTTGGTCTCCACCTCCACACGTGTAATTACAAGTTTGTTACTTTCAGGTCTTTTGTGCTTGTTTGAGCGTTTGTGGTTGTTTTTGTGTTCTCATCTGAACCGAAGTCGAACACAAGCGTCCAGAATGAGTTCTCTCCACCGGGCGGCTGGACTCAGACTGAGAGATGCATCCTGGGCACCTTCTCTCAGAGGTTTACTGGGCACGGCCAGCTGGGTGGGAGACCCCAGGGCAGACCCAGAACTAAATATCCCATCTGGCCTGGGAACATCTCAAGATGCAGGAGGGGGGTGTCTGGGATGTGCCACTCGGCTGCTGCCTCTGTGACACGAGCCTTGATAAGCGGAAGACGATGAGATGGATGGAAGGTTGTGTGGAAGATATCCGTTCAAAAACTATCTGCCGTAGTGTAGACGAGGTCTTGATGTGTGAAAGGGTTCCTGTGGGATATTCAAATCATATAATACAATATGATCGTCTCAAAGTCTAATTTTAGATCTAATAAGCTTTCGTAACGTCCCTTTGTTTCTGCTCAGCGACGCTGCAGAGTTCACGTCAGCTCCAACTCAGGTGGCAACTCAACAAAAAGGGGCAGATCTGGTGCAGACCCTAAAGAACAACCTCGGGCTAATCCTCCTCCTACACACACACGCACACACACACACACACACACACACACACACACACACACACACACACACGCACATGCACACACACACACACATTTCCTCGCTCCACCGGTGAAGTGTGGAGGCGGCAGCTTGCCCCACATCTGTGTGCGATGCTCAGACGACCGAAGCCAACTGCCCCTGAAGTGACGACAGACGACCGGAACGCCGTCAGTCAAACCGCGTTCTCTCCGGTGGCCATTTGCAATCCCGCGTGTTTAACACGGATAATAGGACGCAGGGCTTTAAGTGAACTCGGTGATTGATGGAGTGATGGTTTTCTGTTTCTCTGACAGAGCCTCTCTCCTCCTCTCCTCCTCTCCTCTCCTCCTCTCCTCCTCTCCTCCTCTCCTCTCCTCCTCTCCTCCTCTCCTCCTCTCCTCTCCTCCTCTCCTCCTCTCCTCCTCTCATCTCCTCCTCTCCTCCTCCTCTCCTCTCCTCCTCCTCTCCTCTCCTCCTCTCCTCCTCTCCTCCTCCTCCCTCCGTCTCTCCTCTGGCCTGCTGACACATATGTGAGCTGACAGATTATCTTTGATGTGCAGTGGGTCAATCTTCAAACCAAATCCTTCCCTCCATGACTCCACTAACCCAATCCCACCTTTTTCCTTTTTTTTTTTTATCGTAGCGTACAAAAGATTAAAACACACACCCCCCCCCCTCCCAAAAAAATTATAAAATGGCCTGAACAATGGCTTTGCACTCGTTCTCCTCTCCTCTCTCTCTCATCTTCCTCCTTTCCCCCCGTCTCCATGGAAACCACACACATCCATCGACACCGGCTGGCAGAACAGTGTGTTCATGTTGCCGCCATAATGTGTTCGGGCTCTGAATTTCATTAAGGCTCAAAAATGTTGGTTGGATTTTGGCACACGCGGATGTTTCTCGCAGAGTCGGTTGGCTCGGCGCCCGCTGACAGTGTGTGAAAGTGTGTGCGTGTGTGTTTGTGTGTTTGTGTGTTTGTCCAAAAGCCAGCGGCGATGGGCGTAGTTCATCATTACGAGCTGTAATCTGCAGATGGTGTCATCGCTTGTGTCTTGGTCACGTCTGCAGGAGGATTTCATCTGCTCTCCGGTTTCCAGATGTGGTGTAATGTGCAAACATCAGGGTCTCGTCTGGGAAACTGTAGCATCGTTAAAGTCTTCAGAGTGTTTCTGTTCAGAGGGATCTAGAGAAAGGAGACATCCACACGTGCATGTTACTCAAAGAACTGTGTTATAGTTCTTTTTTAATGTTGCATCAGAAAGCAGAGAAAGATTCGATGATTTGTTATTTTCAAGCACTTTCACACCTGGACCTAAACATCAGGTGTGAAAGGTTCCAGACCAACGCACCAAAAGTAAGTTCGACCAGAAGAGGTGTTCTGGAGGTAGATGACAGATGTAGATGTAGATGATGACAGGACACACATATGTCTGACAAAATTCTTTAGTCCCTAAATTACAATGTGAAACCAAAACGAACCAGATCAAATGAAACTATGGAACAAACACGTGAATCCTGGTTCAGACCCTCAGGTGTGAACACAGCATCAGCAGCGTCTTCAGTGTGTGTGTTCGGTGTTTGATGCTTGTGAAGAGCGGTGGACGAGGAAGAGGAATCAGCAGCGTCGTCAAATTACTGCGACTCCACACATGTCAGACTGCTGAAGCCGTTAAGGGCCTCGTTAGCGCAGCAATTATCAGTAACGTACGATTGTGTCAGAGGAGCGGGGGGGGGGGGGGGGGGGGGGGGGAGGAGCGACTGCAGTGGTGTTCAATCTGGAACCAGTATAGTTGTTATTGTGCGATGTGATGTGTCACTTTGTCGAACACACTGATAACAGTGGCTCTGTTCTCGTGTCAGAGTACAGGTGACGACAGTGAAGCAGCTAAATGGAATATGGAGAAACATGCTGAGACATTATCCTTAATTTTGACATATTGATAATGATAATAATCTTAAATTGCAGCCTCTGCTTTAGTAGTTTGAGGGTTTTTTTCCCCTGAGGACATCAACTTTTTTTCTCACAGCACTAAACCGGGATCAGCGGTGGTGTCTCCTCCACATAAATCTGGCTGTCAGGACACTAAGTGATCCTAATCTCATTGGTTTCATCCTCCCATCTGGATCTGCCCACATTAGCATCCGTAGGTGGACACGGGCTCGACCCGACCGGCTGCCGGCTTCTCTCTGTGCTGCACATCCGGTGCTTCACTGCGGTTTGACGTCCTCTGTTCCTTGAAGTTTGTGAAATGGGCGTAAAATGAGAAACGTATAATCTGTTGCGGGGGAAATTATGCAGTTTAAATTGGTTTTTCACACTTTTGAGCTGAGCTAAGACAGTTGTCCGTCTGTGCCAGGTGTGTCTCCTCCATGTCTCCGTCCTCGCCAGCGTCCAGGTGTTTGTCAGTGTGGCGCAGGTGTGACAGTGATTTGGCGCGTTGAGGTCGTCCGGCAGATGTTCCCACAGCAGGTGGAGAAGGTCACGAGCAGCGAGACGGTGACAGGCTGCTCCCGTCCTTCCGGCCCAAAGACGAAACAATTAGGAAACAGTGCGTGAGCTTCTTTGGTAGCGGTGCTGAGTTGGCGTTGTTCTCAAACTCTGGGTGCCCTTGAACAGAGATTTACATGTTTGTGTGTTCATGTTGGAGGTGTTTGTGTGTTTGTGTGTTTGTGTGTTAGTGTGTGTGTGTTTGAGTAAGAAGTGGAAAATGGAAGATGTAACAGGAGCATATCTTTTGGTTTGTGCAGGCTCGCACCTGTTTCTGTCTTAATGTGCGCTGCAGTGCGTTTGCCCTCCATCCCTGTGTGTGTGTGTGTCTGTTTGTGTAACGTAGGTGCTAGACTGTGTGTCAGTGTGTCCTTCCCGAAGCGAGTCACTGGGTTCATGTTCGTGCGGGAGCTTCCCCTCTCCTCTCCGTGCGACCGTGCACGCTCCTCATTCCTCCCTGTTCTGCTGCAGACTGTCACATTAACATTCAAGTGCACCCATCACAACACAAACACACACACACACACAGGGACACACAGGGACACACACCTGTCGAGACCACACAGTGTGTTCAGCAGGGAGACAGATGATTAGAAAAGGATTCATTTGCTTTGTGTGTCGCTGTTTTCTCTCGTTCTGCTTCACGCTTCATCTTGGGAAGGAAAAAGAAAAAAGAGAATAAGAGTCAAAACGATTCAGAGACAAAATTCAACCTTTTTTAAATCAAAATGACAAAAAAAACATGATTCTGGTTCAAGCTTCTCAAATGTGAATTGATTTAATGATTGTATATACACTAAATAATTATAGTTTTTTGTCATAAAGACAAAGTCAAGTCACAAACACAACATGGATGATAAACGCATGAGAAATTAACGTTCAAAATCAGGTCACAAGGAAGGAGAGAAACTCTGTAACTGGATGCACACACACTTATCGAGCAGGCACTCAACACACACACACACACACACACACACACACACACACACACACACACACACACACACACACACACACACACACACACACACACACACACACACACACACAAACACACCTGCCAATTTCAATTTGACTGACTGGCCACTTTAACGTCACAGTGTAAAGTGGCCAGGAAAAAGCTTGTGCATATAAGTTGTCATGTTATATTCATGACCTCACACACATGCATGCATGCACATGTCTACACACACAAGTTTGGACACACACACACTAACACACACACACACACCAATAGAAATAGCACAGTGGCACATTTTCAAATCTCACAAAACCACAGATCTCCAAAGATAAACACATCATTATTAGGTGTGTGTGTCTACGTGCGGCTGCAGATCTTGTCGGCTTTGCGGCGCCGCGGCAGCTCGAGCCGAGGCTGAGAGCGTTTCCACGGCAACACATCCTTCCTCCATCCGCCGCCACCTGTGGAGTCGCAAATGACAGGATTCATGTGATGGAAGGAGGCAAAAAATAAATAAATAAATAAGAGCCAGACGGAAAAAGAGAGGAGAGGGACGGGGGAAAAAAAAAGAGATTTACAAGAAATATGATTTGGGAGATGAAGAGGAGGTGAGAAGATGGAGGAAGAAGAAAATAGACGCGTGAAGGAAGGAGAGAGCGAGAGCAGCTGATGGAAAATCGATAGAGGACCTGAGCAGTTCCTCTTTATATTGATGTTAATGAGCAGCATTGAGTGAAAAAGCCTCATGTTTAATTCATTACTGTGTGCGTGTGTGTGTGTGTGTGCGTGTGCGTGCGTGTGCGCGTGTGCGTGTGCGTGTGCGTGTGCGTGTGTGCGTGTGTTTCTCTCGAGGTTCAGGTATTTGAGGTTGAAATCAATGAGAGTGAGTTAAAGAGTCTCTCTGTCTCTCGGCTTCAGCTCTAATCTGTGGTTTTCGCTCGGTGCCGCCATTTTCACAACCATTAATTAAAATTCTGCCTGGTGTGTGTTAAATGTCCGCACACAATCAGGAAACACACACCTGCCGCACTACAGTTGCTTTTAGGGCGTTAACACTCAGATGAATAAGTAAAAGCATAAAATTATTACATCGTCAGGATCAGGGGGCGGATCCAGGAAAGACACTTTTCAACCTTTTCCTTGATTTCTCAGAGAATCTTTGATGGATCCTGAAGAATAAAAACAGACAAATGAAAAACACTGGATCCAGTGACTTTAAATGTTGTTTCTTAAGATATGAGCTCAACTGAATTTGTGCTTGTGACATTTAAAATGGTTCAGGTTCCCTCATTTCTCTGTGTCTCCTCCTTAACGAATCATCAGATGTGAAATCCTTCACTCCCTTGTGAAGTCATCAATCAGTCTGGTCTATTTTGTGTGTTTTTGAACAAACCCTTCATTCAGACAGGATGTAAATGCCCAGTGTCCTAAATGAAATATGTAATCAGTGAAACATATTAAAACACGATCACGGAGATTTCCCCTCTGAACAAGATTGAACATATTGTTCCAACGGGAGCCCGTAAGCTTTTGTTTGTTTGCCAGCCAGCGTCCAACCTTTCCCCTTCTCCCTCATGTCTGGGTCACCCAACTGGCCGTCGGGCCCAAGCTGTCAGAACCAATCAGGTTACTCTTTACAGTCTGTCACAGCCAATCAGAGCGCCCCGGGTCTGTGGGTGGTTTGGTGGCTGCCCCTCTCCAAACTGATCTGGGTTTAACAAAAGGCGAAGCCGGAGGGTCGGCGGCTCGCCAACACAGGCGAACAGCACTTGGCCTTGAGGCACCGTCGCCCCCAAACAATCAGTCTGAGACGCACACACACACACACACACACACACACACACACACACACACACACACACACAAGGAAAGATAAACAGGAGTCTCCTTATGTAACACGGATTGATTATCTCATCTAATTTGGGAGGAAACAAACAACGACTCCTTTCTTCTGTTGGTTTGTCTCATTCTGGTCCTGGACCCAGTCTGAGTCTGGAGCCCTGAACCGACCCGTCCGGACTCGACCGCCCCCTGACCCTGTCTCTGTAACCGGGTACAAGACGCTGTTGATTCAGATCAAGCACCAATAATCAACTACCTCATTCCAAGTTTATACCCAAACCCTCTTTAAAGTTTCGTGTGAGTTTATGAACTTTAACCGGTTTATAAGTGGAGTTTTGTTCTGGTGCGTTCCAGCTGCACGACACCTCTGCTTGTTCCGAACCTTTTCATACTTTCCCTGATCCCTCTGATCTTTCCATCACCAGCAGTCATCTCCCTCCAAATCACGTCGTTTATTAATTATCTGATGAATGAGATTAATGAACCGCAGGACCTTGAATTCATTTTAAAAGCCTCACTGTTCGACACAATGAGTGAAAGAAAACATTATTTGTTTTTAACAAATTCAAAAGGGAAATGGATTTTCCGATGACAGGGAATCATGACTCGGTGCTTCACTTACTGGCTCATTAAAATCTCTCATGTGTTGAATCAGAACATTATGAACTGCAGCTGAACTTTGAATTTCCTTCATCTCTCAGATTCTGCTTTTATGTTTTACTCGTAGCACCTGTGATAATTTGCTATAACCAGTCAAACTACAATTGACAGGCGCTCATCTCTTCTCTCTGTATATCTTCCTGTATCAGAGCCACGAGAAAACAAAGCTGTTGTGTGTCGTGTGAGGCGGAGCTTGTTCCTTCCTGAGTCGCCACGCTGCTGCTGAACCAGCTGTCCGTCAAAAGGTTCTCCCTCGTTAATCCAATTAGGCTAACGAGGCGGCGAGAGAGAGACAGCTCCACTTAATTGCAGCTCAGTGCAGAGATCTGCGCGGTGAGGACACCGGCATGATGACACCACGGAGGTTTCCTTATACGGCCTGAGATTCAGTTTCAGAAGAAACATCAGGTCAATGAGAAGGAAAACATCTTTCTTTGAGATATCTTTGGGGCATTTAGTCTTAATTGATAGGACATTAAACTTAGACAGAGGAGAGAAACACAGCAAGGAGCCCGATCTGTACCAAACATCATGATTGACAGCTGAGATTGACTCAGGATTGGTCGAACCTGTGGATCTTGATACTGTGGCTCCACCCCCCCACCCCCCCCCCCCCCCCCCCCCCCCACCCCCCGATAGCTACCGAACAGACTCTGGCTCCATCTTTGTTTACAGTTAATCGTCTGAGCCAAAATGGTGGAATGAGCTAACAACACTGTGTGGAGCTGCTGTCACGGCTGAAAATGACCTCATGATGATCCCATGTTAGCTAACGTGTCCCATGTGTTTCCACTTAACAGGAAACATGACGGAGTTTCAGACACAAGATGAAAACTCTCTGTGTCGAAGCGACTGAGTCGTTGTTTCCCAGGAAAAAAGTCCCAATGTTCGGAATTTCATGTAATTTGACATTTTTCTGGTGAAGAGGTTGAAATGTTTGAGGGTTTTTTTCCTTGATTGACAGGTGACTCACCCTCAGCAGTGGTGCTGTTCGTGTTCCACCCGGGCTACACCCCCGGCCATCCAGGGTTTGGCCAACAATGACTCAGTGGTAGAGTCCAGGCCTCGTCTTGTGTTGTCAGTAAACTGAGGCTAATAAACTTTATAACTGAAGTATCATATTTGAGGTGGATATAAATACACAGCAGCAGTAAGTGAACCCATATTATATTATTACATTATATATTAAAGCCTGTTTTCCACAACAGGAACGTTCTACAGGAACTTTTGCAGAAACCAGAAATCTTTTTACCCATTGAGCCTTTTGGGGGTGGGGCTTGCAGCGCGGAAGACGCCTGATTGGTTTATTACTCCAGCATTTTATGTCAGCTGGTGGATCTCTATAACAACTCGTAAAATCTGTCCCCTCACTTTGAAAACACACTGTTACTCGTCCCTTTAAACAAATCAACTTCATCATTGCATCTGCAGGAAGCTTTCAGTGCTGGGACTAAAAGTTCCAGTTATTTCTGGATGACGAAGTTGAGCTTCCACCTGTGAGAGAAGAACGTCTCATCTTGGTTTTTACAAACATGGAGAAGCTTTTACTGCACTGTTGAAAAAACCTGCATATTAAAGTTAACTTTATGGAGATTCTTTCATCAGCACAGGATTAAACTCAGCAGCGATAAAACAAACTCATGTTGCATCATGAACTGAAACACGGCAGCAGCTGGACTGTCGGACGCTGTTATGATCACAGAGTCGGGTTTTCCACACGGATGACGACATGTTGAGGCAAAGCAGCGTGAGGCCACGGTGACCTTTGACCACCGACATCGAATCAGTTCATCTTTGACTGAATGTTTGTTCCAGTTTTAAAGACATTCCCTTGAGGTTTTCTTGAGACATCACGTCCACGAGAATGGGACGGACGGACAACCCCAAAAAATATAAAGCCTCCGGCCGCTGGCTGGATAACTGGATAAAAGTCATCGATGAGTCAGAGCGCTCGGCTCAGATTTGTTTATTCATGTGACACTGACTTAACACGTCTGCAGATCACAGAGTTTCACAGCGAGATGGTCACATGGCACACGGGAGCGTGCACTAACCAGGAAGTGATGCCGGCTGCAGCAGAGTGAGATTCGAGACCAGTGAAAGTAGAGACTGGACTGAGCAGAGTGGAGAGTAGATTATTTCTGCGTCGTGTAGTTTCCACCTCAGCGTCTTTCCTCCCTCTTTGTCACTTTCGCTCTTTCCTTCTCACCACCTCTCTCCATCCCTCACTTTCTGTCACATCCTCCTCTTCCTCCCCGGATCATTTCTGCAGCTTCTCCCTGTCACAATGTGTCATTTTCTCCCTCGTCCCTCGTTACCAGCTCTCCTCATCATCCGCTGTCATCCTGTCAGGTTGTGCAGCCGCCGCAACCGTCTGTTCTCCACAACGCTTTTCACTCATCAGGGTTTTTGCAGCAGCGGCAGGTTGAGGATTCATTTGTGTTGAAGGTTTTCTCAGAAGATTTCATCCGAACCCACCTAATGAGCTGCTACCATGTGTGTGTGTGTGTGTGTGTGTGTGTGTGTATGTGTGTGTGTGTGTGTGTGTGTGTATGTTTGTGTGTGTGGCTGACAAGAAAAGCAAACAAAGACGAATATGGTTATTTTTATTTGCGCAGAAGAGATCTACAGATATTTATGGTCTTTCCTTGTGAGCAAAATGCTTTTGTGTAGTTATAGTAGAGGCTGTGTTGTTGTGTGTGTGTGTGTTTGTGTGTGTGTGTGTGTGGTTTTGGGCATTTTACGCTGGGGTTGTCCCGTTGATGTGTTAAACAGCAGTGGATTGTGGGACTGCTGAAAGGATTAGCCCCAGAACGACCCCGGCTTCAAAGATGCAACTCGCTGCCGCAGCAACAGAGAAAACAAAGCGTCCGATAAACAGATGATTTCCACTTGTCGAACACATCAAGACCGACAACGACAGGGAGGTGCAGATGAAACCTTGTATGTGTATGTGTACACATGTGTTTTATGATCTGTTTATCCATGTTTATGCAGGAAAGAATTTCTTAACTGTGTGAAATGTCAAAGAGTCTGAGGGGAAAATATACAGAGTCTCAATGCAGAAGAGGAGAAACAACCAAAGAGGAGCTGAGTCAAACATCACGTTTCTGTGATTACGTACAAAATCAACGCAAAGACAAAGACGTGAATAGATGCGCTGGAAACGATCCAGAAGACGCTGAAGTTCCCAGAGTCGTGTGCGTCACCGGATCTTGTGGACACACACGTCACTACTGGCTTCACTTCACCAGTAATCACTCTCTCCTCTTTTCTGGAGAACAGGCAAATATTCCAGGGGTTTGGTTTATTCTTGTTGTTTGAATGAGTAAACATAAAGAGATCCCGCCGCCAAACTCGTGCAAGTAATGTAAGACTTGTGTAAAACTGGTGTGAACACATCATTAGGGAAAACAAGGACGTTTTATTTATAAGGAACAGTTCAGACACTGATGTTGAAGATGCTGTACGGGGACACTTAGAAAAACACAGACACAGAGTTAAGAGAAATCAGTTAAAAGTAAAAAAAACACAATTCAAATAATAATCACTCAAACTGATTTGATCTCTGAGCCACTTAAAGATCATGAAGATAAATATGTCTCACTCAGATGTTGTGGTTTCTCTGTTGCTAGGTTGTGAGATTGTTGCTTGTTCGCGTCACAGGGTGGGAGCGTTTCTTTTCTGTTTTCTTTATAAAAGTTTGGTGGAGGTCATAACAACACGTAATGATCCGCTGGTCGTGCAAATGGAGCCTGGAGACATTTGAAGATTAAAACCCCAGAGGGTCGAGATCAGAGCTTAACTCCACATATTTTCAACATATGCCGTTTGGTGGAGGCTGTTAACCAAAGCTCTTTACACGACCACGAGCACTTTTAATCAGCGTCACCGATCGCGGTCGCAACCGAACTGCAAAATCACTGGGACATGAATTTTATTTACGTCCAGAGACACGTAAATATGTTCTGAGCTGCTTTATACGAGTGTAGATGAAATATCACCAACTGCTTAATTTAATTATAATTTCCTCTTTTATTATTAAAGATTAGTAGATACGATTTTATTCCCCCCCAGATAAATGTGTCACCTTTTAGTCCAGAGCTTATTAAACCCAGAGTTATGAATAATACTGTGATATCGGTGCCGTCATTTCCAGGAAATGACTCAGGATCTCAGTCCCTGGTTCAGATTATTAAAAAATGACTCAGCTCAAAACTTTATAACGTTAGTAGAAGCAGTAGAAGCAGATTTGCAATGTTTGATTGAAACAATGGTTGAGTTCTGCAAACACAGATTTCTGCAGAATCTGTACAACTTTAACTAATTCAGGTGAATAAACACAAACTTCTTTTGTTTCTTTCAGCTCTTTAAACCACAGAACCTCCACAAACAGCTTCACTAGGAGCAGATAGAGACTCAAAGTCGAACCTGTTGCTTCTTATCTCACCTTCAGTCCCTTTACTCAGGTTTAGCTGCAGTGTAAAGTCGGCGTCGGGCAGTGAATAACCATCAGGGTTATGTTTTTCAGTAACAAGTAAGTGTAAGGGCTTGCAATTTGAAAAGTCAGTAATCAGATTACAGTTACTTTCGACATTTGGTGGTTGATTGGTGGATCACTGGGGGTTTGATATCAGCGGAGGAATTAAACTTCAAGAGGTGGTGGTTTCCTTTATAATTTGTGTTCTCGGCCGCCGGACGCGGCGAACGTAGGTACGGGTTCACTCGGTGGTCACTTCTTTTTCCCGATGCCGGGATTACCTGGAAAGTTGGTGGAAGGATGTGGTTCAAGATAAACTGTATTTGTAGTTTTCTAACATTTGCTGATTTGTTTTCTTGTCTGCGTCTCCTCAAGAGAACCCCCCCCCCCCCACACTCCCTTCCTTTGCAGGAGACCCCCCCCAAAAAAGTGTCTCCCAAATCTCTCCCCTCTCCGTCCACATAATCCCTAATCCCAGTTCCCTGCCATTCAAGTACATTAGTGAATTATTCCTTTAATCCAGGAGGGGCAGCGGCCGTAAAGCAGCTTTCTGCAACGAGCTGCCCCCGGATGAAGTCATCGGCTGGAGGATAAACATGCGGCCGATCACATCTCCTTTTAATTAGTCTCACCCCCGTGGGTTCGATGCCAGACCCCTCGACCCCCGCTCGGTCCGTCACACGAAGCGAACAGACGTCAGTGTGGTGATGTCATCGCGGGCGTGTGATTCCGAGGCTGGAACGTGTCTTGGGAAAGAGTGAAGTCGGTGATTGTACGAGTGTGTTTGAATTTATAGTCTCAATATAAACATCAGCAGATGTTGTATCCGACAGTTCATCTCCTCCTGCTGGTCTTTTACCAATATCTGTGATAAGTGGTTGGAATCTTGCTTCGGTGCGAAGGTCACAGTTTTAACTCCAGATGGGTTTAAAACGTTTTTGTTGGAGCTGAGCCCTGACCAGTTTATTTTCAACCCCCTGGTTGATAAATTTTTCATAGTGATGGTTCCTGCAGTCACTGATGTCACTGTGGTTTGTGTGTGGAGCCACAGAACCACATTTCTCTGCAGTTTGTAGGCCCAGAACATGTTTTCTGATCTGTGTCCTTCATTCAACACTGAATAATTTGAATTTTGTAATTATTATTAACTGCTTGAATGCTTGTTCCTGGTCTACCAGCCATTATAAACCTTCCTGTTTGTAATGGGCTGTTTGCTGATTGCAGTTTTCTCCAAAGTCCAGTAAAGCTCGACTACACAGACGCTGAACTGGAGACTCAGCTGTTTTGTGAACGCTCGGTTGTGATGATCGACATCATCACTCACATCGACGAGTCCCAGCAGCTGCAGCTCCAGAGCGCCGGTCGGCTGTTTATTCAACGTTTATTAATATTGGTCGTAGCTCGTGTCCGAATTGCACCGACTTCCACACTGAGCGTCTTCGGGCCCTGAAGCCGACGAGACGGATGCTTCTCGAGATGTGTGAGACACGTACAGACAAACAGATTTCTGTCGTTAGCAGAATCGATGATGACAGTTGTCTTAGTTTATATTGTTTGCATTGATTGTCTTTTACCTGCTTGATGAAAAGATAGTTGCTCATTTTGCTGCATTTAGACTTTGGCACCACAAATATATTATTTACAGTGTAAAATGCTCCAATACTCATGTGTTTTAAAAATATTTCTTACATTTTCAAGAGTCTTCCCTTTCCTCTCTTAATCTGCAGTTGATGAAATCTCAGCAGCCATAATTTCTCACGCTACAAATCAAACAAGCTGATTGTCGACTGCAGACGTTTCCCTCCTCCCCCACTAACAGACCTTTTTAAGAGCTGAAAGTTTTTCCTCAACAAATCGATACCAACTGTTTACAGAGCGGCACCATTTTCACCTCCTCCAGTTTCCTGCGTCGCTCACTTCTCTTCTTCTTGCTCTGAGACTCATGAAGTCTTTTTTCTGTGCTCAGGGTCAAAAACGGTTCATGAAGCTTCAGGGGAAAAAACTTTGCAAAGATTATACCTGTGTGGTTTAAACTTTCATGATGCAGAGAAGTAATTGATGGTTCTTCTGTCCAGTTGGTCCTGGATCGATTATAAACAACCTCATTTCTCTGGTTTACAGATTTAAGATCTGACATTTGATCTAACATCTTTTGTTTGTGTTTCCAGGAAACGTTGTGGGGACCAATGTCACCGAGCCGGACAACGCGGCCAACGTTACCTCCCTTCTTACCGAGGAGGAGGGACCGGCCAAGGCCAATGACAACATCGCCACGGTAACCGCGATGAGCAGCTCAGCCAGTCCCGACGCTGTGACCCAGCGGGCGGGCCGTATCCCCCGCGCCGGCGAAGAGGACGAGCAGAGCAGCGGCATGTTCGGTGAATCGGTGGTCCCTGCGGTGGAGGAAGCCGGTGTGGCGGCACCGCCTCCGCTCATCCCCGATTCGGCCGAGACGGAGCACCTGTTGCCTAGCAACCCACTTAAACCGGATGAGGGTGAGGAGGAGGATGAGGAGGAGGAGCGTCTGCCGCACACCGACCCCCCTTGGATCCACGCTAAGGACACAGCCGTGTTTGACCTGGACCGCCTCTTCACCACCACTGCCCCCCCACCCGCTGTCACCAACCCCTCAACCCCGGACGTCCTCCATGTGGACTTCTTCGACCCTTCGTCTCGCGGCCGCAGCCTGGACCTGGCACCGGCCTCTCCTTCATCACTGGCCCATGAGCTCCAGGGTGGGGACCCAACCTCCTGGGCGATGCCGGACAGCTACGACTACCTCACGCCCTATGAGGACGGCGTGTCCCCCACCGCCGATGAGTACACCTACAGCACCACAACTGATGCCTACGAGAGCGATGAAGACCTCCGACTGTCTGACGGGTCTCCGTCTCGCCCCAGGCCCCGTGTCCCGAGTTCCTTCCTCCCCGGGGCAACGCTTCCCGGTGCTGGAGCTCCGGCTCCGAACGTCCCCGGGGCCGCTCCTCCCGCAGCCTCGCCGGTGGACGGGTCAGACGGGTTGGGCGGATGCCGCGCGGGCTACCAGACGGTGAACGGAAGTTGCCGCTCCCCCTGCGACATGCTGCCCAACTACTGCTTCAACGGGGGACAGTGTTACCTGCAGGAGGGCGTGGGAGTCTTCTGCAGGTAGGACGCACCATGAACACAAAGTCCTTCACACATCATGATGCACAAATACACAAATCAAACCACTCAGCAACACACAGACCAGGAATCTGCAGGTTGAGATATGAGAAACTTTAGATGAGTGTCATTAAGTAAACATAGATACGAGCAGAAACAACAACACATTAAAGCATTTTGTACACACTGAACTACATATCGATATTATTTTCAAACTTATCCGTAAACACTACGACTCTCGTCCATTTACTGTTTGAGCTCCGGGCTGAGCCCAGTAATGATTTCCCTCAATACTCAATCCACTCTGGTTGCCGTGGTGATGAATCTAGGTGGAGGTCAGAAGTCAGAGGGATTAAGAGATATGAGATATAAAATATGGCCTGAGCCAAAGAGTCGTTTCGGCTCAATACGAGTTCCTGTTGCCACAAAGTCAACGTTCACACTGTGGATTAAAACGTCCTGATCTGTGATGTGAGCAGCTTCATCGGAGTTGTTGGAAAAACAACAACATCATCGTCGTCACAGCAGCGAGTTCAGGATTAGAGATGATGTGGAGATCGTAACCTGGTTTTGAAATTCATCTTTAAGGTCGTGTTTGTGCTGTTATCTTTTATTTATACATCTGAACCGACTCTGACTCCTCAACACAGAAGGGCTCATGGGAAATGGAGTTCATAAAGAGCCACTAAAAATATAACTATTGAATAAAAAGCTAAATTCGATTGATTTTTAAAAGGATAAAGGCCGAGTTTCCTGGTTGTTTTGGTTTTGTTTGATTACGCAAAAACTACTGAGCGGATTTCCACAAAACTTGGTGAAGGGATCGGACATAAGCCGAGAAAGAACCAATTAAATTTAAGATTTAATGGATCCAGGAAGTTTTCATCTCTTTCTTTAACCTTGTGAGTTCGGGAATTACTGAGAGAATAACTCAGGGATCTTGATGGACTGATCTGAGCTCCACTGAGCGACCTTCTGATCCTACAGTTTTTGGTTTCACATATTCCGACAGTGTGAATCTTAAAAGAAAGTAAAATCTGTGCAGAATCCACAGACTCTGGTGAATCCATTAAATGAAAAGTGATTTTTCAAGAAAAACAAGATTATAATCAGGTGTAGAGGGATGATAGGACGACGACATAGATGTTAAACCTCAGCTTCAGCTTCACAGCTCGAGTGAAAACAAAAAAAGACATCAGCCGCCATTTTGTTGTGACGGTCAGTCTTCATGCTGGAGGAGATCCATCACGAGGACGAGACCCGTAGAAAACAATTCAACACACCGACAGAGAAAATGGCTGCAAACAGAAAAAAAGGGAAACATCTGGAACTCTGTGATTGATGAGATTTTTTTTACCGTTATCAATCACGTAAAGGCAGATCTCTCGTTTCTAAGTGGCAGATATTTTACATACATTTCCTCATAATGATGATGAAGATGAATGAAGCAGCCAATCAGTGAGGAGACGCTTCCCATTAGCGAGCAGCTGCGCGGCTTAGCATGCAAATGTATTCACGGTGGCGTTGGTCCTCCTGACCGGAGCTGATGGGGAGAGTCTGACTCTGAGTGACACTGTGAACACACTGCAGCTCTGTCAGGGTGACGGGAAACAACAGATATCAGAAACACAGATTTACCTGCTACACGATAACAAAGCCAGAGGTTTACAGCTGTGTGACCCCGTGACCTCCGCTCCAGATGTGTTCTGCACATCTCTGGCTCCTCCTCTCTGTGGGCTGCAGCCTGGTCCCATCTTCCCTTCCACCTCTTCCTCTACGTCACAAATCGACAACTGCTTCATGATCGTTGCTTATTCTAAAATGATTTCATATGCATCATTTCAAACGTGGACAGAGATTTAAAGGAGACGTATTATACTTGTTTTTGTGGTTCATGAATTTAATTTGGGGAAAAGATTTACAGGCTCCAGTGTTAAGAAAACGCTTTAGTTTCTTGGTGCTGTCCAATGCTGCAGCTGCCTCTGACGCTCGCTGCCTCAAACGCACATTGAGGACGTAGGTAACAGTCAAAACATGTAGAATAGAATAAGAAAGAATAGATTTGACTTCCTGTTTTAATGATCTGATGCTTGAACACAAGGCAGAACGAATGAGAAACGTACTTCTGGAACCAGAGCTGTTCTAAAAGTCACCGTAAAAGTCAACTTCTCTCTGAGTTAAAATGACCTTGGGCCTCATTGAAGGAAAAAAATGACCTTTATTAGAATGAAACAGAATAATAATCATCACTGAAATAAAGTGACACTCGCACCGAGAGGAAAACA